>NC_049242.1:48873832-49473832 GCF_011100685.1 Canis lupus familiaris | reverse complement strand
ACTAGAAAAGGAATATTCATATTTTATAAATTTAATATCAACAAGACGTTGCCTTAAGGATAGGCCAACTTTATCTAAGACATAGTCCACAGAACTATGTAACAAATGTGACACAGGAAAAATATAGAAAAAAAAAAAAAAAAAAGCCTGGAAATAAGTGTTTTGAAGTAACGTATTAGATGTTCATCAGTGACAAATTAGCCAAATTTTTAATTATGCCCTGCGTTTTTCAGAAAGCTTACACAAAGTAAACCCAACTACCCTCTGACTGTGTTTTCTGACATTTTTCAAAATAAAAGCTAAGCTTTCCCAGGCACTTACTAAATACCTCTCAACTCCTTCAGTCCTAACCACCACTGTCAGAGGTAGGTAGTGTGGTTATTTCTATATTCAGATGAGGAAAACAGAAGTGATTGGCCGACAGGGCACATCCCTGGGGCGTCGGAGGGTAGATCTGTAAGGCGGGCCTTCTGTCCGCAGAGCCTGGCATCTGAGCCTCTGTGCCGCCAACAAGGCCGCTGCTCTGCTGAGTGCACCCAAGTCACCCAACGGAACTTTAACC
Source organism: Canis lupus familiaris (assembly GCF_011100685.1). Taxonomy (NCBI): domain Eukaryota; kingdom Metazoa; phylum Chordata; class Mammalia; order Carnivora; family Canidae; genus Canis; species Canis lupus. Next base: position 49,473,270 of record NC_049242.1, on the reverse strand, counting down.
ACGTTGACTGCATATTCGCAGCAGCTCACGAATTACATTCTTTTTCTGCAAAGAGCCAACATCCTCTTGCCTGGAAATAGTGTAACGGAGGGGCAGGCCCTACACAGGCCTGCAGAGCCGACTCGGGAATAGCCACGCAGTCCGCACTGCACGTCCCGAGGTGTACAGATCCTCAAATACACGAGAGGTATCTGCATGTATGGACCTGTGCACCGGGGAGAGAGGGATCCCCCTATACAGGAATCAGAACTGCATAGGGGAAATCAAGTAGAACAGATCAAAAAATAAATAAATAAAAATAAAAAAGCTGTTGCATTTAAGTCTTTCCTTCCGCATTCAACTTCTCTATTTGCTCCAGCGGGTTCCGGGTTCGAGGCCCAGCAGGGTGGCCGCGACCCTGGGTCTACGTGCCGCGCGCTCGCAGCCTCTCGCGGGCCGTTGGCTGGGGAGCTCGCCAACTAGGGGAGGCGGAGAGCTGCGGCCGGGCCCCACGCGGTCACGGATCCCGGACAGGCCCAGGCTCAGTCTGCTGGAGGGGGTAGGGGGTGCTCCCAGGTGCGGGCCCGGGGCGGGAGGGGGAGGGGCGCTCCCACGTGCGTGCCGGGGATGGGGGGGAGGGGGAGGGGGGCTCCCAGGTGCGGGCCCGGGGCGGGGGAAGGGTAGGGGCGCTCCCACGAGCGGCTCCGCAGGGGCCGCGGGACGCCCGGAAGCCCCTCCCCCCTGCTCCCCTCCCCTCCCCTCCCCCCTGCTCCCCGCCGCCCGCTGGGCCGCCCGGCGCTCCCCCTCCCCCCTCCCCCCGCGGGGCCGCGCGGGCGCACGGAGGGCCGGGGCCGGGCGCCCACGGAGGGACAGCGGCTGTGACCCGGGGCCTGCGCCAAGCCGGGCTCCCCGCTCCCGCCCTCGAGGACAGCGCGCGGCGGCGGCGGCGGCGGCGGGGGCGGGCGCCGGGGTGGGGGCGGGGCCTGCCGGCGGGCGGTCCTCCGCCTCCCCGAGGCCCCGAGGGCGCGGCGGGCTCCGGCGGGCTCCGGCGGGCGGCGGCGGGCTGCGGGCGGGGCTGCGGCGGGGCCGGGCCCCCTCACCTGCGGCGCGGAGCGGGCTGGCGGGGCGGGAGCTGGGGCCCGCGGCCGCACGTCGAGGCCGGGCCTGGGGGACCCGCGCGCGGACGGACCGCACCGGGGGGCGGGTCCGCCGCGGCCCCGCGCGAGCGCCGGCCTTTGGTTCCGCTGCGCGGCCGAGCCCGCAGCCGGGGCGCCCGGGGCGCCGCGCCCCCTCCCCGGGCCAGCAGCCCCGCTGCCGCGGCACCTGTGCGGGCGGACGGCGTGCAGGCGGCCTGCTCCAGCGCCGCGGGCTGCGCTGGCCTTGGCTCTCCCCCCCGCCCACCCCCCGACACACCGGCGCCCCACACTCGGGGCTCCTGACGTCCTGCGGGGCTCAGCGGCGGCCTTGACCGCGGCGCGGGGACGCCCGTGTGCCCACCTGCAGGGCCGGGCGGCCATGGGGGCCTCGGGGGCCAGGTGCCCAGCGGCCAGTGGAGACGGACTCCAGCGCCGGACGCGCGGCCAGCATCCCCGCCAGGTGTGCGGAGACCCGGTAGCGGGCCCCGACGGGGCTGGCGGGAAAGTCCTCCGCAGACACCAGTAACCGGTGCAACCTTGACACCTTGCTTGGTTCAACAACACATATTTTCAGAATACATGAAGACAGCATCTTAGTATCACGAAATCTACGAAGTATTTCCGAGACAAAGGCCTCAATTCTGAATTGGCCGGTTTGCACCACTAACAATAAGGAATTTCCTTTAGGGATTTTCTGAAAAACCTCAGTTGTTTTTTTTTTTTTTTTCTTTTTCTTCAGTGAAATAAATTATGCCCGCATCTCATGGACCGTTCTGGGAATTGAATGAGATGACCGATGTAAAGTTAACGAAATGCCTGGGACGTCAATGGTAAAGTTCTATTGGGTGCGTATTTGAAATGAAAATAAAAAGGCTAAAAAATAAATAAATAAATTCTATTGGGTGCGTATTTGAAATGAAAATAAAAAGGCTAAAAAATAAATAAATAAATAAATAAATAAATAATTCTATTGGGTGCGTATTTGAAATGAAAATAAAAAGGCTAATAAATAAATAAATAAATAAATAAATAAATAATTCTATTGGGTGCGTATTTGAAATGAAAATAAAAAGGCTAAAAATAAATAAATAAATAAATAAATAAATAATTCTATTGGGTGCGTATTTGAAATGAAAATAAAAAGGCTAAAAAATAAATAAATAAATTCTATTGGGTGCGTATTTGAAATGAAAATAAAAAGGCTAAAAAATAAATAAATTCTATTGGGTGCGTATTTGAAATGAAAACAAAAAGGCTAAAAAATAAATAAATAAATAAATAATAAATTCTATTGGGTGCGTATTTGAAATGAAAATAAAAAGGCTAAAAAATAAATAAATAAATAAATTTTAAAAATTAAAAAAAAAAAAGAGTTTTCAGTTTTATTACCAAACCCAGCACCAGCACCACACAAGTAACTATTGCATTAGCTAAGATACATGCAGCCAAATTTTAAAAAAGTACAATTAGCCGGAATTAGTAGCTTCATTGGGGCTCTATCCAGAGTTCAGGAACAGCCGTGTAACACGCATCATATACAACACACAGTGTTTCTGATCTTCTTCAGTAGGAAATAAATGTCCATATTATGGGACATTTCATATATTATGAAATATATGAAATGAGGCTTTCATATATTATGTGAGTTACAATACTGTGCAAGTGTTGTGCCATCCTCTTTATTAGGGTGATAAGCTCCATGTAAGAATATAAACCCCCAGAGAGCAGGGATTTTTACTTACACTATGTCCCTAAAGTCTACAATCAGTAATTGCAGCATGGATACAATGTCAATATAAAGAATGACAGCGGCCTTCAGATCGTACGATTAAAATCACCCCAACCCATAAAGAGAACTTAGCACACATATTTCCCTTTTTTTCTTACTAAAGTGTACGTTCTCAAATTATATCTGTAATCTAAGATTCAAAAAAAAAAACAACACTGCATCCAATAATGAAGTAGGCCAATAAATTTAAATGAGTTTATTTCGTAAAATCATTAGAAAGAAATATTTAAAAAAAAAAAAAAAAAAAAAACAAACGCCGAGTAGTTTCACAATCAGCAATAAATGGAGTAGGCCTGGTAGCGCTGGGGCCTCAAACCCAAAGCTCTAGACTTTTCAGTTAATCGCGGCGGATGGCGCCCAGTGCATCCGAGTGACAGCGGCCAAGAGGCCCAGGTGCCCGCGCCCTCCGGAGCACCGGACCCGAGCCTTGGAGGCCTCACTCCTCCGGGAAGAAAAGGGAAATCCAGGCGTCCAGCCGCAGCAGGCTCCACCCCTCCCGCCCGCGGACCGCACGAGCCAGCCCCCGCGCCCCGCGCCCCGCGCCCCGCGCCCCGAGCCCGCCTGCAGCCCCGGCTGGCTCCGCCCACCTGCCGCCGCGGCTAGCCCCGCCCACCTGGGTCGGCGCCTCCGGAAACAGCGCGCGCGTTGCCCCGGCGACGCGCGGCCACGCCCCCTCCGCGGAGCGGCGCGGCCCGGAGTCCCGGCGCCCAGCGGCCGCGCGCCGCGGCAACGTCCGACGTGATGGCGTCACGGGGCCGGCGGCCAATGAGACGGGGCGCTGGGAAGGCTGGCTTGGGTTTGAATCTTGTGGCTGAGTTTGAAGCGCGGAGCGGCGGACGTCGGGGAGGAGAGTCGCCGTCGCCCCTGCGGGCCCGAGGTGAGGGAGACGCGCGCGACCAGGAGCCTGCCGCCGCGGACGCCTCGTGTGCTGCCCGGGTCGCTGGAAGCCGCAGGTCGGCGGCAGCCCGAGGAGCGGAGCGCACGACGGGCCGGGCTTGTGGACCGACGCGGGAGGCGCGGGGGGCGGGGGCGGTTAGGGCCTGGGAGGCGGAAGGGCCCCGGGGGGGCGGGGCTAGGGCCCTGGGCGGGGTTAGAGAGCGGGGGGCGGGGGCGGGGGGTTAGGGTCCTGGGCGGGGTTAGAGAGCGGGGAGGTGGGGGTTAGGGTCCTGGGCGGGGTTAGAGGGGGGGGTTAGGGTCCTGGGGAGGGGTTAGAGAGCGGGGGGGGTGGGGGGTTAGGGTCCTGGGAAGGGGTTAGAGAGCGGGGGGGGGGGGGGGGGGGTTGGGTCCTGGGGAGGGGTTAGAGAGCGGGGGGGGGGGTTAGGGTCCTGGGGAGGGGTTAGAGAGCGGGGGGGGGGGGTTAGGGTCCTGGGCGGGGTTAGCGGGGAGGGGGGGGGGTTAGGGTCCTGGGCGGGGTTAGAGAGGGGGGGTTAGGGTCCTGGGGAGGGGTTAGAGAGCGGGGGGGTGGTTAGGGTCCTGGGGAGGGGTTAGAGAGCGGGGGGGGGGGGTTAGGGTCCTGGGAAGGGGTTGGGGGGGGTAGGGTCCTGGGGAGGGGTTAGAGAGCGGGGGCGGGGGGTTAGGGTCCTGGGCGGGGTTAGAGGGGGGGGTTAGAGTGCTGGGCGGGGTTAGAGAGGGGGGTGTTTAGGGTTCTGGGGAGGGGTTAGAGGGGGGGGTTAGGATCCTGGGGGAATTTAGGCTCTGAGCGGAGTTAGGGACCTGGGTGGGGGTTAGGATCCTGGGGGGGGTTAGGGACCTGGGGGGGTTAGGGCCGTCGGGGGGGGTAGGGTGTTGGGTGGGGTTAGGGCCGGGGAGGGGGAGATTTAGGGTCCTGATTGGGGTTAGGGTCCTGGGTGGGGGTCAGGGTGCTGGGTGGGGTTAGGGCCGTGAGGGGAAGTAGGGTCCTGGGTGGGGTTAGGGACAGGGGGGTATTAGGGCCCGGGGCGGGGGAGGGGGGTAGTTAGGGTCCTGGTGGTGTTAGGGCCCTGGTGGGGTAGGTTCCTGGTTGGGGGTAGGGCCTTGAGAAGGGGCTAGGGCCCCGGGCGGGGGCGGGTAAGACCTGGGTGGGGGGTAGGGTCCTGGGCGGGGGTAGGGCCCGGGGGGGCGGGGGGGGGGAGGGGCAGGTCGTCCTCCGAGGGCCTGGCCGGGGGCCCTGACTGCTCCCGCCTTCAGTTCCGAGAGGTGAGCGATGATGCAGGGCATCCTGGCACCCAACTGCCCTGCCCCCGCCAGGGGCCACTGGGCGCCCGGCTCGGTCCCAGGCGGCGCGGCCCGGGTGTGACTGTCAGCTAGGGCGTCTTGGCCCCAGGGTGTGCTGCTGGCCCGGCCAGGGTGGGCGGGAACCGCCTCTACGCCCCGGCCACAGCTGACAGCGCGCCCAGGGGTGCCCGAGGGTGCCCCGCGCCCGCCGCCCTGGAGTGTGCAGGGCCCCTTGAGGGGCTCGGGGGCGCGCAGCACGGAGAAATCCAGGCCGACTGCCGCCGTGCAAGCTGGCTGGCTCCCGGGAGTGGGTGATGCCTGTCGTAGGCCTGCAGTTGAGGCTGTGGGCTGTGAGCCGTCCGGGGGCTACTTCCAGGCCCTCCCTTGGAGTTTGGGGAGTGGTTATGGGCTCTGGCGCCCGGGAATATAAGAACCAAAGACTAGATAGTGCTCGTTACTCAGTTTCCATTACTTTGTAAGAATTGTCTGCTTCCGTAAACAAAGGGGAGCTGCCTTTCATGCCAGCAGCTCACCCCTTCTGTCCCTGAGCAAGTATTTGCAAGTACATGAATTTTTCATTATAAAAGTGCATCTTGTCAAAGTGCAGCGATCCCCTGAATCGGTTAAGGTGCGCCATAAAATCACTTTTATGCTGTCAACGCTGTGAAATCCAGGAGGGAAAAAAATAGCCCAGATGTCAGTGCCGCCCTTCATGCCACTTGAAATTTTCTTTCTCCCCTGATGTTTTGAACTTAGGGAAGCGCACCGGCTCGGCCACTAAAGCCAATTCCGAAGAGAGGTATAAATTGGGTGGAGGCTGTATAAATCATAAATGATAGTGTGGAGGATAGTTCCTGTTCCTGAAAATGTTTGTTGAACTTAGTCTAATTCAGATTTGAGTTTAAGAAGTGGTTAAGAACTGTATGACTGACTCCACAATCAGCACTTCTGTTCCTTTGTTTGAAAATACTCTGTTCTTATTACAGCAGAGCATTGCTGTTAGGAACATGGGCTTGCTGTTGAGACCTGAGTCTCCATTCAGGCTCCTCACTTACTAGCAATGTCTCTTGGAAAAAATTATTTACCCTTAACTTTCTGTTTTTGTGAAACGGATACTGTTATAGAATGCCACACGTGATTATTCTAAGGATTGAATGAGATGATGAATGTTAAATGTTTACCGTAATGTCTAACATACAGAGCATGCTCAAATGATAGTGTTGTTCATAATTAGTACTTATCATTTTTATTGACCTAATTTAAAAGTTCTCGGGACGCCTGGGTGGCTCAGTGGTTGAGAGCCGGCCTTGAGCTCAGGTCGTGACCCCAGGGTCCTGGGATCAAACCCCACAACAAGCTCCCCACGGGGAGCCTGCTTCTCTCTCTGCGTCTTTCATGAATAAGTAAATCTTTTAAAAAATAAAAAAAATAAATAAAAGTTCTCAATTAATAGCATCTTTGCTGATAATATTTGATATCCCATAAGCATAGAGAAATCATTTGATATCCCACAAGCATAGAGAAATCAAACTGTTTTATTTCAACATCCATTCAGGTGCTCCTCCACTGAGGTGTCTATCAAGAATACGCAAATATATATTTACAACTTTCATGAGAAAATTTCTGGAGATTATATATTTACAATCAAAAGAGTGGTTACTTAAATACTTCAGATTTACACCCACTTAGTCTGAGTTCAAATCCCATGTCTTTTGCATCCATTAGTGTGACTGTAGCCAATTAGCTTAATCTCCATTACAGTTTTCCCTCTATAGAATAGAAATGATTGTAATACCTATATCATAGGATTATTATGAGGATTGAGAAGTATGTAAATTGCTTAGCAATTTCTGTTTGTATACTAAGTGATCAATAGAAAGTATTTCATAAAAACAAAGTTATTAAATGAAAGATTGTGCCTGCAGTTAATTTTAATACTTTTTATTTTGTTTTTGAAATAAAAATAACTAGTCTTGTTTAAAATCCAAATGATACAAAAGAATACATGGTAGAAAGTAAGCCTGCCTGTCACCCAGACCTTCATATTTCTCCACCATGGGGCAACTGATGTTAAGAATTTCTTGTGTTCTTTTCTTAAAAGAGCCCGTGCATGTACAATATATGACTTTTAAAAAATACAAATGCTTGTATGCAAAGTCTGCTGTTCTGCACTAGTTTTGCACATATATCTTGAAATCTGCATTAATTCATTCATTTATTGAATAACTATGTATTGAGTCCTAAATAGTCAACCAGCCCTGTTCAAGGTTCTGGGGTACAGATGTAGCTCATACTTTCATAGTGCTTATATTCTAGAGGGGAAATAAGTAATAGATATCTAACCAAATAATATATACTTTCCAGTTAGTCTAGATGCTAAGAAGAAAAAGCTGGCAAGGGAATGAAGAGGAAAGGGCGAGGTGACACTATTTTGTATGGAATCTTTAGAGAAACCCTCTCTGAAGTGGTATTTGAACAGAGACCTGAATAATGAACTGAGAGATTAATAATATTTGCAAATATCTGAAGGTAGTGCCTTCCAGGCAAAGGAGAGAACGCACAAGGCCATGAGGTTAGAACAAGACTGAATGTTTTAAGAACAGCGTGACTGAAGCAGAATCAAAAAGGAGGAGAACAGTTGAAGAAGAGGTTGGAGAGGTAGACGGGGCCAGATGGAGAACCTACTCAACATGCTAGGAAATTTGCATTTTATTATGCTGGGAAGTCATTGCAGAGGTTGGAGCTGGGGAATGACAGGAGATACATAACATGATCTGATTGCTCTGGAAGAAGGCAGCAGTATATGCAATCAATGGATTAAATAAGATTTATTATTGTACTTGCATATAATTGGGGGTGAATCTTTGACTTAATTAGCTTATATTTTATCTTGGGTGAACAGTAGCTGTTTACATTATAAGTTTAGAATTTGCCTCTTTAGCTTGGTTTATATCCTCTTACACTTACTGAAGAGAATTATGTTTTAACAGCTCTTCATTAAATATAACAGAGGAATGAATGAGCTTTTCTATGTAAGTGAATATACCAGAAAATCGAATGTTACCCTTGTTAAGTGACATGGTGTTTTAACCACCCTTGCTGATTATTATCAGCATGATCTTCCCATTTTCTTCATTTTGTAAATGAGAAGCCAGGCACATTTCCTTTTTTTGATGCCTCGGAGTCCTCATTGTGACCACCAATTATTGCCAGTCGTTGTACTCTACTGTAATACGCAGATTCTTTCAGAGAAATATGTTTGCCTCTACTCTAAATGGGTGAATTGCTTCCTTGGATTCTGTGTCTGCTTTTTATAATTTATTAATTTACTCTAATTAAATATTTGAGAACTTGCTATTTACCAGACTCACTACAAGAGATTAGGGATATAATGGTAAAAACATACAGTCCCATTAGCTGTTATTTCCTGTCACTTTCTTAGACCCTTTTCCAATCACATGGAAACATCATAAACTACTAGAGCTAGAAACAGACCTTAGATATCACAGAGTCCAATCCTATCACTTTATAGATTAGCAACTAAAGCCCCTGCATTAGCTCCTTCATTATTCTTTTTTATATTCTACTTTCTCTAGACTAGACAGATATCTATTATAATGAACAATGGTGTTGGAACCAGTTTTTAATGTTTTGTTTCCTTCAATGTCATCCTACCAGCTTACTCTTGATTCTATTCAACAAATACAATTAGGAATAGATATGGCAAAATTGATCAGAGGCTGTGGTACTATCTTCTGAACAGTCACCTGCGCAGAATTTTTTTTAAGGTTTTATTTTTAAGTAATCTCTACACCCAATTTGGTCCTCAAACTTGAAACCCTGAAATCAAAAAAGTTGTGTGCTCTACCCACTGAGCTAGCTAGGTGCCCCAAAAAGACTTTTTGAAGCAACACGTTATTATGCAGATAACAATATTTAAGCTTTTAGGGAATTAGGTTTTAACACCTGCTGCTTCTTAGTAAACATAGTCAAAGAATTTGCTTTCTGTGTGCCTTATTCAGGATCAAGTAGATGTCCATCTCTTATTTGGCCATGTTAGGAAAGAAAATTGACATTGTGTGTTAACGTAAGGAAAACTTCATTGATCCCTAAAGACATCGGTGTATTTGAACATAGACTAATTTTTTACTTTTTGGTGATTCTATTGACCCTAAGCATTTTTATTAAGAAAATTATATTCATTCACGTATTTTGAAAACAGAGACCTGTATGATACTTTAAAAATTAATCGATGTCTTCCGTAAAAATCTGTAACAAGTTGTAAAGCAAAGTTGTATTTGCGATTATACTTCTTAAATTCCTTTAGGTAATTGTCAATATTTCTCCTTGAAGTCTTACTTGAGTAAGATCTTCTAAAATACCTTCAGCAATTCCCAATAAACTTCAAAATCAAATCTAAACTTAATGGCCTTGTGTTCACAATCTTCTGCATCTGGCCCCACTCTTATCTAGTTCTATCTTCTTAATGCAGCCTTCTCCCTTCCCTTTTATTCTATCCAGCTGCATCAGGACTCAGACAGCTTGGGATGCCTGGCTGGCTCAGTGAATGGAGCATGCTACTCTTGATCTCAGGATTGTGAGTTCAAGCCCCACATTGAGTGTAGAAAAGTAATTTTTTAAAATTTTTTAAAAAGGACTGAGCGAAGGTAAATTGAGCATCTCTTTAGATGCTATAAACGAAATTGTAAAAATTAGCTAAAACTAAACAGCTAAAAGAAATCTTGAAGCAAATTGACCATGCAGCCAGTTATGTCTGTTTCCTACTATAGGCCTTTGAACTTGTTGCCTAAAAATACTCTTGCCCCAGAGAGCCACACTCCTACACTTCAGTTTCTGTAAAAAGTCCCTCAACTAGACAAGCTTTTCTCAACTGCCCCATCCAGAATAGGAGACCCCACATACACTCCTGCCCTTTATCATGGGATTCAGAAAAATGCCTAACTCCTAGAAGGCAGTCAATATTTATGATATAATTAGTACAATAGTATAATTAGTTTTCCTTCCTGAAATTTTTTTTAACCTGGTTAGTAACTATCCATCCTTCAGCTCTCCACTCCTGCCACTTCTTCTGACTATATGAGTCCCCCGTAATAGCCTTATGTAGCACTATTAACCATTACCTAACAGCACTTGTTAGTTATACCTTTACGTAATTGTGTCATTATTTTATTAATACCTGTAGCCTCACTGCACTGTATATAATAATAATAACAATAGTGACAAACACTCGTAGTGTATACTGTGTGCCAGGCATTGTTCTAAGTTCCTTACAACAGCTCTGTGAGTTGATATTATTATTAGTCCCACTTTATAGATGAGGAAACTCAGCCACTGGGAGTTTAAGTATCTTGCTAACTGTGACAGCCAGTAAGTAGTAGGCCTGGGATTTTAACCTAAAGTATCTGGCTCTAATCTAATAGTTAACATATTGAGTTGATTAATTAATTAATTAACAAGAGATCCCATCCGACTTGAGATTCTAAGGTCTATTTCAAAATAATCACCTGATGTCTTCTTATGCTTAATTAACTTTCATTTGTGTGTATTTTATCTGTGATTAGGGGTGAAAAGTGTATCAGTTAAAGTCTAAGCATTCAGTATTCCTAAGCACTTTTAGAAATGTGTATGGAGATCAGTTTTTGGTATCACCAAGAATGTGGATTGCTACTAGCCTATAATAGAGGTCAGAAATGCTAAACATCTTCTAATATATATAACAACTCCAAACAAGGAAGAATTGTCATACCCAAAGTGCCATCATGAGCCCATGAGGAAACACTAAAAAGATGAAACAGTGTCTTTGTCGAGAAGAAACAGGAATGGGGTAGATAGGAGGACTGACAGTTATTGAATGCCTTACTACATTTAATACTTGTCATCTCTTGTAGCCTTCACAGCAGTGCTTTGAGGTGCTTCTTTTATACAGATGAGAAACCTACACTCAGTGAAGTTAGGTCACTTGTCCAAGGTCATAGAAATGAGGTATAGGTGCTTTGTGGGACTTGGTTAAACAGAAGCTCAAGGATGAAGAAAGAGCAGAGTAGTAATTCATCTGGAACCTGACTATTAGAATCCAAATGACCATCCTTCCCTCTTCAGCATTCTATTTTTGGGGAAGGACCGAGCCCCAAAGGGGGTGTGTGGGCTGTGTCCGGTGTCTTCTGCTTTTAGAGTACTTTGGCCTTATTTGAATTCTTTTCAAAAGTGTATGGTGCTTTTAAAAAAAAAAAAAAATTATTTGTTTGAGAGAAAGAGAGCTTGAGCAGTGAGCACAGCTTTGGGGGTGGACAGAGGGACAGGGAAAAGCAGACTCCCCGCTGAGCTGGGAGCTGATGTACAGGACTCCATCCCAAGACCCTGAGATCGTGACCTGAACCAAAGGCAGCCATTTAACCAACTGAGCTACCCAGGTACCCCAAAAGTGTATGGTTTTATGACATAGCTTTATCGTTGTTATTTATCCCATTTAAAAAAACAAAGTATTCTTTTTTAACCCCTTCTCCCTCTCCACTACACCATTTCTTTGCTACTTTTGCAGTAGTATTTCCTGTATTCACTGAGTCTCATTCGGGTTTTTGTACCACCTTTCCCCTAAAACTGTTCTTCTTGTTGGCTTCTGTCTTACTAAATCCCATGGTTACTTCTTAGCATGTACTTTACCTGTTAGTAGTATTTAATACAATTGATCAACCTATTCTCCTTGATTTAAATATTCCCCCAAATTTTAATGCCCTTTAAAGCTTTAAAAACTTTTAAAAGCTTCAAACAGCATTGATGACAGAGTTTACTTTTTTAACTTGGGTTCCAGCTGCCTTGACATGCCCCCACCTGGATGCCTATTAAAATTCTCAAACGTAAGAAGTCTAGATCTTCCAACACTCAGGCCAAGAACTTTGGAGTTATTCTTGAATCCTGTCTTTTTCTCAGACTCCACATCTATCAAGAAAATCTATTATCTTTACCTTCAGAGTGCTTGCAGAAGCAGACTGCCACCTCATTCTGAATGACAGCGTTATCTCCTATATGTGCTACTTCACTATTCTGATTAGTCCCTATTCCTTACAGTATGTTACTTACACAGCAGTGAGAATTATCAGATTATATCACGACAAAAAATTAAATCTCACACATACATACACACACACACACCCAACCCTGGTAGATCTCTTCACCTGAAGTATAAGACAGGAGTCAGACCCTGGATTTCCACTTAGACTCCCTCTCTGCAGTGAAACCATATACAGCACAGCAAGGCTATCCAAAAACCTAGCTTTGATTTTCACAAGGGCTTCAAAACTATGTTAGTTTGGGTTATGGTAGCGGACAGCAAAAGATCTCTCAGAATCATCAAGGTAACAAAGGAAGAACCTTGGCTTATGAACTATTTGTAGTAAAAGTGATCCTGGCTGCAAGCCTCATGACAGTAGAACTGATACATCTAGGCTCATCTCTTCCTGTAGCTCATAAATCCGTAGGGTTAAAAGTACTTCCAAAGATGCATCTATTAGTTAGTCCATGTATGAAGATGATGAAGATGACATATACACCGTGGTGTAACCAGAGATCTTAATCTGCTCTGTAATAATGGTAAGTCTAGGATACATCAATCAGTGATATAAAGTTTAAAATAAAAGTTATAGTCTGAGGGAACCCTCCTGCACTGTTGGTGGGAATGTGAACTGGTGCAGCCACTCTGGAAAACTGTGTGGAGGTTCCTCAAAGAGTTAAAAATAGACCTGCCCTACGACCCAGCAATTGCACTGCTGGGGATTTACCCAAAGATTCAGATGCAGTGAAAGGCCGGGACACCTGCACCCCGATGTTTCTAGCAGCAATGTCCACAATAGCCAAACTGTGGAAGGAGCCTCGGTGTCCATCGACAGATGATGGATAAAGAAGATGTGGTTTATGTATACAATGGAATATTCCTCAGCCATTAGAAATGACAAATACCCACCATTTGCTTCCACGTGGGTGGAACTGGAGGGTATTATGCTGAGTGAAATAAGTCAATCGGAGAAGGACAAACATTATATGGTCTCATTCATTTGGGGAATATAAAAAATAGTGACAGGGAATAAAGGGGAAAGGAGAAAAAAATGAGTGGGAAATATCAGAAAGGGAGACAGAACATGAGAGACTCCTAACTCTGGGAAACGAACTAGGGGTGGTAGAAGGGGAGGTGGGCGGGAGGTGGGTTGAATGGATGACGGGCACTGAGGGGGGCACTTGCCGGGATGAGCACTGGGTGTTATTCTGTATGTTGGCAAGTTGAACACCAATAAAAAATAAATTTATTATTAAAAAAATTATGGTCTGACTCTCAGAATGCTTCACATAAAAATATAAAGTAAAAATAAAGATAAACCAACAAAGATCAATAGTTTAGAAACCTCAACTATCCAGAAATTAATCAAGTATCTAAAAGTTAAAACTAAGAAAAAAATTAAAAACCTTTTAGATTTTTCTAATTTATTTATTCATCAAATATTTATGCAGTCTACCCTGTGCTGGGCACTGTTTTAAGCTCTTGGAACACATCAATAAGCAAAACAGATTTTTAAAAATATGCATACCTTTAAAGAGTGTATAGTTTAACTGGAAGAGAGAAACACAATAAAGTAAAAGATATATACTATTTGGAGATAGTAAGTGCTTTGGGAAAGAATAGAGAAGGGTAATTAGGAATTGGATTGACAATTTTAATAAGAGTAGTCAGGAAGGCAACATTTGAGGGGCTTGTGAGAAGTGAGGGAGTTAGTCACTCAGATATTAAAGAAGCATTTTGTAATAAAAAAAATGGCTACTGGGAAGACCCTTTTGGGGTGCTTGGTGTATTAGCTGGAATACAGGGAGCAAAAGGAAGATCAAAATGTGAGTTGAAAACGGAGACCATTTAGAGAACTTCAGCTTGTACTCTGAATAAAATAAAGAACCATTGGAAGGTTTTGAACCAAGGAGTGAAGTGTGTGTGAGGATATGTGTGTATACACGTATATATATGTTTAAATATATATAATGTTCAAATATATTTCAAGTAATATTTACCAGTGACTGGAATAGAATTAATAACTTTGTTAAATGAATACTACCTACCATCCATATTGTGTACAATAGAACTAACACTTTATTGTCTTTTTTATTACAGAGAAATTCTCAGGCACTTACATAAACAGAGGAAGCAAGATAATCAACAATGTCTGTCACTGAGGAAGACTTGTGTCACCATATGAAAGTAGTTGTTCGTGTACGTCCTGAAAACACAAAAGAAAAGGCAACTGGACTCCATAAAGTGGTACATGTTGTGGATAAGCATATCTTAGTCTTTGATCCCAAACAAGAAGAAATCAGTTTTTTCCATGGAAAGAAACCTGCAAATCGTGATATTACAAAGAGACAAAATAAGGATCTCAAATTTGTATTTGATGCTGTTTTTGATGAAACATCTACTCAACTAGAAGTGTTTGAACATACTACTAAGCCAATTCTTCGTAGTTTTTTGAATGGATATAATTGCACAGGTAACTGTTTCAATTCGAGCTTTAATTTTTTCGTTTGATTTCACTTTTACATTAGAATGAACATCTGCTTGACCCATTCTTCTAAACATGATGAATTTTAAGGTGCTTGTTTGCTAAAAAGTATTAAGTTCAGTAGAATTTCTCTGTAAAAGTAGACTTTCTTTGAAATTTAGTCATCATATATAACATGTCATTTGTAAAACTGTCTTCCAGAGTCTTGCTATGGTCCCTATAGACAGTCCTGATTTCATTTTCGTATGTTATTAAGCCACATGGGTCTTGCAGTTGATGCCAGATTTCTCACAATTTGTATTCATTAATATTCCCACTGCTTACCTATACAATTATCTATCCCTGGGGAAGAGTTAGACACTCCTGAACACTTGGCAAGTTTCTTTACAGAACCTCTTTTCTTTATAGTACTTTGAAAAAAAAAGTTAAAAGCCCATGTTAATTGAGTATCATGAGCTATTTTAGCATATCTTCAGCCCAGAAAGCATCTCTAGTGCTCTAGATAGATCTATAGTAATTTGCCTTTCAGAATGGCCATGTTTATTTCCTAGAGAGAGATCCAAGGCCAGTTAATTCAATATTTACAAGGCACTTAACACCATTATTTATTTTTGTAATTACCACCATTTATGACATATTCTTTGAGATACCCTAAAACTGTAACATGTTTCATTGTCTTTCACTGACTCATTCAGTTTTTATTATAGGAGACTTACCCTCTTGGTCAAATAAGAATAGAATGTGGTTTATTGATTAAAACTGCTATGATTCTAATTTTTAAGTGTATATTATTTTCCTCATTCATGAAACTTTATACTATCTCTAGAGATTTAAATTTTTCTTGACTCCAAATGAAAAAGCCTCTACCAGACTCCTACTGAATCTTTGTTTTCTTCTTGGCTTTATTTTATACTATTCAGCTGTTTTAAGACTTCTTGATGTACTACTAAGCTTACATAAAATAGAATAGAATGAAACATATGTCAGTTGAATTGAGTCTACTGAAAAGTATTTTGGTAGTTTGTTAATATTTGGTTAATAAGAGAGATTTAACTTATACAAATATTTTTACCAGTAATAATTTGAGGACTTAATTGTCTTATTATGTCAGGTATTTGCCATATGTAATTCAGAGTAGTTTTTTGTTTTGTTTAGTGTTAGAACTTTTATGTTTATGTTTTATGTTTAGAACTTTTATGTTATGCTGGAGAGAATCATGGAAACAAAATTACTTGCCTAAAACACAAATTTTAAAAAAGAATTTTATAAATGACTTGTATTGGAATTCATTCAGCAAACTTGTAGCGAATATCTGCTGTGTGCCAGGTCATGCCCTACTTATGAAGGACATACAGCCACAGCCTCGGTGGAGCTCACAGTTGGAAACACAGTGTGATACATACTAGAATAGTGGCAGACACTGAGGATTCAAGTGAGGGAGTAGATGTTTCCGCTTATGACAGGGAAGACATGGAAAAGTGACATTTATGCTGAATGTTTAGAACAGGTGTTAAGTGTTCCAGCTGGATTAAGTAAAGGAACTCTTCAGTGGAAAGGCAGTGGAGTAAAAAAGAAGCAGCTCATGCAAAGAACTTCACACAATCTAATATACCTAGACTACAGAAAGGAAGAAACAGAATGGAGAGAGTTCCTAATAATATTCCAAGGCAAGGAATATGAACTTTCTCATGTAGGACCTTTGAACAATTAAGAAGATTTAACATATTCAGATTTTGTTTTCATAAAAACTGTACAAAATTCTAAGAGATGTATTAGAGAAGATTGAGACTAGATAGGGAGACTGATAACTAATTAAAACTTGTAAGATTGCTGTAGAGGGAAGAGAGCAAATGAGGGGAGGGTGGTACCATTAATCAGAATACAGAATATAGGAGAAGAAAAGATTTGTGCCAAAATTCCCAGGTTTTAAGGATAAAAATATAAGTAATTTTGGATCTGTTGAGTTTAAAGTTATGTTCAGGATATCCAGATGGAACTATCCACTAGGCCTTGGATATGGTAATGTTACATGTCATAATAAAGAGCTTTGATCCTTTTTATAAAAATTCAGTACTTGCATATGGTGCTACTGGAGCTGGGAAGACCCACACGATGCTAGGATCAGCTGCTGACCCTGGAGTAATGTATCTAACAATGTTAGACCTTTATAAATCCATGGATGAGATTAAAGAAGAGAAAGTATGTAGTACTGCAGTTTCTTATCTGGAGGTAAGTTGACAGTGTCATTCTTTAGATCAGTCAATAGTATTGAGAACTCTTTAAGAAGTTCCATGGCCCACTCAAACTTCTGCCATATAGGAATTTTCTTAAGAATATATAAAATCATTAAAATTCCTGGTCTTAAGTATTTGTTACACATCTTACTTCTTTTTATGCTGAGTATTTTATTTTGGCCTAATTTCTGATTAGCAAGATTAATGATGCCCTTTATTGAAAAAGAAAACCTGAAGTCATAAATTACCTTCAGTTGTTAACATCTCTTTAGTCTCAATCTGGATTTTTTTCTGTGTTTTATATCATTGTCATAAAACCCCTGATTCGGATAGTCAGTTATTAGACTCCGGTTATGCACTGGCAGGAGCACTGTGGAAGTATTGTTGAGTCCCGATAGTATCATATCAAGAGGCTGTTGTGGTCTGTTAGTCCCATTAACTGTGTTAACTTTGATCCATTTCATTATTTTGGTGTCAGCAGAGTTTCTGCACTATAAGGATACTACTTTACCCTTTTTATCTACTTACTCCCCAAACTTTCATCTATTACTGTTGATATCCACTGATGATTTATGCCTGAATCAAGTATTATTATGATGGTAGGTGATAGTGATATTTAAATTCTTTCATTTCCTCTACATTTATTTCTTGGCTTTCTACCCAATGGAAGAGTTTTTCCTTTCTTTTATTATATCAGTATAAGCTCAATGGATTCTGAACATTATTTCATTGCTTAGAACCCTTTACTGTAATTATTTATTTGTATGCTCAAATTTATGTTGGATTTGGCCAATCAAGACTCCGTCATGCTGTCTCTTGTGTCCTCATTCTTTGAGGACTTCTGCTCCCTTAGTAATAGCCGACATTCAACAAATCATAATTATGGGATAGGCACTCTAACTTTGTGTTCAGATAGTGTTTCAGATACCAGTCCAGAAACAAATCCATGATTATTCTTCCTATTCGTTTGTAGTATCATAGAGAAAATTTCTGGTAGTCACAACTCTTACTGACAACTTGTAGTTTGGTTCCTACTAAGAAAGGTTCTTCGCATTTCAAAAATTGATTAAGATATGTATGTTGCGGCGGGAACCCTGGGTGGCTCAGTGGTTTAGCGCCTGCCTTTGGCCCAGGGCACTATGCTGGAGACCCGGGATCGAATCCCACATCAGGCTCCCGGTGCATGGAGCCTGCTTCTTCCTCTGCCTGTGTCTCTGCCTCTCTCTCTCTCCCTCTCTCTCTCTCTGTGACTATCATAAATAAATTAAAAAAAAAAAAAAAAAGATATGTATGTTGCGGGCAGCCCCGGTGGCTTAGTGGTTTAGAGCCGCCTTCAGCCCGGCGTGTGACCCTGGAGACCTGGGATCGAGTCCCACGTTGAGCTCCCTGTGTGGAGCCTGCTTCTCCCTCTGTGTGTGTCTCTGCCTCTCTCTCTCTCTCTCTGTGTCTGTCGTGAATAAATAAATAAAATCTTTTTTTAAAAAAAGATATGTATATTGCTAAAAAATTTCTTGTCTACATAACTTGGAAATAAAAAACTCATTTTTTTATATTTCAGTACTAGAAAAAAATCGCTTTGAACTTAATTGGGAAGAGCATGACAATAGTCATTATTTCTTCCTTAGATCCTTTCATAACCAGGAGAATTTTGAAGTTGGTTATTTTTATAATGTTTTTAATTGTTTTTACTTTCTTTTAATCTGCCTTCATTTTATAAATGGTAAGGCAATGTCTAATCTAATGGCTTCCCACTCAGGCTATTCACCAGAGTTGGCTATGGAGTTTTTTTAAAAATAGACATGTCTAGGTGTCAACCCCTGGACATTTTAATTTAATAGGTCTGGATTATGGCTGAGGCATCTATGTTTTTTAAAAGCTCCCAGGTGATTTTCATGTGTACACTGGCTTAAGAATGGTTGTTCTAATTGTGTATTTTATATGATTGAAATGGGTAAGGGGAAACATTTGAAAACTGCTGCTTATCAGAAAAACAAGAACCAAAAAATTATCTCTTCATATTTTACTACTTCTAACCGTTAATACATTTAAAAACCATTGTTCATTGTAGAAAATCTTACCAGGAATAAAGATCATTAAAGACTATTTATTAGAACATAGAAATACTTACACAAAATAGTTCTTAAAGCCTAAGTCTGTATACTTTTTAAAATCTTATCCGTTGTAGTCATTTGGTTGGCAAGTAGAAAATTAAGTATCTTTAATAAATTCATAAAAACAGATCAATAGTGCTATTTTATGCATTGCTTACAGAAATTACAAAGAAAGAAAGAAAAAAAGAAAGGAAATTGCCAAAGACATAAAATACAGATGTGTATTCAATGCCATGCAGTAGAGTGAGGATATCCCTACTTTGCTGCTACTTTTGTGGCCATGGACAAATCACTTAACCTCCTAGGTCCTTAGTTCTTTAAATCATTCAAATGGGGTGAGGGAGGAGGGTCCTATTATGGGACTTATTAAGAATTGCATATTAAACATAATGTAATTAAAGGATGAATGAAATAAATGCTGTCGATCCTTGAGTATGGGTTTTAACTCTTAAGCTCTGAAATTTAAAAAGTTTCAACTATTGAAACATGAAATAATAAATAGCTTCAGTAAGAATCACACCACCTCCATATAACTTACTAGAATTTCCCAAGACCATGTGTCCCATATATTTCCAGAAAATAGGAAAAGGCATTTCAAATTACCTTATTTCTGTTTCGCTGTAGTCACCAAGTTAGGAATTATGGAGAAAGGATATAATGACTCCACCTTTAAATTTCAGTTGCAAACCTAGATAATCAAACTCTTCAGTTTTCTCAGATGATAGAAACTTAATGACCAAAAACAAAACAAAACAAAACAAAACAAAACTTAATGGCAACATGAGATAAAAGGGGTGAGATGAATGCAAATGAATTGCTGCTTACCTTTAAGATGCAATTCTAATATGACCTAAATCAGCAACATGTGTGATGTGTCACTATCATTTTAACACCAGTGCTAAAGCAGTTTGGTTTGGTTTGGTTTTTGCTTTTTCCTAAGGTATATAATGAACAGATTCGTGACCTCCTAGTAAATTCAGGACCACTTGCTGTTCGGGAAGATGCCCAAAAAGGGGTAGTTGTTCAGGGATTGACTTTACATCAGGTATGTTTATAAATTTCTTTTTCCTTATTGTAATAGCAAGTGTGATTATTTGGTCCTTTACTTATTTTCCGTTGTACAGGAAAATAGAAAAATAATGACGTGCAGAGTTAAAATGATCAGAATATATCTTCCGTATTATTTTGTTTTCCTTTGAAATAATTGAATGAGCTTTTCTTTTTGTTGTTTTTGGGGAAGGGGTTTGGGAGTTTTTTTGTTTTTTAGTGAGCGAGAGCTCTAGGGGAAGGGCAGAGGGAGAAGAGAATCATAAGCAGGCTCCATGCCCAGCACGGAGTCATGTGGGCTCAGTCTCACAACCCTGAGATCCTAACCTGGGCCAAAATCAAAGTCGGGCACTTAACTGACGGAGCCACCCAGGCACCCTGAATGAACTTTTCTTTTAAGAATCTACTTGTAAACTTAATATTCTATTCTACTTAATACATTTATATTTTTTCTCCTCCAAGAGATAAAATTTTATCTTTTATTTCTCATATAACACCAAAGTATAGTCAACCCATGCATATCATGGGTTTGAGGTGAACAGGTCCACTTATATGCAGATTTTTTTTGTAATTACAGTACAGTACTACAAATGTATTTTTCTTATAATTCTCTTAAAAATTGTTCCTTTTCTCTAGCTTCATTGTTTATAAGAATATAGTATATAATACATGTAATATACAAAATACATATTAATCGACTTCATATTATTGGTAACGCTTGAAGCCACCAGTAGGTTATTAGTGAAACTTTTGGGAGAAAAAAGAAACTTTTGGGAAGCCATGAGTTACATGTGGATTTTCAATTGCCTGGAGGGAAAAGGTGTGTCAGCGCCCCAAACCCCTGCATTATTCAAAGATCAATGTATATCATTTGTTTAGTACTACATAGGAAATACTTAATGGGATACAAGTTATAGAATGCATTTTGTTTTGTTTTGTTTTTTACCTTTTATTTTATCTTAAAAAGTCTTTTTTCAGGTCACCTGGCTGGCTCAGTCAGTTAAGAGTTTGCCTTCAGCTCAGGTCATGATCCCAGGGTCCTGGGATGGAGCCCGCATCCTGCTCCTTCTTGCTCAGCAGGGAGCCCCCTTCTGCCTCCCCCACTGCCTGCTGCTTCCCCTGCTTGTGCTCTTTGTCAAATAAAATCTTTTTTTAAAAACTTTTTTCTTGTTGAAAGTTTATTTAAAAATTTTAAAGATAGATGACTATTTGTATATTTTTTTCTTCTACTTAAACATCTCTAGCCCAAATCCTCAGAGGAAATTTTACAGTTATTGGATAGTGGAAACAAAAACAGGACGCAACATCCCACTGATATGAATGCCACGTCTTCTCGTTCTCATGCTGTTTTCCAGGTAACAGGCCATTAGACTATTGCGCTTAAAATTGGATTTAAAATAAAGCCAAATTCATACGGGGTAATTTTCATACATACAAAGAAAATCTCTTCAACTGGGGACTCTTTCCTCAGCATTTCCTTTATTCTGCAGCTTTGAAAAGATTTTATAAAGAATATTTAGAATTGAGATGGTATCTCTCAGAGTATAAATTTTTACTGTGTGAAGATACAGGATAGTAAGGTGGTAGTGTTAAAAGCTTTTTTTTCCTTATGTTTTTCTTTTCTTATTTTTAGTGAAAATATTTCATCTTTCCTAGAGATAATCTTATATTCAGAGTAAACCTCTTTTTAGGTATAGATTTACAGAAACAATAAATTGGAGAGTTCTGGTTCACTTTTTTAAAGATTTCATCATAGGGACCGTGCACAAGTTGAATTTCTTAAGGACATTGATTACATTGATATAGTTATTTTTAGGGATATGATTCTAGAAAGAGTTAAATCGTAGATTAGCAGCTTTATTTTTTGTGGTTTCTAGTCCTGTTAAAATCCAGATTATTTTTAGCTTCATTCTGGATTATGCTAATAGAACCCAATTTACAGTAAGAAATGGATACAGTTGAAAGAATTCATATATGATCATGGCAGTCACATCATTCAGAAAGTTTCCAGTGCATAAAATTTTATTTATCTTTTCTGTTCTTTCCACTGACTCTTCATTTAACAGTAGTCATGAGAGAAATGGTTATCTGTAACACAGATAACCCAAATGTCTTAGACCCTGCTCTATAAGAATATTAACGAAGATCTTTATAATGGAATAATAGTTAATCTTACCAAACTTACCAAACTCTTTTAAGTTTGCCACTTTATTTCAGTTAAATACAAAGTAGCATTCAATAATTGATGCTTTACCCTAATTGGCTGAACATGACAAGTATATTTTACTGTTTTTTTATATGGCACATTTTTTACATTTTAATGACATGCTACAACTTCAGAAATTAGAATACACTTACTCAATTTGGATCAGCATTCAAATTCAGCTTTCCTTTAGGAACCAATTCCTGGAGACATGCAAAGCATTCTAACTACTGCCTTTGGTTTTTGGTTAGGAACATTATTTCTAAAGTACCTGCGGGGGAATCCCTGGGTGGCGCAGCAGTTTAGCACCTACCTTTGGCCCAGGGCGCGATCCTGGAGACCTGGGATCGAATCCCACATCGGGCTCCCGGTGCATGGAGCCTGCTTCTCCCTCTGCCTATGTCTCTGCCTCTCTCTCTCTGTGTGTGACTATCATAAATAAATAAAAATTAAAAAAAAAAAACTTTAAAAAAATAATAAAGTACCTGCGCCCTACCACCACCTCTCATAATTCTATGATCTGGTTCAAGGGCTACAGAACACAAATGGCAGTTGTTTTGAGCTGCTGTTGGGTCAGGAGTTAGTTGCCCTCTGGTACACACTTAGGAAATCTTTTCATTTCCGAGTTTTTTTCCAATTTCTATAATTACTTCTAGTATTCTTGGGTATCAGCCAGTCAGATTGTTATACTTTATTCAGTTTCTTTTTTAAAATGAAAATTATTTTGATCTCATGTTGTTTTAAAAATAAAGTGCATGTTTCCCTTTTAATTTGCTTAGTACTTTAATTTGCTTGGTACCTTTTAATTTTGTTAAATCTTACCCTCATTTTCCTATTCTCCTGTAATTTCAAAAAGATCTATTTGCGACAACAAGACAAAACAGCAAGTATCAGTCAAAATGTACGAATTGCCAAGATGTCACTCATTGATCTGGCAGGGTCTGAGAGAGCCAGTGCTACCAGTGCTAAAGGGACCCGGTTTATAGAAGGCACGAATATTAATCGATCACTCTTAGCTCTGGGGAATGTTATCAATGCCTTAGCAGATACAAAGGTAGGTACTGTATGTTTATTTATTTTAAGTATCCTGAAATATTAAAATATGTGTAATTCTAAGAAGATATACTTTAAATAATTTTATTTTAAAGGTCTATTATAAGTCAAATTTCAAGAATGTATTAGTAATATTTATATAGAGAGCAGAGACCCCCAGAAAGCCCATTATATCAAATAAAGCTATGTGTGGTTTGGTTTCGCTTGGTTTTAATTTCAAGTTCTATAATCAGATTGTTGAAAGAAACATATTGAAATCATATTGATAGTTAATGTTTTATGGTATCTTTCTCATCACCTATTTTGAACCTGATTATTAAAATGACTGTTTAGGTCATTTTATACAACAAGCATAATTGAATTGGGATGAACACGAAAACACATTTTAGGAAAACTTAATTCTGTTCTGGTTACTACTTTAGATACTATAAAATTGGGTTAAATATTAAAGAGTTTTAATTTTTCTTTGGAAGAGGGGCTTAAGATAGAAGATATAATTAAATCACCTTAGGGGCACCTGGGTGGCTCAGCGGTTGAGCATCTGCCTTTGGCTCAGGTTATGATTCCAGGGTCCCCAGGATCGAGTCCCACATCAGGCTCCCTGCATGGAGCCTGCTTCTCCCTCTGCCTGTGTCTCTGCCTCTCTCTCTCTCTCTCTCTCTCTCTCTCTGTCTCTCTGTCTCTCATGAATAAATAAATAAAATCTTTTTAAAAAAATCACCTAATGGGGTATGTTTACTAGATGTCTTTGGGGCATTTAAAAATATTTCACATCTCACTATATGCCCAAGTGCTTGCTGGAACACAGCATATTTGACGACTTTTGTATTTGTATTGGTAAAAATGATTTCTTTTTTTTTTTTTTAATTAAAATGTGAACATTAAGTTCAATCCAGGTTCAAGCTTTAGGAAATTACCTACATTTAGGAAAATACAGGTCAATGAATGCTAAAAAAAATGTTATAGTTTGATTTAGTAAAAGTATATTAAAATGATTTGAGGGAAGCCTGGGTGGCTCAGTGGTTGAGTGTCTATTTTCAGCTCAGGCCGTGACCCCGGGGTCCTGGAATCGAGTTCCGCATCAGGCTCTCCCCACAGGGAGCCTGCTTCTTCCTCTTCCTCTGTCTCTGCCTCTTTCTGTGTCTTTCATGAATGAATAAGTAAAATCTTAAAAAAAAAAAAAAAAGATTTGAGAACTGTTTTTTTAAAAAAAGCAAGTTCCTGAAATCATACAAAGATTACAAAGCAAGATGTCTTTTATATTCTAAGTTACAAATCTCAAACATGTAAGCAGACAGCATGGGATAGATACTGGTTTCTAGACTTAAGCCATAGCAACTCAATTTTTAATAATTGACCCCTATTGAGTCATTTATGAGTCCATGTTTAATACATGTCTTGCAATGTAAAATTATGTCATGTTAACACCAGCAGTGCACATTCCACACTGTTTGGGAAACACTGCTGTGGTGGAGAGCACAGGACACCTAGGGCTGATTTCTATCTCTGAATTATCAACTGTGTGACCTGAAGCAAGTCATTTCACTTTTTGTTTAGCTTCCATTTTTCTCTTCTGTAATATGAAATATTTACACTGGATAGCATAAGGTTGCTTTTAGCTTAACATTCAAATGTTCTGTTTTTATGAAAGTTATGCTTTTTGGAAAATATATTTTTTACTTTAAAATCAGAACTGTATCTTTTAAGTAAATGAAAACCTAGAAATAATTAAGTTCTATTAGAACTACACATTGTCCTTTCAGATGAAGTCTCTGTAAGATTATAATTTTGATTTACTTTGTATCCATGTTAGCTAATTATTTAATGAGAGAAATTATTCTATGCCTTGCAGAATTCTTATTATTCCTATAGTATATTCGAATAGAGCATACATTACTTTTGTATTTTAATTTCCTTTTTAAAAAATAATGGAATTTTTTTATATGAACATTTTGTTTCTGATAAAATATGGAAAGATTTTGTTAAATATCCCCCACACAGTTTTCCCAGTTGTTAACATCTCATATTTATGTGGTATTACAACTCTTGAACTAATACTGGTTTTTTATTAACTAAATTTTATATTTATTTAGAGGGGAATATAATCTTTAAGTAGGATATTGTAAGATTCATTATCATTTCGATCACCAATTATACCATAAGTCTGGGCAAAGTTGGGCAGTGCTTAAATTCTTAGAGTGAAGTGATAGCAGGTTTGCATTTAAATGTGGAAAATGACATAAGAATTCTTTTTTTGTTCTTTCAGAGAAAGAATCAGCATATTCCTTACAGAAATAGTAAGCTCACTCGCTTGTTAAAGGATTCTCTTGGAGGAAACTGTCAAACTATAATGATAGCTGCTGTTAGTCCTTCCTCTATGTTCTACGATGACACATATAACACTCTTAAGTATGCTAATCGTGCAAAGGACATTAAATCTTCTGTAAGTCTGTTTAGTCTACCTTTGTTATAAGAGCATTGGTTGTATACTATTTTTATAACTCTAAAAAATTATTAATTAGAGTTGTATTTTTACTAATGAATTAGCAAACAGCGTTAGAAATATCTTTATCGGATTGGTTAATTGAACATTAACTTGGACAATTAAATCATTAAGCATCTTGATTACATATATAATAGTTACTATTATTTAGTCTTTTGCGAGGTAGGATGCTCTAATGCCTTTCTTCCTAACCTTTTTTATCTCCTGGCACATGATATTTTGATGGCACAATAGAGTAATTGGTCAGGGCTTTAACACATTCGTTACAGCCAAGCATGATGTTATTTGCTTTACCTTAGCACCAACTCTTTCTACCTGAAAACCTTAGACATGTTTGATAATCTCTCCAAGCTTCAGTCACTTCATCTGTAAAACAAATATATCTACCTCAGTTTATAAAGTAAATAGCCCTTTTAAAATAATTCATGATATTGATGTAACCAATATCTGTATAGCTCTAACAATCTAATAATGATTGGTTAAGTCAGTATTTTGGCCAGAAATTTGGGATCATTTAAAAAAATTTAAGTCAACCATGATGTACTTTTAAAATCACAGGATCTCTGGGTTGGAAGAAACCTAGAGTTTAAGTGGTATGATGACTTCTGCTGCTTACCCCTCTGCATGAAGATGAGCGGGTATGGTCTTTTTAGAGAAGTGTTCATATATTCTTTACATAATTAATTAGGAAAGGATATGCTCAATGGGTGTGCAGAACTTTTCACACATGTTTTTCATGTAATCCTTACAGCATCCCATTGACAAAGGCTCTATTTTACAGTTGAGGAATCCCATGCTCAGAATTTTAAGTACAATTCTAAATCAGTTAAGTGAGAAGTGGACAGTACCTCAAAATCAAGCATTTGAACTTCTGTTTGATGTTCTTTCCACTATTCCATAGCTGCCAAGGAGCCCATACAATTATAAAAAAGATAAAATGTAATAAGAACTCATTAAAAACTAGTTGAACTTAGAAATTGTTGAAACTTAAAATTATCTCTAAATTTCTTAGAAGTCTAAGGAAAAAGAAAGTGGGCAATTTTAATTATAATGTGAAGAATGCTTTGTAAGTTCTTAGACATACCTTGTCTCCGAGAGTAAGACTATTTCTTTATAATGTCATTTATTTTATAAATGTGCTCAGCATATCCTCCTGTCACAGGTTTTGAACATGAGTGTAATTGATCATGATTGTAATTGTCACAAATTCTGAATTCATGGAACAGAACTAATGAGGGCATAATGCCATTTTTCTCATGTATGGTTACGTGATTATTATCTTTATATATGTATGCAATCATAATTTCTATCTTTTAACAGTTGAAGAGCAATGTTCTTAACCTCAACAATCATATAACTCAGTATGTAAAGATCTGTAATGAGCAGAAGGAAGAGGTATGTCTACTTTTTACATTTTATGCTGATCTCCCTTAGTTTCTCATTTGGGAATATGCAAACCTAATTGCCAAAAAATTTGATGTATTTTCCTATTACAGTTGAAAATCTGGCATGTTCAGTTATTTTTCACAGCTAAAATTTTTCTGTGGCCATGTTTAATAGAGATAAATAATTTGTTTTGTATTTTAACTAGTGTTTCTCTTTACTAGATTTTAATGTTAAAAGAAAAACTAAAAGCCTATGAAGAACAGAAAGCTTTTACTGATGGCAATAACAAAGCAAAGATAATGATTTCAAACCCTCAGGAAAAAGAAATTGAAAGGTAAAAATGACATTAAGATCTCATTTTGAGGATTTTATGGTTTTTAAAATTTGGCCAGATATGTTATCATCATTTATTGTATGTCTTTATATATGTATTCTCAACTGAATTCAGGAAGCCACTGACTGCCCTTTATATTTTACGCACTTTGGAAATCAGATAATTTTAATTATGATTACATACTTGTGATTATACCAGGATTTAGATATAAGATGGAGAAGGTAAAGCTAATTACATCACTTATGAAATTAGTTTTTAGCAGTTTTCATATTTTTCTTCTCAAGTGTCCTATTCCATTCAGGCTGCTGTAACAAAATGCCAGACAGGTATCTTATAAGCTAAATGAACAAACAAAATTATATCTCCCAATTCTGGAGGCTAGAAGTCCCAAAGATCAGGGGACTGGCATAGTTGGGTGAGGGCATTCTTTCAAGCTGAAGATTTCACTTGAATCTTGAATTCAAGAATCCTTGAATCCTCACATGACCTCTGGAGGTAGATCTCTCCAGCTCCTCTTTTATAAGGTCACTAATCCCATCCACAAGGTCTCTGCCCTGGTGACCTGACTACCTCTCAAAGGCCTCACCTCATAATACCATCACTTTGGGTGTTAGGTTTCAACATAGGAATTTTGGGTAACAAGCATTCAGGCAGTCTCATCTGGCATAACATCATTATTTGTCTAGTTCATGTAAATTTTATCTACCCTTTCTTGACTATGTATAATTCTAATAATTCATGTACTTTGGTTAATTATTAGAGGGGGCATCTCTCAGTGATATAAATTAATACAGAATTTTGATAGATGCCCACTAGCTTTTCTAGCTGTTAATAATACAATAATCACAAGCTCTTTTCCCCTAAGCAGTTAATTTCAAAATTGTCCCAACGGGATACTAGTTCAAAAGCTGTGAATCTTGAGTAGTTCTAAGAAGGCAGTAAGAAATTCCTGGATCAAACAAATTTGGAAATTACTTCTTAAGGAATCTAGGTGATTTCCAAAGTATGTTAGTTTATTAAAGGCTCTGAGAGTTCTTGTGATAAAGGAATCTGCTCAAACTTTAATGAAGTTGAATGAAGTTAAACTTAATTGACATTCTTCAGAGCCAATGTTCTGTTACCACTAGTATAAGAAACTAACCACAACTAAAACCAGTGATTATTAACACTGTTTTGGAACTCTAGAGTTTATAGTGTTATCTTGCTATGCATAAGGAAGACTGGTCAATGGTGACTTTCAACCTAGTTTCGGATACACCTTTTTTAAAATTGAATTTGTATATTGAAGTTTACATATAATATCCTTGATTTAAAAAAAATTTTTTTCTGACTCAGTTGACAGTTGATATCAGTTACATAAAACTTATTTAATGCCATGAATTTGCAAAGTGTCTTTTTTAAAATAAACATTTTCATGTGATTTAATCAGATGAAGGGAAGAATATATGATATTTGCTGTATATCAAAGCTCTTTGGAAAGGTAATATTCAAGAAGAAATCATAAAAAGAAAGTATAGTTCTTTTACAGAGTAATTACAAAACTTCACTTATGACTATATCAAGAAAATTGTGTAGAATTTAATATTTGTCATGTATCACCTAAAATTATTGGCAAAGATTTTTATTACTAGTTAGTTGAATGTTTTAGATACTAATAACTACTAGAAAATAGTTACTATTCTCTTAGGACTCTTTTCTGTTTTAAAATAATATATTTTCTTTTCCTTTTTTTTTTTTTTTTTTTTTTAAGGAAATCTCTAGAAACCTCTGATACTATTTCCTTTTCTTCCATCCTAATCAGTAAACCCCACCAACTGAAATAAGCCTGGACCACAAAATTACAAAATTGACAAATATTTAACTATGTCCTTGGATAAAAATGTTTAAAAAAAAAAACAACAAACTAAGACATTATCTTTGAGAATAACCTAAAGATAACTTATCAATTCATTTACTGGCATTAGCGTGTTGTAATATAATACAATGAAATTGCAATGTCCGTACATACTTCCTATGAAATATTAATCAGTTTGACAAAACTGCAGTAAAGTCGATGTATTGTGGTTTATGGTTATTCCCAATAGAGTTTCATTAAGAACTACTGACGTAAATTGGCAGTGTTTTTACCACAGATCCTTACAAATATATCTAAAATTCTGACTGAAGAACATTTATTTTTAAATGCATATACTTTGTTACAGTTTTATTTTAAAGGCTTCACAGTTAATTTTTCTTTGAGAGCTCTGCCTGTGACTGTTTATACTGTTACTATAGCTCAAACTTGATCTGTGATTTAAAAACGTAACTATATTTTTACAAGACTAGAATTTGCTGTGAACAATGTTCTGCTGACTCTAGAGGATGGGGAATTGTAGGTTCCTTTTAGGCCTTGCATGGATGTTTTTTTGAGCTTGAGGTCTTTATGTATTTGGAGGAGATGTGAGTCAAATTCCCCAACTTCAATTCTCCAAATCTCCATTGCCCTTTGGAGGAAAGACACCAGAGTGGCTTTTCTAGGTTTACCACATTGCAAACTTGGTTGTTTTGGGTCCTGGCAATGTCAGCTGACTCTTAGCCAGGCTGTAGGGGGTACCTTACCTTATGGTGTGTTTTCCCTGTAACAAATTTTAAAACAAAAAACTGGCTATCTCACTTTCCCTAGGGGGCCATGGAGGCGCCATATGATTATGCCACCCACTGCTTGTTTCTTCACAGTTAGCCAACATCAAAACAACACACAGTACTGTGTTGCTTCTGGGGCCTTGTTAATTGGGATAGTACAGGTTCAAATTATCATCCTTTTCCTACAAACAAAATATTTTATTTTTGCTATGCAGCTGGATTACATAGACAAAATAGAGTATATGACTCTACATGTAATAGACAAAATATACTAGTTTATTTTGACTTACGTAATTATGATTTATATAGAGAAGCTTTATAATACCTATATTTTTTTTAGTAGTGTGATCTTGGAAGAGAAAAAAAATACAGTAAAAATAAAGTTAATATCCTTTTAAAACATATTTGTAATTTAGTAGGAAACAGCCACTCTAACCTATTTGCTGTTTGTCATCGAGTCTAATTCTATCAGTGATATATATTCTTTTGTTCATTTATTTCTTAAATTTATTTCACAAAATTAGTGAAATTCTATAATGTGTTTGTTTTTCATAGATTTCAAGAAATTCTGAACTGCTTGTTCCAGAATCGAGAAGAAATTAGACAAGAATATCTGAAGTTGGAAATGTTACTAAAAGAAAATGAACTTAAATCATTCTATCAACAACAGTGCCACAGGCAAATCGAAATGATGTGTTCTGAAGACAAAGTTGAAAAGGTATTTATATATAATTAAATTTTAGAAGTGTAAATACATAGGGACTTCTAATTCTTTTTTTTTTTTTTTTTTTTTTTTTAGGGACTTCTAATTCTATAAATATGATAGGTAATGTTATTTAATTAGCCATTCACTACAACTCCTAGAAATCCTGGAGAAAACGTATCAAACATTGTTTTAAATGCATAGTTGAGGGTGCAAGACAGAAAATTAAATTCCTAGGTGTCAGAAAAAAAAGGAAACCAAAAATACAAAATCCCCCTTGCAACTGTTGCTTCTTTTGCAACTGTTGCTTCTTTGAGGGATGACTGAATGCACTTAACATGAAGTTAACACACTCAGAGTTGGGTACCAAAGGTGGAGCAGTACACCCCAGATGCAGGCAGTAATTTACCACTTAGACTAATTGCAGATCTTTTTTCCAGGAAAGAATATTTTATCACTAACATTGTTAGAATTTCCATTGTGTGGTGTTTAAAAAGGCAGACCATCTTTTACTCAGTTTATTATTTTATGCAATAGTACACTGTGCTCCCCACCTCCACACACACTGACCTCTCCCAGTATCTTACCTTTGATGTACACTGCTTCTTAGGTAAGGGACCAAAGGGAGACAGGGAGTTAGAAATGGCAGGCCCCACATAAAGCTGGAAACCTCATAGGCCTTCACCCTTCATGCTGGTAGTACACTATGAAGAAATACTCCCAATCAGCACAGACAGATGAGGAACCATGCCTGGGGTCTCACTTAAAGACTAATAGGGCACCTGGGTGGCTGAGTTGGTTAAACATAGGGTTCTTGATCTCAGGGTTTTGAGTTAAAAAATTTTTTTTAATTAAAAAAGAAGATATTAAAGACTGTCTTTGTAGATATTCTTACCAATGATTTGAGGTTTGAATTTTTGTGATCCATGTGTTTTATTTAATAAATCCTTAAAGTGAGAAATTAACATGGAAAAATGGTATCAGAACAGTGATAATTTTGGGAGAACTGGGCAGATCAATACAGAATCAGTCTAGTAATACAGACCCTCAGGTAAAATCATTAATGAGAACTCACTATTCAAAATTACAGAGCACAGGGTGAAACACTCCACCATAATCAAGTCAGCAAATTTAGCAAGTAATAACAGAATTTCCAAAGATTCAAACACTAGAGCAATCTGATAAAAACTATAAAAAGACTAAAGATAAAGATGTCAAAGAAAGAATTAATGATAGAGGAATTAAAGATCGAAAGAACATCCATATACAAAAAGAAAACAAATGAAACATCCAGAAATTAAAGACTTACTCACTGAAATTCAGTTCGCTTTACAGGTACAATGCTAAGTAGTGTTTTAAATACTTTATGTGCATTTATTCAATTCTCAGAAAACCCTATGAGAGATGTAACATCATTATCCTCATAATGAAGATGAGGAAACTAGAGCACAGAGAAGCCATCCTGCTCAGGGTCACCTATAGGTTCAAAGGTCACCTATGAACTCATATGATTTGAACTCAGGCAAGCTAGTTCCAGAGCATGTTACCTCTATCCTTTATGGTGTATTGGATAAGCTGAAGAGCGTCCAATTCTGGGAACTGGAAGACCTGATGAAATCATATCAAATATAGGATAAAAAGATAGCAAATGTGAACAAGATGTTGTTGCATGAAGGATGGACTGAAAAGTCATGTATTCTTGTAGTAGTTATTCTGAAGGAGGTATATTAGTGCAAAAGGGGAAAGGATAATATGAAAAGTTTCAGGCTTAGAATTTTCTAGGAATAATAAAATGTCAGTGAGATATAAGTTCAAGAAGCAGGAGTTCAAAGCAGGATAGAAAATAATGTACACCTGGTTGTATACAACTCTAGATCACCAAAAAGCAGAAAAATTACATTTTAATAATTATTCCCCCTAGGTTGGGTGTTCATTGATGATAAGCTTAATTTCATTTTTATTTATTTTGTGAAATTAGTTGCATAGATAATACATAAGATACTTTTGCATATTACTCATTTAAAAGCTGTCTCTTATAAATAACTTTCTGGTCCTCTTAGACCACCACACCAAATGTATTTCTCCTTTTCCTACCTTCCCATAAGTAACAATTATATATAAAAATTTTACTTTTTTTTAAATGTCTGAAGGCCATCAAATTTTAAATAGTTCTTTAAAAACTAGCATTTCAGTTTTTTCTCAGCTTATGAAATTGGAGAGTATGATATGCTAAGAAACTAATCATAAAGTATTCATTAATATATCACTGATGCCAGTTTACCGTAGCTATTAAAACTATACCATCAAAATTAGTCATTTATTTCCTGAATATGCATTTATTTGCTTTATCTTATTGAAATGCCATTTTAAAAAACCACTGCAATAAGATTTGTCATACCAAAAATGTGAGTACTTACTAAGACATGAGGAGAATGAGTTTGGCTAGGTTTTTTGTTTGTTTGTTTTTTGTTTTTAATTTTTTTTTTCTGTTTTTATGTGTATTCTTCTGCTTAATACCCCTTTTTTCAACACACTTGCCTTTTAGGATTTCTTACTTTTGGTCATTTCAACCTATATATTCCACTTCTTATAGTTATTCTTATGAGACTAGGTAAGCAATGGAGATAAAAACCTCTTAGGTGTATCAGTTGTAATTATTGAAAAACATAGGAAGACATCTATAGAGACTGAGTTGTTTTTTGTTGTTGGCAGTTTTGGGGTTTTTTTACGTGCTAAAGTGTCAAACTATAGTTTTACTAAACTGCCTGCTAAGGCAAGGAATTTTATATCTGTCTTGGACCCTCTCCAAAAATTGTTTATTATCAGAAGTGCTAAAACAATCTTATAACATTGATTCAGCCATAAATGGTTCTAGAGTATAGACTCTGAGATTAGAATTAAAGTGAAGCTCTTGGGTGATTTTATGACCATAGATCACAGATCAGCTACAAATTATTTTTAGTGAAATAATGTATTTACTATGTTAGTGGTCCTTTTGCACAAAGCCATAGTTAACACCTAAATTTTAGAATTATTTGCCTGTTCTCAAGAAGTTTTGTTGTATTCTGGCGATTTTGTTAATAAAATACATAAAGCTCTTTTGAAACCTTAATGGGAAACATTTGCTTTAATGTCAGGGTTTAACATGCATCTTTTAGCATTTATTCCCGGACACTTACTTGTTATTTATTTCGGAACAATGATTCAGTAGGAGTACCCTGATAGAAAATGCCGCATAGAGAATAATCATAAGGAATACATTTGATAGACATCTATTTTTTTTTAAGATTTTATTTATTTTGAGAGAAAGAGAGTGTATGGGTGGGGGAGGAGGGAGAACAGGGAGAGAATCTCAAGGAGACTCTACCCTGAGTGCAGAGCTCACAACTGTGAAATCATAACCTAAGCCAAAATCAAGAGTTAGGCGCTTCACTGAGACACCCAGGCACCCATTGATGGACATTTAGAAGTAAAAACCCAAAAAGATACTTTTTGGAGTTTTCAGTTAAGAGGTTTTCAGTATTAAATATTGGCTGCCATGAAAGCCTCAGAGCATTTCCTGCCCTGGTTTCTAAGAGTTCCTACAACATTTATAAATGTTAAAGCAAAGTAAAGATAATTTGATTTAACTGTCTTCCTTCAGGCAGGTACAATACTTTTATGTTCATTTTCAGATAAGGTGACTAAAGTCCCACTGAAATTAACTTGCCTAATTTTTCATACCTGCTGAATAGCAGAGAAAGTCAAGAGGCTACATATACTACCTTTTGTTATAGTAATAGCTCTAAACTTTTCAGGTGTCAGGACCCCTTACCATTTAAAAATATATATATTTAGGACCTAAAAGAGCTTTTGTTCATATGAATTCCATCCACCAGTATTCCTATATTAAAAATTCAAATTGAGACTTTTAAAAATATATTTATGTATTAATTTTAAAGCCGTTAGCTCATTGCATGATAACATAAGTAACACTTTAATAAAAAATAATGATTAAATGATTATGTTTTCTAAAGCAAACAAAGAGGTAATGAGAAGAGTAACATTGTTTCATATTTTTGCAAGTTTCTTTAATGCCTGGTTTTTCCCAAAAATTCTGACACATGTTTTATAAAATATAGTAAGGAAGAAGAACTTATTTTTTAAAGAGAAT
This sequence comes from Canis lupus familiaris, assembly GCF_011100685.1. Taxonomy (NCBI): domain Eukaryota; kingdom Metazoa; phylum Chordata; class Mammalia; order Carnivora; family Canidae; genus Canis; species Canis lupus. The sequence continues at coordinate 49,438,270 of NC_049242.1, read as the reverse complement.
AAGGTCTTTGACCAAGTTCATTGTAGTCCCTGCTCTTTTTTTTTCTCTCATATAGTTCCCTACTCCCAAAACCAACCACAGGTGCTTGGTCTAATCTATGGGGATCTATTATTCCAAGTCCAGCCATCATGTCTGATGATTTTTTAGTTCAGTATCTGTTTGCAAATAGCCCAGAGAGATCAAGCTGTTCTAGCTCACAGCTCCCATGATGGTATGCAAGACACTTGCGGTAAGGAACCAAAAGGCCAGATTCATGCCTACATAAAACACCAAAAATATTCAGACTACCCACTATGGATCCTGAACCAACCATCAGATAAGATCAGATATTTATGAGCTCTCTGATATAAGTGCTATTTTCTATTCCTTGCACCAGCCTGTATCTATAAAGATATTGTAAAAATCAGAGCAGAGTTATTTCTTCACAATTTTCAAGTTGGAGGAAAGGAAAGATCAGGACATGCATCTGCTTTGATTTTGAGTAAAGAAATCCTGGGAATTATCAGACCTCGTATGAACTTTTTAAATGCAGCATTTAAAGGAATGCATACACACACACACACACACACACACACACACACACACAAAGCTACAGTCTTCAATTTAGCTGTTGTAATTCTTAAAGCCATAAACTCTCAACATGTAATTTTATAAAAATGACTCACAGCTCAATTTCCTATTTTCCTGCAAGCAGGAGTATTGTGAACATTTCAAAGGGGAAAAAGCTTTAAATACAAAAGTATAGCCTAACTTAATAGACTACAGTGGCACCTTTATCAGAAAATCTACTACGTTAGTAACATCACATACATCAAATATTATAAAAATTAATCTATTAAATACATTATTTTTCAGGCCACTTGCAAACGAGATCATAGACTTGCAATGTTGAAAACTCGTCGCTTCTACCTAGAAAAGAAAAAGGAGGAGGAATTGAAGCAATTTGATGAGAATACTAACTGGCTTCATCGTGTAAAAACTGAAATGGAACTCCTAGGTCAAAATGGTCACATTCCAAAGGTATAAATGTTTTGTTTTATGTATTCAGCCCTTTAAGCCCATTGTCTTTGTCATTGAGTAAATATCTCTCTTTGGAAGACAACTACTGTTGCTTCTCTCTGTGTTTTAATTGACTCATTTTACCATTTGCCTTCACTCATTTTACCTTCTGCCTCGCTAATTACCCACTAAATTTGCCTTTTCTGTACTTTCAGAAGAGTAAAGTTCTTTTAAGCAAAGTTATTCTTAAGTGATTACATCCTTTTATAAGATAGCTCTTAAGTAATAAAACTGTGCTTGAAGATATTATCATGTAGGTAATTTCAGTTTGTTTTTGTACTTGAGGTTTTGTAGAAAAAAATAGTTTTAAACGTGGTCACCCTTACTTGTATCATAGCTAATGAAAGCTGATTTGAAAGCTGTATGTTTCCTGCAAAAACAAAACAAAACAAAAACAAAAAACAAAAAAAGAAATCTATATGTGTGTGTGCATATAGGTACTAAGTTGAAGACGTTCCACCTGGAATGACAAAAAATGATAAAGAATAGTGATGGGTAATGATGGTTAATTGCTGAATCAGATAAGAATTGTGTTCATCCATATGGTTACAGAAATCTAACTTTACTGCTTTCAGCATTTATTTATATTAGCATTTATATTTTGCTAATTTGTTCCCTTAACAATAAGTCTTGAGATTATGCAGTTTATTCCTAATATAGTCCCTCCAGAATGTCATCAGTGTCATCATTATACTTGTCATTTCATAGTTGCCATATCATTATTCCATCTTCAGTCTCAAGTTCACACTTAGGCCAGAAGAAGGAGAGAGAAAGAAAGTAGGGAGGTGTATCTGTCTTGGGAGAGTAAAAGCTTTAACAGAAATTCCTAGCAGACGTGTCTTATTGGCTAGAATTGTCACGTGGCTGTCCCTAGCTATAAGGGAATATGGAAAGGTGAATGTTTTTGCTGGACACATTATCACTCTGAACAAAATTAGGGTTCTCTTAATAAGAAAGAAAGGGGAAATGAATATGAAATAAGCACAACAAATAGACACCTGCTACAAAGTAACTAATTTTGATCCAAACACCACCTATTACTTTTTAAAAGAACAATTTCATTACACTAATTTTTTTAAAAGAGAAGTGTCTGAAGACTTTACTTTGATGATGCTTTTCTGAATTTCAGTACTATGTATTAGCGAATTGGTATCTAGTCCTCTGGAACTTTCAAATTTCTTTTAAAAAAGCACTAGACTGATTGTCAATACAGGTATAATATATTCAGTAACAAATGAATGCAGGTTGTAATGATAAATATTCAAAGATAACAATTTTTTTTGTTGTAATTGAAAAAATATTACCCAGTGCATCATGACCAAGGAAGTGAATTCTCTGGTTGGCTAGCAGTGGCTGTAAATAGCTGTCCTTTTTTGTGTAGAAGACTAGCAGGAGCAGTCACTGGTGACAGTCGAGGTAGGAAAGGAGCAATGAGCAACAAGCAGCAGATACCCTGTTTCCTAAGAAGAAAACCAAAGGTGAATGGAGACTGAATAATTCTTTAGTGTGGAGATTTACTGGGGGTCAGCCAACAACTTAATCTACACCTTAGTAATTCTAGAAGTCTTCAAAATATCTTTCTGAAAGCATCTCAGTCAGTAGATCAGGTATTAAATGAGTACAAAGCGTAATTTAATAATATTTTATAAGATAATTTAATTGATAAAGCGCTTTAGAATATTCCCCACAAAGAGAATGTAAATATTGGGAAAAGGATAGACTTTGGAATTAGAGTGGTTGGTCATTCTGTTATTTGATATTTGTATTGAGTGCTAACTCTAATTGTATAACTTTGGACAAGTTAACTTTGTTGTCTAAATTTCTTATTTTCAAAATATATTTAAATGCAATGCTATATGCAAAGGTCTAGCACCACATAACACATAATAGATGGTTGACAAATAATGGTTTAATAATATTTTAGGCATCTGTAACAAGGATGTCAATAGGCAAAGAAACATGTATAAAAAAGGAACATAGCAGAGTTAGCTGCATTACAAGATACATTTTCTATTTTTCCTCCAGAACAGTGATTCTGACCTTTTTGGGTCATAGATGCCTTTGAGAATCTGATCAAAAAGTATACAAATCTTCTCCCAGGTGAAAGGTTGAGGGTCACATTCATATAATTTTGCTTTCTTTTTTTTAAGTCATTTTTCCATTTATATAACATTAGGAATATTTTTGGTAAAATATAGCAAAGCTTAACATTTTTAGGTATACAGTTCAAGTGGCCTTAGTACATTTATCTTAAAATTTTAATACATGTATTTCTATTTCAAAATGTTATTACTAAAGTATTTTTATCTTACTAGCTTTACTTAATTTAGATTATACTTATAACTCAATATATTTGCATAATCAGAATTCTAATTTATAACCGAACCCCAATTACAGAAGTACTTAACTGTTTTAACATTAAAGAGGCAAAAAAAAAAAAAAATTTAGAAATTTACGGCTTTGCCTTTGCTTTCCCATATTTACCATATGTTTTATGGTTTAAAAAGTTTAAAAGTGTCACAGTATTCTTTTTAGTATTATTGCCATAATTGCTAATTTGTTTTTGCCTTTTGCAAATCTGCTTAGTAGCATTTATAAAGTAAATGTTGCTTGGGTTATTATTTTCAATAAACTGACATTTTTTTCAATATGGTCAAATTTATTTTTTCTAGCAATCAATCTTCTATAACTGTCTTCAGCAAAACATTTTCACAACCTGACTGTGAAATTAAAATTTATTTTTAAGTTCTTATTTTTTTATTGAACTTCATCACAAATAATTTGAAAAAAACAATAAAATTAAAATTGCTTCCATTCCTACCACCCTAATTTCACTTTCAGTTATTTTTTCATGAGTATTTTCACAGCTGAAATAAGCAGACAGACATAACTTTGCAAAAGGATTTATCCACAGTCATATAACTCTGGACATAGACCCAGTACTGTGACTTTCAAATTGGTGTCTTTTTTCTAACCTTTTCTGCATTATCTACTCCTTAACCTCTTAAATCTATTCACTTCTTTCTGTCTCCCACTACCACAATCCAGACTCCTAGCCCCCGTTATTGGACTGCTACCTTTGGTCTTTTTGCTTCCATTCAAATTCCACTGCAATGAAAATGAGCTTTCTAAAAGGTAACTCTGATCATATCACTCTTCAGTGCTTTCTCCCTAATACAAACTCTGTTATGATTTCCCAGACCTGAATACCTCTCAAGTTTTATATATAACCTCTCATTATATTTTTCATTTTAGCTATTACTAACCTACTTGTAGTTCTCAGAATAGACCATGTTCTTCCAATCAGATTCCATCATTAGTGTATCAAGACAAGAAAAGACTCAAATTATAAACTTGTCTTTTTAACAATGACCAGCTAGCCAAGGCCTATTATTGACTAATAATAGTTATACGATCAAGGCTTATCTTTTTAAGAGCCAAGTAATTTAAGAGGATAAAAGAAGAAAACTATCAGGGGAATATTTAAAGAAGGGATTTTTTTTTTTAAGAGAGAAGATGGAATATTTGGGAAATACATTCAGACCATTATGATCATTGAATTTTTTAACTGGAAGAGACTATAGAGACCATCTAGTGAAGCTCTAAATTTTAGTCAAGTAAACTGATCTCCATAAAGACTATATTTTTGGCTTAAGGTAGCATTTTTGTCCTGACTGAGCTATCTCAGGCCAGTGCTCTATAACTATACCATTCTGACCCCCTAAAGAGGACTTTCTCTAAGATACATGCTAGGTTTCCTGAAATATAATCATAAATCATGTTGAAGAAACAACCCCCAACTTTACTATATATCAGGTAATATCAAATGACATTGTTTCTCAGTCATAGTGACTACCACTGGCATAGGAAGTATTGGGAAAAAAACAACTTTAAACTTTTAGAGAATCATTGATCAATTAACTGCAGATTGGGAAGGAGTATTGAAAAGCTAAAATTAATTTGTCTCCAGGAGGAAGTTTCCTGGTATAGCTCTCCTGCTTATGGGATTACTGTCTCAGTCCCTCAAATGTCCAAAAGATTTAATTTCTTTTCATAATATTGACTAAGATTTTCCCAGTTAAGGATTCTGAAAATGCTATTAGATTATCCCGTTCTTCACACTTTAGTATAACCACTTAGCTGACATTTTCCTACTTAAGGTTTAGTAGGTTTAAGGAAAGAAGTAATTTTAGGAAGTAGATTAGAGAACACTTGACAGCTGACCACAGGAGGTTTAGGAAAATAGGAACCTACAAAAGACTTTTGCTATGGGATAAAGCTTATACCAGATTTGGTGAAGGGAGGAAATTTTTATTACATGCAACTCCAGACACTGACTACACTGAATACTGTAACACTGAAACAGTTTGACACACCCTGTGGCCTGGTTGTGAATCTTACATTCTAAGTACAGAGAATATATTAAATGAAATATATAATAGATAAATGAAATTGTTACTGATCAATGATGCTGTGGCAGAGACTGTTTGATGTGTAGATGTCCATCTTTAAATATAATGCTTAGGGAAAGCCCTAAAGAAATCACATTTAAGCAAAAACAGGTCATATTCCTGTATTTTCACAGCATTATCAAGAAGTTGGATAGACCAAGAAACAAGAAACTGTCATCATAATAAAATTTGTTCTGAGTTCCTAACATTTAGTTTCTGAGAAACCTAAAACTTATCTTGCTTATAAGTTTTAGACCACCTATACCAGGATGTTTATTTTTCAAATCATTTCTGGACATTATCATTTTATATATAAAAAATTAAAACTATTAACACCAATATAAAAGAAGTTTTATTGATTTTATTTAATTTTAACATTCTTAAAGCAATCTGTAGTTTGTGTTGTTTTCCCCAGGAGCTCAATAAAGATCTTCATTGTCACCATTTGCACCTCCAGAACAAAGATTTGAAAGCACAAATTAAACATATGATGGATCTAGCTTGTCTTCAAGAACAGCAACACAGGCAAACTGAGGCGTAAGTACATGGATTTATCTATTCTATAAATTTTAACACTATAGACCTCAGGAAACTGAAACATAGAAGTTGTTTTCCACTGCCAGAAAATTGAGTTTTATTTGGTATAGGATACATTTATTTTTAAGTGATTGCCAGCATCAGAAAGTATGCGGAGTTAGAAAACATTAAGAAAATATGAAATATGTGATTCTTCTCCTCCAACTAATATTTTTAGCACTTTATAGTTTTGAAAGCATTTTTCTATAAAAATTTATTATGAGAAGCAATAACTATTAATAACAACTGAATTTTTTAAGTAGGCAGTTTTTAAAGTAGTCATAATTCCAGAATGATTTTTTGTCATTAGAATGAGGTTCCTAAAAATTTATATTTTTAACATCAACTGTCCCAATTCTTATGTGATGCTGTAGCTCTTTCATGTTCTACTAGCTCAGTAGTAGCATCTTTTGAAACATAATAGTAAAAAATGTATAACAGTCTTTATTTTTGTTACCTTGGATATGTCAGTCAACTCTTTAGGTGTCACTTTCATGCTCTGTAAAAATGAAAAATTTATTTCTCTATGGGCTCTCTGCTAGTCTAAAATTCTGCAGTTCTAGTATTCTCAAATAACTAGTAATTAATTTTCCATACTTTTGATGTAAAGGAAATCATATTAGGATAGTTATTTTAAAAAGACGAAAAAGGAAAGGAAAACCTTTTAGGGAGATAATCTTCTGTAGATAGAGCTCAACCTAATCTCCTTATACTTTCTATATTCATGAATATTCATTTACTAACATTCAAACCACCTGCCAGAGATAAAGTATTAAAGAAACCAATTTACTTCACCCATACTGTATTTACTGTATCAGACAAATAAATTAATACATTTAAGGTAAGTTTTAGTTTCAAATGGGCAAAAAGATTCTCTTACTGATTTAGCAAATTGCTGAACCCAAACTGTATAAACAGAAACAATATAGCATAATAGAAAAAGTGTGAATTTTGCAGTTGGTCTTGAATTCTATTTTATATTAGCAGTATGACCTTGCATAAATTATTTAACCTCGCTAAGCCTTAGTTTTCTTAAATGTTAATATAAATTATAATACTTTCCTTAAAAGATTTTGAAAGAATTAAATTACATTAAAAATTATGAAGGTGATGAACTGTTTTAGCCTGACTTTGCATCGCAGAGGCAAAAAAACTAATATAATAAATATTTAAAGTGCTGAAAGAAAAAAATTTCTAACCAAGAAATCTCTACCCAGCAAACTTATTCAGAATTGAGGGTGAGAGATAAAGAATTTTCCAGGTAAGCAAAAGCTAAAGGAACTCATTACCATAAAACTGGTCTTACAAGAAATACTGAAGAAACTTCCTTAAGCTGAAAAGAAAGAATGTTAATTAGTAATAAAAAAACATGAAGGTATAGATCTCACTGGTAAAAGTTACTATATAATAAAGGTAGAAGATCAATTACTTGTAGAGCTAATATGAAATTTAAAAGAAAAAGTTGTCAATTACTTGTAGAGCTAATATGAAATTTAAAAGAAAAAGTTGTAAATGTAACTCTCCAATAATTACTGGATACACTAGACAAAGATGTAAAATGTATCATCAAATACATGAACTATGGATTTCACTTCTATGTAGAATCTAAAAAACAAAACAAAGTCCTAGCCAGAGCAATTAGACATGAAAAAGAAAGAAAAGGCAGAGATTGGAAACAAGAACTAGAACTGTTACTATTTGCAGATATGACACTATGTATATAAAGAAAACCCTAAAGACCACCAAAACTACTAGAATTGATCAGCAAATTCAGTAAAATTACAGGATACAAAAGTCAACATACAGAAATATGTTGCATTTCTATATACTAGTTATGAACTATCAGAGAAATTAAGAAAACAATCCCATTGACAATTGCATCAAAATAATAAAATACCTAGGAATAAATTTAGCCAAGGAGGTGAAAGACCTGTGTACTGAAAACTATAAGACATTGATGAGAGTAATTGAAGAAGACACAAATAAATGGAAAGATATTCTGTGCTCATGGATTGGAAGAATTAATGTTCAAATGTCTGTATCCTACAACTCAGTCTACGGATTTAATACAGTATCTATCAAAATTCCAGTGGCAATTTTCACAGAAATAGAACAAAAATTCTAAAATTTGGCTATACAGCAAATAGCCAAAGCAATTTTGAGAAAGAACAAAATTGGAGGTATCACAATTCCTGTCTGATTATTTCCTTTGAACTGTATTACAAAACAATAGCAATCAAAACAGTATGGTATTGGCTTAATAACAAGCACATAGTACTCTGTATGTTGACTAACTGTTAAATAAAAAGGTTTTTTTAAAAAAAGAAACTGCACTGTTATTTAAAAAAAAAAAAATTAAGCACATAGATTAATAGAACAGAGTAGAAAGCCCAGAAATAAACCCATGTATGTATGTACAGAGAGAGAGAGAGAGAGAGAGAGTCAATTAATTTATGGCAGAGGAGCCAAGAATATACAATAGGGAAAGGGCAGTCTCTTTTATAAATGATGTTGGGAAAATGGACAGCTACATGCAAAAGAATGAAATTGGACCACTATCTTACACCATACATAAAAATTGACTCAAAATGGATTAAAAACTTTGAACATAAGACCTGAAACCATAGAACTTCTTGAAGATAAGCTCTTTGACATCAGACATAGAGGTGACATTTTGTATTTAACACCAAAAGCAAAGGAAACAAAAGCAAACATAAGTGAAATTACATCAAACTAAAAAGCTTCTGCACAGTGAAGGAAACTGTCAAAAATGTAAAAAAGCATCCTTCTGAATGACTCCAAATATTTCAAATCCTCTCTAATAAGGGGTTAATATCCAAAATATATAAAGAACATACAACTCAATAGCAAAAAAAAAAAGAAACAGTCTGATTAGAAATGGACAGAAGATATAAATAGTCATTTTTTCAGAGAAGACATACAGATGGCCAACAGGTATATGACAAAGTACTCAACATCACTAATCAGTGATCAAATCAAAACAGTGAGACATCAGTTCATATCTATGAAGTATGAAGAAAAGTAGAGTAAGCCTTGAGAAGATCCAAACTTCTAGAAAGACAGAAAGCTTCTTTGTTAAAACATTTTTGTCATCTCTTCTCTGCATAGCACCTGATTAGTATAGGTGCAATAAATAATCTTTTTTTAATTGACGTCATGCTTAATGACTTTTCCCTATAGTTGTTGCCTCTTTGGCTTCAGTGGAGTATTCCCCACCCTGAGCAAAAAGAAAAATGTCACAGACTATTTATTTGTATAACTATCTAAATATTTAAGACTCTCAGGTAATAAAGCAGTTATTTCCTTGCTTCTTTCTTTCCTTGCTTAAGAAAATTAATGCCTGTGCTTTTCCCACTGCCCTACCCATACTTAAAATGATCTATTCTCCTGGATGTTATGAGTTAACTGAAACAACCAAGACTGAAGGATTTCAGGGTCCTTCAAATTATTTGACATCTTCCTTGATATAAAAGTTAAGAAACACTGATTGAGTGTATAAATCTATACCTATTTAGCTGTGGGAATTTCTTCAGGGGACATTTACACGGAGGTCTAATACATAAAAAAAATACATTCAGTGCTGTTCTGATGGAGAAGATTCTGAATCACAACCAAGAAATCTGTGTCCCATAGATTCCCTTTACCCACTATTCTTGTCCACATCTCTTCCACCTGCAACTCCTTTGAATGGCTTTAAAAGCCAATGCTTAGCTCATGAAGAGCTAACTTGAAGGAAAGGTGAGTATGATGCCTTGAAGTGTTACATACCTAAAATGAATCTCACTGAAGAATGTATATTTTCATTTTTAATTCCATGGTACTTTGTATCAGTAATAACAGTATCTTTGTTTTATAAATCACATTATGCTTTGCAAAAACCTTTTTTATGTATTTAACTTATTTAGTTCTCACAATAGTCTCCTCATGTAAGTAATGACTGTTTAGTTTTACCCCAAATTATAGAGGAGAAACCTCAGCTGTGTATTGTCCAAGGTCATATGGAAACCAGTGAAGACTAGCTGAGAATATGACCTGGTGCTTATAATTCCCATCCAGGATTCTTTTCACTCTATGCTTAATGTACTGAGAATATGTTGAGGCATTCTAAAGGAAAATATGTACAAGGTACATTCTAATGATCTACTAGTACTTTGAATGTTACGTAGAACTATAATAACATATTTAATAGTTATATCTCTTTTCTTGTCATCTTCTTTCTATAGAGTCTTGAATGCTTTACTTCCAGTCTTAAGAAAACAGTATTGTGCATTAAAAGAAGCTGGCCTTACAAATACTGCTTTTGAGTCGGACTTCAAAGAAATTGAACATTTGGTAGAGAGGAAAAAAGTGGTGGTTTGGGCTGACCAAACTACCGAACATACTATAAAGCAAAATGACCTACCAGGGGTCTCTGTTCTTATGACTTTTCCACAACTTGGATCACCAGTTCAGTCTGCTCCTTGTTGTAAGTATAGCTTTTCTTGTATTGAGTAAATTGTCAGGTTATTTCTGAAGAGTAGCCTCCTTTATGTATCAGTCTGCAGCACAGTTAATTTTTAATAGGCTTGGCTATTTTGTGAGAATTAATGGGAAAATTAGCTTCAGAATAATTCCATTAATCAGTATCTTACAAAGGTTTAAGAGCAAGTATGCTTGATGTTCAAAATAACTTTAGCAATAAAACCTTTAAGTTATTTTACGTATTTTAATGGAATAATTTTACTTCCATCTTTATTTAAAATTTAACCTCAATTAAAGATTGAAGATTATAGTTAAGAATACTATATGCTTTATAATACATAATAATAAAATGTTTTTAAAGTCCACTGACATTATAGAATAAACTATATTTTGTTGCCATAACACTTGTTATCTCTCCTATCATGACGGTGCAGGACACATTTTAATTGCAAAACTAACATGTGATGTTGGTTAAAATAAACTCAGACAGTGGACAATTACATGTAAAAGTAGAATGCCCTTTGCAACTTTCCCCGGAACGCAATCTTGTGTCCTGTCTCAGAAATACAGTTAGCAGTTTGGTTATCTTTGCAGTGTGTGTGTGTAATATTTGTGTTACATAATCTGACTCTAGCTTTTTATTAGGCTTCATGTGAATGCTAGTACATTATATATATATATATATATAGTATATACACACACACACACACACACATATTGACGTATAACTTTTTTAATCTGTTATTTATTGAGTTTATTTTTAGGGTACATACATGAAGAATTTACCTTATTTTTTCTTAACGTTTGTGAGAATCCAGAGAACAGACGTACCATACTTTATTTTTTTTTTTAAGATTTTTATTCATTTATTCATGAGAGAGAAAGAGAGAGAGGCAGAGACATAGGCAGAAGGAGAAGCAGGCTCCACGCAGGGAGCCCAGTGTGGGACTCGATCCCAGGACTCCAGGACCACACCCTGGGCTAAAGGTGGTGCTAAATAGCTGAGCCACCCAGGAATCCCCTGTACCATAATTTATTAAACCATTGTTTTATTGGTGAACATGGCATCCGAAAGCATGATTGTGTATTCATATTTTTTTTGTTTTTGATTTTGTTTTAAATATTTTATTTAAATTCAATTTGCTAACACATAGCATAACACCCAGTGCTCCTCCCATCAAGCTGTATGTTCATTCACATTTGTGCACGTGTACCAAATTCCTAGAGACTGGTTTGTTGGAATATAGGACAAAATATTTTTTAAAAATTAATCTGTCAAACTCCAAAATTTTCGTGATGCCAAATGTGTTTGATATCTCATCTTTACCTTAACCCAAAATAATAGTAACACTGAACTAGTGTATATTCTTTTCACCTTTGCAACTCTCCTATTACTTAGTGACATTGTTTCATCTTCTCTGATGTATCCCTCTTTACACATTTGACTGGAAGTTTGTGTGTTGTGCTTTACATAGTTTTGCTTCTGATTAAAACTGCCTCCCGCTATACTTCTTCATCTCCAAACTTTTCTGTCTAGAAGTCTGGATCTTCCCAAGGCTTACTCTGCTTTTCTTTTTTTGTTTCCAATACTGATACTAGGAGGTCTCCGTTTTGTTTAGAGAGTTCTAATTGACCATACAACATCACAATCAATTGATCAGTTAAACTGATTGTCATTGGTAATTATCTCATAGTCTATTCCCATATATTTTTTCTGAGTTTACAGATTTGAGAAAAGCATTTCTCATATATATAATAACTAGGGTCCTTGTTTGTCTCTTCTAGCTTTTCCATTGATCCATGTGATTTCCAACTTCCAAAAATTACCCAGTTTCTAATTTGGCAGCTGTTGCTTTCTTCTATTACTGATTCTGTATCAGTAGACTTTAAAAGGAAGATGAGACAACTCTCTATAGATTTGTGTGTTTGATTTTATTTCTTTTAGTATGATCCCTTGTCAGAACTGTCCGTCAAATACTTGCTTTGTTGCTTTTTCCTTTTTGGATGTTTGTTTCCTGTTTCATTGTGGGTTTTGCTTTTTATTTAATTTTATCTGTTCTAATCTTTGCTTTTATTATTTCTTTCCATCTACTTTTATTAGGTTTATGCTGCTGTTTTCATTTAACTGACAAAGATGAATGTTTGTTTATTAAATTTCATCTAAGTTTTCTAATTTATGCATTGATGTCCATAGGTTTCCCTCAACAGGCTTTAACTTCATATCACAACTTTTGGTACATAGCATTTTAGATTACTATTTAGTTCAAAATATTTTCTGATTTCTGTGGTAATTTCTTCTTTGACCCATTGAGCATATTTTTTAAATCAGTTTTTATATAAAATTGCACTTTCAGATTGAGCGGATTTCCATTTGTATTCAGGTTTGGAGAAACAATTAAAATAAGAATCACACTTTTAAGTGTCATGTGGTCATCCAGTAAAAATATTTCATAAAAATGATAGTTTTGATTTTTTTTAGTTTTTATTCTTAATATCAAAAATCTGTGGCAAATTCCATTCTATTTTTTGTTTACTTATAGCTTACTTGAATTCTGAGAAAATACTCCATATGATTTTAAAGATTGTGAGACTTTATTTATTCCCAGCATATAGTGGGCTGGTGTAAATGTTTCAAGTATGTTTATAAAGAATGTATATTTTGTGATCCCAGGATCCGGGATTGAGTCCCACGTTGGGCTCCCCTCAAAGAGCCTACTTCACCTGTGTCTCTACCCCTCTCTCTTTCTGTGTCTCTCATGAATGAATAAATCTTAAAAAAAAAAAAAAAAAGAATGTATAGTTTGTAGTCATTTATTGCAACATTCTATATAAGTCAGGCTAAATTGGTTGTGTTCAACTCTTATTCCTTTTTTTTTTTTTTTTAAGATTTTATTTATTTATTCATGAGAGACACAGAGAGAGGCAGAGACACAGGTGGAGGGAGAAGCAGGCTCCATGCAGGAAGCCCTATGTGGGACTCGATCCCAGGATCCCAGGGTCACAGCCTGAGTTGAAGGCAGATGCTCAACCACTGAGCCAAACCAAATGTCCCTCAAATCTTATTCTTACAGACTTTTTTTTTTTAATGTTCTATCACATACTGTGGAGGCCTATTAAGAATTTCCTCTGTTACATTGGGTTTTTCTGTTTTGTATCAGTTTTCTATCACCACACTAACACAAACAAAACAAAATAACACTGATTTATTACCTAAGAGTTCTTAGGTCAGAATTACAGCAGCCTCAACTGGTTACTCCACTTAGAGTTTCCCCAAGACCAAATCTGGGTGTCAGCCAGCTGCATCTCTTATCTGGAGGTTCTGGGAGGATAATATGCTTGTAGGTTCGTTCTGGTTGTTAGCAGAATTCAGTCCTGTGCAGCTGGAGGGCTGAGGTCCCTGTTTTCTTGTTGGTTGTTGGCCAGGGGTCGTTCTCAGTTTTTAGAGTTTAGAGGTCTCCCATATTCCCTGGCATGTTGTCCTCTTCATCATTTCATCTCCTAGCCAGCAAGGCAGGACATTCATTCTCCTGCTTCACATCTCTCTCATCTTCCCTCTGCCTCATCTCTCCTGCCTAAAATTAGAGAAAAGTCTCTGCTTCTAAGGGTTCATATGATTAGATTGGGCCCACTGGGTAATGTAGGAGATAATCTTCCTGTTTTAAATTCCATAACCTCAGTTACATCTGCAAAATCCTTTTTGCCGTGTAATGTTAACACATTCACAGGTTCCAGGGGCTAGGGCATGGACATCTTTTAGGCGATATTTCTCCTTGTAGTTCGGTCAATTTTTGGTTTTCATACATTGAGATTATATTATTACATCTGTATATTTCAGAATTCTTACACTTTTTTCTTATAAAATGTACTTAATCTAGTAATTTTTCTTAACCTTAAATTTACTTTAGTGTTGATATAGCTACACTGCTTTTCTTTGGCTTGTGTTTTCAGGGTTTATCTTTTTTTTCTGATTCTTTCACTCGAAATCTGAAATCATATATATTTCATATATGACTCATAAACAGCACATAATTAGGTTTTATTTTTTTTGTTCTGCTTACAAGTCTATCGTTTAATCTATTCATTCTTTTTGTGCTTGATGAATGTGTTGATACTTGGTTTTGAATCTACTATGTTGTGTTTTGCTTTCTAATTGTCCTGCTTATTTCAATTTTTTTTAACTTTGCTTTGAAGTGATGGAGTGATATTTAATATTCCAATTTCTTCACCTCTGAGCTTAGAAGGCTATACACTGTTGTTATTTTAGTAGTTACCCTTAGGGCAATATTATGTATCTTTGCTTTATCAAAGTACCTATGTTACTTGTCCTCAGACACTGCTAGAAGCTTAAAATTCTTAACCTGGGTTAACCTCTTTCCTGACATACCATTGTTATGATGTATTTTATTTTTCTACATTTTTTTGGCATCTCTGCATCTCCATCCAAGATATTTTTTAATCTAAAGAATCTTTTGCATTTCCTTACAGTAGATATGCTGATGGTGTATTTCCTTAGTTTTTATATATCTGAAGCTGTATTTATTTTACTTTCTTCCTTGAAGACTATTTTGCTGGGTATAGAATTCCAGTTTTGTATTTTTTTTTTTAGCTCTTTGAAGATCCTAATTCATTAGCTTCTGTGTTTTTCTTGTTGTTGTTGAAGTCAGCTGTCATTCTGAGTGCTCCCTTGAATGTAATTGGACCTCTAACTTCCCAAAATATTTTCTCTTTGTCTTTGAGTTTTAGTAGTTTTGCTATATTGTGCTATAGTTTTATATTTTACTGTCTTACTTAGTAGTTCATAGAACTTTCAGAATTTGTGTTTGGATTATCTTTCATTAGTTTTGTGAAGTTCTTAACCATTATAGCTTTAAATATTGCTTCTGCTACTTCTGCTTTCTCCTCTACTTCTGGAACTCCAATTATATTGCATGATTCTTTTTCTTTCTCTTATCTCTGACTTTTTTTTAACTCTCTCCTGCTTTTCTTTTCTATTTTTTTTTGGGGGGGGGGGAAGGGTTGTTTTTTTGTTTGTTTTTTGTCTCTCTGGAAGTTTCTTTTCACATATTCTGGAGTTTACTTTCTCTTTGGAGCTATGTCAAATGTCTCTTAAATATCAAGTTCCTAATGTCAGTTATATTCCAGTTCTAGAGTTTCTGTTTGATTCTTTTTGATAGTTTCCATTTCTTGGCAAAATTTCTCACCGAACACAATGGTAATCATTCTAAAGACTGTGTCTGAGAATTCCCAGGTCTGGAACCCTCTGAGTCTGTTTCCGTTATCTCTTTCTGCTGATTTTCTTTCACATAGTCTCATTTTCTTGAAGACATGCTAATTTTAGTGCATCAGACATGTTTTTGCAGAATTGTTTATAGAAATACTTTAAGACTTCCAATAATAGGGACGCCTGGGGGGCTCAGCAGTTGAGCCTCTGCATTCTGCTCAGGGTGTGACCCCGGAATCCTGGGATCTAGTCCCACATCAGGCTCCCTGCATGGAGCCTGCTTCTCCCTCTGCCTGTGTCTCTTCCTCTTTCTCTGTGTCTCAAATAAATAAATAAATAAATAAATAAATAAATAAATAAGATCTTAAAAAAAAAAAAGACTTCCAAGAATAATATCTTCCTTCAGAGAGGATTTACATTTTCTTCTAGGTTCCTGGTGCCCTTAACAATCCAAAATCACTCTAGTCCAATTTTAGGGAGTGGGATCATTGGAAACTGCAGCGGCAGCTTCTGCTAAGGCCTGCCTAGCCCTGTTTTGCTCTCTAAAGTGTAAGCTCTTATGGTTCTAACTCAAAGAAGGAGGATTTATGAAGAACTTGGGTAGTGGGCCCTAACTTCCAGTTCTATCACCCCATTCTACCAGGGTCTCAACAATGTTACTAAGCTTTTCTGCCCCTTCCTTCAGAATCAGCATAAGACCTCAGGGGGAAAATAGCTGTAAATGCAGAGATTATCTTCAGAGCTTCCCACCTTTCTCCTGATACCTACCTTAACAATCTCATTAGCTTTTCTGTGCCTTCAAGCATATGTTTTTGATATTTTGTCCAGACTTCTTTATTGCCTTCAGTAGAAAGGTTGTTCTGAATTACCTGGCTTTCTATTATTAAGTTCCCTATGTTGTATTTTTACATTAAAATGATTGGGAAGTTGAAGATATATATTTATACCTTCTTTCTCTTTTAATAAAGCACTATCGTCATTAAAACTAACCTAGTTGAGATCTTCGAAAAGAAAGCATAAGATTTTTTTCAAATTCTCTCATTCTTTTTGGGCCTTGATTTTTTTTTCTTTATAATGTATTCAAGATGTTGGAGAGGAAATAGGGTTTTAACACCAAGCTTGAGAAATACTGTGACCACCTGGCGGTCATTATTACTTATTTAAAAATACATATTTCACTTATAGTGTAATTGCATAGACTATACTTGTCAATAGTAAAACGTTTATTTGGCTCTTAATTCCTTTTCATAACACTTTTTAAAAGAAAAACTGTTGAAGTCATGTTACATTTTATAATTATGTATTTCCTTTTGAAGGTGTATCAGAAGGTGAATTTTGTTTTTATTATGTTTTCTTTTTTTTTTTTTTAAGATTTTATTTATTTATTCATGAGAGACACAGAGAGAGAGAGGCAGAGACACAGGCAGAGGTAGAAGCAGGCCCCACACAGGAAGCCCAATGTGGGACTCAATCCCGGAACTTCAGGATCACGCCCTGGGCTGAAGGCAGACGCTTAACAGTTATTTAATATTTTGTTCACATGATTTCATAGATTAACTATTTACTTGGTGTGTCTTATTTATTCCATGACTTATGTATGTTGTAATCACTATGAATAGAAAGTCATAGATGAATAACAGAGAAAGGGGCATAGGGTATAAAGTGATTCCACTTATTTATTTTTGTTAGTCTTATTTAAAAAGCATAAATGGTGAAATTTATGTTTTGATTTCTGAAGAAGCAATACCCACATAGTGTATATTGCTAAAATTATATTATCAATAGCAGTGTTAACAAATTTAAGAAGTAAAATTGAAGAGATTCAATTTAAGCAAAACATGAGTCACATGTTTCTCATTTCATTTATGCTGACATGTGTGTCACTGACTTTTTTCTTATACTCTCATAAAGAAATAATAAGTAGTTTCATTGTTAAATTACAAAGATACTAAATGCTGTTTGGTATTTGAGTTTTGAATTGATTCTTTTGTTTTTTGTTTTGTTTTGTTTTTCTGGTGCTTTTGGGACCTTTAAAGAGTATTAGACTAAGAGCAATCTTTAGTTTTCAAACGAATATACGCTGTTCTTTTAAGAGTCTGATGAGAGGGGTGCCTGGGTGGCTTATTCTGTTAAGCATCTGCCTTCAGCTCAGGTCATGATCCTAGGATTCTGTGATCAAGCCTCATGTCATGTTGCCTACCCAACAGGAAGCCTGCTTCTCCTTCTTTCTCTGCCTCTCCCCCTGCTTGTGCTCTCTGGTGCTTTCGCACACTCTCTCTCTCAAATTTATAAATAAATTTAAAAATCTTAAAAAAAACAAAGAGTCTGATGAGATTAACCATAATTAATCTAATTTGTACTCTATTAGGCATTTAGGTTAATAAATTTTTATTATAAATGGCATTGCAGGAGGCAAATATGTATATTTATTTTGGTGCTCGTGTTTGATTACACCTATGATTAATTCCTAGAAGTAAAATTTGTAACAAAGCAATAAGCACATTCTTTTAAAGTTTATAATACATATTGCTTAGTAAATTCTTCCACACCCCTCCCATGTGATCATACCAATTTTAACCCCCATCATCAGTGTAAGAAAATGATCTCTTTTCTCCTTTTAGTCTCATCAGTTTTTGGTATTAAAATGTCTTCAATTTTAAATTTTTAGAAAATTATTTTCAAACATACATAGAAGTACAAAGAATAATATAATGAACTCCATGAATGCAACACCTGACTTTAAGAATGATCTCATGTCTAGTCTTGAGAACCCCATCTGCTTTTCTGCACCCCATCTATATCTGTACTGGATTATTTTGAAGGAAATGCCAGATAGCATGTATTTCTTCCATTTAGACTTTAGTGTGTCTGAAAGAAAATATAATATCCTTTTATATCATACCTTTTAAACATATATTTAATCAGTGTTTAGATTTCCCCCATTGTCTCATAAGTGATTTCTTCTTAAGTTCTTCCATCAACATACAAACTAGGCCCATCTTGTTATTGGTTGATATAGCTATTAAATCTGTGTAAATCTGGGGTTCTCTCTCTCACTTGTCTTTGCTAATTATTTATTGATTCTTTGCTAATTTCAGTCATACATATTATCTTTCTATTTTTTCTTTGTTTACTAATATGGTTGAATCTAATTTTCTGTAAGTTACCTAGCCATCATTTGAACATTTTTCTGGCTTCGTCCTCTTTTGTAAAAATTGTTACATATTTTCAGGATATGGATTTTTATTCATTCAACAATATTTATTGAACCTCTATGTGCCAGATACTTATCTGATGCTAAGGATACATCAAAGTACACAACAAACCTATTTATCTTCCTGGAGTTTACATTCTAACGCAGAAAGAAAGACAATAAATATAATAAGTAAATTAAACAGAATCTTAGAAAGTAGTACATGCAGTGGGCAAAGAAAGAGAGTTCAGGAATGAGGCTGGGGAGAGGTTGCTACTTTAAATAGCATGGTCAGAATAGGCTTCGCTGATAAAACTTGAAGAAGTTCACAAAGTTAGCCATGTGAATATATGAGAAAAGACTCATTTTCTGGTAGAACAAGTAATGCAGGTCCCTGACATAGGCTGGCATATTCATGGAATGGCTAGAAAGACATAATTGGTACAAAAGAAAAGGGAAAGTAGAACGTGATGAGATCACCAAGGGGAGGAAGGCAGATCAAGCCTTGTAGGTCATTATAAGGACTTAGACTTTAACTCTGAGCACATCAGGAGCTATGGCATGATCTGAGGAAAGATGTTACCCATTTCCATCATGTTTTCAAAAGATCTTTCTGGCTGGTGTGTTGAGAGTAGGTTATAGTATCACAAGGGTGGAAACAGGAGACTACTGCTATTAACTCAGGTAAAAGATGGTGGTGGCTCAGACCGAGTTGGTAGCAATGGAGTTGGTGAGAAGTAATCAGATTGTCATATGTTATGAAGGTAGAACTAGCATAGCAGGATTTTATCACCAATTGGATTTGGGCTGTGAGGGAAAGAAAAAGCCTAGGATAACTAAGATTTTTGAATTGAGGAGCTGAAAGAATTGAGTCACCTTTAAAGAGATGGGGAAGATTCAGGTAGGGCAGGTTTGCAGAAGACTGACAAAAGTTCAATTGGGGCATTTTAAATTTGTCTAAGATACATGCAAGTGGAGATATATAAGCAGTTGGATATAAGAATCTGGAATTCAGAAGAAAAGTCTAAACTAAAATACAAACTTGAGAGCTGTTAACATTTAGATGATATTTAAAGCCATAGGACTGGATGAGATCATCAAGGGATATTAACTCTTTCCTCTAAGATACATGTTGCAAATATCTTCATCAAGTTTATCAGTTACTCTTAACTTTGAGATATTCTTTTTAATAAAATTTTTTAACTTTTATATCATACAATAGCTTCATTTTTTTTTCTCTCTGACTTTGGAATAATGCCTCAAAAGGCCTTTTTTCCATAAGTTTTTTTAAATTTTTTACTTTTATTTTCTCCTAATTTATTTTGATGTAAGATGACAAGCAAAAATCTAATTTTTTTTCAAAGAGTCTAGCATTCTTGTATAATAATACTGATAGTCCATTCTTATGGCACCTTTGTTTTAAATACAATAAGTAGTCAATTCTATTTATTGGATTTATCTCCTGTTCTTTAGCTTATTTGTCCTAGAACTCATAGCTATTATTTTCATAGCAGATACTTGATAGTATCTTTTGATACATAGCAGTGCTAGTTCTCCTTCTTTGGGGTTGTTTTAACTAGGTCCCATGCCCAATGCAGGGTTTGAACTCACGACCATGAGATCAACAGTCACACTCTACCAGCTAAGCCAGCCTGGCACCCCATGTTATTCTTTGTCCTTAAAATGTTCTTGGCTCTCCCTAAGAAATGAATGTTAGCATAATTTTTTTTTCAATTCCAAGGAAATAAAATCTTTTGAAAAATAAAGAAATTAATTTTGTCTTCACATTTTTTCACTATCAGTTCTTCTCACTCTAGAATAGTTTGTCTCTCCATATTCATATTTTCTTATATGTTTCCCAGCAAAGTTTTAGAACTTTGTATATATTTTTGTACATTTGCTATTAAATTCCTAAGTATATATTTTTGTTATATGAATTATTTTAATCTTTCTTATATTAATAAGCCTGTATTGTTTCTTAAAAAGACACTTTTTCAATTTTGTTTGTGTTAATACTTTACCAATGTCAGTACTTGATTTTGAAACAGGTAGTCTTTTCAAAGACTTGAAATCTTTGCCTCCAAACTAAATGTCTATTTACTTGGAGTAAAACATGCACCTCTTTTAGGTCCAGAAAACAGAAAGTGCATTCACGGAGTACCATGAAGGATGGGGGTGCTGGCAGCAAGGTTTATTTATGGAACTGATAAAATTTCTGACATTAAATGAAAAGTCAAGATTTCCTCATTATCCATCTGGAAACTCACATTTAGTAATATTTCTGTCTCTAACCTTTCCTTTTCTTAAATTTTGCACCTCATGTTAGTGGTTTTTATCTTAAAGTACAATAAAAGAAAAGACACCAGTGGAACCAGTGTCTTACATGTTGTAGAGATACTATGATTGAATATAGTTCCAGTGTAAGTTTAGGTTTCCCCTAAAATTACTTGAATAGAAGGAAATGCCATTTAAAAAATAGGAGTGTCTATAAAAATTCCTCATAATAAATATGAAGCAGCAGAAATACTTATAAACTAAACCTTCCATATTTTCCTATTTGGTAATAAATTTAATCATTACTTATAAACAATGGAAGTCATGTTTTGTAGCCTTGAATAGATTTCGTTTGGCCCTTACTCTCTTTGTAAACAAATTAGTTTTCAGTTACTCATCTGTAACTGCAAACATTACCAGAAATTAAGATTCTTTGCATTGTTTTTTCCGCATCCTAAATAAGCATGAACACTAGGAAAATGAGACTGAGTGGAACCATGGTATCTGCTATTTCCCACAGAGACAAGTATCAATAGGTTATGGGAGATTTATTATTCAGAGTATTGGATTATTTTAAAGGACTATGACAATTTTTAATACCTGGGAAAATGTATTCTCTCTTTAATATTTGTAAATAGCTGTAAATTATCTGTATAAGTATTAATACTGCAGTAACCACAGTAATGTCATATAAATGCATTATAAAATGTTTATTATTTGGTTAATCAGTACTACCTTAAGGTTACATATCTTGTAAATAGTTTAAAATTCATTCACCTGTATCATTTGCAACAGAATTCCATGAGTCATAAGGCTGTAAAAAGAATCTAGATTTATGATTAGTACAGTAATTGTATCAATCATTTGTAGCCTAGAAGTGTTTATTGAAATGCATATATTAATATTTGATTTCACTTTAGAACTTTGCCAACTAATTTTAATTTAGCATAGTTTCCCAAAATACCTCCTCACGTACATATTAACATGAGTGCTAGCAAAGGAAAAATCCTTGCCATCATTTTGTACCAAGCCTCAATTAGATCTAATCCCATTCATCATGTCTCTCTGTCATGAACCCTGCTTTGCAGCCTGTGACTCATGTTTGCTAAATACTGCATTCTGCTTTTTACACTAACGTACAGCTCTGTAAATCTTTTAACGTTTGCAGTCTTAAGCTTTTGATAAATTAGTCCCTCTGGGTAAAATCATTCAGGACACCTGATATGGCACATCAAAAGATGACCCCAGAAGGCCTGCCCATTTTTTAAGAGAGGGATTTTTAACTCATTAGTGATAAATTATCTAGTCCCTTCATTTAAAGGAACCATCTGTGGAATGTTTCAAAAAGTTAAAGAATAAATATAGACCCCTCGTACCTAAGAAGCCATATGAAATTGCCATTTCATACTTGTGTTTTAGAGATTTATTTAAAACAGAGAGAGAAAAACAGGGAATAGAATCTTCCTTAATTCAATGTATTTTAAAACACTTTGAGAAAATTTGATCTAAGAAATGAATAATTATAGCAATATCTAAACTAGTTTCTATTGTTTCTCCTGTCTACGATCTACTCTTCACACTAAAATTATCTTCCTTATACAGACCCCTTACTTAGAGGGGCCTTCAAAGGCTTTCCTTGTCCAATGCCAAGCTGCAAACTCACTTTTCTGCAGCCATTGATGTCCCAACTTCCTCTTACACGTTTTATTTCTTGCCTCTACAGTTTCCAAGCTTTCCCCTCACTCTTGAATGTTGCTTCCTCTTGCTCTATCCCACATCCTAGCCTATTAAAATCCTTATTGTCATTGAGAGTCCAGTTCAGATACTACCTTCTTTATGAACCTTCCCCTATTGAGTCCTCTCTCTCTTTGTCCCACACATACCCTTGCATTCCCACTATATTTTTGTATTTCACTGTTACAGTAATTATCACACCTCACCTTCCCTCTCCCCAACAAACTAAAACTATATTCAGAAACTATCTTCAGGGACACCTGGGTGGCTCAGTGGTTGAGCATCTGCCTTCAGCTCAGGGCATGATCCCAAGGTCCCGGCATCAAGTCCTGCATCAGGTTCCCTGCATGGAGCCTGCTTCTCCCTCTGCCTATGTCTCTGCCTCTCTCTGTGTGTCTCTCATGAATAAATAAATACAATCTTTAAAACAAAAAAAGGAAACTATTTTCAGTAACTCATTTTTAAGTTTATTGCCTTTTTATTATCTTCTTAACAATAAATGTTCATTTATTTTAATTTGAAAAAAAGTCCAGCCAAAGGAAATTAAGATGTCTTTCATTAACTTCTATTAATATTTTGTTCTAATAATTGTTGGACATTTTTTCTAAGCACATATATGTAGTTTGGATTTTTAAAAACATTGAGATCCTTTATACATGTAATTGATAACCAGCTTTTTTCTCACTGAACCACATGTTAAACACACATTTTCCTATCAAATATGAAGTTAAGTCACTTTCAGTAGTTTATATTACATTTACCTGTCCCCTACTAATGAACATTTGTTTTCATTTTTTTGCTGTTACAAGCAACACTCCACTAAACATCTCTAGGTGTCTATATATTTCACAACTTGTCTAATTATTTCCTTAGGCCAAGCCCCTGAAAAGTAGAAGAGCTAGATCAAAGCGTATGTACATTTTCAAAGTGTTTGATGTGTATTGTCAAATTATTCTCCAGAACCATGATTGTTCGGTCTACCACTATACATGAATAATGAATGTGAGCATTTCTTAAGGTGCTTTTGCCCAATTATAGTTTGTTCTAAATTACCTGCTCATTTCCTTTGCTTTATTTTTATCTATCTTTCATTTTTCTTATTTATATTGCAAGAATTCTTTCTTGATAGACGGATAGATAACCAACGATACACACCTATATATACACGAACACATACACATATACAAGAGCTCTAAACCCTTCGCCATGTATGACAAATTTCATTCACACTTAATATTCTTTTTCTGATGGTAGGAGTCAGAAGATAGAATCTCACTTTTAGGGGGATGAAATTGTATATTGCCTCTATTCTTATCTTTGGATCTGTGAAGGAAATTTTATATTTTTAAGTCTTCATTATAATTATGTGTGTTATTACTTTGTATTACTTGGTTTCCTTACCCAACTTCAATAAGAGACTTCAGTTCTGTCAACAACAAATATGATTGACATTCTGACTTTGAGCATGTGACTTTCTTTCTGTGAACAGCAAATTCTAAATTAAGATTGTCTAAATAAACATAAGATAACCTAATACTAAATCCTGGTTCTTTGTGAGAGATGATCCCCACTAATGACTTTCCTGGTGC
Organism: Canis lupus familiaris; assembly: GCF_011100685.1. Taxonomy (NCBI): domain Eukaryota; kingdom Metazoa; phylum Chordata; class Mammalia; order Carnivora; family Canidae; genus Canis; species Canis lupus. Next base: position 49,413,691 of record NC_049242.1, on the reverse strand, counting down.
TCTGTAGCTAATTGGGAAATAGGACCAGCCCTTTAGAATGGGAAATCAATCTAAAAATATAGATTGCTAAACTACATGATTTCTTTGACATAGGAATATCATAGTTAAAGTTGATAAGGGTTTATGTTACTTGGGTCTTCTGTTTTTTTTGCTACCAGGAAAGTGTAACTTTGAAATCCCTTTTTCTCTATAATAGGTGTTTGGTTTAAGATTATTTGGATATGAATTTTCATTAATAATTTATTTATTTAAGGACACTTCTTATAATAAAAAATTATAATCAAGAGAATTATTTAAAGGTAAAAATATACCAGAGTGCTTGGGCAACTCACTCAGTTGAGCAGCCGACTCTTGACTTCAATTCAAGTCATGATCTCAGGGTCCTGGGATCTAGCCCTTTGTCAGGCTCTGCACTCAGCACGGAGTCTGCTTGCAGTTCTCTCTCTCCCTCTTCTTCTGTCCTTCCCTTGCATGTGTGCATGTGCATGCACACACACATGCTCTCAGGATAAATAAATTTTTTTTTTTTAAAGTAAAAATATGGATGCCTGGGTGGCTTAGCAGTTGAGCAACTGCCTTTATTTAGCTCACGTCGGGCTCTCTGCAGGGAGCCTGCTTTTCCCTCTGCCTGTGTCTCTGCCTCTCTCTCTGTATCTCCCATGAATAAATAAATAAAATTTTTTAAAAACAAAAAAGTAAAAATAGACCAACATTCTTAAAACTACCTTTAGGAAAATTGACATATCTGTTTTTCTTCTGTTGTCAACTGAAACTCATGCTGGGTGACTTATAACAAACTTCTATAATTTATGTAATTTCTAAACAGAATGCTTTCTTACACTGCTGTTTTATTGATTCATCCATGTTTAGATTTTATCATCTTCTCCTTCTGATAGATGAAAATTTAGCGCATTTATTTCTTCTTCCCTGATCTGCTAATGTACCACCAGGGTATTATACGATATGTAATTAGATTATTATAGCTTATTATGATAATTATATAATTACACTATTAAAACATTATTAATATATTATGTAATTCATAACTCTTAAAAAATATTATTCTGACATATAAGTAGTATCAGGTAAGATGTATGTTATATATATTATACTTATGCATATATTAATATATGACATTTAATCGTAGGCCCTACTTAAGGAAATTTTTATAATAAAGTTGATAATAATGATAAAGTTGATTTCTAATGATAAATATCATTAGAAAAAATTTTTAAGATTTTATTTGTTTTAGAGAGAGCACGCACACACAGGCAGGGGGAAAGGGAGAGGGAGAGAAAGAATCCCAGGTAGACTCTGTGCTGAGCATGGAGCCTCATGTGAGGCCCGATCTCACAACCCTGAGATCATGACCTGAACTGAAATTGAGTCAGATGCTTAACCAACTGAGCCATTCATGCACCCCATAAATACTATTAAAATTTTTAAAGGAAAGTATGCTGACATTTCTTAAAACTACGTTTAGATAGATATGAAAGAACTCCATTTCTGCACTCTACTAGAAATGTTTCGGATTCCTCAGCCAGATCTATGGGGAAGGCTTCTTGGAGAAATGAAATATCTGAAAGATAGAAATATTAAAAGAGACTAGATTGTGCTCACAGAAGGATTTAAATAGCTTAGAAAACAATACAGACAATAAATACATTTTTAGATGTTTCTCTCCAAGTATAGCCATTCAGTTCTCAAACGTATTTAGCATATACTACTTAATTAGTATCTGAATTTTATTAACTTCTTCATTAACCACTTAACCAGGGATCAAATATTTATTCATTGTATCTTTTAACCATTTAGCAAATGTAATTTTAGTGGGACAGGCAAATCATTCTAATTTCGTGATGATTTTCACTGTTTTTATTTTGATTCTTAAGCCATGGCTTATGTTAATAACGCATCTTATTCTATATAATACTATAAAAACTACACAAATGCTAATGTACGTAAGTTGTAATCCAGGTGGTATACAGTGTTATAATCTGAACAATTACAGATGAAATTGTATTTTTTTCCATCTAATCCACAACTTTAGTGCTTGCATTTAGAGTTCATTTTAAAAGTGGTTTTAATACTTAAAAGTCTTTTGAAAGGCTTCTAAAACTTGGCAGTCTCAACAAAATGTTTTTGTCTGACTTCCTTTTTAAGTCTCTCTATGGACTTACAGTAAACAAACTTTTTGAAGCGGGAATCTCTAGCCATAATGCAGGAACAGATGAATAGAACACTAACCACTTTATCCTGAAATGCACATTTTCAGTTGTATATAAGATGCCTTAAAGCATCATATAAATATTTTAAGATGTTTCGTAAACTATTAATGGATGAGTATTACAAAGACTAAGATTGGATTCATTAAACAAAACTTACTGTAGGGTTTAGAAGAGCAGCTCTTCTATATCTTTCAGTAGCCCTGTCTCTCATTACTTTTAAAATCCTGTTTTGAATTGTAGCACATAATTATTTTGAAAAGTTCTATTATTTCATCATATAATCTCCACCGCCTACCCTCCTTCCTAAACTAGGAGTTTGTTGATTAGTCTTTAGCATTGTATATGTGTTTTTGTTAAATTGTTACTTTTAAGAAAAGCTTTGTTACTCTAAAAACAGCAATCAGGTGCATTATATACTGTTACTTCTTCATTAATATGTACCTTCAACTATGGGAAGTGTTAATAAGCCTAAAAAGATATTCAGTTTCAGGATAATTGTATTAGACTTTTGTAAGTAAAGCAATACTGAAGTTATCTTTCAGTGAGCAGTTCCTCTCCGGGTAGTTCTCAGACTGTTTTTTAGAACTTATATACTCCGGTTAAGTTGAAAATAGTGTAGGAAATTTGCTGATCCTTAAATTGACATCCTCTCTGTTTAATCATCTGAATATTTCTCAACAAACATATAAGGAATTTAAATCTATTATGTCTTCATATGGAATCTAAATGTGAAAGTAAAGATAGATATAACAAAATAACTAAAGCTGGCGATCTTTAAGATGCTTAAAATATCTGAAAACAAACTGATTAAATTCATATCCTTATGCAAGCATGCCTTTTATTTCTGAGAGATTTTGCTGTCCTAAACACTATTTTTATTTCTGCTACTATTCTCTATAAACTTTTGAATATATCAAAATTACACATGCTGCCATTCAGATTTCACAGTTTACCTGTTCCCTGAAGAAAAGGAATTTCCCTTCGTGTTGGAACTCATGACTTTAAATCGTTTTACCCATTTGTCACCATATGGAATGATTTATTTCTGATGACTGATTCACATTTTTATTAGCCCTCTTTAAATTTTATCAGGTAGATAATCATTCTCCCTTTTTGTTATATGCCAGGGAAAACGTGAGGTGGGGAGTGAGGTGGGTAGTAAGCCTATGGGGAACGGGCTAAGTAAAGAAAAGAGCTCTCCCACCTTCCCTAGTCCTACAACGTTCATTTGCTCTTCTCTTTGCCTGTTCCATTCATGTTATTTGCTTACATGTTTCAGTTAGACTTTTGAATGTAAAGGTTCATCACTTTGGCTAGTTTGACCCTACTCAGAGTCCACAGATTTTGAGTAAAGCTTTCCCAGAATAAGCAAGATATATGTTTTGGTCTGCTTTTCCCTTTATAATCCCAAAGTCCGATTATTTTCCTTAAAAGTTCCTGGATGTGTGTACATGTGTGTGCCTGTCTGCCTTGCCTCTTTTTCTCTCTCCCCTCTCCACCTGCTTTTACAGTTCATTTTATATTTTATAAAAGTATATGTTTACATAGTTGAGAAGGCTGACAGGTACTGTCATATTTGTAGCCTTGCCCTTTTGCTGCCCATTCCCAATTTAGCTGTGTTTTCTGGTTTTTCCTTTTAATTTCCAAATTTCAAATTTATACTGCTAATTCCTGTTTGCCTATGTTTTTCCAATTTTAGATATCATCTACTTATTTTTTATTTTGGACAATAAGGATTTAATACCTTTACATGATAGATACATTTTCTCTCCTACCCCATCTTTCCAAATGTGCTTTGGGTTTTTAAAAGTAAATGTCTGGAGGGGCACCCGGGTGGCTCAGTCAGTTAAGCGCCTGCCTTTGGCCCAGGCCATGACTGCAGAGCCCCAGGATTAAGCCCCGCGTCAGACTCCCTGCTCAGGGGAGAACCTGCTTCTTCCTCTGCCCCTCACCCTGCTTGTGCGCGCACTCTCTCTCTCTCTCTCTCTCTCCAAAATAAATAGTCTTTAAAATATATATATACATTTTTAAAAGTAAATGTCTAGAGTGTCTTCCAGTAAATATTATCTCCTGTTATGCCAAAAAAGCATGTAAATTCTCTTTCTTGTATAGCTTTAAGGTCTCTGTATGTAGTATTTGCTTTTATTCCCATCCTTCTTCTTATTCTCCCTTATTTTGCAGAAACACATCCTCCAGTAGATTCTTCCAGTGGGTGCGCAGGAGGTAAACTTTTTTGAGATGGTGCATGTTTGGCAATATATTTTCTTGTTAGTTGAGTAGGTATAGAATTCTAGGTTGGAAATAACTTTTCTGAGAACTGTGAAGACATTGCTCCATTGATTTCTAGATTCCAGTGCTGTTCTTGACTCACATGCCATTTTTATTCTCCATATTTCCTGGGTGACTTTTTCCTCCCGGGAAGATTTTGGAATTTTCCCTTTATCCTTAGTTTTCTGAAGTATCACAATGATGTGCTTTGGTGTTGATCTTTTTCATCTCATTATACCAAATAGTCTGGGCCTTTCTTTCTGAAAATCTTTTTCTTTTCCCTATGAGAAATGTTCCTTTGTGTATTTATGCACATACACATACATATACCTCCATATATACTTTCCTTCCCTATTTTCTGTTCTGTCTTTGGACATTACTGATCTGATGTTGTGTCTCCTGGATTGATCCTCTAAATTCTTTTATCTGCCTTCTAATACTTACCTCTTTTGGTTTGCTTGTTCTTTCTGGGAGATGTCCTTAACTTTATCATACAGCCTTTATTTTGGCTTTTATCTCCCTCTCATATTTTAAATTTTTAAGAACTCTTTTTAGTAATTCAGTATTTCTTTCCATAGCACTTTGTTTCTTTTTGATGAATGTAATAATTTTTCATCTCTCTGGATATGAATTATGGCTATTCTAATATACTCTACTATTTCTCCGTTGTCTATTTCCTTTTACTTTTTTTTTTTTTTCTTGTATGTAGTTCTGTGCCCTATCTTGTTGAATGTCCTCAAATATCTGGTGACCCTAGGTACTTCCTGTGTACATAGTTAGGTCTTTTCAGCTTTGCTTTATAGTCATCTCTGGAAAAAGTTGGTTTGGAGGAGCCTGAAAATATCAACACTTATATCTTTTTATTATCTTAGTTTATCTATAAAGAACTGATTTCACATTTAGGAGATGTATAAGCCCAACACCAGTGTATTAGAGAAGTAAAAGAAAAATTTGCATGCATTCATTATTGAGAAATTATTAAAATCCCCCAGTGTCAGCTGTGCATATTGGCCCCAAGTCTTAACCTGTCCAGGGAGTAACTTGTCTTTTAACAGTGACAAAGGAACAGTCACCTGGCAGGACAAGGTGACAGTGATGGGGTAAGGGGACTTTGGGGGTCCAACTTCCTTGTGTAGACTTTCAGTCAGTTCTGTTTTTATCTCCACCCTATACTTTCAGATTCAACCTCTAGCCTCCAGTTCTAGAGACGTTCTGAGGCTTGAGAGGCCTGGGCTTTTATTCGCTTTTGTTCCACACCTTATGTTGCTCTTCTTTAAAAAAAAAATTTTGTTATTTATAACTTTAAAGAAGCAGTATATATTTATTATAAAAAGTGGTCAAATGCTTAAAGAAGAAAATAAGATCACTCAGAATTTTTCCAGTTATAATCTATGCTAATATTTTAATATATCAAGCCATATTACCTTTCACTCTGTTCTCTGTGACTTTTTCCTCCTTTTTTGCTTGCAGAAAGTATGTGTATGCTTTGATTTCTTTTACGTGGATTTTTTTTGTTTTCAAATTTGGGATCATGCTGTATGTAGAATTTGTTACATACTACTTAAGGAGTATTTTTCCATATTATCAGATAACCTACAAAACATGACTTTAAGTAACAATGTAATTGTGAACATCCCCATGTTTTATTTAACCATTATCCTGATGGATTTAATTTTCCCTATGGTAGGGACTCAGTCTTGTGTAGGGGTGAAGAACATACATCTGGATTATCGAAGGCCTGAGTTGGTATGCCAAATCTGCCATTCCTTTATATTACAAGTACGCCTTTTCCATAACTTGATGATGATCAGTAGAAATTAAGGTTGAGTAATGGAGGAGGTAGAGGTGGGGAGGAGCGAATACCCAAGAGTACAGAACAGGAACCAGAGCCATAGGGGTACTCTCAGCCAGAAACCTTGCCTCTTTGCCCAAGTTTCTCATCCATATGTGGTGCGGCCCCCGTACTGGGAGCAAGGCCCCCAGGGTAGGGGGCACTTTCTGTTCAGTGTCCTTCCACTTCTGAGACAGCTGGGCCGGGACTGGATGTGGGGGCCTCTGAGTGCTCCTGCTTGTTTTCAGATCTTACCATCGACTGTGTCCCGTAGCCTTGTCGCACCCTGTGCCCTTTTACCTCCTCCACTCCTTCATCCCTGCTCCTCATGTAAAGGGACTCCAGTAACATTCTTCCAGTGTCTGTTACTTAAGTCCCAGGGGCAGCACTGAAATGTGAAGTGGGGGAACAGTTTTATGTTATTCTCCCCCGTGCCTTCCTTTATTCCAGTTCTAGCTACATAATATCCTCCCCAAAATCCTCTAATGCCCTGGTGTGCCCACAATATTCCTCCCTTATTACCAATATTAGGAAAAGTTTTCTCCTATTTTCATTATATTATATGGTGTTTTAAAGGAAATCTGGATGGGAAGCTACATGCTTCTCCTCAAGTTACCATCTTGGTTAAAATTGATTGTCTTTTGCAAAGTTAACCTTCATATCCCTTCTTATACTATAGATGTTTCTATAGCAACACATATAAGGTGAAGCCAACAAGGTATCTGGTTCTTCCAGTGAGAAATTCTCCCGAATATTCAGTGCCTCTCTGTCCTCCTCCCCTATCAAACAGAGAAGGTTCTGATAGCATGAATATTATTTTTTATGTTATCAAAATGCATTCATTACAGGACCGCATTTTGCATCTTAAAGTTTCATTAAATATGGATTAAAGACAGTGGCTCCTTTTTAAGAAAGTGAATGCAATAACTGACAAGGTATTAGGAGTGGAGAAGCCACTCTTTATATCTGAAATCATAGTATGTCTATGCCTTGAACTGATAATAAATCTCTGTCAGTGATTTGAGGATGCCTAGAGATGAATTTGCAGAGAAAACAGAGGGTACTCTTTCTATATCATTCTGTTACCTTAATCTTTCTCTCCCTTTGCACAAACTCCTGGGAGCCAAAGTCCATTTTCAGTCATTTTCTTTCTGCCACTCTTTTCTAGAACCATTTCCTACTTAGCCTCTCTCCCTTTCTTCCCTTTTCACTGCTACCCAAGTGTGATGATAACAGCCATCATCTCTGGATAAATAACTGTATCCTCAAACCCCAGAGAGTGTCTGCTGCCTCAAGTCCACAAACATGCAAACTAGAGAGGAAGGGAAGCAGATTCCAAGGCACCTGGCATTTACTTGAGTCAGAGCTCCTCAGTAGAGGACAAGACTTCAAATGCAGTGAGTGGGCTGGGGGAAGGGGGATGTCAGGAACAAGAGAATGCCAAATTTGAGGGAATAACATTTAGGACCTTTTAAGCTTTTCTATAATTGCTCATACAGTAATGGTTCATGATTTCACTGAAAGTTGCCAATCTCTGTTGATTAAATTATACAAGTTACTGCTCCTTTGTGTGAACTCCTTATCTTTGGTCCTGATTGTTGGGCAGCTAATCACACCCATGTGTGTCACTGTAAATGTTCTGAATATAGTTTATATGATTATAATCTGGTTATTTGATGACAACACCCTTCCCATATCTATCGCTACTGCTGCCAGTCTAATCCAGGCTCTCATTTGTTTTGCCTGGGCTATAGCAATAACTGTGTTACTGATTTCTCTCTTTCCCCTCTTAACCCATTCATATTCTATTCTCCACATGGTAAGCAAGGCAATCTTTTTTAAAAAACAAATGGGATCACATCATATCCATGTTTAAAATAATCTTCCACAGATATCCCTTTGCACTTGAACTAAACCCAGACCTTTATTTTGTTCATAAGCCCTAACACAGGCTGGGCCCTTTTGATCTCTCTAGCCTCTTCTTATTTCTCTTCTCCCTCTGACTCACTAGACTTCAATCACATTAGCCTTCTTTCTTTTCCTTGAGCTCAACAAATTTATTGTTGCTGTCGGGTCTTTGTTCTTGCTATTTTCTCTTCTTCCCCCAGATCTTCATAAGACTGGCTCCTCCGCAGTCGTTCAAGCCTCAGATCACAGATCCCATCTTGAGAATCGCCTGCCCTTGCCATTTAATTAATACCCCTGCTATCTCCCATCACTCTCTATTCCACTTGTCTTATTGTCTTTCCAACTCATTTGTCATAATTATCTTAATTAATTAAGATCATTTATTTTTCTACCTTCTTCCCCCAAAAATGTCGGTTCTTAAATGTCTTGTTTCCTGCTAGATTCTCAAAACCCAGAAAAGATCTGGAACATGGCAGGTGCTTAATACTGGGTGGATAAATAAACAGTGACTTCTTTTTATGCCGATGCAATCCTCTTGTTTCTCTTGTACCACAGCTGTCTAAAACTCTTTTTTCCCTTTCATAATTAAACATTCTTCCTAGATTGAAAATACTAGTGGTGCCTTCTCTTTCTAAATGTCTTGACAATATGGTTATTATTATTATCGGGAAATGAATTTCAACATATTTACTTACATGCCATGGATCAGAATCATTTCAGGTCAGTAGAAATCCAGTATACCTACAATGTGTTAGAGAGTTAAAGTCCCAAAAGTGCTTTTTATTGAGCATAAGATATATTGCTACACACTACCTCCTGTACTCGAATACATGATATAGTGGGCTGGATTTTTAGATGGAAAGGCCCCGGGAGAGAAGACTTGCTATCTTCCCAAGTGACTACTAATCATTTTTATCTCACTTTTTAAGAGCCTGCCTTATAACAACGCATTTTTAATTTTCTCTCCTTTCCTGTGTGACACCCACATTACTGAAGTATTTTATTGACTATCATCATCTGTTAGAGTCCCTTGTTCTGAAAGTCTGTAACTACATGATTCTTTTTCTCATTTTATGAAGCCTTTATAAAGGAATTATAATCTGCCTCCAGGTTCCTTCTTTATCATTTCTACTCTGTAGGCCCAAGAATCACAGAATCTTGTTAGATAGTATTTTCCCAGGCTCAGTCAGGGGAAACTACAAGTGCCCCAAGCCTTGTCTTCTGGAAAGTTACTGTACATCCTCTAATGGAAAAGTACAGCAAATCTCTTTTATAGACATAGAGCTAGCATACCCAATGTTTCTGAAAGCCTGTTTAAAATGTACAGTGCCCCTAACCCAACACTCCAGTTTGCCATACCCATTTAATGTACTTTATCACTTAACTAGCTAAAAGAGAATGATAGTTTATTATATAATTGTATTTATATATTCTGGGAATCATATTCAAACTGAAATGTCAGCTTATTCTCTTTTAGTTTTCATGGATTAAATGGAGACATAGTCCTTTTGTGGTTACAGTAGAGTGACTGTTGAATTTGTATTTAAATCTTTAAATCTTGTTTTTGCTCTGGTTCTCTCCTAAACCTTTCTGGGCTACTAGTCAGCCGACGTAGTCCTGAATTGACCATCTCTTTTCTGCCCCCTTCATATTATTGTATGTATTTAATAGCTAAAAGGATGAAAAGAACCTACTGGATTTATATTTTGCATACGCTGTATGTTTGTAGCATCTTTTCTTCAAGGCTCAGGAAAACAGTGGTGTGTGAATCTATATTAACGACCATATCTCCATGTTTCTCCTTCAAGTTATCATATCTGTCCCTCCAGAAGAGCAGAATTATGGCCAAAGATGTAGCATTATAACATTGCCGTTGATTTCACTGACAAACTGTGTCAGTGTCTTATGGAAGACCCCCATTTCCATGTTTTTTACAAGCAGTAGGGAGAAAGTGGCCTACCATTATGGGAATTAGCTCAGTGCCGCTCTGGGGTATCCCTCTCTAGATGCTGTGTACAAGGAAAATAGTGACTGGTTAATCCTTATCTCTTGAGACTTCATGTTCCATTGTGTTTTGGGTTTTTAAAATAATATCACGAAGCCTGCATTTTCAAAGAACACTTAGATGTGCATATTTTAATGATACTTTGGGTTTATATTACAATTTATCATTAGCTTTGATAAACTGGGTTTCTGATAAACAGAAAGTGAGACATTGTTTGAAATATGTTCTTTTAGTGATAGAATACTGGAAAGTAAATTACAACTTTCTCTGTGAAAGTAGTAGTGCCAACAGTTGAAGCGTATTTACATTTCTAGAGCCTTTCTTTGAACCCTAAGTTATTTTATAGATATTATCTAATCCTAGAAAATTCCCGGTACATGAAGGTAGTATCCCCTTTTTTCTAGGGGCGTTAATGCCCATACTGCTTAAGTGAGTTGCCCAAGGTCACTCGGTGAGTTGTTGCTAGAGCCGGAAATAGAATCCAAGTCTCCTGACTCCCAATTCAGCTCTCTATCCTCGATATAGTTTTCTATCCTCTATATACCCCTGCTGCCTCTCAGGGGAAAAGAAGTTAATCTTCCAGCTATTAATAGCCACCAAATTGGTGGTAGCAGCACAGTGGAGAAAAGTAACTGTCTTTACACTGCAGCATTAGTATAAAAATATCTGGTAATGGAAAATTTGACAAATGTCATGTTAAAGGGAGTGGAAAATTATTTTAAGATCTGGATCTCATTTATCTGGTTCTCAGAAAAGTAAAATTCCTTAGTAGAACAGGGATCATATTTTTCTTCCTGTTTTTCAATTGTCTTTCCTAGAGGGTAATTGTCAACCTAGCCATAGCAGAGACTATCGTCAACTAACATAATAAGAATGATGCGTGTACTGTTGGTGATTGTTGTAAGTGTATCTTCTAACTCGGTTGAAAGTTTGAATTGAATTATTGAAATACGTAATACTTATGCAGCTTTCAGTGTTAAATTAGTATTATATCATAAAGTTAGTATTATATCAGTTGGGAATTGTATTGCATGATTTGAAAACATAGTAGTTTCTTTCCTGGACGATACACTTCAGGCAAAGTTACTTCATGTCAGGCACCTTAAGTTCACCATGAATGAAACAAAGCAGAAAAATATTAATAAAGAAATACAAGATTGGCACACTGGAGTTGATGAAGTTTATTGTTTGTGTATGCAATTAATCTTTTATATATTTTTAAAAAGTGTTTGAGAGGTAAATATTTAAGCATGTCTGGATTGTGGGAATTCAAACTTAAGTTTAAACAAAACTATTTCTTAAGTTTGGACCAAGGAACAGGAATTTCCCTGGTGACAATCTCTGAATATCATATTTATGTTTAGATAGAACTATAAGTCTTTAATCAGAATTATGTTTTGATTTTAAGTGTAAGAGAGAGAGGATTGGTGGAAGTTGGAAAATGCAAGGAAATGGCAAAAATTAGTTATCTGGGACCCAGATGACTGAAAAAGTATAATTACAAATTAATAGTGAATTTCTTTAGGGAAATATATACATTTACCAGGTGAAGGATGAAGAAGGTAACAGATGTTGGAGAGGTATAGCAAGAAAATCATTTTGAAAAGCTACAGAATTTGTAGGATAGGGGTAAGAAAAGTTCATTAAACTTAGTGACCTCTTGACATTTGGGAGACCTACTTGGACAGAGTGACGAGGGTCATGTTAAGGATACTCTGACCTCTTCAACTTATGTTCATTTATCTTAAGGTATTAATCTAACTTTTGAAAACCTGTAAATTATGTATGGTATAAGAAACAAACAATCAGAATGCTTAATTAACCACAATACCTGAGATAGTAACAGATTTAAAATTTCATTCACCTGAGATTTTATTGGTTATTGCCATTCCTGTTTAGACTAGACTTCCACTCAATTAATAAATAACTGATGATACTTTATGATAGGACAAGTAACTAATCTCTGTACCTATGATTGTTGAATATTTTATGTTAAACCTAAATCAAACATAAAAGCTGGAAATTGCTTGTGAATATCATTAGAATTTGTTGGAATGTTTTCATGATTACCCAAAATCTCAATTTTGCTCTATGAATTAGTATTTATATTAGTCATTTATTATTTATTTTCTGTTAATGTTAATTAATGTTAATCTCATTAACATTATTTAAGGTTACTAATAACCTGTTTTTTTTTTCCTTTCCAACTTTCTTTTACATTTTCATCAATTGGCAGAAAATGTATTTTATTATTGGTGGTGGTGGTGATGTTTAACTGATAGAGTTATTAGAAACCTAGGTGACATTATTGAGATTCTTTTTAATTTTATTAAATAGGCATATCTTCAAGTGAATCCAATCTGCTTAAAATTCCTCCCCATAAAAGAACCCGAAGAAAACTAATGCCTTCTCCCCTGAAAGCAGCACATCCTCAAAAGTCCGCACTGTCTGAAAGTTTGGAGCTCAATGATTCTCTCAGCAAAGAACTTCAGCCTATTGTGTATACGCCAGAAGACTGTAGAAAAACTGCTCAAAATTCATCTATAGTGACCTCATCAAAACCATTATCACAAGCTACACGTTTTCAGACCATCAGCTCAAATGTAAATGGTGAGAATTCTCTGAAAACATTATGTGAAATAGATACTCCTCACAGCCGGAGAAAAGAATATGGACAGGAAGATTTGGACTCCACATTTATTATATGTGAAGACATCAAGAATTTGAAGAGTAAATCACCTGAGCAAGAATCACTGCCAAACAATAATAACATTTTACAAAGGTACAAAAAAGAGTATTTGCCAGTTCTTTTGTTTTTGTTCTTTTTTTACTTACATAGCCTTAAAACTATAGCTTTCTTTCTCTTCTTTAGTTATATTTAAGGTCTATTTCATGAGTCAAGTATGTAGTCTTGATTATAAAAGTCAGTATTTTACCTTCATTTAGCCTTGTCTTTTTAAATATTAATCCATTAACACAATATTTTAATCTTTAATTTGATATCTTAGTTGATTGACCCTCAGTAGGCTAGAAGAAACCTTAAGATCGATTTAGTTCTACATACTCCAAAGTTAGGCAGGACAATCAGAGGTTTACTATGTTTATTATTATTTATTAATATATACACTAAAGGAAATCTCACATTTTTTATTGATATTTAGCAAACCTCAGCTTACCCTAAATCATCATCCTTCTTAGGTGCTGGTGACTACATGGCATCCTAGCAAATATCCTTCTCACTTTGTCTCACTTCTTATTTCATATCCTGTACATTTCATCTGTATAATCACAAGTAATCCAAATATGAGAAGACTGACACCTTCACCTTTCTATGCTGTTGGGATGCAGAAATCCTTGAGAGCAACTCTTTCTATGATACAAAAAAAAGAAAACCCAATGGCAAGCAAGAGAGGCTTTATAGGCTAGAATAATATCTTTCTTTATATATTCATATGAAATGGTATTCTAATTATGAAAGTGTATGCCCCCTTTTTCTCCATAGTACAAATCAAAATTACTCTATTTTTTATTATCTAATATACAGGCTTGCCTCTTCTTCATTCTCAACTAAACATCCTCTGCCTATACCAAGCATAGAACCATCCTACATGGCAATGACGGCTGCTGCCAGAAGGAAACGGAAGTTAACAAGGTACAATTAACCATCAACTGGTTCAGTGCTTACACAACATCATCTTTATACTTTGTTTCCTACGTCTCCTTTTTATTTCTTATAATGAAACTGTGAATTCATACTTAAATGTACATATAATTAATTGCTCTGAATGCAGCACTGGGTTTACATTATCAAAGGCAAATCTTGATAAAGCCCAAGTATTTCACTTGCTATTTACATAAAGTATTCCGTATCTTAGATTATTAAAAATAAATTGAAAAGTCTTCTGGCCTTCAAAAATGTCACTTAATTTTAACTTTCTTCTGGTGACAACTTGTGCTCATTTGGTATTTCTCTTTTTGTACATTAATGAATTTCTTCAGTCCCAAAAATGTATTACTTTAATGGATTTTGATATATGACTAAAATGTAATGAGTGAAGAGACTTCTATTTCTGGCTATGACAATATAGCTTATATTAGACGAAACCACCCATCAACAACAGTTATAAAAGCCGATGAAATACAACCAACAGCTACTTTCAAGGCACTGGAGACTAACCAAGGCAGCCAGGACTTGAAGGTCTAAGATCCAGAGGAAAGGAAAACAAGCTATAGAGAGCCAAACCTTGTCTGCCTCTTTTTTCCATTTAGTATTTGCCAATCCATGGCATCAAGTCTAGAAGCCAAGCACAAAATGGAAGCCCACAGCTATCAGCAGTCTCACTGAGTTAGGGAAACAAAGTAATTCTGTGTGTAGCTTTTGCCCTCAATATAGCTGCCAAGTTCTACATTCTGTGGGGTAAAAGGCCAAGAAACAAAGCTGAAAATGGCTAAGGAAGCAAAATAATTCTGTGTGTAGCTTTTGCTACACAATCTGAACTCTGGCATAAGAGTTCAAGAAACAAAGCTGAGAGGCTAAAATATTAAGCAGAATTTTAACATTCTCATGGGAGCTAGGACACAAAAACTGTTCAGGGATCATTGAGAAGAAAAGGTGCTATGAAACCGCCAGGATTTTATTTGAGACCCTCGAAGTCCTGTGCTCTATAGGAGTAGGGTAAACTGGAAGTAGACCAGTTCTTGAAAGCCTGAAAAGACCTCACACCACCTCTATCCCTTTTGGATCGAGGTGATCTGTTTCTGTTCTGCTTTCCTACCAGAAGAAAATTAAGTCATTCCTGGAGAAATATACCAACTAGAGCATCTACAGTTTTGTGTAGGTTTTTTTTACATGTTTATGGCTTAAGCAAAAATTACCAAGTATGTCAGGAAACAGACTAAAAATCTAGATCCATTAGTGATACTGTAAAATTATCAGGTAGGTACTTTAAAAATAAGACTGTGATTTAGTTCATCAAAATAGTGATAATTCCCCCCCCCCCAAAAAAAAAAAACTGGATTGTATATTCTAGAGCTAAAAAAATTAGAATCTACTGAAATTGTAAATAAATAAACAATAGATTAAGCACAGCAGAAGAGAGTTTAGTGAACCGGAAGATAGATTGACAGAAAAAATATCTAAGCCAATGTTCGAAGGAATAAGATAGAAAATATGGAGAAGAGTGAAAAAAACATATAAGACACAGTTAGAAAGGTCTAGTATGTATATATTTTGAGTCCCAGAAAGAAATGAGAAAGAATGGGGGAAAACAGTGTTTGAGGAGATGCTGGCTAATAGTTTTCCAATGAAAAAAGATAACTAATCACAGATTTGAGAAGTTCTGCAGACCACAAGCAGCATTAATACAAACAGAAACATAACTAGGTACATCGCAGTAAAACAGCTAAAAATCAAAGACAAGGAAAAATCTTACATCCTGAGCTGTATGACGTGACTCCCGTTGCATAGTGTTTACATCCCCACAGCCGTGAATGCAATGACAACATACAGTGAATGGTTATATTGTAAAATGGCTCAGACTTGCTTTACCTCTTTTACTTTGACGTGATTATGGGGAAAAGAGTATAAGATCCTAGGATAGAATAACTCTTTTTAGGTTTCTTATTTTCCACCATGAACCTGTCATCATCTGGGCCAGTCTAAACAAATTTACAATAATCTATTTGTGCCACATAAAGTATTATCTCATAGGTGCATTTAGGATCTGTCCTTTCTCCTCCAAAGTACAGCAGAGCCTTGGAATGTAGATTTAAAATTCATGGACTGATTTTTCCAGAATGCCTCTAACTATCCATGACATTTAAAATTCTGTATTTTGCTGTGGCACAAATTTAAATGATGCAATTTGTCTGACTCTTGTATTGGGTATCACTCACTTAATGAGTGAGCCTAGCTAACCGTCATCATCTTATTACTAATTTTCATTGTGTTGATTGTGTTATTCTTTCCATTAATTAGTGGTGGTGACTTTTCTGGTTCTTCACTGATAGCATGATCTGTTGTGTTAACTAAGATGTAGCTAAAGTTTATAGCTAATAATAAGTTTTAAATGCATACATAATCATTATCAAAATTAATTGATTTTTCAAGAAATGTCCAGGTATGTAAGCTATATGTTTAGAGTGGTTTTAGATGACTTAAAGAGCTTCCACTCTTTAGAGCAACTAATATTGCGAAATAATACTAAAGGACATATAAAGAAAGTAAGATTTCTCATAGCCTATTAATTGCTCTATTACATTCCCTCTGGTACCAATAATTAGATCCTGCCATTAACTAAGGTTAAAAGAGATTAATGCTAGAAATGTACATAATTACTTTTTTTTTTAACCTTCCTTTTCCTCAATTAAACCTACATGAGTTTGAGAGTAATAAACTCTGGTATTTTCCACTTAGCAGCTTTATGTACATATTTGGGGGGGGGTGTGTGTGTGTGTGTGTATCTATGAATATATACCTATATATATATACACATAAGGTTTTTAAAAATGAAAAGAAGGCTCCATGTGTATAGTTATTTTATTTAGTTTGTATCAGCTTTTCTCTCTGAAAAAAAATTAGAGTCCCAAAGCTCTGGATATTCTCAAAACCTACAAAACTCCATTTTTTAGTTCCTACTTAAATTGAGAATATTAAATTTTTAATCATTACAATTTATTTAATATCACTGTAGCAAACTGTTTTAATTAAATCAGGCTACTAAATATACAAATGTAGTATATATGTATATATTAATCAAAGTTTTGGGGGTTTGTTTGCTTTGTTTATTTGGTTTGTTGGTTTTTGTTTGTTTCATAGTCTTTCTTAGCACCCAGAAATGGGTCTCACACTTGTCACACATTTTTGGTTTGTTTTGAAAGACACCTAATGGTTCCAACTAGAAATTATCTCAACTGGAAGAATATGAGATCTATATGTTAAGGAAGGAGAAACATACGATCCATATAAGGAAACAAAAGGTTAAGTCTTAACTTTCATCAATAGATATGGAAATATATTTGGCACATAACTAGAAGAATCTTTAGATTTCTTCTCAATATAGTCTTTAACATAATTTGAATTTCTCATACCAATTTTAAGTCCTATTTTATGATCCAACATAAATCTAAAATAAATTTATAACATGAATGTTAAACATTTGATCAGTGGATTATTTTATCTAAATCCTTAAAAATGTTTGCATGTATTTCACTTAAGTATATACAACTTACTTTGTTAGGCTTTGATTTCATTCCTAGAAATACGAAGTTTCTTTCAGATAGATATTCAAAAGCCTAATTTTCAAGTAAAAACAGTTAAATAGTAAAAACAGACATCCTAGAACTAACCAAAGTGAAAAATCATACCATAAAATAATAAAGACAATTTTAAGAGAAAAGATTGGGAAAACTAACGCTTACAAAAGTAACCAATGACAATGATCTTTGTACTTGAAGAAAAATCACCAAATGACCAAAAAAGATTTTTTGCCTTGAGACAGCTGTTATGTTATCCAAGAAGGGTGTTTAGTATCCAAAACCAAATTATATCAACTTATTTCATTTAGCACCATTTAGGAATAGAGAGTTTCTACAACTAAATTTGCTAGTACGGTCATAGCACTAGTACGGTCTTGTTACCATTTTGGGTAGATATCATTTATGTTCTTGGACAGAGTAGGCAAAATTATCATTTGAAAAACCATGATCATTTTTCTTACAGGCTTTAGAAAAATTGAGGTACATAGGTTGAGTTATTTTTGCCAGCATGTAGTGTGCTCCCGCCTATTTTTCTTCGCTGTCGTATTAAATTGCCATTTCTGACCTCTTTTGATAACTCTACCACCAATCCATCTTCTCCCCATTCTACAAACACACCCACATCAGTTTACCCTGTGGTTAGGAAAGGATTACCAGAAGAGCAAAGTGTGGCCGTAAGAGGGAAGCCTCCAGTGTTAATGCAACTATCAAATTAGTATCAACTTGTAAAATGGTATATGATATCTTTTTTAATCAGAAACTGCCTAAAATTAGCTTGTTTAAATCAGTATGGAGGGGGGGAGATGCTCATTTATCCCTCCCTCGATCCCAATCCTGCTTGTTAGAACTTGATCCTCTTTGGGTTCAGAAGGATTGGACTGTTATTCTTCGGGGCCTAGCTCAAACTCATCGCATCCACAAAATCTTTCAGTTGTTTTTTGGGAGGTTTTTTTTTTTCCCCCTAAGTTTGAAATCAGGAACCTATAGCTCCTTATAGTTTGAAACCTATAGCACTGTGTTTTACTTTACCTTGTATTATTTTGCGTATTTGTCTTATTTTCCTCCTCCTCACCATATAGTCATTATGTAAGTTTTTAGAACAGGTGTTATCACTGCCTAATTTATAATATCCTGTAACATGAGGCCATAGTGATAGGTGTTTAATAGTAATATGTCAACTCAAATTAAGTTGGAAATTTGACCCTTTGATATATAAAATTCATATAATTTTTTTTAAATGAAAATAGATCACTAGGCAGCCTGGGTGGCTCAGCAGTTTAGCACCGCCATCGGCCCAGGGCGTAATCCTGGGGTCCTGGGATCGAGTCCCAAGTCGGGCTCCCTGCGTGGAGCCTGCTTCTCCCTCTGCCTGTGTCTGCCTCTCTCTCTTTCTTTGTATCTCTCATGAATAAATAAAATCTTTAGGAAAAAAAAAAATCATTCTTTTCAGTTTCTATGATTGTAATCAGAGAGTCTCAGTCTATTACCATGTTTTGATTTGAAAGCAAAGTTTCCAAACAATCACATTTGGTTATATTCTCCAGATTAAGGTTCTTGCTCCAATTTTGTAATAGGAGCTTAGTTTTTCACCTCTTGCAAGGTGCTCTTTATCTCTACACTTCGAATAATAGTGTTTGCTTATATTCTAGCAGAGCACCCTGAAAAGGTTTTGTTACAGAATTGTTACATATACCTACACTCCCAATCTCCAGTTTGAATAAACATCATTAAAATCACACCAAATTTCCTATTGGCCAAAAATGTATTTAGTGCCTCCTATTTATTACTTTTATGGGATTTTGCAACTTATTATTCTATCATTTTACTTTCTCTTTAATCTTCATTGCATATAGAGTATGTATTAGAATTTATAAAAAATTCTTTACTAAAATAAAAAAAATTTCTCCTTAAGTTCTGCATCAAATACTTCATTAACTGCTGAGGTAAATCCTGGATTTGCCAAACGTGTTCGACAAGATGATGCAAGTGAAAAGGTCTTACAAGAAAACAGACCAACAGTGGGTATGTCTCAGCTTTTAATTTGACATTTAATAACATGATTACCAAATATATGTATAGTACTTTACATTTTCTTACAGTGTTTTCATTAGAATCTCCTTTTATCTGCTCGTCAACTTATTAAATGATAAGTATGACTATGTTAAAGGTAAGAAAAGTTAAGACACAAAATAGAAAATACCCAAGATTACGCAGATACTTCATGTGGAGCCAGACTTCTAACTCTATATTCTGTATCTTTTTTGTTATCCATACTGCTTCACACTGCAGAAGAATCCATAAATAATTTGACTAATAATTGAAATAACTAGCTAAGTATATTATTTAATGGGTTAATGATAACAGATAAACTTTACTTGAAATTTCTCTCTTATTATCTTTAATAATTTGCTCTGTGACTCAATCTGCAGTTATTGCCAAGCTTCAGTCTGTACCTAGGTTCAGTCGTATTGTAATTCCCATTAGCAAGTTGAAAAAGATGCTGCCGGGGATGACTATGTCTTCTCAACTGCATATGGTGGTGACATGAATCTGTAGTAACAAAACCACATCTTTAGTGAAGCCAGAGGTTAGGCCTTAGTATCCAGACCTCTGTCTCTCTGATACTATAATGCCTAAAACTTCATTTAAGAAGTATTTATTTACTATGCACTGACTATGTGCTAGTTTCTGTGCTAGATAGCAAGATCATTAAGACTCAGTGTGGTTTCTTCCCTAAAGGAACTTGTAATTACTGCACTTGGAATTTAAAGAGGTTTCATGAGATAATGTATGTTTGTTTCTAAGAATAACATGAAAACTATTGTTATTTTTTTTCTATCAATGCTCTTTCATTAGAGTAACATTAAATTTCTCAATGGCTTTGCCGGACTGTATTGATAAATCCTTACTTCATGTGGTAGCCATTTTAAGTTCAGTGGAAATGCCTTTTGTGCAAATTTTTAAAATCAAGCAAAAATGTCCTAAAACATAAAATTTACTAAGATTATTTGGTTTAGAACACCAAATTTAATAATGTTTAACAATGTGCATGTGCAGTTGGTATGAATTTGTACTGCGCCATTAATCTCCTGAAAAAATTCTCCAGGAAATCATATTTCCAAAAGCAAATAATAAACCTCTGATACTTCTCAAATAGAGATTTGGTTTTTCTAATATGCATATTTTCTAACCATAAAATACATCAAATATCTCATATATAAAGAGAGGTAAATTTAAAAATTCTACATAGAAGTAGGAGTTGATATTAAATTGCAGAGCTGTCCAAAAAGCAAAGAAAGGGTTAATCTAGGTTAAAAGATTATGTATTGGTAAGGATAATAGACCACTTAGAGGTATTAGTTTAAGGGAAGGTAACAATTTATGTATATTAGGATATCGAAGTTAAAATGCCCAAATACATAAGAGAAATTACTAGAAAAAGTAGGAAAGAACTGGTACTGCGTGGGATCCCTGGGTGGCTCAGTGGATTAGTGCCTGCCTTTGGCCCAGGGTGTGATCCTGGCGTCACAGGATCGAGTCCCACGTCGGGCTCCTTGCATGGAGCCTGCTTCTCCCCCTGCATCTCTCTCTCTCTGTGTGTCTCTCATGAATAAATAAATAAAATCTTAAAAAAAAAAAAAAAACGGTACTGCCTTTCTTGGAATATGTTCAACTGAGTTCTCTAACAGTGTACAAATAAAAAAACAAAGGAACATCAGTAAGAAAAAAGGTAACTACAATTTACTGAGAAATGAGAATACTGTCAAGAGAATATGTGCCTCTAAACTAAAACCTAACGTGACAAGAAAATGGATAAGAGATTAAACTGAGCCATAGAGAAGTCAGTGACACTTTAACACTTGGATGAGTAGACAGTCATTGTGAAGGCTGGTGAAGAACCAGAGGAATGGGTATTTGAGGGGTGGCAGTAAAAGGAATAAGAGGTATGGGACCAGGATTAGCACGTAAGGAAGTACTAGATGCAAATTATATTCCTAAAAATAGGAAAAACATGGAAGTTTAGAAGCTTTAGGGAAGTAATCCATGAAGAAAAAAATGATGATGCAAAAAAGAAAGAACAATTCTTGTAGAATAGTCTTTCATTAGTTCAGAAGAACAAAACTTAAATGTGGTAGCTTATTCAGTGATGTTATTTGATACCTGCTGGGGAGGGGGTGAGATGTCACATGAGCACACTAAAAACTCGGCAATATGGAGAAATGAATTTCTGTGTTTAGACCAATGTTATTAATGTTACCTTCATGTTTTATTTAAATCATGTTAGTTAACAACTATAAATTTTAAGAATAAATTTTCTTCTAATGGATATAATTTTAACAAACTTTTATAAGTTGAGTGAATAGTGAAAAAATTCTTTTTGAATACTTTTAACATATTTATATGTCTTTTTATTTCTTCTCTAGACTATAAAAGAAACGTCCATAAAGTAAATCCAAACATGGTTAGAAAATTTGGAAGAAGTATTTCAAAAGGAAATCTGAGATAAGTCACTTCAAAATCAAGGAAAATGGAATTGACAAGTCTCCTTTTAAAAGGATCTGTTGCCAGCGCCCTTTCAGAAACTAGCTAAAATCTTTGAAAGAAGACCATCTTAAAGCTAGGTTTACCCAAATACCTTCAGTGAGCAGAAAATAAAATTCTTTCTGTTTTGTTCTTTTGTAATCTAAGCAAATATTAAATTTCAAGAGAAAAGGCTATGTTTTAATAAAGATACTAAAACATTTGTCGCCCTTTATAATCCATAAGTCGGCATGGTAGCAGGTCAGTTTTACACTGCTATAGCAAGTTGATTAGGACATTTTAGAAAACAATAGTCAAATTATCCTTTTTCTTTTTAAACAAGGAGAATTTAGAAGTGATAAAATTATGGCCCAGGATACATTTGGTCATACATTATTTTAATCCTATATATAACTTTACTTTCCAAGAGTACTTTGATGTACAAATGTACATATATGTGCCCATTCAGTCGTTGTAAAGAGTATTTAAGTAGTCTGCATGAATAAAATACTAATATTGTTCCTTGCTACTCACTATATTAAAGATGTAGATTTTACAGTGTTTGCTTTTCTGTCTTGTTACTACCCCTTACACACTTTATACTATTATTTCATATAAAATGGGAATTTTGTAGATTTGTATTTCAGATTAGATCAGGATATATGGACTAGAGCCCAGTTTGAAAATGATCCATAGATTCCATAATGATAGTGAGACAAAGTTTTAATCGTCCCTCCTCCTATAGAAGCACACAGAGCTGCAAAGGAATCATACTGTTCACCTGCCTTGTTTACTTGTTCATCTTCTGAATGCACACATATTTGATTAAACACATTTAATTTTATGTGGCCTGGGAATTGTTCCACCGAAACAAACACTTAACAACCCGTTGAAACATTTTAGGCCTTTTACTTTAGTCCTGTCTTTCAACTTAAAATCTGGTTGGGAGAGTATGAGATCCAGTAATGCTCTTGGAGTTTCCTCCAACTCTGACTCTGCTAGTTCCGTGTTAGCAGATGTGCACACAGGATCTGTGCTAGCGAGAGCCACCATACACAGTTGACTCGGGGGTCATTAAGCCGTTAGCTCTGTTGCCTGTTAAACAGTTACTTTTGCCTGTTTTTCCTTTCCATGTTTTAGGAAATTCAAAGAATATCAAAAGATATTTTTTTTACCAGGTACAGATGAATTAGGCTAACAGGATTCAGTGACCATACCTCATGGTCCACCTTTAAGATGTGAGTGATTTTTTTTTCTCCTTCTCCCACCCCTCTCCCATCTGGCAACCACCAGTTTGTTCTCTGTATTTATGGGTCTATTTCTGCTTTGTTTGTTCATTTATTGTGTTTTTATGACTCCACATACAAGCAAAATCACATGGTATTCTTTTTTCTTTGACTTACTGCACTTACCGTAACCCCCCAAGGTCCATCCATGTTGTTGAAATGGCCAGATCTCATTTTTTATGGCTGAATATAAGTGAGTGATTTTCTTATATGCCATTTTTATAAGCTAGGCATTTTGCTGTAATAATAATGCATTTACAATGCAACCATGTTAAGGAGAAAGTAGAGGGAAGGAATCAACGTGGAAAAATAAAGAGAAAATACATTTAAACTGGAACAATGCTAGTCAATAAGTCACTGTAAAATAATCTTTAAGTGAACTTTATTCATGTAAAAAAAGTAGACTAATCATAAATATATAGCTCAGTGAATTTTCACAAAATGAACACATCCATGTTCCCAGTACTCCAAACAAGGAAGAAAAAAGTATCTGTATCCTGGAAGCCTCCCATTCGCACCTCCCTCGAAGAGTAACCACTATTCTAACACCACTAAAAAAAAAAATAAAAATAAAAAATAACACCACTAAAATAGTTTATATTTTTATTAAAAAAAGAATATCTTGCTTGAAAAAATGACAAGAACTATAAGCAATAAAAATGTGCTCCCTCTCCTTCTCTACCAGTATCATTCCAGTTGTAACCACTGCTAGCTAATAATTTAGGTATCCTGCCATCATTTATTTTACTCATAGACAAACTTATGTAATTTTTTTTTTTTTGTAAAAATCGTATCATACTATTTGTACTGTTTTGCAGTCGGCTTTTTTATTCACATTTGAAAGCAGCATGGGCATCTTTGTAAAATTTGTAAATGTGAATTTCGTAAGTACAGCTATTCGTAAATTAATTGCTCTTAGTAACAACTGACTAATAGTTTTTATGTGGCAAATTAGGTCAGAGACCGGGAGAGGAAACTCGGTGACGCTCAGTGTCTTTTGACTAACACTGAGCACCGTTTCTGAGAATAGGTTGGAGTACTCAGCATTATTTGTATATCATAGAGTCCAAAGTATGGTCCACATAGCATGACTCACCTGCCAAGGAAAGGGCGTCGTGTCAAAGAAAAGTGGGATACAGAGTCTACTGGGACATTGATCATGCACACTGGCTATATAAGCCCTGAAGTCATACAATCCAGAATTTTATTTGATTCCTTTGAAACGCGAAACTTTTTAAAGATGTTTAAGTGAGGAACAGTGCAATGAACCCTCATAATCCTGACACTGAATCCAACTACCACATTTTTCCACATTTTCCTTTTTTTCTTCTTTGCTGGAGTTTTTTAAAGTGTACCCTAGACATTTCTACATACTGCTTAGAATTTGTAAGAAAAATGGCCATTTTTTATTTAATACAAAAAATATCCTTTTATTAAAGCACTCCTAGTAATAACTCTAGAAATATACTTTAATCAACAATGTTCTAAATAATCACTATAAAGTTAATAGGATTAAAGATTAGACTTACATGATAAGAATTTAAACTCAAAACAGCTATTTACTAGTTTGAAAAAAATCTCTTTCAACACAATGCCTACTCCAGCAACTTTTTTCATTCATTTTTATTAAGACCTTATTAGAAAAAAAAATTAGTTTTTTTAAAGTAACATATTAAAAAGTAGGTTTATGTTATGATTTCCTACTTTTTAAATTTTTTAGAGAACTTGTTATGTGCCTCAATATTGCATTTATTTTGCGTACATCCCAAAAGGTAGGTCAATGCACACCAGGTATGATGACCAGCAGTTCTGCTATGAGAGGGCATATGTGTTCCTAAAAATCACTATGCCGTGCATAACTGTGCATTAAAACCATAGGGTGCGTGGGGAACACGGGTTAGGGAACACAACACTCGGCTTTGCCACTGTCACAATAAAAGAAAGACTGGAGCCTATTATGAACAGTAGCCCAGTTTCACACATTAAATGTTTGAGAAATGCATAAATAAATATGGCACTTTGCTTTGGGAAAGAAGTTAAGTTTGCTTGTAGAAGAGGGTGTTGAAGGGTTGCAGTTGTAAGCTAATGCGAACTGTTGGGAGGCTGGTCCAGAATTGGATGGATATCTGTAAGACCGGACGTGGATGGCTGTGGCCCATTGTTCTTGTGAGCTGTATGTTTTGTGAACTCCTCTACAGCCTGGTTCAGCCAGGTACAGTGCTTTGTGTTCACCTAATATTTCATCTGGATGAAATAACACAGAAACGCGAAATTCACATTATGCTCAAATTGTTCCCCTGCTCTCAGTGGTATTAGAGCAAATTCATGGTTTCAAAACAGTTAAAGCACAACTATGCATATAAATATTGGATTTATGATTAATAATCTGAGGGATTAGTGTTCATAAGTATATTTTATTTTAAATTATCCTTTGGCTCTTTCACACTTAAATAACTTATAAGCTAACTGCTCAATTAGAGCCTTGGTGTTATTAGAGAGACAAGTTCTAGAATCAGGACATTTTAACCCTGCCTTGAGAAAGACTTCCCATCACAAGCTTTATAAAGTATCCCATCTTTGGGAAGGGGCCGTCAATCAAAAGCCCTTAGTAATAATCATGTTTGTGGGGGCTCATCATGTGATAAGTGCTTTACATGCATTTTTCATTTATCCCTCACGGCAAACTTTTAAAATAGATGGTACAGGTCTTCAGCCCCTCATACACAGTTCTAAAACTTCATAGATTCTGAAAATTGGAAGTTTTTTGTTTTTGTAATTTGGGGCAGTAAAGCGTGACTTCCGCCAAAGTGAGACTCATGATGGTCTTTATCCCACTGGGAGTGAACACTCAAAGGTTTTACTGCAGAATGTTAATGACTGATGATGGGGCGTTGCCCTGGATCCCACTGAAGATGTTAAGTACAGTATTGTACTGCCTTTCTAAAACAAAAATTTCTGAATTCCCAAACTCCTAGCCACAAGTATTTCAGATTATGGTTCACAGACAACATACAGTTTTCTGCTTAAAAAGAACAGAAGGGCGCCTACGTGGCTCAGCTGGTTAAGCGTCCAACTCTTGGTTTCAACTCAGGTCATGGCTTCAGGGTCATGAGAACGAGCCCTGTTGCAAGGCTCCTCACTGAGCACCAAGTCTGCTGAAGACCGTCCTCCCTCTGTCTGTCCCTCGCGCGCTCACGCACGCTCGCTCTCTCAAATACATCCTTTAAAAAGAAGAAGATGCAGAGAAACTAATTTTCTTTAAAAATCAATTTGCAAAAAATCACAACTAGATGGTGACAATTTGGATTTTGAACTGAGGCTCATATAAAAGGTTGCCTTTAACCCTAGACAATAAACACACTGCCTTCTTCTGTAGTGGGGCTAATACTCTGCATGTGGATAACTGTACAAAAAGCATCGACTACCGAAAACGAATTCCAAAGCCATGTCACCTGTGATTAGGTAATTTAATTTGTGGATGAAGGTCAGCAAATTGATTATACCACAGATTGGGTGGAAGGATTTATTCATTGCATGTTATTTAGCTCATAGTGTTCATATCAAAAACAATTTAAAGTATAATTAGTAAAGTATTATTAATAAAAGTCTTTAGTATCACTGAAGGCATTTATGGGTTGATTTTTGAATCAACTGCCTATTGTTGCATATTCACAAATTGCCCCAGAGTGTTTGGCAACTATTTAAGGTAAGATACTCTACAACATCTCTAGTAATATCCTGAACCTCTTTGTGTTAAGATTCTGTATTCAAAGTCAGAAGACCCCACTCGGGCACTAAGACAAAACATAGCGTGTTTCAAGAACCAGCAGAGGACAGTCTTTTCGCTGCATGTGTGGAGTACGAAGTGCTCCCTCTCCCGTGACTTCCCCCCAAAAGGCAGTGGTTGACAGATCGTCCATACGCCTCCGAGTGAACATCATTTAACAAACCACTCAAGCCTTGCAAATGGCAAGTGCTGCGTAACAGCCGCTGCAGGGATTAGGCGTCAAGTTAAGAGCTGTCAGGAAAGGTTAGTTGGGAGATATTTCTGTCACTGTGTGTGTGTGTGTGTGTGTGTGTGTGTGTGTGCGCCCGTACCTAAAACACGAAGAAGATAAAATAAGCCAGAGGTTCTAATTTCAAAAATAGGTAATCCTCATACTTTCAAACAGATGGAAGATGAAAGACGTCTTTGTTATAATTAAGAAGAGAAGGCCACGATCTCCGATCAGGACTATGGACAGAAATGCTAAGTCCTCCGCCTCATTTCTCATCCCCGAAGAAGGTTCGTACCCTCTGCAGGCACCTCTCAAATGCGAAATGTTGGGGAGCCTTCCTGATGTCACCACCCCCTGCACACATCCCTTTCCCATTCTCCTTTTATATGATTATTTCAGAATCACACTTTTTTTTATTATTATTACTCCCTCTTGTTCTTCCCAATAACGGTGACATAGGCTCTTCATTCCCACCCCGATTCTTACTGGGTTCAACATGCTATTTGAAAATGTTCTTTCCTTCTAAGCACATCGTTCCTCCGAATTCTTCGTGTCAAATAAAACCATGTACTCCGGGGCACCTTCAGCTCAGGGGTCCTGGGGTGGAGCCCCGCCTCAGGCCCTCTGCTCAGGGGAGCCTGCTTCTCCCTCTGCAGCCCCCCCCCCCCCGCCATCCCTGTGCATGCCCACTCTCTCTTGCAAATAAATAAAATCTTTAAAACACACACACACACACACACACACACACACACACACACACACATTGATCTACTCAAAGCAAGCCTGAAAGATCAGCACCTGACGGTTCTAACTAACGTTTGCCTCTTCGCCTGCTTTCTTTGCGTCTCCAAGCCGGCCCGCCAGTTTACTCGAGCTCAAGAGGCCAAACTAGGGTGTGAGGCCCCGTGAGCTCTGCCCCGACCGCTGGAAGAGAAGGCCCGACAACCCACAACGTCCTGACAGTCTCGTGCTACAGAGCGCTACCAAAGTGGCCCCGACTCAGAAGAAAGTCCCAGCTACCACGGAGCTTCAAAGATAATCACAGTGGGGGGTGCCAATAAAAAAGGTATTTTCCAGGTTTGAGAGCATAAGGGGGTATTTTTAAATCCTGGAATCCGTGTTAGAGGGCTTCTACTTTTCTTCCCCAAACTTCAATTTAACCTATTTCTGCTATTCATCATTTTACCTATAAAATTTTAGTTTTCTGGATGATTTAGAAACCACAGTGAGTTTCTAATTTTTTGTCCATTTGCATTGCAATGTTGAGATCCATTTTGCCCCACATCTGTATGATGTTCCTTGTAGGTCTTTAGTTAATGACTAAATTCTGTTTGGTCTCTAGCCTTTACTTTTCTCCCCCTAGAAATATATAAAATTCAAACCTGTGACCACTTCTCATTATACTATACCAATATTCAAATGTTTTGCAAGGTAGGTTTTCAAGTATTTATACATATCCACAGAGTTGTCCTTGTAACATTTTAGTGGTATAGCAAGAATCTGCATTTTGCCTGGCCCACCCTACCCTAGGTTTGATGAGACCATCTCTTTTTCCTTAGGGAAACCACTCTTCGTCAGGGAGGTCCTAATGGAGCTGTTTCTGTGCATCTGTGCACACACACGCACACACACGCACACTCCCCCAGCCTCCCATCACCCGTCAATTATTCCACCTTCCTGACGACAATGATCTCTTCCAAGAGGACATCTGATCCAAAATTGAGAGTCTTCCCTAAGAATGGAGAATTCGTTTCCTTCCTTGTTACTATTCGATCACGTAAGCATAGATCTCCGACATCTTCCCCAGCTTCAGAGCTGTCCGCAGGATGAAGTCAGCACAGAAAGGTGAGCGGAACTGAAGAAAAGGACAGAGAGAAAGCTCCTGGTGACATTGTTGGAGCTCCGTAATCCGGGTTTGCCTGAAAGCACATTCAACCGCTGGACTATCCAATTCCATAAACCCACTATGTGTTATCCCCTTTATCACTTGATCTATTTTTTTTAACTTTTTATTTTGAGATAGAGATTGACATGAGGTTGCAAGAATGGTGCAGAGAGGCCCTGTGTCCTCTTCACCTAGTTTTCTCCAACTGTTCTCCTATAGCAATAGTACGATATCAAAGCCAGGAAATTGGTGTTAGTACAAAATGTGTGCATAGTTCTCTTCCATTTTATCATGTGTATTTTCACTTAAAGACATCATCACCACCAAGCCCTTTATAGTCCAACCCACCCATCATCCCTTACCCTTGGCAATCACTAATCCATCTCTATAATTTTGTCATTTTGAGAATAGCATATAAATGAAATTAAACAGTATGTGATCTCTTGAGATTGGCTTTTTTCACTCAGCTTTAATGTCCTTGAGACTCACCCAAGTTGCATGTATCAATAGTTTATTCCTTTTTTTATTGCTGACTAGTATCCCGTGACATGGATATACTCTTATGTGTCTATTCACTCCTTGAAGGACATTTTGGTTGTTTCCAGTTTGGGGCTGTTACAAATAGGGCTACTATAAACAATTCAGATATGGCCTTTTGTGTGTTGAGACATTTTAATTCTCAGTCACTTGCAGCTAAAAAAAAAAATTGTGAATAGAATAGAAGCAGAGAAATAGTAGACAGAAGAGTAGTATGTGACCATATTTTAGAGATTTTATGTTATCCAACGTTTCTTTTCTGAATGGAGAATTGGTTTATCTAACTTGTGATAGTAAAATCCCAGCATCCATTATTCTACGTTGCTCTACTGGGTTGGGTTAAAGTGTAGAACGTTACGACTCTGCTTCGTGTTTATAGCCTGGCCTCTTGCTACATTCTCCTGAAACTCTTCTTGCCTGTGTTGTCCTGGGTTTTCTCAGTCTTTATTTCCATGCAATAAGTAGTCAGGGTTGGGACATAAGCCAGGAGCCTCATTGTCCTCCCGGCATGTCCATTCTTGCTCATTTGCATTCAAGGAGCTTTGCGTAGACCATGTTCTTCACGGGCCTAGCTGGATAAGAATTCCAGGATTTAAACCGAGGGAGGGGGGAAGCAATAGAAAGCTCGATACTCTATCAGTGCCCCCTTTTAGATCTCATGTCTACTTCTTCATTGGTTCTGAACCTAGAGGAGAAGAGAGTGAGGGAATAGTTTCTCCCAAACCTCCCAAAATAAAATGTGTATGTGTCTTACGTGACTTTCCAAAGACACTGCCACACTTAAGTGCTTCCCATAATCAGACTGAAATTTCTTTTGTATTATATCATGGTGCTCACTTAAATTCCAATGTGTTTATGTTCACTCTATCCCCTCTCCCGCCCCCCACATATCATAATACACATACACACAAAACTTCAAACGTGGTCCTCTGAGATCCTGAATTCAGTCATCCCCATGCACGGCTGACCCATAACTGTATTATTCAACTCCACTTGACTCCACCTTTTGAGTACCTTCCATCCTCAGTTCAAACGCATTTATTCACCTTTATTATGATGATAAGTGCTGCCACTCTTTTTACAGTTTTTGCATTAAAACGAATTGTATAATTTTTACATTAATGTT
The DNA here is from genome assembly GCF_011100685.1 of Canis lupus familiaris. Taxonomy (NCBI): domain Eukaryota; kingdom Metazoa; phylum Chordata; class Mammalia; order Carnivora; family Canidae; genus Canis; species Canis lupus. The sequence continues at coordinate 49,382,841 of NC_049242.1, read as the reverse complement.
TTTCACCTACTTACAAAACTCCACCAATGTTTCCTCCTTCCATCTTTAACTAATATGCTCTAAAAATAAATAAATAAAGCCAGGAATTGATAGCAACAAAGCTTGCATTTCTCTGCCTGGCCATCACTGACCCATGAGCAGCAAAGCCAGGAGGAGATAAAAGGTATCAAAAAGAGATATGTGCAATGGGGAAAGGTACACCACTTATTGGTAATTATGGTAACATAAGCCTATGTATTTTGGCCATTTTTCACACGGATTTTTTCCAAAATTAGTATTTAACTCTGAGCTAATGCTTCTGCCAAAGCTATCTATTTCGCTGTTAATGTAATAAAGCTTCCCTGAGGCTTTCCCACTAGAGTGTAGACCATTCAAGCAAAGGGGCACTTTCACTACCGAGGGCCCAAAGTTCATGATCTTAGCACTTGCTTTCAAAGCCTCCAATGAAAGAGGCTTCCAACTTGCTTACGTTTTCTGTTTTAAGCAGTGACCAAGCCTAATTAGCTCTCTGTGGTGCCCAGACAGCCAGAGGTACTCTCTTAAATACTTTAATGATCTTGACTCTGGAAGAAGATTCTCCATTTCATGGGAAGATTGAAAGGCCATACCTTGAGAATTGCACTAGATAAGCCCTTTGGAGGCAAATTTTAGTGTTTCTTTTCCACCAACACAATACTTTTGGATCCCTATAACAATGATTTTCCCTGGGAGACTGCTTCCTTGTGACTCTAAGTTTAGTTTTGGAGGCAGTATCATGTGGTGAACTTTTGGTTTTATTTAGTAGTCATCATAACTCTCTAGATCAACTCATGCTCCCTCCCAAAAAAGAAATGATGGATAACAATTCGTGATATTAAACATCTTTTGTAGGTATCGAGTAGGTTTCATCATCTTTCTTTCCCACTATTGGAAGTTAATTTTTAACTAAGAGTGGTGGGAAGTGATGGCTGTCAGAATTAGTTGGAACTCATTTGAAAATTCTCCATCTGTCAGTAGTTCAGCATCATTGCTCATAGGCCCAAGATGATACAGTTGATTGCATAGAAATGGCATTTCCAGGTGAAACTCATTTACAAAAGTAAATGAATTCCCAGCAATGACCTTAATGACCATTACAGAGAGTCCCTCATCAACTAAGAGTAAGTTGCAAAGGGAAGATGAATGCAATCATTTATTTGGCATGAAACAGATATGAAAATTTTCTAGTTTTTTTTCCCCAATTCATTTAATGCTCATTTAGAAATACGCACCCAAAAGGACTTGATATTTAATTCTTTTATAAACTGTAAACACATCACAGTGGTATTTGGATATCTTACAGACTTTGTCTGTAAACAGAAGTTGCTTCAAGGCATATTCCAGATACTTGCTGGTACAAAATTTTAGATGCTTAACAAGTTCTTCAAATGAGTGCCAATAATTTTTAACATTTTGGATAGGAAAAGCACATGTGGTACGATGAACGTTATAAATGTTTTGCTTTTATAGTGGCCATTACAAAGGCTATCTATAGATTTCAAGATACATCTGGAATTATAGGTGGTTTCATGATACCTTAAAACCTACCTGAAACATGTATTTAAATAAAAATTCAAGATTCTACGTCCTAACATATTATCTAATGCCAGATGGAACGTAACATAATATTGCACAACTTAGCATGACTCAGCAATCCAAGTGGCTTGGATTTAGAATATTTTTCAATTAGAAGTGTCATTAGAAAGAAAAATGCTGGGTTTGGGGGAAGGGGGAAAACCTGTTCCTGAATAACCAATTATTCAGCCTATTATACTGATGAAGTCAGTTGTAGCATTAGCACACATGTAGCAAAATGGACCCTTTGTATTCAAACATGTCTTTTTGTGAAAGGGCCAATTAGCCTATCCACAGGTGTACATTAAGAAGCCCTCACAACTGCTTGAAATGTCAAAGTAAATTAGAAGAAATTATTGATGCAAACATGAAACTACCTGTACCTTAAATGAAAACAAAAAGCTGAGTAGAAAAATATCCATTGTAAATATTCACGAGGCAGACTTTGAAACCTTAGGTTTGCCATTAAAAAAATAATTTACAAAAGGTTCAGAAATGTCAGGTTTACTTCACTTAACTACACTCAGAGCTATGGTCTAATAGGTTTGTATAGCCATAAACGTTAGGCAGAACCTGTTGACTTATTTGGGTTTTTTCTTTTTTGATATTTTGTTTATTTATTCATGAGTGACACAGAGAGAGAGAGAGAGAGGCAGAGGGAGAAGCAGGCTCCTTGCAAGAGCCCTACCTGGGACTCAATCCCAGGTCTCCAGAATCACACCTGGGCCGAAGGCGCCGCTCAACCGCTGAGCCACCCGGGCTGCCCCCGTTGACTTATTTGTAAGCAAGCCCGCATTTCTTGGAAATGAGCTGTTTCTATTTAGAGTATGAAAATCAAGAAAGAAATTATTTCACTGAAAAAAAAGAATAAATCAGTATTTCATTTTACTTATGTGATGTTCGAGGCAACAAGACCCTAAGCTCTCTGACATTCAAGATCATGTCGCTCTTGTTCACTCTGTACCTAACACAGTACCTTGCCCTGTGTTTTCCTGTGCGCAAGGAATCCAGTGGGAAGCCCTATTATAGTCCATGTTTGACATTTCCCCAAGGGATGCAAACTGCTTAATTTGGGGGAATACAATTCCAACGCTGTAAAAATAGCACAGCATTTTTTTTAACCAGCAATAAAAAAGTGATTAATTTCTTACAATTACCTTTTAAAATATGTTCTGACTCCAAAGTGGCCTGGGTCATATGTCCTATGTCTTTTAGGTAGTGAGTGAGTCATATAACCTGAGAGGTGCATGCCATTTCTTCCCTCTGTGTGGGCAGAGGGATACGTGGCTCTGCCATTCTTGGCAAGGCTCTCATTTTAGGCCTAAACACTGATTTTTTTTTTAAACATGAGCTGTTGTTGAAATTCTTAAAAATTATTTTTTTAACATATTGGACTCTTCCATAATGTCAAGATGATTATTAAATAATCACCTAGAGTTATAGCTGTAATTGTTTACAGGGTATTTTTTAGCTAAAAGTATTATTGTCTTTTGCTGAATTGAAACCCATGCTACACATCTAGTACATGGCTGTTATTAATCCTGTGAATTTACCACTTCAATATGTTTGAAAGTCTAGGTTTTGTACTCTAGTTCCATTGTCCTAGGTCTACTGACTCATAAAGGAAAAAAAATCACATTTTTATATGTAAGTGAAATGTCTCATTTTTATGAGTAGGCTTTGGGTGAACCCACCATTCTCTCTAACTGTCCGGTGCAACCCCAACCACAATTAAGGAACTGGGGGCTGTACTTATTTGAACTTGGGATTTCACAGTTTCAGAGATGGTTTAGATTTAATTATTTTGACGCCCATTGTTGAAAATTGATATCACAACTTTAGAATAAGAAAGAATGTTAGGACTTTCCCCTCTAGCTTTCCATGCAGTGCTGGAATCCCAGCTACGGTGTTCCTGCCTCTTCCTGAAAACTTTAATGGATAGGAAATTAATCTTTGCAAGATAACACGCTCCATTAATGGAATAGTTTGTTAGAAAGTTCTAATTTATGTTGAATTCCATTTGGCCCATTGAAACTTTGGTCCATTGGTTCTAGTTCTGTTCTTGGAAGCAATAAAGATATATCCTTTCCTCCCATTTTACCACTTACACGTAATGTAAAATCTGTTGCGCGGTATCATTATTACAAGTACTTGATAAAACCACTGTGAAATATATGCTTATTTGCATATTTCAGTCAAAAAAGCCTTCAGCCTCAAGGAAAGTGCCCAACTGCAATAGAGCTTAAGAAGTGAGGATTTACTTCTTCCTCTAACTAGAAATCTAGAGATACCTAACTGCTCATATTTGTTCAGCAGTTCAGCAATGCTCAGGAACGTTCTCTCTGCAATCCTCCAGGTCTTTCTTGTCATTTTCTATGTTCAAGGCAAGAAGTAAAGGAAAGTGCAAGGTTTTCCCTCGATGGACCTCTCTTTTACGAAAGAACGCAAACACTTTCCCGGAAATACTCCAAGCAGACTGTATGACTTATTTACTGTTCTGCTTCCGGCCCTTAACAGAATGTGGCACCCAGCAAGCAATCACCAAGTGTTATGAAATTAATACATGAATGAATGTCTTACATCAGCATCGCCATGTGAATAAAACTCCGGCCTTAGAGGAACTCAGACACAGGGGGGATAAATATAAAATCAAAATACGAAGCAATCCAAAAGCTCTGACTCCTCTTTCAAAGAGAAAAGGAGACAACCACAGAGCAGATCTAAAGTGAAGCTCGTCTAAATGGTATTGCTTGGTTGCCAGTGATCTCAGCCTGACAAGAGGGACGCTAGTAGCACAGATGTGATGACGGTTGGTGTCAAATAAAATCATAATGGTAAACATAAAATAAATAATCAATACGTTTCATTATGGAGTCTGCTGGTGAAATCTCAAAACATAAAGGATAAAAAGAAAATGTTAAGTATTTCCAGGGGGAGGAAAAAGAAAAACCCTGAGAACCTGTTAGAAATGCAAATCTCAAGCTTCAGCCCAGACCTCCTGAATGTATTTTAACAAGCTCCTAGGCGATCTGTAATGTGCCTAATGTGCACATCCTTCCGTCTTTCCTTCCTCCACCATCAACCTTTCTTCATCATTTGTATTATTATATATTATTTTATTGTATTGAATTGTAGAATCACTATATAATATGTTCTGTTCTTTTGCATGATCCTCCTAAGGACCCCGCAGCATTATCACTACAGTTACGTAGATACCATTTAGCAGAACTAAGTAGGCTGACTTGACCCAAGGTGAAGGAAGGTCACACTCACCAGAGTTCCCACGACCCCCGTTTGGGGCCCTGCTGACGTTTTGAGCCAGGTTAGTGTTTGTTGGGGGGGGGGGGGGGAGCGTCCTGTTGGTTACAGGGTAGTGGGCGGCGCATCTGGCCTCTACTCACCAGACGCCAGGAGCAATCCCCACTCCAGGTGTGGAAGCCAAAAATGCTCCCAGGCATCGCCAGATTTTCCCGGGGAGCACACTAGTGCCCTATTGAGAAGCCATAGTCCACACGAAGACGTTGCCCTTTGACGGAGCTTCTTCCAGCAGCTTCTCTTCCCTTCTTCCTCGCCCTTCCTTTACATCCTGGTTTCTATCCAGCCGCCACTATTTACTGAATTCCACATATTTTTATTTACATGCATTTTTCATTTTGCTATTTTACCTCCTTGAGTAATTTTTTTTTTTTTAATAAAGAGTATATGGCTGGTAAACTTGCTGACTTCTTACTAGTCCAAAAAACCTCTCAGCTTGGCTCTTACTCCTGATCCTAGCTTGGCTGAGTATAGAATCCTACATTCAGTCTCCTTGCCACCCAGAACAGCCCATACTGTGCTGCTAGTGTGAAGTCGGATACCAATGCTATCATTATTCCTTATATATTTGTGTAAATCTATCTCACTATAGTTTGAGTTACATGACATTGCCAATATTGACCATTTTTTTTCGCTACAAACTAATAATTTCATATGGTTCAATCTAATATTTGCTTTCTATTTGTCTGGCTTGCTCTATGCCTCTCTTCTCCCTCTTGGTCTCCTTCTTTTGCATTATTTTCATCACACTTTCCTTCATTAGTTTGAATGCACGAGGGATACCTTTACCATTAGTGACTGCACCAGAAAGGACAACGTGCATCACTGGCTTACCCGAGTCTGACGGTACTTGGTAGTTCCTCCTCCCAGACTAGACAATGATCACACGCTTTTGCTTCTTTTCCCCCTCCTGACTTACGTGCTTCACATACGAATTTGTTCGATATGTTAACCTCACACAAAATTCTTATAATACTCAATGCTTATTTAGATTTATTCCCATCGTTTTACAATTCAGTTGGGTTTTTTGTTGTTGTTGTTGTTGTTTCTCCCGTATCTTCTTGCTCCCATCAGGAATTCCTTCCTTTGGCCTGACACTCCACCCCGCCTTTAGTGCACTTCCTCCTGTGAACCTATGAATTCTTATTTATCTAAGATTGTCTTATCTCACTATGTTCTTTTTTTTTAATTGAGATATGATTGACATATAATACTGTAATGGTTTTAGGGGTCTGTATATGCATAATGACTTCATACATGTGTATACTGTGAAATGATTGCCACGAGTTTAGTTAACGTCCATCACTATAGTTACATTTTTTTTATTGTGATAAGAACTTCTAAGACTTTTTCAACTTTTTTTACTCCCCTTAGCAACTTTCAAATACACAATACATAATTGTTGACTATCGTCACCTTGCTGTACATTATATCCCCAGAATTTGTGTTCTTTCCTTTTTTATTTTTTTATTTATTTATGATAGTCACAGAGAGAGAGAGAGAGGCAGAGACACAGGCAGAGGGAGAAGCAGGCTCCATGCACCGGGAGCCTGATGTGGGATTCGATCCCGGGTCTCCAGGATCGCGCCCTGGGCCAAAGGCAGGCGCCAAACCGCTGCGCCACCCAGGGATCCCCCAGAATTTGTTTTCCTATATAGCAGTTTGTACCTTTTGATCACCTTCACCCAGTTCTTTATTCTTGATGTACATTTGACGAGTAATAGACTTCAGGGCTGCCAAGTGTGCTCTTCCAGCACATTAATGACCTCATTCCACTGGTTTCAGTTTTAGCTCAGGAGATCCTGCTGCTGCTCTTTGATTTTCTCTTTATCATTGGCTTTCTACAGTTTTACTATATTTGGATGTGGATCCCTTTCCTTTCTTTTTCCTTCCTTCCTCAGTTTGGAAATCACTGGACATTTTAAACCTGTGGATTTTACCTGGCAAGTTTACAAGGAAAAATTTCCGATTTTTCTAACTACTGTATTTCAGCATCGTCATGACACTATCAGTCATGACTTGTACCATTTATGTAACCAAGAGAAGAAAAAATAAATCCACATCCAGTTAAACTCTGACATATACCCTTGTCATTTAAAATGTTTATATTTGTAAAAATTCCTTTTTTAGGCAAAATTGTGCTATTATTGTTCATCCTTGTATTAATCAGGTTTCTCCAGAGAAATAGAACATAGGATGTGGGGTTTTTGGTGGGGGGGATGGGAGGAGGAAATTAGGTGGGAGGGTATATGGGTGGGGGTAGACAGACAAATTTATTTTAAGGAATTGGCTGTGTGATTATGGAGGCTTATGAGTCTCAAATCTGATGGCAGAGGCCATCAAACTGGAGACTTCTGAAAAAGTTATAGTTCAAGTCGCAAGGCAACCTCCTGGAAAATTCTGTCTTAATTGGGGGAGGTCAGCCTTTTCAGTCTGTTCTATTCGGACTTTCAGTTTTGGATGAGCCATCTACATTATGAAGGACAACCTGCTTTACTCCAAAGTATAATCTTTATCCAAATCTTACCTAAAAACACCCTCACAGAGACATCCAGAATAATAATAATAACATCCATGTTTGACCTGGTATCTGGACACTGTGGCCCATTGTGTTGACACATAAAAATTGACACATAAAACTAACCATTGCAATACTCAACGAGGGAAAAATATAAGCAAAATAAATGACCTCCACAGGTATTCCTAACACTTCTTCCCATAAAGAATCTAAGTCTTCTGAATCACTTTTGGGCCACTCTGTGTGCATAGCTTTCCCTCAAAGATTCCATTAAGGAACTAAAAGCCATTAGTGATGGGCTTCTAATCTGGCTTTGAAATTATATAGAACTAGCCTACTACTGATTTCTCCCTGGAAAATGTTATTAACATGCCTGAACAATGTCCTTCATCCCCTCCCCATAACCATTTGTTTTCCAGCAGTGGAAAAAGTGCTCCACTATTGGCTCTGGGATTTTCTTCCAAGCCACTGACCTCCATTCTGAAGGTTTTTATGTTTACACTTTTGATATTCCCATATGCACAGGTAGTAGTATCGATACCTGCCACCCAGCTTCAGTAAAAGTAAGATGCTATCAATTATATGACCTGATTTCAGAAAAGATAAAATGTTGGAGGGGGGGAATGCATCACAGCATCAGTGAAATAATTTATAATCTCTGCCCTTTTTTGTCTACTTTCCTGGGACTCCAATTAAACCTATTTATTTAAGTATCTTTCTCCCATACTTTCCATCCTTTCACTGCTGCTAAATTGAAATTTAGGTCCTTCCGTTCGATTTTTTTCAGTTCTAGCATTTCTTCTAGTTGCTTCTCTTGCAAATAAGCAGTGTCCCAATTTTTATAGTTTCCACTTGCTTGCTGGAATTTTTGTTTTGTCTTCCATCTCCAGAACTATTGCAGGCATTGTTTTGCACTTAAATTTCATGAAAGGACAGGGGGGCAGACAGGGGGTTGAGTGTCTGCCTTTGGCTCCGGGTGTGATCCCAGGGTCCTGGGATCAAGTCTCGCATCAGGATCTCCGCAGGGAGCCTGCTTCTCCCTCTACCTGTGTCTCTGCCTCCTCTGTGTCTCTCATGGATAAACAAATAAAATCTTTTAAAAATTTTTATGAAAGCACAAAGAACTTTTTATAAGGGATTGAATACTCTCTGTGGAATAAAAACCATATTATATGACTTGCAACCACATATGGTATACTATGAATACCTAAAATAGATCCTAAAGGATCTGTGATGGATTCTGCTATGCATTTCCTGATCCTCTCTGACAAGGGGAGCAGTAGAGTATAATGGGTACAAGCAAAGTCAATCAGATGGACATGTGTTTGAGTTCTGGCTGTGAACTCTCGGGCAGTTCCTTTATTCCTCTGAGTCTCACTCTGTTCACTCATATAATTAAGCTAATAACAGGAGTGATCTAAAAGGGTTGTCTTGGATCCGGTTAAAGGAAATACGGATCAGGTATGTAGACCAACATGGCACCTGGCACACGGTTCACATCGAATACACGCACTGTCTCAGTATTAGGGACTTAGTGATGATCGACCCCTTAGCTAGGACAGTCTGTGCTTTCTCCAGGAATCCCATACTCTGGCCGCATCGGCAGCACTGGTACTAGGATGTCCACTGTTTCTTCTGAGATCTTTCCACCAGGTCTTGAGCTTTGTTGTGCACTTGCTCAAAATTTGTATTTAAAGTACATCTTTGGGGCTTTGTCCACTGATGCACGTCCTGGAGAGCCTTGCTTCCTTCCATCCTGCTCTGCAGAATGCTGGCCATGCATCATGCTGCAGCTTTCTATCTCTCTAGTGGAAATATCCTCATCTGCAGGAGCCTTATAAATTGAGAGGGTAGCGAGAAGGAAAAGAGCAGTTGTGAGAGAAGTTGAAAAAGAACATATAACTTCCATCTGGCAAAGAAGTCCCTTCCTATCCAGGATCCAAATCAGAAACAGATTCTCCAATGCACAGAAACAAGGGTGCTGAGATAACTCCGGAGCCATTCCACGCACCTGACCCCCAGGGGAGCTCCTCAGGTGTTTCTATCATGCTTTTTGTTTAGACACGCCTTTCAGATCTTCAAGGGGAGGGGGCCCTGTGCCCACCAGTGCAGCCTGAGAGGATTATATGGGAGCACTGGGCCATCACAGAAATGGAAAATGTTAGCTATCAAGTGAAAGACTGGGCTTAATGCCGACTAGCCCCTGGAGATGCTGTACTTGCAAAAAAAAAAAAAAAAAAAAAAAAAGAATCTTCAAAGATGACCTCATCCTCTTATTTGCCTACTTTCTCCTTAAACTTGACTGCAGACAAGTTTCAATTATTTGGGCTTAGGGTAATAAAAATGTAGTTCCTATGAGGATGGGGCTTATGCCTCATTTATCTCTGTGTCCCCAGGGCTAGCCCCGTGCCTGCAACATCATTGCTGCTGCTTAATGCATAAACAATGGTTATTGTTGAATTTGGTCTGCCCCATATGACTTAATCCATGACTAATCCACGTTGGAAGGGAAGTAACAACTCATGCTTTGCTAACCCTCAATAAAACTTTCAATGAAGAAAAAATGAAATATTTCTAAAAATGCTACTCGATAGTGGCAAGATATTTATTACTATTATCATTTATGTGACTTGGGACCTTAAGCAACTCATTTCTCTTCTCTGTTGGAGACGTTCCATTCCCCAAACGTTATGTAGTAAAGATTAATATTGTGTGAGAAAATGATAATTCTCTCTTTAAAAAATCATATTCAGTTTAATCTATAACATAAACCCAGATACTGGTCCCAGCCCTCTTGGAGGACCGTTCACTGTGATATTTCTTTCTATTACAAATGTTTTTCCCAGGCCCTGCTTTGGTAATAATCCCTGGGAAATAGTTAGTGCCTATGTGCATAGCACTAAAAGGAATGTGATGATGGCCATTTGGGGTCAGAAATCAGATCCCAGGTGTTATTAGCTTCCCTCCACCTGTGCTCTGGTCCCCTTCCCTTCTGCCCATTCTTGAAACCTGTTCAATCAGGTCCCACGGACACTCGCCTCTAACAGTTGCCTCTCTATCTCTTTGCTTCATGCTCCTTTCTCATAACTTGGTTCTTTAGCTCAACAAACTTTAATGAAACACCTCCCATATGCCTGGCACAAAGCTGAGCATGGAGACTGATGCAAAGAACACCTAGACGTTGTCTTGCCTTCTAGATTCTAGAAGCTCACAGGATAGCTCAGGAGGTTCGACAAAATATCGAAACACATGTGTATGGTAACAGAGATATCTCTAAATGTTGCCGTGGGGGTAAATATGATCAAGTATGTCACATGGGACCTAAAGCAATTAAGCAGTCTTGAGCCCTTTGTAGCATGTGGCGGGATATAAACACACAAGTATGTGAAGGAATTTGTGCTCTGAGCACAATCTGAATTCTTACGACTGAATGCGATGCAGTAAGTCAATTAAACTCAACAAACTTTTACTGAATATATTCGTGGTTTCCAGATCTACACACAATAAAAGACACTTGTGTGGCTCCAAAATGCTCATTGTGCGACGTGGAAGTGTGGAGTCCATGTGTGTTTTCTGGCTGAGCATGGGGCATAGGGTGTCGTGTGTGGGCATGAAAAGGAGAAGATCAAAGGTACCATTTACTGAGGACTAATGAGGTTCCAAGCACTGATCATTTAATCCTCACATCCCTATAAGGAAGGTACCAGCACGATGCTCCCCAGGTTCCCCCTCAAAGAGATCAAAGCCAACCCTACACTTCAAAAAGCCAAACACAGCTTTTATTGCCTCCCAATGCAAGATGTTTCTAATACAATCTATTCAAAGATGGGGTGAAAAGTGGGGAGTGTGGTCTGGACATTGTATTTTTATTTTTACATTTTAGTTCAGACTGAAAACTGTATTTCACTGCCAAATCAATTAAGAACACATTTATAACTTCATGTTGTTCGAAATAATATCTACAATGTTCTAAGTTTCAATTAGGAGCATAAAATTCTTTCAAGGGCGGAATTAAAACAAAAAATACAAATATAAACTGCATCTCATGCTCTGTTACTATTTCACTGTGTGGCCATAGATGAACATCTCTCTCTCTCTCTCTCTCTCTCTCTCCCGCTCAACTTTCGTTTTCTCATCTGGCATATGAGGAAATTGAAACAGTGTCTTAAATCCTTTCTAAGTTCCCTTCACTCACGTTATTGAATGTAACTAGATCTGTTTTGCTTGCAACTAGTAGGTGATGGTGAAGGTCTCTGACACCCCCTCCCGCCCCCCCCCCCACCCGGTGTGTGCTACAACAGTTAGGGCAAGATATTAGGACTGTCTCTGAAGGGGCTAACCTGGCTGCGACAAGAGTAAGGATGCAGTGGCAGCAGCAGGCACTCACAGCCAAGTCTTAAAAGGTATAGGGGCTGCCCTTCTGCTGAGTGACAGCCACGTCCCAGGCACCTCAAGACTTTATCTCCTGTAATCACCATAAGAACCTCTGAGAGGGGTGTCTCGATGCAAAAACCAACGTCCGGACAAGTGAAACGACCTGCCTTCGGTAACGCAGCTGGTGATGCACAGCCATCCGCTAATAATTCACACTCGCAAGGCATTCCAGGGGGGCTGCCTTGAGGGGGGCCAGGGATAGCCCCAGCACCCCTCCACGGAGACACTGCACGGGTGTGACTAGTTGTGAGCTCCTCTAGGAGACAGGGCTAAGGCACAGACCTTACCTGTGACCCTCTGACAGCAAGCTTGTACACCCCCGGTCCCACCACAAGGGACCCGCACACCGGGGCACAGAGCCTGCTGGCATGGCTCCGCTGGTCTATGCAGACTTACAATACCTGAGCCACTATTTAAAAATCAGGAGGTTATGCTGTAAAGATGAAGATTTACAGCTTCTCTTAAAAAATCCGAAGACCTGGAAACCGAGTGTTCATTGTAGCCTGGCAACAACAAGCTGGAACAGGGCTCCTCTCTGCCTCTACAGCACCTTTGCATAAACTAGAGAGGGGTACTATCCTGGGCTGGGGGGGCCTGGGCTCTCAGCTCGGTCCACGGAGCGCAGGCTGGATTTCACCCACCTCCCTCACGGCCTCACCCCCTTGCAACTTGTACTTGGCCCTTCTAGCCAAGCAGCTCCTCCCACAGATGGGGCACATTCCCTCTGCCCCATGCAACCTCTAACAGTCTCTTACTCCTCCCAGCTCTGAGGCCTAGGGCCATGGAACACGGAAAATCTATGGACTCTCAGTACTTTATACCCTCTCATTTCACTCATTTCTTTTACCTCCGACCCCCTATAGATTTCCTTCATTTGCAGCCCTTACGTTAATGAATTGTAGAAGGGTAGCATGGTGACTTTCATATGTAATTGCAAAAACACTCAAAAGACAAAGAATGGCAAACAAGGAGGTACAGGCTAGAATTATCAACCGTGGAAGCAGCTGTGCCCAAGCACTTCAATGTGTCAGTGGCGAACTTAATTCCGTCCATTCCATGGGCCTACTTGGACTTCCAACACTTCTTGAAGTGCCTATGAGCCAGAGGTAGCTCCCCTGTTCAGTTCACCTGCTTTGGCCCAAACTCCTAGCTCAACCACTGTTGATTTACTCTTACCTTCCCATAAAAGCCCAGAAGTTCCCTTTATTGCCCCCTCTTCATTCCTTTTTGTTGTTGTTGTTTTTAAGATTTTATTTATTTATTCACGAGAGACACAGAGAGAGGCAGAGACACAGGCAGAGGGAGGAGAAGCAGGCTCCACACAGGGAATCCGATGTGGGACTCGATCCTGGGACTCCAGGATCACACCCCGAGCTGAAGGCAGACGCTCAACCCCTGAGCCACCCACGTGTCCCCCTGTAGGGGTTCCTATGTAGCACTGGCTCACATATCAATGTCAAAGCTGCCACTCTGGATGATTCCAACTGGACACTGCCCTTTTCTCGGTGAAGGAAGCAAGCTCTTTGCTCAGTTGAGCCCATTGCACGCTGTTAGGGGTTGAATTGTGTTCTGGAAGAAGACATGTGGAAGTCTTAAGCTCCAGCACTTTAGAACGTGACCTTTTTTGGAAATAGGGTCATTGCAAATGGAATCATTAATATGAAGTCATGTAGGAGTAAGGTGGGTGCTTAAAGCAGCATGACTGGTGTCCCTCTAAGAAGAAGAGAAAAGACGCAGAGACATAAGGAGACACCATGATGCTGTGCAGAGGCAGAGACCAGAGTGATGCATCCACATGCCAATGGATGCCAAGGGTTGCTGACACTGCCAGAAGCTGGGAAGGAGCCATAGAATAGGTTCTCCGTTGGTACCTCCAGAAGAAACCAACCCTGCCATCACCTTGATTTTGGACTTCTAGCCCCCAAAACTGCGGAAGAACACATTTCTGTCATTTTAATCCACTCAGTTTGTGATAATTTGTTACAGCAGCGTAGCAAATGAGGATACTTTGCTTCATCAAAGCCAATCAGTGCAAGTCTGGCAGGCCAGGCCTGGACTGGTAAAGAATGTGGCTGGCATTTATTTCAAAAGGACAAGGTCCATTGGGGATCCCTTGGCTTTGGCCTTGGTTCGATAGTCTAGGTGAAACGAGCAGATTGGAGACAGTAATTTTTTTTCCCTATGTGTTAAACATAGAAAAGTCTTTTATTTTTCCCCAATTTGCTGTGTGCCACCTCCCCTCCCCTCCCCTCCTCTCAGCCCCCGACATCTTGCTGGTAGTGTGTTGAGAGCAACATTTCTCTGTGTGGACGTTCTGACTCACTCCTTTTCAATAACACCCTCTTCCTTGATAAATCAATACCCTGACCAAAGTGGTGGTGCATTTAGGTCATTAAGCAAAGTAGTCATGGCAGGAGAAATGAGCTGCAGCTTTGTTTCCAAGGTATTTTTGCTTTTGGTCTTATTTACCTGGATAATGCAATAAAAGTACAGCTTCTAAAAACTGACTAAAGAGAAAACTGACTCTACAAAGCTGTGATGACTGATCACGGAAGCCAAGAAAATGTGCAGGATGAGCTCTCATGGGAAGACATAGACTGTCTTGGGCAAATCACGTCCCCTCTCTGAACTTCAGTTGTCTCAGGGGTGGAGCAGGTCTCTGTTCTGAATCTCTGCTGTAGAGTTCTATGACCCTCTGGTCTTTAAAAAAAAAAAAAAAAAAAAAAGTGGCAATGCCCAAATAATATGCAAAATCCTTAAGCTTCAGGTTTGCGCCTTTTCAGGGCTTGTCCATTAAGGATGTGACGTCTTAAGCATGTGATGGCTTTTGTCATTCTCGAGGCACAGTATGGACATTGACTGGCCAGGCCTGCCACCCAGGGATGCAGGGAAGCTGCAAATGGCTCTGTTGCTGGTAAACTGAGACACACGGCGCTTCAGGGAGGACTGCAGAGGAAATCTGGTAGGTAACGAAATTCGAATGGAACTTTCAATACTCAACCCTTTCAATTCTCTCTCTCTTTGTCTCTCCTCTTTCGCATACACTTTCTTGGTAAAATATATTTTATTAAATTTTATGGAAAAATCATAAAATGCAGGGACGCCTGGGTGGCTCGGTCAGGTTAAGCGTCCGACTCTTGATTTCAGCTCAGGTCTCCACCTCAAGTCGTGAGACCGCATCGGGCTCCATGCTGAGCATCTAGCCTGCTTAAGAGTCTCTTTCTCCCTCTCCCTCTGCCCCTGCCTTGCTGCTTGCTCTCTCTGTCTCTCTCTCTCAAAAATAATTAAAAAATGAAGATAAGAAAAGTGGAAAAATAAGAAACATGCATAAGCTTATGACTGGAAATCAACACTATTAGCAGTCTGGCATTCGCTTTGGGATGTCTCAGTGCACTTGCATGAGTGTATGTGTGTGAAATATAATTTCCAAATCAACTCGCAGAGAAACAGAGTTTTTATGAACTTTTATGAACCTTCAAGAGGTTTCAGGAGCTCATATCTTTCCAGTTAGAATATTCTCAGCAAGTCAGTAATACATTTAAATTAGTGCCAACAGCCCCGTACTTATGGGGTCTCTGAGAAAAGCAATCTATAGTGTTGGTCTTTTTTAAGGAGGCCAGATAGCTATCTTCAGGCGGGCCCTGTGTGGTCTGGGATGGCCAAAATAGGTGGAGAAATTTTCCACTCTGCTACAAGACAAGAGCCAAAAGGAGCTTTTAGTTCCGTCATTGGTTGGACATTTTTTGAATATCATGTATGATGTCATGGTCTACAGTGAGGAATGGTTTTTTTTTTTTTTTTTAAAGAAAGGATAATAGATTTCCTTTCCCCTTTAAGAAACTTATAGTGTAGGCTTCAAAAAAAAAAAAAGTTACGCAACTCATTCTTTGAATTCAAATCTTATGCTGAAATTAATGTATAAAATACGTCACAGCAGACTGTTCTGGAGGATTCAGAGGTAGAGGTCTCTCCAAAAAACCCTCCATACTTTTTTTTTTTTTCAGATGGCCCCCAAGGATTCCACCAACTACAGTGTGAAAACCAACAGCTCCAGAAGATGTATGAAAGCGTAGACCAGTCAAGGTTTGGGGTGCTGACTGTGGTTGGTCGTGGTGAGGAAACCACAGCTAATATGCTCCCCCGTGGGCTACACACTCTTACTGGGGCTTTGCCTCTATGGATTAATTGAATCCTCACAACAATGGGGATATTCGGGTGTACGCATTTCTACTTGATCGCTAAGAAACCTGAGGTTTGGAAAGATTAAATGACTTACCCAATGCCTCCAACTGTATCTGGCTGTCCTGGGCGTCGGACGGAAGTCCAGCTGACTCCGACATCCAAGACAACCTAGATCTAAAAAGGATGCAAGAGTAGAGTACTACACACATGCGCACGCACACACGCACGCCCGTGAGAGACACAAATGCACAAGGACGTACTTGATTGGCTGTGAAATGGGAGGTAAGGGCTAGATCCGGTGTGTCTTGACCATCGGACTGAAAAGCAGTAGTAGGGTAGGAAGAAGTTTGGCCGTTACACAGCCACTGGGCCGTGCCAAACAGGGAGTGCGTGTCTCAGGTAGATCCTAGTAAACAAAGATGGGCATGTGCTGATAGACACGCCGTGGTGAGAAATTCCAAGGAGGAAAATCCTTGTTCCTTAAAAAATCTGCCTGGGGGAGGAAGAATTGCATTTAGAGTCTGAAAAACGCTTTAGTAGCCTCAGAAGATCTCCCTCCCAGATATTTATTAATTACTGTGTTGTTCTAACTGATGCCCACAAATTCTTTGATTCTCCTCCCTCCAGGTGGTAGGGCTTAGTTCCCCATTCCCCAAAAGTTCCAAGATACAGGTAGGAAGGTAACTATCATAATAGGACACTGAATTAAGCTTTTCTATTACATAAAAAAAAAAAATATATATATATATATATTAGATTTTACTGTTGTCATCCTCTGATGAAAGAAAACCAAACCATTCATTTGCAAAAGCAAAAAAAAAAAAAAAAAATTTCTCTGTTACCACTTTTAAGGTAGAACAATCACACAACCCTTTTATTAGTTCCTTAGTGACTAAACAAGAAAGTTTTGAATTTTAAAACACACAGTGAGGGGCACCTGGGTGGCTCACTCGGTTAACCACTCTTACCACAACTCTCTCTTACTAAAACGTTTCAATGATTCTCTATTACCTACAGGTTTAAAACTCAATACTCTAGGGCAGGCTGTGGGGGTGACTGAGTGGCGCGCACTGAGGGGGGCACTTGACGGGATGAGCACTGGGTGTTATTCCGTATGTTGGCAAATTGAACACCAATAAAACATAAATTTATTATTTAAAAAAACCTAAATACTCTATAGTTAAAGAGCTGTGTACACCTCAGGGGCCTGCTAGAGGAGTCCGCCCTAAACTATCCATTTGCCAGCATTTGCCAAACGTTTGCATTTTACTGACGTTGGCTATTGGCAAGTATCTACTGGATTTTTTCTTAATTTTTAGTTTTCATTCCAGTTAATTAACATATAGCACAATATTATTTTCAGCTGCACAATATAGTGATTCGACACTTCCATACGTCACCCGGTGCTCATCACAAGTGTCCTCCTTCTTCCCCATCACCCATTCACCCATCCCCCTAACCTCGTCCCTCTGATAACCATCAGTTTGTTCTCTATAGTTAAGAATCCAGTTCTTGATTTGCCTTTTTTTTCCCCCTTTACTCCTTGGTTTTGTTTCTTAAATTCCACATATGAGTGAAATCATATGGTATTTGTCTTTCTCTGACTGACTTACTTCACTCAGCATAATACCCTCTAGCTCCATCCATGTCATTGCAAATGGCAAGATTTCATTCTTTCTATGGCTGAGGAATATTCCATTGTATATAGACCACATCTTCTTTATCCATTCATCAGTTGATGGACACTTGGGCTCTTCCTATTCTTTGGCAATTGTGGACGATGCTGCTATAAACATCAGGGGGAATGTAATCCCTTTGAATTAATATTTCCGTGTCCTCTGGGTAAATACCTACTAGTGCAATTGCTGAGTCATGGGGTAGCTCTATTTTTGACTTTTTGAGGAACCTCCATACTATTTTCCAGAGCGGCTGCACCAGTGTAAGACGGTTCTCTTTCCTCTGCAGCCTCTCCAACACCTGTTGTTTCCTGTGTTGTTAATAGTAGTCAGTCTGACAGGTGTGAGGCGGTATCTCATTGTGGTTTTGATTTGTATTTCCCTGATGATGAGTGATGTTGAGCATTTTTTCATCGGTATGTCTTCTTTCGAAAAGAAAGGGATGGAAGGAGGCTCAAGGGACCTGGAAAGGCTACAGGGAAGAGAGATGACTTGGGATGCTCCTGAGGTCTTCTCAGCACCAGGCAATATAGGTTTGCCCTGGAAAGGTAATAACAGGAAGAAAAAGTTAATGGACATTATATAAATTCCTCCATTTGTTAAAAATAAATACCTACTGAGTTCTAGCTTCTTGGGATACATCAATAAACAAAACACACACACACACGCAGAGACTGTACCCTCGCTATATTTATATTCCAGTGGAGAAAGACAGCAGACAATTAGATGAATAAATGTTATGGTGCTTTAGAAGACAGGAAGTGCTATGAAAAAAGAAAAAAAAATACAGAAGGGTATATAGGATATTGGACCTGCGAGAGGGTGTGTAGAAATTCCAACTGAGTGGTCAGAAAGCACTCACTACAAAAGCAAAATGTGAGCAATGTCTAAGAAGATGAGGCAGTCGAGCACGTCAATATGAGAGAGGGCTCTCATCTTTCCGAGGGAAAGGCCAGAGCTGGGCATGGCCAGGTGAGTGAGCTGGGGGAGAGGAGTAGGAGCTAAGCTTAGGGGGGTGATGTGGGGTCTCACAAGCCACTGTGGGAGCCTTAGCTTCTACTCTGAGGCTAACCAGGAGTCACAGGGAGGCTCTGGTAGAGGGTTGACTTGATCTAATCTTAAAAGAGTTAGTCTGGCCAGCACCAGGATAGAAGCAGGAAGCCAAGTTTATGCAAGAAGACCCATCGAGCCATTGGATTAAACAGGGTCAAGTACCAAGGATGCTTTGTGAGGGCCTCATCTGCGCTGGCCAGAGAAGATTGTCACAGCATGAGCTGAGGAGAGTAAGGCTCTTTCTTGATTTTCCTGGTTGCATGTTTTCTTCAGCGGGGCAGTTGGATGATGGAACAACTCCTGGGTATCCTGGTGACCAAGGAGATGGCTGAATTCTGTGCCCAGCCAGGCCTCAATCCTGCGGTCACGTGTGTGGCTGCTCTATTTTCACTTTCTTTCAAGACATGGGAGTCTCTCAAATCTCTTCTGTGGCTTTTTTCTCAAGGCAGAGACACCCACAGTGGCCTCCTTCTCTTGGTCCTAGTTCTGGACAAAGGGAAAAATCAGGCATTTATCGGGACAACTCCAGTCTGCCTCCTGGATTCTATTAAAGTGACTCCCAGCACTGTCATTCTAGGAAGAGGCATGTCCCCTTACCAATTAAAGAAGGGTTAAGGAGGTTCCAACTAGTTCATCCCCTCCGAAGATGGGCCTTCAGAGCAACACAGTTCCAACAGAAATATGATGCAAACCACACTGGTAGCTTTGAAGAGTCTGGTAGCCACATTTTAAACCGTAAAAACAAACAGGTGAAATTAATTATGATACATCTTATTCGACTCACATCTAAAATATCATTTCAATATGCAATAAACATAAAAATTATTAAGGAGATTTTAAGACTTTTTTTATAGCAAGTCTTCCGAATCTGGTGTGTGTTTTGCCCTTCCAGGATGTCTCAATTCAGACCAGCCCGTTCCAAGGACTTGGTAACCACATGCGACCACCGTACGGGCTGGCACAGCTCGAGGCCTCCAGGCCCCAGGGCAGTGCTTCTCTAGGTGGGCTGGCAGCGTAGGCAACAGTTTGATGCGCTAAGTGCTCATCATCTGTAGAACGTTGACTTAAAGAATTGGAATTTTGCAGAAGCATCTAGATTACATCCCAAGCCCAACTGCAATCTGTCTTCTCTCCACACCGAGAACAAGCATCAGCGAGGAAGGGCTTTGTAAACAGAAGTGTCTTGCCCAAGGTTGTCACTCTGATGGCAACTCTCTGTGGAGCGTGCGCACTGCTCCGGCCAGGATGCGCTTCAACGGTGAAGCAGTACTTCGGGAGCATAAAATCTTCTTATGACAAGGGCGATGGGCTCCTTCCAGGGCATTAGCCCCAGGAAGATGTGAAACTCTAACATGGGGCAAAGGAATCTTTATTTGAACCAGGTTTTCCGCAGTTGGTTGCTACTGTCAGGGTAATTTATGGCTGAGGTTGGGCGTGTTTTTCACCAAGGCAATTCATTTCCAGGCCCCGTCAAGGGTCTCCGTGCTGCCTGCCCGTGATTACCGGTCCCGGGGCCCCGGCCGGGGGAAGTCTCTCCAGTGAACACAGACGGTGAAGCAAGAACTTGGGCTTCAGCAGATGTTCGTACCAGGTGAGGCGCAGACTGGGGTGGAGGCAAGACAGCAGAGAGGAGTCTCTGTGTGACTTACAGTTTCTTTTACTTTCCCCTAAAATCAAATTCAGGCTGTTGAATAAGTCCGGAAACAGAGGGCTGAAACTGCCAAATAGGCCAAATCAATAGTAAGGATGTTGAGGGCAGTGGAGGAAGGAATTGAGGACATACACGGACACATACGGGTAGTCGACGGCCTCTGAGCACCTCGCATGGGTTTTGTCCCTCCCTTTGTTGGGTGAATGAATAACGTACCTAATACATCTTTACTATTGTGGAACCCAAGACAACAACTGGTCTAAGCGCTTGTACCTTTCACAGAGCCAAAATTTAAATTCTGAAGATTGTATAATTGGAACCAGATAAACCCTAAAATCTTTACGAGACTCTGTTGATTCTATAATTTGACTGGAAATAGCGCTTTAGGTTTTGGGGTTAGGTACTCGAAACAATACTTGTCCGTTTTTTTCTCAGCCCAACCGCTGGGCCCAAACTAGTAGGAACACGAGACTCTATCGGGTGAGGAGGATGGTTTGCGGTTCCTGATGGGGGATAAAGCCCTGGACGAGGGCGCCCTGACAGCGGGAACCAGCCCAGAACCTCTGCCCCAGGCACTCACGAGAGCGCCATGGGCCCTGGCATACGTAGCCAGACCAGACCATCTGCCAAATCCTAGAGGTGCTGGCTTTTTACATGAGCTCACGTGGAGGGGCTGCCCAGGGCCACATCTTTGCCCGAGGGCTATGGGAAATATCTTCCAGTCCTCTAATTCCCCAGGCATTATGTGGGATGCTTTGCTCCCTCCAGATTCTCCGGGCACAATGTAGATATGTGGGGTGGCTCCTGTCTGCAGCACTGAAGACCATCAAATTCCAGAAAGTCCAGAACACCCTGAAAAGCTCAGCAGAGACACCGTGGGCTTGAAAAGTGAGCAGCTGACAGTCTCAAGGGCAGGCGTTCCCAAAGGTGGGCAGGGGAGATAATTTTCCTCAAGGCATGCTCTCTCCGCCCACCAAGCCCCCTTTCTGCTAGAGTAATTGCCCTGAACCCACGTCAGACCTAGTCACTCCCTGATTCACAAACCCTAATGGCTCCCAACACCTGCAGAATGAAGTATAAACACTTTCATGAGGGATTTCAGGCTGTCACTGCGTGACCCCAGGTCATCACTCCAGCCTCATATCATCTTAGGTCCCTCCGTGCACTCGGGGCGATGCCCCAGCCCACTGGACATCTCACCCTTCCTTAAATTCTATGTGCATTTCCCCATCGCCCCCGACATCTGTGTTCTGGGCTGCAAGGCCCTCCCTTGCCTTTCTGGTCTACCAATATTTTTCTTATTCTTCACCGGCCCACTGACACAGTGGCCCACTAACCACCCCTGTCCCTGCTTATTATTATTGCTTTAATTTAATTCTGCCTTTGATTAGAATTCATCATGCAAATGTCCGTTCCTCCCTCCTTTGCCACTTTTTTTTTTTTTGAGGATGTGGACCATGTCGTACGAATTTTTGTTTTTCCCACACCCCCTGTTATATAGTCCTGATCACTGCAGGTGGACACATGATGTTTGTTGGGTAAAGGAATGGGGAGTTGGCCTGAGTCCTTACTGCAGCCGGTACTCCACCGGGCATCGGGCATAGGATTTGTGATAAATGCTTCACTGTTTAAATAAGAAAAAATTGTTTGGAAGGTCTTTGGAGGAGAAAGGGCCCTGGAGCAAGACTCAGAAGACTTGTGTTTGGATGTTGGCTGGGAAGGCAAGGGGGTCGCGGGCCAAGACTGCAAATGGTTCCCCTTTGCTCTCCGTTCTCCCCTTTGCTCTTATGAGGAGAACGCTCCAGTTTTAGCTGAGCTCATGGCTGTCCAGCTGAAGGCGACTTTGCTTAGTCATCCTCGAAACCAGGCATCAAGATTTTGGCCAAAGGAGCGGAAGACGTGTGAGCATCATCAGATGTGTGCCTTTAAAATGAAAGGAAGATCCTTCGCTTCCTCTCTTTCCGCGTAGGAATGTGGGTCCGAATGGAGTCACTGCGTATATTGGATCACAGGGATGAGGACAACCTCCTCGTTGGTGATGGCGCCACCTGCCCCATCTGCAGTCTTGCCTAGTGAGTATTGTAGCCTCATCCTTCCTTAAGACTCCATCTTGCTCAGCCTAAAAATCTTAGGATTATCTTTGATTCCTCATCCCGTCCAAGAAAGAGCCGATCCACTAGCAAATCCCACTGGCTCTACTTTCAGATATATCCCATCATCTCTACGGGTGCCAGTGCCATTACCTTTACCTGGATTACACGGGAGCTGGTTATGACCTCACAGCATTTATCCTACTCCCCACCCCATTCCCTACCATCAGTCTATTTCCATAGAGAAGCCAGAGTGACTTTTTTTTAACTCATAAGTCATTTAATTCACCCCCTTCCAAACCCTCCCAATGCTTCCCACCCCAATCAGAGATGAGTAGTCATAGCAATAGCCCAGAAGGACCTTCAGATGGGGGTCTTTTACCTCCCTGAGTCTGTCTACCACTTCCTCCCACTGCCCTGCTCCAGCTGTTAGCAGCTCCTTGCTGCTCCCCACACACTTGGTATACTCTGGTCTCGGGGCCTTGGCCCGGTGGTTCCTTCTGCCTAATGATCTTCCTTCAGATAACCACACGTTAACTTGCACACTTGATGTTGCTTGTTTCAATGTTAGCTTCTTAACTAGGCCTACCCTGAAAATTCGATTTAAAATCGCAACCCCACCTCTATCCCCACCTCCTCATTACCCGCTTGCTTTGTTCTTAGCACCTACCACCTTCTAACATACCTTATAATTTATAGTTTTGTCTACTGTCTATGCCTCCCCCACAAGAATGTAAGCTGAATGTGGGGAACAATATATATATATGCATATTTTTTCACTACTGTGTGTATAATAAGTACTCAATAAATATTTGTGGAAGGAATAAAAATCACAAGGATTCTGAAGTCCCAGCACCATGGAGCTACTATATCCCTGGATGGTTCTATGACACAGAAATAAGTTTCTGCCTTTGTCAAGTTGGGTCTTGGTTCTGGCAACTGACTCCATGTCTTGATACAAAGGTTAGGAAGTGACTTGGAAGACGCCACTCAATCTATCACTCCCCAGCGTGCAGCCCATCACAATGAAAATTTCTGATTCTCCTTATCAACAAATCAAACGAGATCAATTTGATCTGGCCTCGACTTTGTCTTCCGCTTCTTCACCTACTATTCTCAGTCATGTCTGTTTCCTCATTAGGGCCTTTGCGCCGACTGTTCCACTTGCCTGAAACCCTCCTCCCCAGCCTTAGCCCCAGATTTTTACAGGACTGCCTCCTTGTCATCAGTCCACCATCCACCACCCCAGAGAGGTCCTTCTTGAACATCCGGCCTACAAAGAGAGCCATCCCTGCCCTAGGATCCCTCTCTACCCTTGCACCCTGCTTTTTATTCATGATAGCACTTAACATAATTGCTCATTAAACTTCTCATTATTTGCCTGTCTCCACGGGGAATTGAGAGTCTTATCTATCAGCTCCCATCTCCTGTTGGTAGAAGTTTGTATCCATGGGTCTTAATTCCTTGCTCACACCTGGGATGCTTATAGGCCAAAATATCCCAGGGACAGAAAACAAAGATGTCTAGGTTCATCTTTGAGGTGGCATGCTCTCAGCGCCAAGTGATGGAAGCCCTCAGGGAGCGGCTCAACTCAGAGGTATGGCTGAGGAGCTGTTGGGGGCTTTAGAGGCTTCTGATAGACATCATTCTCTCCCCATGCCCCACCCCCCCATGTGTAAGCTTTATGAGAAGGGGCTTTATCTGTCCAGTACTCTATTCTTAGTGCATACAGCAGTGCCTGGACTTAGCAGGTATTGGGCAAATGTTAACTGAATGAATTCATTAAAATCCATAGATGTTTCTTTGTCTTTTTCCTCACCTGTAGAAGGGGAATCATGACCCAGTTGATCTTGCAAGGTTGTTGTGAGAGTCAAATCTAATAAAACATGAAGACGCTTAGCACAGGCAAAGACCACAGAAAGTTGTAAGCTATTATGATTCGGCTGTGTGATTTTGATCCCGAGAAGATCACTTACTTCTTCTAGACCTCAGTTTGTCAATAATCGGAGTTTTACCTTTCTCCAAGTTGGAATAAGAGCAAAATGTGATGATACGCATGAGTGACAGTATTGTATAGATTTACATTGTGATTATCGCTCACTCATCCTTTTGAGTTGAGTTGCATCCTTTTGAGTTTTGACTTTTTAAGTATGAACTTAAGTGGAGAAGCTACTCAGAAAATGCAGTTTGCATAAAGACTTTACAGAGAAGGGGGGCCAGCTGAGTGTTCTTGTTAAATTACATCGTGCCCCAATCAGGATACGCTAAGCAATGCCGCGGTGGCCAACAGCTCAGTGGTTATAGACACTAAAGGTTTACTTCTCGCTCACACTACCTGTTCCCTCTACTTTGCCGGGAGCTCTTTGATGTTGGCCTTATTCGGCAGAGGCTCTACCACTTGGAATGTCTTAAGTTGGAGAGGTGGAGAATCCAGGGGGCTGGAGAGTCCGTCACACGCTGGCAATGAGTTGCTCCAGCCTGAAAGGGACACATCACCTCTATTGGCCACTTATATGGTCTTGCTCAACTGCTAGGGGACAGGGGAGTATAATCCTCCCACATACTTGAAAGGGAGGGAAATGCAGATGGACAATCACAAGGATTCTGGAGTCCCAGCAAGGGACTACATCTAATAATCTGCTTTTTCCACATAAGAGGTCACAAAATTATCTTTAAGATGGTCAATATTTAAAAAACTTTATTGGCGGGGGGTGGCACAGTCAGTTAAGCATCTGACTCTTGGTTTCAGCTCAGATCACGATCTAGGGGTCCTGGGATCGAGCCCCACATCGGGCTCCCTGCTTAGTGGGGAGTCTGCTTCACCTTCTCCCTCTGCCCCTCCCCTCTCTCAAATAAATAAAGAAATCTTTAAAAAGTAAAAATAAAACTTTTTTATTATGGGAAATTTCAAATACGCACAAAACAGGATAGGATAATGAACCCCCACGTATCCATCACCCAGCAGCACACCACCATTTTTAACTACCAAAAGCATTTCCATTGTACAAAGGAGTTTTTTAATCATATAAACTCTTGTATGGGACTTTTGGGTACTGCTAAATTTTGCCACTGGAAATCATACTGCGTGAACATCCTTACTCATAAGTTGTCACTTATTTGATTATTTCCATAGGATAAAATCCTTTGGCCTTTTTAGTGATAATTTTCAACCCATCTCTCTCTCCACCAACTAACCTCCTGGTCACTGCTCATTCCCAAAGTAATACAGAGTCGCAGGAAAAAGCGAAGGGCCGGGCAGTAGGTCATGTCCAAGCAAAATGTTTTTCAATTTTCAATAATACTCTCAGCTCAGATCACATATCTCAAGGAAAATAAGATCAATACACCATTTATCAGATTGAAGTTAAATGTGATTTGGTGCTCAATTTGGCAGCACATATACTAAAATTGGAGTGACACAGAGATTAGCACAGCCCCTGTGCGAGGTTGACATGCAAACTCCTGACATGCTCCATATTTTCATAAATAAATAAATAAATAAATAAATAAATAAATAAATAAATAAAATATTTGTGATAGAAGAGGTTAACATCTCTTAAATGGTTATTTAGTGAGAAATATTCTGAATTTCCCCCCAAAACTTTCACGCCCTAATCTAAGTCCTCTTATTGAAGACTACTTTGAGTCAGGGCTTTGCAGTTTGCTAGAAAGACATGAATCCTGGTTTCAGGAATACACTATCTATAAGCTGTGTGACCTAAGTCAAATTATTTGACTTTTTCCAAGCCTCTATTTTTTCTGTTGGTAAACTGGCAACTCTTAACTCACTGGTTTGTTGTGAAATGTGTCAATGAAATAAATAATGTGTTAATGAAAGCATTTATTACCAGGTCTGGTATATGAAGGGTGCACAATACCCATTTCATTCTTTTTCATCCTTTCTTCCTCTTGTATTTTCAGGTTATACTCAAGGATGAGCACTGCAGTGATTTTGAATAACAATTTTCAAGTTGTAGTTCCTAGTGAGCATGTGCTTCTTGATGTGTCCAGCAATCAATAATAGTGGTTTGAAATTAGTGTTTTTCCATGACACCAAAACAAAATTTTGGAAAATTCTTTCAGGTAAGCTCTTTCTTTGGAAAATTCCCATTCCCTCATTTGCAGCAGCCAAGTGCTATGTACCCCAGGACCCTACACCTTTAAAATTGTTATTTTCAATGTTAATAAATGATTTCATTCATTTCCTGTTCTCCTCTATTCATCAACCTGCCAGCAGCAGTCACACACCGACCTTAAAATAACCGTACTGGTAAACAACTGGTTCAAATGATTAGTAGGATGTCTGTAATTGTGTTACGTAGTCAACCCGGTTGGAAACGAGCAGACACGACTCCTCGTATCTAGCTGTGTGAATCGGTGACTGCAAGTAAAGAATAGGTTCAGGAGGGCCTGGAAAGAAGGTACCATAAGACTTGAAAAGAGGAGTTCAAGGTTGGTGAGACTAGAAGGTTCTGTTTTGCTCTTGTCATATTCTCCGGCACGCCCGGCACTCGTAAGCGCACAGTAGGGATTAATGAGTACATCTGGGTTGAGTGGATGCTGGAAGGGCAGCAAGAGTTCTCCAAATTCCATTTTGCTCCAACAGTTTTCCAATACCCTTCCTATCTTTAGTGATTCCCTCCATTTGGAGTTTCTTTCCCTCCCTGTCAAACTTCTCCTCGTATTTCCTACCCTACCTAGGGGCCAGGCTGGCCCGCAAGAGTTCAGTCAACCTTGCTCAATGAACAAAAGGTACAGAAGACCTTCTGCAAAAGATACAAGAAGCTAAACTTTGAATGTCTTGAAAAAGAGAGATTGAGAGGGAGAGAGAGGAACATGGGCTGCATGCCTTTGTGCACGGATGATTTTGGAGTGTCCGCCACCAGGTGAGACAGCAGATCGCTGGGGCACTAACGTGTATACTTGCTATTCACGGCTTTCTGATGCTGGAACTCAATTAAGAAAACTCCACAAAGCATTGAAATCTGGCTTCTCAACAGTGATTTTGATGACTTGAGTTGTGTGTTTTTCATCCTTATTGCTTTCAGATCTACATAAATCTTTTCTCTCTCCGTTTTCCCGCATGTGTGTGAAATGTGATGCTTCTCGGTCCTTGGGTTCTTTGGGAATCCAGACGTTTCACTTCCTCCACATCTGCTATGAAACTGAATATTGATAAATGTGACCCATAAACCCAACCAGTTAAATGGGGCCAATGACCAACTCTTATTGTTGGATTTTTTTTTAGGAGTTTCTATCATTTTTTTTCAATCTCTCTTTTGATTGTACTTTTTTTTTTTCTTTAAGGAAAAGACTAAAGGAAAATTATATCAGCAGTAAAGTTCTCAACCACATCTGGGGCTTAAATTCCATGCCTTTTGACAAACATGAACACTGACTATTTCACTGATTTTAAGATAGAAATGATTCTAACCTTGCCACTTTTGTCCTATAAAAAGTAATGTGAAGACATACAACACCTAAACATCTCCAGACTTTTCTTTGAAAGTCTCACATATGACAGAGAATAATTAGCAATAAAATAGGGTTAACACTCAGTGATTCTACAGGATGAAAAATATACTTAAGGAGAAAAAAAATGTAACCCTCAAGGGTCTGATATTCTGACTTAGATTGGTAAATAATCTATAAAGGACGGATGCCGTGAAGACTGGGAGAGCAATTTAAGTCATACTATTCCTTTATCCCAAACAGAGTAGGATACACAGAGTCCTTGGTTACAAAATCCCAAGGGGTGATATTTATGCAGAATAGAGTGAGACCCTCCATAGTTTGTACAAGTTAGAGACCTGAACGTATGCAAGCAAATGAGGAGAGGCTTCGTCTAAGTAGCCAGGCCCATGCGAAAGCCTTAATCCCAAAGTATTGCCTTGTTAAAAACTTTGGAACTCCCTTAAAGGTCTGTGTTACATTCTTTAGAATATGCTTAATAGCTGCAAATAATCCTTCAATGGTGAACTTGACATTTAGAAATATTAAAAATCTTTAGGTACCAAATCTCATATAAATCGTAGAACCTGGCAAATGTCACTTTTTTTGTTAAAAAAGGAAAGATTTTTCAGGTATTTAATTTTTCCACGTGACTGAAGTGACTCTCAAAATTTTTCCCAAGGAGACAGAAGGTTAGGAGCAAAGGAAGCCTCAATAGAAAAAGCATGTGGCCTCCTAATGACATAATTTTGAGAATACCAATGTTAATTTGTATTTTAGGTATTTTTTCCAAGTCTTATTTTGTTAATATCACATGCAAAATCTAGTTTTATCGTCCATATTGGTGCTTCAGTCTCCTCAGAGAGGCAATGAGAATATACGGAGGCTGGTTCAGAGAATGCGTACATTAAAAAAATTGCTCTGGAGATTTCAAATATCAGCCTAGATGGAGAACACTCTTGGAAAAACCTCCCTCTTGAGGCAAAGTACCTAATCCCCTGCCCGACCCCATTACAAATTTATCAACGTTATGTGAGACCATTAAATATAATCATTTCGCAGAAGGGATGACAAAAGGGAGCAATTAAGAGTCAATGCAATTCCTAAGAAAGTTGCATTGTACACTTTACCTGTTGATTATAGACAAGCAATTCCACACAAAATTCCAGATTGTGGGCAAAATAATCATCGACCAACCTCTTCCTCTTGATCTTTCTGCTTTCCTACCGAACCCAAGGACGTATAAGGCCCAATATGTTAGACTTACCCCAAAGCCAGTAAACCACCTCTGCCTTTACAAGGAAAAACCACAAACTCGAAAATAAAATCAGTCTTTGCATACGGCACGATTGGCTTTACCAACCGAGAAGCCTCCCTCCCTCCCATTTGCTTCTACTGCAAGTACAATCTATTAGGGTTCGTGGGAGCCCTGTGGGTGGAGCGGGTGGGGTCCGTGTGTCTGTCTGGTGTTGGCCTGTTATTGCCACGGTGTTCACAGGACCATGGGAGGCAGTGCTGAGTGATCCCTTTTATGTCTAGACAGATATTCATAATGACATAGATGTCTGGCTCTTGAAGCTAACTTCTTAGACCGGAGGTATTTTGGTTTACAAAGGCCCAAATAAGAATGGATAACATTGTCTTGGGTGAAGCCACAGAGACTCGGGGGGAAAATGAGCAGGGCCTGGGCAAGGGTAAGGAGATCTCCTGCTGAAAGTTAAAATGACACCTGCGGCAGAACAGGGCTATAGTAAGAACCTGCGTGTCACATCATATTGACCCGGAAAGCAGTCTTCAAGTCCAGCTGTCCCAGATGCCCAAGTAACCTCCCTTGATCTTCTTCATGCCCTCCCCCCCGCCCCCCCAACGATTGTGAGTTTTCCTAACATCTTGTTTTCCTTCGGCATCCTCAGGGCCCTCGATTTTAGCAGAAGCTAGAGCAAGCCTCTGAGGGTTCACGTTACACAGCCTCCGTGGCCGTTTCATGAATTGCATCAGAGGCAGAGCTGGTTGGACAAAGAATGGGCTCTTGCTTTTTTTTCTTCCATGTTCCCCTCCTTCCCGATTTTCCATATTATATGGAATGACATTTGAAAGGACTTTCTCATGACGAATCCCGGTCTGTTAATCAAAGTGCATCATCCATTGGTTGGACACATTTAATGTCTCTGCGTTATCTAGAAATGAGGATGCGATAGAACAGAACAAGTTAAAATAGAGTGAGATGAGGAAATACATTCTAAAAACTCATGTTTTTTTTTTTTTCTCTTCTGTTTTCTCCTTTTTAAGCGTTGCCATCATCTGCCTGCCAGGTGGAACTTATTTGGATAATAGAGCACAGATGTACCTTGTTGTACTCAACAGATGAATTCCTGAAAAGCTGCATTTGATAGAATTTTTATAAATTAAATCATATTTTCCTGTAGACTTGCACTATAGTAACAGAAGCCATTATCCACATTTGACTGATCTTCAATTGGCAGAGGCCTCATACTTGGGCTTCAGGTTTCTTAGCCAAATCTCTTATGTCAAACAGTTAATGATCTGGAAATAATCAGCACTTATGTGAGCTAGGGGAGCACTATGCTTAAAGGCAATGTGATTGTATTCCTCTGAAAGTAGAGTCTGTATTTCCCGATGAGAATCTTCACTCGCGGAATCTTGGACTATCAGGAGCATCACAGATGACGCAGTGCAAACCTCTCTTTCTTGCAGAAGAGGAAACTGAGGCCCCGAGTGTTTGTTCACCTGCACCAGCGAGCAATAGTATGTCGAGGAAAGGATGAGGTTTTGAGTTTGGCAGCCTTGAGTCCGAATGTTCTCTCCGGGGGTAGTAGCTCCTCGGCTTGCAGCAAGCCCTGGGTGTGCCTGGTGCGGTTTCCTCATCTTTAAGACGGAGACGACGTTATCTGCTTTGAGGGGCGCTTATAAAAGTCAAGCCAGGTGACGTATATAAGGGACAACAGCGCCTAGAACACAATAAACGCTGGAGGAATGTCTGTCTTCCCATTTCCACTTTTTGGATTTTTAAAAAATGGTTTCTTTTTTTAAAAAATGCATTTCTTTTAAAGCTGTAAAGGTAATAATGCTCGTTACTAAAACTGAAAGCAAGTCAAAGGACATAGAATAAAAATCAAATGGTCCCTTCCCCACACCCCGAGCTCCTCTCCCCAAGCCTCTTTCTAAACGAAAGCAATTTAACAGTTTGATGTGCTCTGTATCCTTCCAGATTTTTTCTCCACCATCTTTTTAGGTGAAGTTCATCCTATCCTAACATCATTTTGAGAAACTTCAAAGTCTTGGTCTGAGTCCCCCATTGCCACAGAAGTACTGTGCAACAGCAGCACCAATAGTCTCGGTGGGTGCAACCACTGGGACTTCTTTCTGTCTCCCACAGCTGAGGCCCAGTCCCTGGCCCCCGACGCGGGGTGCGCTCCCCCGGCTGGGCCCCGGCAGGCACCCGCTCACGCCCCTCTCCCGGCGGGGTGGGCTGGGGTCGCAGTCCATGGTGTGGTTTTCATCCTTCCGAGACCATAAGGACACACGGGGCTTGTTCTTCTCATGGCAGAGGGTGACGTTCCCTGGAGAGGAGTGAAGGCTTGTGAGGTCTCCTTAAAAATAAAAATAAAAAATAATAAAAATAATAAAAATAAAAAATATTTATTTATTCATGAGAGACACAGAGAGAGGCAGAGACCCAGGCAGAGGGAGAGGCAGGCTCCCTGCAGGAGCCCGACGTGGGCCTCGATCCCGGGACCCGGGGTCACGGCCCGGGCCGAAGGCGGCCGCTCAGCCGCTGAGCCCCCAGTGCCCCAACTACTGATGCCTCCTGAGGACAGGTCTGCGGTGGGCTCACTTTTACTCTGGCACACGGTCCCTGAGCCAAAGCTAGTGCCCCGGCCGACCCCACCCAGAGTGGGAAGGGATTAATCCCGTTTGTAGGCAAGCGAGCTACCAAGTCAATGGCAACCAACCCGGCCGGGGAAGCACGAGGAGCGGGGAAGAAGGACGCAGCCGGTGTGGTGGCAGCGAGGGCAGGTCCCCTGGGAAACGGGGCGAACGCCGGCCCTACAGCTCGGGTGTGAGGCCCTGGTGGCAGGCCCCACTGTGCTGTTCCTTGCTCTCCCTCCATCAGATTTGAAGACTGGGGCGGGGGATGGTAGTGACTGTTTGTTGGATGAAGATAGAGAATTCTGGCCCACGAGAGTGCAGAACACGCCACCGGGGATCTCACCCCACACGTTATGTGTGTGTTTGTTGAGCCTGCCCTTTCCCTTCTGCCCTCCACGGCGCCTGTCCGAGGGTTGGGAGCAGGCCGGGCCCGAAGGCCCTCTGCCCGCTGCCGGCCTGGGAGGTCGGTGTGGTTCCAGCCCGGCCGTGGGCCGTCCTGTGTGCCGCGGGGTGCGGACAGGGCACGGCGTGGGCCATCGAGGAGCGGAGCGGAGCGGCCAGCCGGCTGGGGCTGAGGGACGCCTGGAGCGGGGCCTTGCCTGCAGCTCACGGCCCTCCCGGGGCGCCTTGACGGTGCTTCCAGGCCCCTCCCGAGCCCCCACGTTTACCTCGGGGCCATCCAGTCCTCTGTGTTGTTATTTCACATTATCTTTCAGATAATCATAGTGTATTTATATAATTAGCCTAATTGTGGGTAATTGTGCGGCGGCACCGTGTAATTATGAACCTAGCCTCCAACACTGGGGCGCAATCTGTAGGGAAGACACACTGTACGTGCCAAGCAGCCACCGATCCTTCTTCTCAGTCAGGGACTTTTTTCCTTGCCAGGTGCCCGAAAGGGAGAACAGGCCTCTTTGTAAATCCATTGCCTGCAAGACCAGGCCCCTGACAAGCCCTTCGTGGGCTCTGGGCGCTGGAAGTCAAAAGCACGCGCGGAGGCCACGTGGCGCTGTCTCTGGAGCTGGCCAAGGTTTCCCCCCACACTGAGGAGCAGAAGGGTCAGGCTGCAGTCTCGGGGCTGACTCTCTCACCGGGGCGGTCCCCCCGAGGGTGATTTTGAGCCAAGGCTTTGCATATGCCACCCTCAATACGGCTCCGTTAGCACGAGTCGGGGAGGGTGGGAGGGCCTCTCCTCGCCCAGAACATCGCTGGGATGAGGCTGCCCACCTATGCCATCATCTGGGCCTCGCACTGGCCATCACAGCACCGACTTGGTGAGAGATCCCCCGGCCAGGCCAGGCACCGTGCTGGGCACGGCACGCGTTACTTGTGGAGCCTTAACGCTACTCCTGAACCGTAGGTGCCGTCGTTATTCTCATTTTACAGACGAGGAGGCCAAGGTTCCGAAAGGTTAAGCAAGTTGACCAAAGTCCCAAAGCCAGTGAGTATCTTCGCAGAAACTTGAATCCACGTTCTCTGGAGCCCAGAGCCCTTGCTCACACCATGGTCTGGTAGGAGGGTTATCCACCTTTGCACATTTGTTTTTTAATATTTGCTCGTGTGCTTACTTTCACTGGCTGCTTGCAGGGTGGGTGGGGATTAAGGGCAGGAGTGAGTGGGGGCAGGGACCACATCGAGAGGATGTGTGGGTGCTGGTGAGCACTGGGCGGAGGAAAGGATGAGGACGAAGCTTTCAAGGAGAAGGTAATTCGAGATGAAGAAAAAGGGCGGTACCGGCAAGTAGACCTGGTGTGGGCCACTAGCTTCCCCGGAGACCGTCCTCGCTGGGGCAGCACCCTCCTGTCACCAACTCTCAGAGAGTCCTGGGACTCCAAGACATGCTCAACAGCTGTTAGTCAAATCCCGTTACTGTTACTGGGGGGAGGGGGGAGCGACAAACTCACAGGACGGCAGGGTCCAAGCGGTTATGGAAGGGAATGATGCCGGATTAAAGACAAGCAAGTAGCACAACGTGGCAAATGCTAATAGGGGTGAAGGCCCAGAGAGTACGTGTGAGTAGCAGAACTATTAATAGCACCTGGGTCTCCGGACCTCCTGTCCAGTGTTTTTTTCCATTACTGCTGCTACTCAAGCTCACAAATGTGTATTTCTTCCACCCACTGTCACAGATTTGTTGAGTTAGATCCATTGTTTCCATTTTACAATGGGGAAACCAAAACCCAGAAAAGGAAAGGGCCTTGCCCAGGAGCATGTAGGAAGTAAGGGGCACAACCAGGCTTCCTGGCTATCAGCCGAGGCCTCTTTCTACTAATCATGGGGTCTCATATGGGTCCTGGGTCCCACACCCAGGAAGCACCCTGACTTTGAAGGCAGCCAAAACTCTGAAAATTCATTAGGCTGTTTTTGTACCTGTCAATCAGGATATATTTTTTATTACCACTGGGGAAGTAAAACACTGTTAACTCAAAAGTTGGATTTATGTTAAAGATGGTTCCTTCACAGCATCAGAGAATGTGAGATCTGAAAGGGCCTTGGAGAGCAAAAGATCTGCCACTGTCATGAGGAAACTGAGACCCAAGGGGATTGATGAGGAGTAATTTTGTCGCTTTACATTATGGTCTCTTCGGTGTCATTCAGAAACTAGGGAGAGACGAAGAACAGAAGCCTAGGAGACAGAAGCGACTCCTCATCCCCTGCAATGAAGTAATTCTTTCTTACTCACCATTGCCCTTTGCCTCTGGAGCATTTAGGGAAGAGTAATCACCAGCACAGACGGAATGAAGTTACCTAAAGGGACGCTAGCAGGAATAGATGATGCCCGCTAGCTTTGTTCCTGCGTGAAGGGGCAAAGAGTTTGTCCTCACAGAGGCTGTTCTTCAATGCTTAAGAGAAAGTTATCATTCCAGGAAGGCAGAGCCTTGAGCTAAACTTTGAGAAGAAAATTAGAGAAGGAGGCGAGTTCATAGCAAGTGCTCCTGCAAGCCCCCTGCGTTGTAGAATGGTCACCAGGAACCTTACGAGACGTGCCCCGGAAACTCAGGAGTCCATGGGGCCAGCAGGTATAAAAGAAGAAGGAAACCGAAGCTGTCGGTCTCATTCCATTGTCAGACCCAGTGATTTTAGCAGTATCAGCTTTTCTTTCTCTTTTTTCTTTCAAGAGAATCTAGACACCTGATTTTTGAAAATTAGGAACTAATTACGTTTTTTTTTTTTGTTTTTTTGTTTTTTTAATGCAGCATGGGTCAAAAGCCAAAGTGAAATCCCGTATCTGAGGCCAGAGTTGGCTGCCGGCTTGCCTTCTTGGAATCTCAGTGTTAGAGCTTAGCTGAGCTCACCAACAAGGGCAGAGGGTGGATCCTGGGGACTAAGCTAAAAGAGCAAGATGTGTGGGAAGTTCACGCGGTGCCTCCATAGACAGACAAACTGTTTAGAAGATCCAACTCCTCTTTCCTTCCAGGAAGAAAATACAGTATCTCTGCTGGAGACAGGGCTGTCACACAGTGAGAACCCTAGCTTAGGAGACAGGAGAAATGGTCTTAGTGCCTCCAGTTTTGGCAAATCATTCCCCTGTCTGACCCTCCAATCCATAAAGTGAGGCCCTTCAGGGGCATCTGGGTGGCTCAGTCGGTGAAGCCTCTGACTCTTGATTTTGACTCAGGTCATGATCTCAGAATTATGAGATCCAGCCCTGGGTCAGGCTCCATACCCAGCGTGGAGCCTGCTTAAAATTCTCTCTCTCTCTCACTAGGGGTGGTGGAAGGGGAGGTGGGAGGGTGGGGGTGACTGTGTGACGGG
This sequence comes from Canis lupus familiaris, assembly GCF_011100685.1. NCBI lineage: Eukaryota > Metazoa > Chordata > Mammalia > Carnivora > Canidae > Canis > Canis lupus. The sequence continues at coordinate 49,347,231 of NC_049242.1, read as the reverse complement.
CACTGGGGGGGGCACTTGACGGGATGAGCACTGGGTGTTATTCTATATGTTGGCAAATTGAACACCAATAAAAAATAAAATAAAATAAAAATTACCCCTCTCTCCTTCCCCCCAAAAATAAATAGATAATAAAAGTATAAAAACTTAAAAAAAAAAAGTGAGGCTCTTCATCCTGCCTTAACTGCCTTTATTAGAGATCAAATCGGATAATGGGGTGAGAGCACTTGGTAATCTGTCACATGTTATGCAAACAAAAGGGAGTCTTAAAAGTCTGTGAATCAACTGTGAGAAAATGGTGATACAATGGAAAAAGCACAGATTTTGAGTCAGCTACATCATGGGTTCAAGTTCTGGATTCCCCACCACCAGCTATACCGTCTTGAGCAATGTTCCTCTGTTTTGAAGCTCAGTTTTCTCAGCAAAATGGGATAATAGTGTTTTTTTATATAATGCTTTTATGAAGAGGAAATGAAGCTATGTGCATAACGATGCACACAATACATCAGTGGGTACTTGATAAACATTATTTCCTTTCTAAATGTAAAAGGAGAATTCACTGGCTCATGAAGGCTTAATATTATAAGATAGAATTGGTCGTTAGTAACTTTTTCTATTCTGAAAGGATACGATGTTGGACAAAGTAAGAAAATGGGATTTGGTAGACGTAAAAATAAAATTCGGAAGGAAAAGAAAAGTAGTAGGAGACTGTTGTGGGGAGGCAGTTAGGGAAAGCTTTAGCCAGAAGGTAACATGTAACCTAGTCCCTTGAGCATGAGCTGACACTGGGGCGATGGCAGTGAACGTTCTAAGCAGAGGTACAGCATGGTCGAGACCCTGGAAGAGAGAGAGAGCAAGCGACTTCCAGAAAATAGAAGGGCGGTGTCTACGTACAGACCCCTGGGTAACTGAAGGGATTAGGGACAACCAGAAAGGTAGCCAGGGCTAGTTGGCGTCCCTCAGGAGTTTGCTTTATTCTGTAGACCATGGGATGCCACCCAAAGGTTCAACGTGAGGGAAAAAAACACGATCAGGGTCACTTTGTAGAAAGAACTTTCTAGGTTGGAGCATGGAAGACAGAAGGGAGAGGAGCTGAGTAGAAGCAGAGAGACCCACTAGGAAGCCGTTGAACCAGGGCCGTGTATTAGAAAGGACAAATACTCACGGTGTGCTTTGACGTGGATGGACCTGGAGGGGATTATGCTGAGTGAAGTAAGTCAATCGGAGAAGGACAAACAGTGTATGTTCTCATTCATTTGGGGAATATAAATAATAGTGACAGGGAATAAAGGGGAAAGGAGAAAAAATGAGTGGGAAATATCAGAAAGGGAGACAGAACATGAGAGACTCCTAACTCTGGGAAACGATCTAGGGGTGATGGAAGGGGAGGAGGGCGGAGGGTGAGGGTGAGTGGGTGACGGGCACTGAGGGGGGCACTTGACGGGATGAGCACTGGGTGTTATTCTGTATGTTGGCAAATTGAACACCAACAAAAAATAAATTCATTAAAAAAAAAAAAAAAAAAAAAGAACCAGGGCCATGGTATGGGAGGGAGTGGAGTCAGGGAAGACTGGAGAAACTAGACTGGAAAGACTAATACTATATTTAAATTGCACCTCTGTAAAACAAAGAAATTTTGGTATATTATGTCTGGGGGAAACATTCCCTTCTCCCAACTGGCCTGCTGTAAGACCATCATTATTCCGGTCAATGAAGAAGAATGTAGGAGGCTTTAATTGACTTCCTGAGAAGAGCAATTTTTATTATTAAGATGGTTGACCAGGGAGACCAGTGGTAATAGATCCCGTCTTACGAACTTCTGTGTCTCTCCTTCTGGTAGCCTCTTTAGAAATAATAGTATGGGACTACAATATGTTTGCTTTGACTTTATTTTAAAATAAAGTCAAAATAATTTTTTTTACTATGTTTTGTTTGTTAAGGATTTTTTTAGATTTATTTGTTCATGAGCGACACAGAGGGAGAGGCAGTCTCCATGCAGGGAGCCCGGTGCAGGACTCGATCCCAGGACCCCGGGGTCACGCCCTGGGCCAAAGGCAGCCGCTCAGCCCCTGAGCCACTCAAGCGTCCCTTATTTTACTATGAAACTTAAAGCAATCAGGCATCATTAGTAACACCAGTAGGGATTATATTAAAGTTTGATATGAAAATGCTAACATCTGCTCTGGTCTCAGGCTTTATTGAGCTTTCCAAACTTTCAGATGAAGAAATATCAAACTGAAGTGAAAGACCCTGCATGAATAAAATCATTTTGGCTTCTTGGAAATTCTGGAAGAAAATAGGAGATCAGGGATCCCTGGGTGGCGCAGCGGTTTGGTGCCTGCCTTTGGCTCAGGGCGTGATCCTGGAGACCCGGGATCGAATCCCACGTCGGGCTCCTGGTGCATGGAGCCTGCTTCTCCCTCTGCCTGTGTCTCTGCCTCTCTCTCTCTCTCTGTGACTATCATAAATAAATAAAAATTAAAAAAAAAAAAAAGAAAATAGGAGATCAATTCCATCTTCAGGGAGAGAGAAAAAGCGAAGCATTAAGGAGACTGCTCTGTACTGCATATATGAAGGGCTCCATTTAGGGTTGCTCTGTGCCACTTAATTTTGTTTTAGAGGGAAAAACTTTGCCCACCTAGTTCTTAGGTTCCAGTCCCCAAGCCGTAGCAATCGGAGTCCAATACAAAACAGATGGCCACTCGAAGGGAGTAATTTAGGAGGTCTTAATGAGAGGATTATTACAAAGGTTTGAGAGGATTAAGGAAAACCAACGAGAGATGGTGAAGCACCTTGCATCTAGTAACAGCCCTCGGCACAAATGTTAGGAGGAAGAAACAGATCCAAAACTTCTTTCAGTCAAAACAAGCTCAGTTCTTCAATTTTAGTATCTGAATGGTCTCTCTCACACGGACAGACTGGGTTGGTATTAATTAACTGATACTCGGGATATTTGAGACTAAGCAATAAAGGTCTTCTAGGTGCTAGAGTCTAGGCATACACTTGGCTTAGTTAATATATTGTTTTATCGTTATTCTCTAAAGCCAACATCAATCTTTACTTCGGATGTTTATCTCTTAATCTTTTCCTAGTCAAGAGTTGAAGGAAGAGCAGAGCTAATTTTTTATTTTCTCCAGTAGAATATAAGCTAAAAAAAAAAAAAAAGAATATAAGCTTCACAAGGGCAAGGACCTTTGTCTTTCTTATTTCTTACCATGTCTCTAGCTTCTAGCTCAAAATAGACACTCCACATGGATCTCTTTGTGGTAAATGAATGAAAAGCTTATCTTGAAAAAAAAATGTATTAAGAAATCAAAACACCTCCCACAGCAGTTGAAATGTACTTATTTACAGTTCCCAGAAATGTATGTTGAATTTTTTATACTCTTTTTGGGAGTTTAAGGAGCTATGTCCAGACAATATCCAGAGATATTGAGTTTTTCTGAAATTATCTCCAAAACTTTGGCCCTGACCCACCTCAGAGATGCGCTTGTGGTTGTGCCATCTGGGAGGCAGAGACGTAGGCCTCGGCTCGGGGCCGTGCTCCCAGGGGAGGAGAGTTGAGCATTGTTCACCACGTAAGAATGCCAGTGAGTGTGTCGCCTCCAGCCCCAGGGAAGCGGCCCGGCTCGGCTCCGCAGCCGAACCACCCTTCTCTCTGGGCCCTCCTACGATCCTCCTTTTGTGCAGATTATATTTTAAGGTTTACTAAAGATCAAATCATATGTTTCATCTGAATTGATAGTTTAAAACCTTGCTATTTGTTTTTAGTTTAGTTTATGATAAAAAAAAAAGATTGGATTCAGATGGTTGGATTTGGTTACCAATTCATCAAATTACAGGTATTGATTGCAAGTTACTACACCTTAGCATCTGATACCCTTAAGATGTTTAAATAGGCACTATCTCATTTCTCTAGGGGGCTAGCATTCCATAGCAAATGTGTTTTCTAGCTAGTTGCTTCCCAGATAAGCGGCATTAGAAAAATATTTGATGAGAATCATTTGTTTTTAACAATAACATAAAATGTGGTTCAAAGGTCTTTAAAGGAAAAAAAAGCCACTGATAATTCCCACACTGTTTTTGTTTTCTTATGTCATGTTTCTTTCTAAAAATTCTTCACTCACATGGCTATTTTACATAATTAAAAATCATACTGTTAAAACTTTTATTTCTCTTTTCTCCTTAATCTTAGGTTAAATATATCTTTTATGATCTTTCGTGTACCTTAATTTACTTACCTATCCCCCCCCCCCCCTGTTTGGACAAGTAGATTCTTTCTCTCTTTTTTTTTAATTTTAATTTTTTTTTGTAATCTGTACCCTTGATGTGGAGCTCAGACTCATGACCCCAAGATTAAGAGCCGCATGTTCTACTCACTGAGCCAGCGAGGCACTCCCAAGTAGGTTATTTCTAATTCTTCTGCTACTACAGGTAAAAGTAGAAAGAGTATTTTTTTTTAAGATTTTATTGATTTATTCATGAGAGACACACACACACACAGAGAAAGGCAGAGACACAGGCAGAGGGAGAAGCAGGGTGCACGCAGGGAGCCCGACGTGGGACTCGATCCCGGGACCCCGAGATCATGACCTGAGCCCAAGGCAGATGCTCAACCGCTGAGCCACCCAGGGGCCGCAAAAAGAGCATCTTAATTCCAAGTTAAGCAAAATTATTCTGTTAAATTATTTCCAAATGCTAACTACACAGATGAGAAAGATTTGAAATTTAACAGTCCTCTGTTTGCTAATGCTCTTCTGCTGTCCGGCCATCTAGGCAGCAGTCCAGGCTCTCACGTTGCTCTGTCTGTGCGTAAAAACTTTCCAACACCCAGTCACTTAACACAATGATCGTCTAATCTCATGGACCAGCTGGGTTCAGCTCAGCTGACGCTACACATCTCTCATGCTCCTCCCAGCGACGGTAGGTTAACTTAGGCATATTTTTTGAAGATAGTAAACAGCATTACAGGTCAGGCCCTCTGCGCCTGGATCATTCCCCTCTGAGCTTCGTTCACCTCTGAGCACACCATGCCCAGGCTCCCGTGCACCCCACTGCTCCTGCTGGGTGCCCTGGCCCTGGGCCTGGCTGAGCCCTAGGACCAGTGGGAACAAGTCTCTGCCCCAAGGGATGCCAAAGTCAACAAGGAGGGATGCAGCAGGTGCTGAACTTTGCCCATACCAAGTTGGTACGGGTGTGGAGTACCAAGCAGGAGGTATGTACCCGTAGGCAGGTGGTGGCTGGGATGAACTACTTCTTAGACATGGAGATTGGCCAAGCCAGATATACCAAGTTCCAGCCCAGCTTGAACAGCTGTCCCTTCTATGACCAGCCACACTGATGAGAAAAATGCTCTGCTCTTTACAGAGATACACTGTCTCCTGGCTGGGCAAGACCTCCATGGTGAAGCCTAGTTGCCAGGACGCATAGGGGCCCTGTGACAAGCTGGGCCCCTCTGGCCCCATTCTCCCACTTCCCTCCATCTTGTAGAGCTCCTAAGCCTTGGAAGGGTGGCCCTGCCCAGGTGGACGTCCCCTCAGTATGCTGGTCCCAGTAGACAAATAGACAAGGGTTCTGGGGCATTTTTTGAACAGCTGAATGACTATCATCCCTTTCTTTTCATTGCTTTCCAGATGCACCAGTATGCGGTGCAAGTATTCTCCTGTCTCTCTTAACCAATACAAAGTAACATCGGCTAAGAAAACAGAACAAGCATCATAGGTCACCCCCAACGACGTCAGCACATTGCGGACCCTGTGTCCATCACCCTTGCGAACACCTCATTAGTGAAGACAATTCACAAGGCTGACCCGGAAGGCAAGGACAAAGACTCCCACTGCACCTTTAGAGGGAGGGACTGGGGGTGGGGGTGGGGGGGAGAATTATGACCTGTCCTTCATACTACCAAAATATGTGCCGACCTAGTGCTTCGCCAAAGATAGCGCCAAATGCCTTCCCTACTGCATCCCTAAGCCTGGCATATTCCCAGTTTTAATAGCCGCGGATGTTATCACTGATGTTTTCTTCATGCCTATTTTATGGGTGTAAAACAGTATTTCTGTGTTACTTTACTTTTTATTTCTTTAAATAGCAGTGACAATCACTTTCCCCATGCATTGGGATACTTCATTTGTACTTCAGTCGGGCCAGCTCTGGAATGAAAAAATGCCACTTCCTTTTAAAAATGGTGTCATTAGAGCTGGATGTTTCAAAAGTTACAGGTATACAATGGGAGGAATTGCAGCTTTTCCTATGGCTGGACTCATCTGCGGCCACAAATCCTATTTGAAGACTCCTTGGAACTTCTTAAGAACTGACCTGACCAAGAAGTGCCCTCTAGGGGGGATATTTCACTAGGCATTGCCACTGAATTCTGAGTTTCTCGAAGCAAAAATTGATAAACCTCATCGTTTTAGGGATACTGATAACGCCTGACATGTTGTGGAATGGGATAAAATGGAACGGTCTGGGCTGGGCTGGCTTTGATAAGGTTAGAAAAATATATTTGGGTACATTTTGAGCTATTTGAACAACCAGTCTTCATTCCCTGACCTCAAGGAACCGGTATCCCCGTGTTCCCAGGATTGTAGCAGAAGAACTACTTTTAACTCTATTGGAGAATTTTCTTTCCCTACATCAGTCTGCTTCCTTCTCAAAAACTCTAATTTGGTAAAAACTAGAAATAAACATTTACTATTATAAACTAGTATAAACAGTAAAAGTATAGCTAGTTCACCTTATGAGTTCCCTTAGCTACTACACATCTCCAGCCTGTTCACATCTCAGACATCTTGACTCCTATATCCAGCTGCCTACCTAATATTTTGGCTTGATTGTCTAACGGACACTTTAAATTTCACATGTCAAAAACTGGGCTCTTAGCTCTTCCCATTTCAGTAAACGACAATTCCACCCTTCCCGTTGCTCAGGATGGAAACCCTGGGTCCTACATTACTCTTTCCCTTACACATCATATCTAATCCCATATCAAGGGCTCTCTGCTTTTCCTTCAGGATAGAACCAGAATCCGACCACCCATCACTACACCGATGGCTACTGCCCTAGGCCCATCGCAGGTTATTTCTCGCTTAGAATAATCCCAGAAAATCTCTCTTGTTTTCACTCTTTTTTATATAATTTTACTTAATTTTTTTATCATGGTAAGTATATTCTTTACTCCTCACCATCTATTTTCCTCATCCTCCCACCAACCTCCCCTCTAGTAAGCATCAGTTTGTTCTCTATAGTTAAGAGCCTGATTCTTGGTTTCCCTCTCTCTCTCTTTCTTTGTTCCTTTATGTTGTTTCTTCAATTCCACATATGAGTGAGATCATATGGTATGTGTCTTTCTCTGATGGACTTACTTTGCTTAGCATTATACTCTCTAGCTCCATCCATATTGTTTCAAGTGGCAAGATTTCATTCTTTTCGATGGCTAAATAGTATTCTGTTGTGTATATACACCGCCTCTTCTTTATCCTTTCATCTATCAATGGACACTTGGGCTGTTTCTGTAATTTGGCTCCTGTAAGTAATGCTACTGTAAATATTGGGGTTCATGAATTCTCTCTTTCTCTCTTTTTTTTTTATTTGGGAGGTAAATATCCAGTAGTGCAGTTCCTAGATCATAGGGCCGTTCTACTTTTTTTAATATTTTGAGGAACCTCCACACTGTTTTCCAGAGTGGCTGCACCAGCTTGTGTTCCCACCAACAGTGTAAGACAGTTCCCCTTTCTCCTCATCCTCACCAGCACCTATTGTTTCTTGTGTTGTTGATTTTAGCCAGTCTGACACGTGTGAGGTGATATCTCGTTGTGGTTTTGATGTGCATTACCCTGACGATGAATGATGCTGAGCATCTTTCCATATGTCTCTTGACCATCTGTGTGTCTTCTTTGAAGAAATGTCTCTTCATGTGTTCTGCCCATTTTTAATTGAATTATTTGTTTTTTTTTTTTATGTATCATGTTGTAGAAGTTCTTTATATATTTTGGTTACTAATCCTTGGTTACGTTTGTCATTTACAAATATCTTCTTCCATTCTGTAGGTTGCCTTTTAGTTTTGTTGGTCTTTGTTTTCATCCTGGAATGTCCCCAATTCTGTTCTCCACATAGCAGCCAGAGTCCTCCTTCCAAAACCAAAATCACATCATACCACTCTTTGTTCAAAATCCATCAGCCAGCTTTTTACTTCACTCTGATTTAGAGCAAAGATCCTTACATTATCTGTCTCCCTCTCCCATCACTTAGAAACATCTCTTACTTCTTTCCTCATTGGCTTACACTCTCTAGACATATTGGTCCCCCTGTGGTTCTGAAAACATTCTAAAGATGATTCTGTCTCAAAGCTTTTTGCTCTGGCCTTTTCCTGTGCCTTATCTTAGCTGTTCTCTCAGATATCCTTCCTTCTTCATTTTCTTAAGATCTATTATGTGAGAGGCCTTCCCTAACCATTCTTGGAGTCCCTATGTTCCTTACCCTACTTTATTTTTATCCCTGGCACTTAACCACCATGTGATGCATATATTTACTTGTTCATTGTCTGTCTCCCTCACTGGATTGTCAGTTCCGTGAGGGCAGGGACTTTGTTTTGTTCACTACTATATCCTCAGGTCCCAGGTCTGGTATACCACAAAGTGTCAGTAAATATTTGATGAAAAGAGTGAATAAATACATTGGAATTCTTCAGTGAAATATCATTTTCCAGAACTTCTAGTTCTTCTGATGCAAGCCTATGGACATTACCTGGTGGCCCCATAAACTAAAAACAAGAAAATCATAGATCAGTTAAATCCCCATTCAGAAGATGAATTCTATGACATATCTGCATAGGGCTTGGTTTACAGATATTTATGGTGGTTACTCACTCAGAGAGGTCACCTTCCTCTCTTACTTTTCGAATTCTTATAATTTCTTTGTGACTGATGGAGGTTATAACTTTTTTGCTAAAGCTCTTTGTTGAGTAAAGTATTATAATAAAGTCATGGAGTTAGCATCAAAGAAATTGCTGAGTATTTTCATAGCCATCTGCCCACACAGTGACTATGATAAAAATCATTGAAGGAATTCTGGAAGAACAACGAAAAGTCCTTGATGTAAAATAGGATCGCAAAGGGTACATATCTGATTTGAGTGAGTAAACGGTCAACTGATTTATTGAACGCTGCTTCTTCAATGATGTTTTAAATCCTACAGTGATGACCAAGGATCCTTCTTTTCTTCCCCACCCTTCATTCTCCACACTATGTCCTCCAAAACAATATCCTGTCCTTTGCCCCCAAGCTTTTATTCCGATTTTTCACCCTGTTCGGAATACTCATGCTTTCCTCTTGACCTTACTCCTACTCATCCTTCAGCTTAGATGTCATTTCCCATGCATGTAGGAGGGGGCCTGGACCCTTTCTGTTTGGGTAGAGCTGTGATTGGAGTTAGCTAATGTGTTCTGATGAGAAGTGACATTTATTACTTCTGGGCTATAGCATTTCATTGGTAGTTCAAGACCCTCTTTGAGTTGTATCCCCTCTGTTATTACTGGTTACTCCATTAGCTTGGATCCCTTGCCAGCCTGCTTTGGACTTGTAGTATGAATGAGAAACAAATGCTTGTTGTCTTAGGCCATTAAAATTTGTGACATGTTTGGTTTTTTGTGGTTTTTGGTGTTTTTTTTATTTATTATTTATTTATTTATTTATTTATTTATTTTTTATTTATTTTTTTTTTGCCACAGCATAACCTGGGCTACCCTGACTGATTCACAGGTCTATGTGTTCATTCTATGTCCCTCCATAGCACTGTGGGATGTTTCCATTCTCTGCAGTTACTAGGTTATGTCTATCATGTTTACCATTATATGCTCAATACTCAGGACAAAATGTACTCAATGAGTGTTTGTTGAGTTGACTTTCATAGTTTCATGAAGCAGCAATGCTATGAAATTTGTAAAGAATACAAAGCCTCACTTTGATCCTTGATTTGAACTAGATCTTCAACCATCCAGTTAAACCAAAATCAAATTGGTCATAGTCAAATTCTCCTTCTCTCCTCTCCATGAAACTTCTGCCTTTAGGAAGAGGGTAGGAAGTCCCAATATAGATGGGAAGCCCCAGAGGGAAAGATCGAAATCTACTACTGTTCAGAAAGTAGTAAAGGATCACAGGCTGGCTCCAGAAGTGCTGGATAGAACATGGATTTTGCATGAAAGTTCTCCAGATTTGAGAGAATTCAGGAAGAATAAATGATTATCTTCAGTTTGTATCACATGTCAAAATCTCAGCATCTTTCTAAGAAGTAGAAAAAGTAAAAACAAAGTAGAGAAACTAGCTGCCAGCTCATCTGAAAGCTTTGTTAACAACCCCGAGAATACTCAGAAATGAGACGGTTGATTTTAGGAAACTTGATTTATAAAACCAGAGATGACAAATGGCAGGATTGGAACAGGTTAATTACCAAGCACGTGTCCTTCCTTCATGCCTTTTTTCCTTCTGTCAACAGACATTGTGGTGAGCATTTTATAGGAAAAGAGGGAATAATTCACAGTTCAGTAAAGGAGACAGAGAGGGACGCCTGGGGGACTCAGCAGTCAAGCATCTGCCTTAGGCTCAGGGTGTGATCCCGGGGTCCTGAGATCAAGTCCCACATCGGGCTCCTTGCATGGAGCCTGCTTCTCCCTCTGCCTGTGTCTCTGCCTCTCTCTCTCTCTCTCTCTCTCTGTCTGTGTGTGTCTCTCATGAATGAATAAATAAAATCTTAAAAAAAAATAAATAAAGGAAACAGAGAGGAAAAATCAAAACTTATTTTATAAAAGCAACTAAGTGAGAACTACAGAAAGTGAAATCATAAAGGAAGGGTCTTCAACCCACCTAGAGGAGCTCAGCTGCCCCTGAGAGCTCTCTGTGGTAGACAACTTGTATCCTAATGAAACTTAGGATGGAGGATCAGCATGTTGGAACCAGCAATGTGTGATCATTCTCTCCTCCCTCACTCCTCTACAACCCCACTGGCATGGCTCCTGATATGTCAACCTCTTTTCCTTTGTACTTAGTGTTCCCTCCGCCTAAAATGATCACTTTTTCGGCCTCCCACAGGCTGATTTCTTCTTATCCAGAAGGATCCTGGCTCTGCTCCAGTATCCCCTCCTCAGAGAAGCCCTTTCCAACAGCCCTGTTTAGAACAGTCTCTTCCCATGCACACTAAATTATCTTCTCACACTTCCTTTTCTTCCTGTTTTTTTTTCCTTATCATAAGCGACATAATTTTGCTTATTTATTCATTGCCCCCCAGACTTGAGTTGAAAGGTCGTGAGTGCAGGATACATGTCAATTTTGGTCCCTGTCATATCTCCAGTGCCTGAAATAAGACTTCAGACATGAAATGCCCTCAATAAACAAGTCAGAGGCCTGGCCCTCTGACTACTGACTGACCAATGAAGGAAGAAAAGAAGGAATGAATGAACAAAAGAACAGATGCAAGTAGACCAGAAAGAGAGGTCTGTCTTACATGGGCATGGATCAAGCTCATCAAGGTCAGGTACAGCAGGCAGGTAGCTCAGGTCTGGGCAGGAGAATCTGACACTTTGGAAGGCCTAGTAGTAGGGATTAAGGGCTCAGGCAAAGATGAGAGGAATCAAAGACTGGGAAGGCTGGGCAGTAAGGGTCAGCATCTAGCCAGGAGCTGAACTCTCAGGTTCAGGACAATAGCAAGAATGCACTGACCAGAACCAAAGGTCTTCTGCCCGGGACCTGAGTTCACCAAAAGCACCCACGTGCAGGCTGGCAGGAACCCAGAGGGGAAAGCCTGACAAGCCTGTAGCAAAATCTTTTGAACATGTAGCCACATCCACCCTCCACATCCTTGGACTCTCAGGCAAAACACCAGCAGGTTCAGCTTGGCCGACTGGGGCTTCTTACTGTACCACAATGATAAGAAAGGATGACACCGTGACTTGTGTCTGTGTACATAAGAAACCGATTTTTGCAGGCCTGAGATCTCAGACATAATCTCAGCTCCTCCAGTTCCCAGCTGGATAACTCACAGAAGTTTACTCAAGCTCTCGGGTCTTAGTTTGCTCATTTGTTACCTAGTGGTACCAAGGACCGGCTCTCAGTTTTTGTGAGCCTAAAAGAGGGATTTTAACCCATTTAACATGGTGCCTGGCCTGTGATAAACATGAAGCAAATGGCAGCTGTATAAAAAAATGAAAGTGTTCTCGCTAAGGGAGTGTGGTTCTGCACTTGTCTGTGATGGGGGATGCGTACTCCGCGGGGGGACAGCGGCTGCTCTCCAGAGATGGCTTCCCCTGGGGTAATCACGCAGCATTGATTCCCACTCTTGTCCAGTCCCTCCCTGAAGATGGGCTGGCCCTCAGACTTCAACCAATGGGATGCAGCAGAAGGGACATGTGCCAGTCCCGAGCCTAAGGACTGACAGACGTGCTTGTGGGACCCCCGGACCCTGACATGGTCAGTCCAGCTGCTCAGCTAGAGACTTCATGAGTCTCCACGCAGAAAGGAAGGCCCTGAGGCTCTGCGGAGCCGTGGGCCGAGGCGCCCTAGGATCCCGACGGAGCCTCGTCTTCCAGCTCTTCCTGCCGAGATGCCAGACGTGAGAAGGTTGTCCTGGATGCTCCAGCTGCCTTCAGCCCGGCCACCACTGGACTGCAGCTGCATGAGGGAGCCCAAGGGAGACAGCAGAGGAGCTGCTTTGTGGAGTCCGGTGGACCCGCAAAAAATGTGAGAAATGATGAAGAATCTCTTGTTTCAAGCCACTAAGCTTTGGAGTGGTCTGTTTTATTTCCCTGCAACAGATAACCCGAACACTGAGGGACCTGCCACGGAGCTGTTGGCAGCCGGGTTCTCTCTCGGCTCTTTCCCAGGCCTAAGGTAAAGACAAGGTGCTACGGGCAGGCACGTTCCAACGTCAGGGCCGCATTTGCCAACTGCATTGGCAGACCTGGCTCACTGAACCCTCCATCTGGTCTCCAAACTTACACCTGGGACAATGTGAGCCAGTTGCCTCTTCAAGACCAACAGAGAGCAGCTCAACACACTTGGATTTCAGCTAAGTTTGCAACTCCTGCTCTCAACCTAAAAGTCACCCTGTGATCCTCTCCCAAGTTTCGCAGCCCTGGGATGCGAGAAGCAGGACAGAGCTTAAGGGGATGTCGCAGACCGCTCCAGGTGTCTAGCAACTGGGCAGTAAACTCGAGACCGGGGGACCTTACTGAGATGAAAACCAAGTTGTAACTAGGACCGGCTGGCTGATATCGGATTTCAGCCCTCAGACCGTAGGGCCAATGTTACTGATGGGGAGCCCTTCCTGAATGGCTTCAGGAGCTTGTGTTGCTGAAAAGAGTGGGGGGAGCTGTGATATGCACTGGGGCCGCAATTAGACTAAAAGTGCCAGGGAAGCAGATGCCCACATTTTATTCCTGTTGGGGTAGGTTGTATTTCATCAGGCATCACAGGGTTGCTCAGAGAAAGAGTGAAAGGTGTGTGGTGCCTGCAGCCGGGGCTGCGGGGAGAGCTGGAAGGTTCTCCTGTCAGGCGTCCCCTCTTGGCCCAGCACTCTCCACGCCATAGTGATCAGCCAATGAGACAAGCCGGCCGAGCGCAGACAGACCCATGGGCAAGCTCTACAGGTGGCTGGATCATGAGTCTAGAGGGCCAAACTCTGAAATGAGGAAAGCTGCTTTCAGTAATGGTAAGTGGGACAGAGAACCGCTAAAATGGAGCTTCATGGTGTGAAAAGTCTGTTCTGGCATCAAATGCCACCTGGATGTCCAGGTCCCACCTGTGTGTGTCATATACCCGTTCAGCTGTGTGGCCTTGGGAGAGTTATTTAACCTCTCTGGATCTCTATTTTCTCATCTCTTCAATGGTAATAATGGTACCGATTTCATGGAATTGCTGCTGAGAGAATTAAATGAGATAGTGCATGCCACACACGAGCGCAGGGCTTGCAAACAGTTAGTGCTCAATAGATGGTGATTTTTCCTCTTAGCGTAGTACCAGTACCATCCGCCCTCATTCTCCCATCTCCTGGAAAAAGTCCTAGTCATCCTTCCAAGCCCAGGAAGTCATCCATCAACCCTGCTGCCCTGGAAAGAATTCACTGCTCCCTCTTCCACATGTTGGTTTATGCCTGTTACTGTGGTAGGGATTGTTCTAAGCTCTTCACGTGTAGTAAGTCATTTAGTCCTTGGAAAATCATATATACATGGGACTGATACCGTATCTCCCCTCGTGCAGATGAGACAACGAAGGCACGGAGAGGTTCGGAAATGCACCCAAGGTCACAAGGAAAGGCTTGGAGCAGGGGTTCCACCTAGGCTGTCTGATTCCAGAGCCCACATGGCGTGCGGCCTCTATCTCTTCACATTTCTTTCCATCCATCCTCCCTGTTAGCATGAGGGCAGGGATGGTCTTCCTCATTTTCATGCTGGCAGAGCTGAATGCAGCCTCCACCACAGGGACAGCACGGTGTGGACGTTTGTGGAATGTAATGGCATTCAACTTGCCCTGAGGCCCATCTCCCGCCAGTCGCGAGACCTTTCAATCCAGCCTGCATCCTGGATTTCAGACGGTCTGTTACTGTTGCTTTTTTCCAAAAAGTTATCTCAGATATGTTGTCCTCACCCCAGATCTTGACAAGAGTCCTCTCGACACATAAATTAAAATATGACGCCTGGATGACTCTGGTACCTCAGGAGCTCTAGGGGGGTCAGTTCTGGTGGAGGTGGTGCAGCGCTGGATGCGAAGGCCTTGCACGTAGGGAGGAAGGCACACAGGTCTCCCTCTGCTCCCAGTCCTGCAGGCCCCCTTCTGCCCGGAGCCTCCTGCACAGGAGGCTGTTTGCTTTGCACACACAGGTCGAGCCTCATGGCCTCCACATAGGGGCTGGGCTCTGGAGGCGTGTGTTGGATAAAGAGAGGGTCTGGCTGTGGTCCCGCATGTGACGCTTTCAATCTAGGTAACTTTAGGGGAGATCGCTGTGAATGTGATAGGCCCCACACGTGGGGGATTTTTTAAGTCTGGTGGGGCTCGGAGTTTGTTTACAGATTGAGTGGTGATGCCTATTTCTTAAGGCCATTGTTATGTCTGAAATATTTCAATGTCATGCTTGTTATCAGTGGTACAAAGAACATCTGGCCAGGGGTCACCTGACCTGGGTCCAAACAGAGCCTGACTTGAGGATCGTGTACACATCACATAACCTCCCTGTGCCTCAGTTTTCTCAACTGCAAAATTGGATTGTGATCACTCATCCTTTCCTCATAGAAGGGCGATGATGATTGACAGCTGTGTGAGCATGTGTGTGTGTGTGTGTGTGTGTGTGTGTGTGTAGAAGGCAGGGTGCTGTGTAGATGGAAAGGATAATGACCATTGAATGCTTCAAGAAGGCCAACAGACCGGTTTCCAGTCTGCGCAGGTGCACCTCTGCATTTGTAGCGGTCGGTTTCCTGGCTGGGGTCACATTAATAGGCTGACAAACCCCGACTTCTGGGAGTAGCTGAGGCCACTTAAAACCCCGATGCTGAGTGAATGAAGCCCACAAAGGCTTCTAACAAGAGAAGTCTCAGTTTCCCTAGTTCCCAAATTCTCCCTCATCCAGATTGGGATGGGGTAGGGATGGGAGAATGATGCGTAAAGAGATCTTAGCAGTCAGTGGGCTTCACGAATGTGCAAGTAGAGGCCTGGGGACTGCGATTACCTGCCCGGGGTGCTCAGCAAGTTAGACAAAGAGGTGGGAACTCATTTCTCTATACCACATACCCTCCTTTTTTAAACTTTAAAAACTTGTTTTTAATTTGCTTTTACTTTTTTTTTTTTCTTTAGAACTTTTTATCTAAATTCCAATTAGTGGCCATACAGTGTAATATTAGTTTCAGGTGTATAGGTGTATA
Organism: Canis lupus familiaris; assembly: GCF_011100685.1. Taxonomy (NCBI): domain Eukaryota; kingdom Metazoa; phylum Chordata; class Mammalia; order Carnivora; family Canidae; genus Canis; species Canis lupus. The sequence continues at coordinate 49,331,333 of NC_049242.1, read as the reverse complement.
GGGATTCAGCACATCCATACAACACCGGGTGCTCATCACAGCAAGAGCACTCCTTAATCCCCATCCCCTATTTCCCCCAGTCTCCCCCCCCCCCCACCTCCTGTCTGGTCACCATTGGTTTGTTCTCTGTAGTTGGGAGTCTGTTTCTTGCTTTGCCTCTCTCTCTCTCTCTCTTGTTTTTTTTCCTGTGCTCATTTGTTTTGTTTCTTAAATTCTACATATGAATAAATCACATGGTATCTGCCTTTCTGTCTCACTTGTCTCACTCAGCATAAGACTCTAGCTCCATCCACGTCATTGCAAATGGCAAGATTTCCTTCTTTTTGATGGCTGAGTAATACTCCTGTGTGTGTGTGTGTGCGTGTGTGTGTGTGTGTGTGTGTATGCGCACACACCACATCTTTATCCATTCATCAATCAGTCATTGGACACTTGGGCACTTTTCATAATTCAGCTATTGTAGATCACGATCCTATAAACCTCAGGGTGCATGTATCCCTTTGAATTCATTTTTTTATATTCTTTGCATAAATACCTACTACAATCACTGGGTCATAGGGCAGCTCTATTTGTAACTTCTTGAGGAACCTCCACACACGTTTCCAGAGTGCCTGCACCATCTTGCATTCCCACCAACAGGGCAAGGGGGCTCCCCTTTCTCCACATCCTCTCCAATATCTGTTGTTTCTTGTGTTGTTGATTTTAGACATTCTGACAGGTGTGAGGAGATCTCATTATAGTTCTGATTTGCATTTCCCTGGTGGTGAGTGATATTGAGTACCTTTTCACATGTCGAGGCAGCTTCCTTTTTAAAAGGAAGGACTAAAGTGGGATGCAGGGATGGGAGAGACAGAAGCTGCATCAGAACTGAGGAATGCTTCAGGGGTGTGGTGACAGCATTATCTGAAACAAGGGAAGAAATGTGAACCTCGATAACTAAACTTAGACCCAGGGAAAGAAAGTGTAAAACTAGTTAAGGCATCTGAAAAAGAAATAATAATTATTATTATAGTTAATAATTATGTGACTTTTCTATATACTGGTCACAATTTTAAGTGTTTCAATCCACTTAATATTCATAATGATCTGCTGAAAATAGATACTACTAGCATTCTCATTTTACAGGTGAGTAAACTGAGGCACAGAGAAACTAAGTGACTTGCCCAATTTCCAAAAGCAGTGATAGAATTAGGATTTGAACCCTGGGTATATCCTTGGTGTTGTGCTGCTGTCTCCACTGCTGTACTTCAAGACAAAGGAAAACCGTACAGACTATGGCATCAGTCAGACACATCAGGACCCAGGAGCCTCCATAACCTCACCCAAAAAGGACAATTATGTCTTCCTTACAAGTTTCTTCTAAAGAGATAAGAATCCTGATATACATTGCCCCAGGCTTGGTGGTTGGAAATGGAGCGATGACTAGTGATTCCTGCCCCATGTGTGTGTTTCTTTCTCATTGTTGAGACCAGGATTTTGTAGAGAAAAATGGAGAGGTAACATTTTCCATTAGGTGCTAGATTTAGTTATACATCAACTTATTTTCCAAATAGAGAAAATAATGGCCTAAATACTCCCCATCTATTTCTCCTTGTGAAATTTTCAGAAACACTGTTAGGGCGATGAATTTTCTATTTCTAGTTTTCTTTGATTATAATACAAAATTTGGCTGCTACCCAAAAGATAGCTTGTATCTCAGTGATTCTCAGTGGAGGTAGCTCTACATCATGAGGAACATTTTGAAAATGTGTGGGGGTATTTGGTCGTAAATTACTGGGGGATGGCTTTCAGTGGGCTGGGACCAGGGATTCTAAATGTCTTGTGTCTTATGTGGGCTAACGCGCAGGTGAAGAATTATTCCTGTCCTGGATGACTTTTGAATATCCAAGTAGGCTTTCATGTAGGTAAATCAATCAATCTTTTTCTAATTATTTGAGCTTAAAATTGAGCTGGATTTTGCATAGAAACACAAAGTATGCACTGAATTTTCCAGCAAAGCATCTACTACATAAACAGAGAGGACTATCCTTTATCTGGTGTAGGCCTCTACCAAGAGTAGTTGACCCTTTGAGAAAAATCACATCGTTGATGGCAGCACCACCCAGGGTATTTGAGTTAGCAATAAAATACCTCCTTATCATTCTGTGTTTGTAGCTGCCACATTCCTGGAGATTTTTTTGCATAAGCGCGAGGGTCTGATCTTCAGTAGATGTTCTAGTGTGGTCGTAGCTAAACATTTACATATGCCACAGATGTTCATTTATTTTAAAATGTCTTCCTTTTATTTCTACTATATTACATTGATCTTTGTATCATTGATCTTTTAAAAAACATACATGTAAGTAGGCAACACCTATGAATTTCATTTTAGGATGATAAAGGGAGTATCAAAAATATTGTTTATAGAAAGAAGTAATTCTGTTTGACAGGGTTACAGCCCTCTGATATAGTAAAGCTAGTGCTGAATCTTATTTTTTTGCAGTAAAGCACTACTACTTCAGGCTATGCGTATTACGGATTATAATTATTTGACTTGGTTGAAGTTTACTACTAATGACTAATAAAGGAGAATTTGCTGGTGAAGTGAATAGTATAGTATTTCCTTCAGTATGTTCTGGAGAACTCTAGTTCTAAGTGAGCTGATAGTTATATACAAAGAGATAAAAATCCATAGTAAAATTACTTTGGGAAATGGTTCGGTGAATAAGCTAAACAGGTTTCTTTACTGCAGGACTTTTTAGAGCTTTCCATATGCTATTCTACAGTTTGTATCGCCAAGAAGAAAATTAGCATGTTGTGTTCATTCAACCATGGAACATATGCAATTGTAGAATCTTCTGTAAAAAAAACCACACTTTTTAGGGGTGCCTGGGTGGCTCAATGGGTTAAACATTTGCCTTCGGCTCAGGTCATGATTCTGGGGTCCTGGGATCCAGCCCTCATGAGGCTCGCTACTCAGTGGGGAGTGTGTTTCTCTCTCTGCCTACGCACCTCCCCCTGCTTGTGCTCTCTCCCTCTCTTGCTGACTCTATCTCTCTTTCTCTCTCTCTCTTACTCTCTCTCTCTCTTACTCTCTCTCTCTCTTACTCTCTTTCTCTCTTACTCCTCTGTCTCTTACTCTCTCTCTCTTTCTCTTGCTTACTCTCTCTCTCTCACTCTCACTCTCTTTCTCTCTTACTCTCTCTCTCTCTCTCTCTCAAATTAATAAACAAAATCTTTAAAAAAGAAACTTTCTAAAGGACAATTCAATTTTGATGCCAACGGCTTTTGCTGATTATCATTGGATTTTTATCATGAAGAGATTATATGTAAAAGTGTTTTGAAAATACTACAGTTCCACAAATGGAAAGTATTATATGGAGAGAGGCCTGTGGTAGACATGGGCTCTTTTTGTCTGGTCAGCACCCTCTCCCTTTCCTTTAGTAACTGTATCCCCCATCTCCTTGCTATAAGGATCTACATCCCTTTCCATTCTGCCTGTGATACTAATGGGGCTCCATAGTCAGATATAGGCACATGGCTCAAGTCTGGCCTGTGTAGCGCCTCAACCACTTGGCTCTAGAGGTGGGTCTAGATGTTGGTATGTATCCACAGTGGGCCAATTCGAATCCAGGGGATCCTCTGGGATTCCTTTTGTACTAAAACTGGTAGAAGAACTCCCTTCCACCTCAGCTTCAATACTGCTGAATATAAGGTTTGAGCTACTAATGGAAGAAGTTTCCCACCATGTGGAAAATGCCTTTTGCAATGTGAGAAGTCTTCACAGCCCTGGACTGAATCATTTCTCCTCTTGTAATCTTGCTACTTGAGCCAGTCACATCAGTTAACCATTTATTGCTAACTGATACACAAGTCTACCTAGGTTGATGTGCTTGAAACTGGACCACCACCCATGTGACCTTCACAAGCTCCTCTGAGATTCAAGCATTTCATCCATAAGATGCCACAGACATCTGATCTGCTCACCCTTTATATTGTTGGAGACAGTATATGTTAAGACAGATACTGAAACAGTATGAGTGAAGAGAATGTTTACAGTTTACAACAACACTGTAAAATCTATTATACTATTAAAACAAGTCCATTCAGAGCTCAAATCGTATTTATTTTTCAAAGTCACAGATTCAGATTTATATTACTCTAGCCAATTAATTGGAGTTTCTGAAGTTTGGACACCAGAATAGGTTACTTCTTTCCAAACTGAGGAGGACTATAGTCCCAAGATACAAAGAGGAAGGCTAAACTTTTTTTTGCAAAATATAATCTCAAAATCATTTGTATCTATAATCCCCTGGAGGAAGAAGTTAAAAAAGAATCTAAATTCCTGGGTTCTCCTCCAGGTCTTTTGAATAAAAATCTCTAGCCTTGGTGCCTACAAATATGCATTTTTACTAAGCTCTCCAAGTGATGCTCATACCTGCTGAAGTTTTAGAACCACCACATTAATGGAAAGAGCACCAACAATAAATTGAGAGAAGTAACGTTTATTATAAGGATTCAATTCATTAAGAGTGTGTAGCAAGTTTGATGTTAAACTAAAAATGTGTATCGTTCATAAAGTTGTGTGATATATTAAGAAAGTAGATGCAGAACAATATGTATAAGACATTTCCATTTTTAAAATAGACTATTTTTTAGAGCAGTCTTAGGTTTATAGAAAAGTTGAGTGGAAAGAGCTTCCATTTAAGAAAATATTATATTGGCATAGTCTATGGTGTAGGCAGAGAAAAAAAATCAGAGGATGCTATGCCTAACAGTAATTATTTCAGAGAGCTTACGAGCACTCTCACTTCCTGTGTAGTTATAATACTTGAGTATTGACTGATACTGTGTTACTTATGTCATCAAAAAGAAAATGTAGGGTTGTCTATTTAGCTATAGTTATCCCTATCTACCTATACCTCCCTCCCTATCACTCTATCCTTCTACCCACCCATCCATCCACTCATCCATCCATCCATCCATCCATCCATCCATCCATCCATCCAACCATCCATCCATCTCTGTGAAAGAACATCAGTTTAGACTTCAGAATTAAGTTGCAATTGGGCTTCCAACTCACTGAGTTACTGGTTCGGGAAGTAGTGTGATAGTTAAGAACTTGATCTTTAAAATGAGAAAGCCTTGGCTTACAAACCTGACTCTATTGCTTCTTGGTGACTTGGCTCAGGGTCATTGCCCTTATTCCACTGGGTCTTTTTTTTCTCATTAGCAAATGAGGATAAAAACATCTATCACATCTCCCCAAAAAACTATAACCACAGTCTATAGTCATGAACAAAGATTAAACAAATTTCAACAGTTGAGGCATCCTAAAATACACCTTATTACAACTACCCAAATTGAAATCTGAATAAAATACGGACTTTAAAATGTATCAATATTGGTCCATTTATAACAAAGGTACCATACTAATGTAAAATGTTAGTAAGGGAAACTGGGTATAGGGGTACATCGGAACTCTCTGTGCTATCTTCTCAAATTTTCTATAAATATAAAACTACTCTTAAAAGAGAGAGAAGAAAGAAAGAAGAAAGAGAAGAAAGAAAGAAAGAAAGAAAGAAAGAAAGAAAGAAAGAAAGAAAGAAAGAAAGAAATCTAATAGAGTTTCCATGATGCTTAATTGATATAAACGTTAGAACTTAGTGCCTCAGAGGCACAGGGGGGGTTACTATTATAAACAGTTGTAGTTACTATTATAATCTGTGTCTCTCTGTCCCCCTCCCTATCTTATGGGGATTGAACTCAGTGCTCTGTAAGATTCCTTCCAGCTCGCAGATTCTTAGCCTCTCTTTCCCTCTCCCTTCACCTCAGATGTGAGGTGCCAATTGTGAGTCATGCTCACCATTCTCACAGCCTCCATAGATCTGTCTCAGTGATGCTACACCTTTCTCTTTAGTTCCTTTATTATCCAGCTGTATGTCACACTTATGATCATTCAGTGGTTTCTTTTATGAAAAAGATTGACAATCAGAATGACTAGCCACACACGTCACCCCGAAAGCCCTCAAAATGTTTCCAACCAGACACAGATTCTGAAGTCACATAGAGGAGGCCACTACTGTCCCTATTTATCAGGTTCTATGTATCTGTGCCTGTGATAAGAAAGGCCATGGAGACAGAGAGAGGGGCCACCAAAAAGTGTCCCAAGAGAAAAAGAACTCCCCCTTCTCTTCTACATAAAGCCAGGATCCTGGGCCTGGCTTCCGGTCTGTGTGCAGGGCTGCTTGCGTTCCATTGGCTCTCTTGGAATCGAATTGTTTTTGCAAGGCCCCCCAGGCTCTATCCCGAGCAGAGAAATGAACTAAGTGCAAGCTGAAGTGTGTATGCATTTCTGTGGAGCCCCAGAATGACTGGAGTCTCTTGAATGGAATTTCATACATGTGTTGGGTGAGGTGATTTATTATGGGAGGTAATGGAAATTAATTTCACTTTGAACCCTGGGGCACCAGAAAATGCCTAAGTGCTGAGCCATTTTCTGTAAGTAGGCAATAAAGCTGCTGCTGGCTTCTGACTGGGCGGCGAGGTGGCGATGACCACTTGTAAAACAATGAGCTGGAAGTGGAGGTTAATGGGCCCTGGCCGGCAGGCAGCCTCCAGTGCGTGCCCTACCAGCCCCTGCTGTCAAGGGACTGTTAGTCTTCTTGGCGCCACAGATAAGGGGGATGCTGGAACAGTCCCTGTATGCTGAAGGAGAGCCAAAGGAGAGGAGAGGAACATTCTTCGGGGGCCAATGACCGTGTTTGACCATGGGCATTTGGCTGGGTGGGGCGGCCCCATCCTGGGAGTTCCCTTAGTAGGAAACAGAATGGCTCACAGTTACAAATGGGCCGCGAGGAGATCCTGTTTTTTTAAAGATGGCCTCAGTTCCGGCTCTCACTACTTAATTTGAGAGGGACAGGGTTTCCCAAGAGAACTTCTGGTCTCCAAGTCTCCCACCCAATGGCCTCCTGATTTAGAATATTCAAAAGACATCCCAGCCATTACTGGGGGGCACACAGTCCAGGGACCATTCTAAGGCCTCCATTGAAGCCATTTCACAGACCCCGTTGTTACATCACAATTATGAGGCCTAATGGTTAGAAGACCTCTCCACAGGGGCTCCTTTTGGAATTCACACAAGACTCAGATATGTGCTCCCTATAGTGAAGAATCACTCACTATCTAATATACTATATAAATATAAACATATATAAAAATTACTTCATTTATTTTTTGTTTTTTTAATAGAATGTTTTGTTCACCACCATGTTCCTAGAGCTTGGAACAATGCCCGGCATATAACAGGCCCTCAATAAATATTTGTGGAGTGAATATATGAATCATAGTAAGCATTTTAGGGGATACAAAAATGAATGAGGTATAAAATGGGCCTTTAAATAATTTTCAACTTTTTTATTAGAGAATGCGAACATTGATTTCATTCATCTATTTTTTCATTTTTCCAAAAAATATTTAATGAGTGTTTACTAAGTTCCAGGTATCACTCTGGGGTTTAAACAATGAATGAGATATATCCTCAGCTTCCTCTCAAAACCAGAGAAGACTGAGCTTCTGAAAAATAGTGATGATTCGATCTGTTGAACACTGTGCATCTCATAATCAGGTTTCCCTTTTTGTTTTTGTCACAAAGAAACTCAGAGTTGATTTACTAACCCAGATGTGGTCATCACGCTTGCATTTGTGCTCTTCTCTTCATGAACTTTCATCTCCAACCGTTCTATACCCAGGTTTTCTTTTCCCCTCAGTTTTATGTTTTGTTCTAGTTCTTTTTTTGGTTTTGGGTCGCATTTTTTTGTGGGTTTTTTTTTTTTTTTGAGAAACATAAAAAAGTGTATAATCATAGAGTACCTCAAATCCTTTAGGGAATGATGTAGATCATGAAACCATGAAGCCATACAAATAAATGTATGTTTCAGTCTATCCATAAATAGGTCACATGACAACAGCTGACCACATTTTCACCAAATTTGGAGACTGCGTTTGGGATTTTGAGTCCTATATAGGTGATGTGTTGCACATGAAACTCACTTTGGGTGACCATGAGGGTGGACTTCAAGGAGATGGACAGTTACCCTCCTGAGTAGCTGAAAACAAAGTACATGATGTCTAAGTTATTGACAAACCAGAAGAGATGAACTAAAAATATTAAGATGCCAGATGTAGTCAGAGAAATAAAACCTTAGTTTAAGTCCCAAATTGAAAGTCACAAGGGCAAGACCCATCAAATCACCGTTTCTCTCAAGGAAAACTCTTTGCAAAGTGCATTAGGGTAAAGAGGAGTAGGGATTAATTATTCAAATAATAATTAAATGGCTAATGATCTATTTCAGCAATCTAGGAAGGCCATCTAGTAAAGGAACAAAGTAACTTTAAAGACACTATGAACACTAAAGAAAAATGGACTGTGAAGAGTAAGAAGTTCATCCACCAAAATGCAAGGCAGAGACAGACTGAGAAGCTACTAAAGCTTAAGTTTCAGGCTTCATTTGCATCAGTCCCTTCCAAGTTTCTGGAGAAAACTCTAGTAATAGGTTGATGTGGTCACATGTTTTGGAATATTTGCAGTATGCATCATACTCTACTGCACTTAGCTAAGACTGACGTTTTCCTCCCAAAATCCGCCCTCTTGCACTCACCCACGCATCCAGGAGCCCTGGTATGGCCATAGGCATTATGCACATCCTAAGGGGAGGTTGAACTGGGGATGCAATGAACTTGGAGTGGGCAGCACATATTCATGTGGGTTATGGTCACTTCCCTATACACTATGATTGGCCATGCTGGTGTTGACGTAGCTTCCAGAAATAATCCCGTTGCCTTCCGTGCTAACTCACTTGGTGTTATGACCTAAAGATGCAAGGCCAGAGGTCATACGATGATATGCATGTTTTCTGTGGCACTCAGCACCAGAGGTATGTGGAGTGGAGGACAAATAAGGTTTGGAATGTATGGAGCCAGAAACTGGTATGTGGAAACTCCTTCCAAATCTTATGGCTTGATGAAGTTTTTGTAAATTTGACAGTTCTGAGAATTTACATGATGTTACCTAAAATGAGTTGTACCGCTGAAAGAAGCTTTTCTAAACTATCAATCATTTAAAAATATTTATGTTAAGTGCACGCCACAAAACCACATCTGACCTTAACAATAGAGTGAAGCCAGTGGAGGAATGTTAAGTGCCCCTTACCCTGCAGAGCAGAGGAAGCCAGAGGAGCCTAGACTTGGGGGAGAAGGACCTCCAGTGTCTGGGAGCCCCCGGGGACACTGAAGCAGCAACGGAGAAGAGGAGCCACGGCATTTTCCGTTGTCTTCTCTGTATTTGGGGCCTAGGCTTTCTGAAACCAGAGGGCCTGAGGGTGTTCCAACTCCAACCTGCTGTGTGAATGTTTGAAGAGGAAGCTCAGCTCGTAACTTTAGCAGTGAAGAACAAGAAAAACGCAGAAGCGTCGCAGAGGGAGAGCCAGTCATTGGCCTCTGCGTCTTCTTTCCAGCGTCCATGCTGTTCTGGGAAAAGCGGGTTCTCCCAGCAGGAAGACATGGACACCTCCACTTCCTTAGCAGAAAACGGCATGTAAACTGAGGAAGGGAAAGCATACTTTTCCCAGGCATATTTGGATCTATAACTATTTCAGGTCATGAACCCACTTGTGAAAATAAATGGCCAGTGGCTCTTCCCTAACACAGCTGGGTTAAGGGGAGCAATAAGCCTCTGGTAGGAAGGCTCCCCCAGCAGCAGCGAGAGCTAGGACTGTCAGGACGCCGAGAGCAAGCCCTTTCCAGCTGCCTCTGCCAGAGGGTAACTGGATTACTCAGGGTTCTCCAGAGAAACAAAACCAATAAGATATTTATATTTATATATTTCTAGGAAGAGATTTATTATGATGAGGTATTGGCTCACCCAACTATGGAGGCTAAGAAGTCTCACCATCTCTTTTGCAAGTTAGAGATCTAGGAAAGCCAGTAGCATAGTCAGAAAGCCTGAGAGACAGAAAGGATGTAGATTCCTGTTTGCATCTGAAGCCCTGAGAACCAGGATCCTCGAAGGCAGGACGAGATGGATGTCCCAGCTCAGACAGATGAGAGTTCATTCGACCTACTTCCTTCTTTTTGCTCTATTCACATCTTTACTGGATTGGGTCTGCTTTACCCAACTCAAATGCTAATCTCTTCTGGAAATACCCTCACAGGCACACTCAGGAATCATGTTTACCAACCTTCTTGGCACCCCATAGCCCAGCCAAATGGACACATAGGTATTTGCTGTCACAGTACCCAACCTTCCCGCTGTGGATCAGAAGCCAAGGAATACTCAAAGAGGCCCTTCTGGTTTCGCCATTCCAAAAAAACACTTGTATTCTGGAATTTCAGGCAGGAGTCCTGGTCATGGGTCTTCGTCTCAGAGCTTGCTGGTGGATTTCAAGGACGAAACTATGGTGCAGAATGATTGGCTTTGGGGCCAGGCAGCCAGGTGGGAGCCCCGGCTCCGCTACTTTCTAGTTCTGAGACTGTAGGCAAGTTATTATCTTCCCTGAACCTCATTCTCTTCATCTGAAAAGTAGAGAATATGGGATCAATTCACAGAATTGTTAGGAGAGTGGTGTCTGGCACTTACAGGAACTCAAATACTTCTTAGTTCTGTGTCACCTTCCTTATCCAACTCCTGGCCTTCATTTTTCTTCCATCACAGGTACTTCATCTCTTCAAATGTACCTTCTCCCAGTTTCATACCTTGGATCCTAAATCTGATGAGTAAGCCTCCCTGATTCTGGAGCTTCAAAATGGCCACCACTGCCCCCTTCCTGGCTGGCCTTGGAAATCAGTGGCCTGTCTTACATCTCACCAGCTTACAGCTACCACTAGGAACAGGGCCTCATTAGGGAACGAACTGGCCTGGCCGTATCGGGGCTTCTCGAGTTTGAGTAATGAATGCACCTACCTTAAAGGGAAAAAATCATCTCATGGACTTCCAGTATTGATAAGTTATTTTCGGTAGCATGTTATTTAAGTATATACAACATGAAACTGAATATAAACTCCATATGCTTCTCGTCCTTATCACATATAAATAGAAAACTAATTTACAATTAACTATAAGCACACCCTAAAAGCAGTGAAATTTAAATGAACTTTAATATGACAAATGATAGTTTTCTGCTGAAGCTAAATTGCCTCTCTCTGTGTTGTGGAGTATGTTTATGGTACAACGTGTCATACGATTACTTAATTCTCTTATGACTTTATCTATTACAAGTATTATGAATCCTTTATGCAACGTGCTGTGATGTTGTTTAGTCTCCACTGCTAACATAGTGATTAAGATACACATTAATTCTGCTTGCTTCCGTTAATAGCTGGCAATAAGTAAGCTGGTACTACCTAATGATACTGCTTAACATTTATACAGCACTCGCTGTGAGCCTGGCATTGTTCTAATATATTAATCTATGTAATTCTCACAACAATTCTGAGAGTGAGGTACTTTATCTCCATGTCATACGTGAGGAGACTGAGGCTCAGAAAGATGATGTAAGTTGCCCAAAGGCATACATATAATGAGTTGCTGACCTGGAATTACAACCCAGGCATCCTGGATCCAGTGTCCTTGTTCTTAACCAATAATAGTATAAACCCGGAGTGAACATGGACACTGATCACAAAGCATAAACACAGAGTGAACACAGGTATTGAAAATGTGAGGTAGTAGCCTGTAATGGGAACGCTGGGGTGATGTAAGTCATCCAGAATTCACCTATATTACTTTTTTTAAACAGTGCTGTAGAAATAGATGTTTTTTCTTTTTTAATTTTCCCTAAATAACTCAGGGAATCCTGAGTTTATGTCCATGGCAGTTTGCAGAACTCAGCTAAATGAAAAAAAAAAAACAAAAACACAAACACTGAGGCAGATTAAACTGCAGACCATGGCCTTTTAGCACTGCTCAGGAAAGCTAAGCCCCAACTATAAGAGCATCTCTTCTTACTCTGCTTGATTTTCTTAACTTCTTTGTATTTGAGGAGGCGAAAGATCTGGAGTTCCTCGCCCCAAGTGATTTCAAGCCTACGATGGAGGACCATTTAACAGAGATACTGTGGCTAGGATCCGCACTGGCTGGAAGTTTATACTAAATGATTTCTAAGGAATTTCCAACTCTGAGAAACCCTGATCTTATGAAAGTCCTGTAAGCGGTGGAAGTGGAGATGAAAAAGGAGACGATGATATTACCAGAATTAGCTGCCCAGAGAATTGACCCTGAGTAGTGTGTCAGAGAAGAGCCCGTCTGCCTCAGAGACTAGAGGAAAGAGTCCCACAGAGCTGGTGCTGATCCTCTGATGGGGCAGCACAAGGCTGCTCTGACATTGCCAATAAGAGCTGGGGTTATCTAAAAAATAATAATAATAAGTTTGGGTTAACATTTGAAAATCAATCAATTTTACTCACCACAATAACAAATAAAAAGGGAAGATATGTAATGATCCTAATAATGTTTTTTTTTTTTTTTTTGGTACTTTTTTTTTTTTTTTTGTATTTGGCCAAATTCAACACTTATTCTTGATAAAAGCCATGAACAAACTAGGAATAGATGGGAATTACTTCAACCTGATAAAAGTCATCTGTGGAAAACCGTAGGCTAACATCAAAGTTAATGTCAAAACAGAGAATGCTTTTACACTCAGAATAGAAACAAAGTAAAGATGTCTATTCTCACTATTTCTGTTCAACATTGGACTGGAAACCTAGCATGTGCAGTAAGGCAATAAAAAGAAATAAGGTCATATATATTGGAAAGGAAGTAGTAAAACTATATTCGCAGACAACATAAATGTGTGCATAGAGAATTCTAAAAATCCATAATAAAGTCACTAGAACTAATAAAGGCTTTAACAAATACCCAGGAAACAATGTCAATATATAAAACTCAATTGTAATCCTATCTACTAGCAATAAACAAGTAGGAAACAAAATTTTTGAATATCATTTATAAGATCATCAATACATATTAACTACTTAGGGATAAATTAAAATATTTGCAAGACCTGTATGGTGAAAACTCAAACACATTGCTGAGAGATCAAAGACCTCAATAATTGGGGAGAAAATGTATGTTCATGCATGAGAAAACTCATTATGATTAAAATGCCCATTATTCCCAAATTGACCCATACATTTAACACAATTGCAAAAAATGCTAGCAGATTTTGGGGAAATTGATCAGGTGATTATAAAATTTATATGGAAATCTAGAGGATTTATAATACACAAAATAAATTTAAAGTAGAAGACAACTAGATCTGAAATCTTACTATAAAGCTACAGTAATCAAGACAATGTGGAATTGACATAAGGGCAGACATATAGAGCAATGGAACAATAAAGTATCCAGGAATAAGCTACCATAAATATGGTCAATAAATTGTTGACAAAGAAGTCAAGGTAATTCAGTGGGAGAATAATAATCTTTATGACTAAAGTGCCAGAACAATTGAACAGTCACATGAACACACAAAGAGAACCCTGACCCTTACCTCACACCATAAACACACACACACAAACACACGCACACACACATACACACACACCTTAAAATTAATCACATACCTAAATATAAAAACTAGAACTACAAAACCTTCAGAAGAAAACATAGGAGAATATTTTTGCAACTTGGAGATTTACTTGAACACAAAATCAGTAATTATTGAAAGGCAAAGTTGATAATATGCTAAGCAAAGACACCACCACAAAAATGAAAAGGTAAAAAAAAAAAAAGTGAGGGAAAAATCTCAATACATATTTCAGACAAGAGATACATCCAGGATATATAAAGAACACTTATGATTCAGTGTTAACCCAATTAAAACAAGAAAACAATTTGACCAGACATTTCTCCAAGGAAGATATACAAATATTCAGTAAGTACATGAAGAGATGCTCAACATCATTAGTTAGGAAAATTAAAATTAAAACCCAAGGAAAGACTACTACATACCCATTAGAATGGCTAAAATTTTTTAAAGCCGACAACACCAAGGGCTGACAAGGGTATAGAACACGGAAACTATCATTCATTGTTGGTTGGAAAGTAAAATGGCATATATGTGTTAAGAAACTGAAATCAGTGGGAAAGTAAAGCGATTTGAAAAACAAGTTTAGCAGACCCTTACCCCCTTCTGCACAGACTTGCACACAAATGTTCATAGTCGCTTTACTCATAAAAACTCATAACTGTATGTAACACAAATGTCCATCAACAGGTGAATGGATAAACAAATTGTGGTTATACATAGAATGAAATACAAGGAAGAAGAAGAAGAAGAAGAAGAAGAAGAAGAAGAAGAAGAAGAAGAAGAAGAAGAAGAAGAAGAAAGAAAAAGGAAGGAAGGAAGGAAGGAAGGAAGGAAGGAAGGAAGGAAGGAAGGAAGAAAGAAAGAGAAAGAAGAAAGAAAGAAAGAAGAAAGAAAGAAAGAAAGAAAGAAAGAAAGAAAGAAAGAAAGAAAGAAAGAGAAAGAAAAAGAAAAAAGAAACAACATACCACTATGGGCCCCTGACTGGCTCAGTCACTAGAGCATGTGACTTTTTTTTTTTTTTTTTTAATCTCAGGGAGATTTGAATTTGAGCTCCACTTTGGGTATAGAGATTATTTCAAAACAAAATCTCTTTTTCAAAAATATTGTATTTATTTATTTGACAGGGAGGGGGAGAGAAAGAGAGAGAGAGAGAGAGAGCACACAAGCAGGGGGAGCAGGAGAGGGAGAATCAGGCTCTCCGCCCATCAGGGAACCCTTCAAGGGGCTTGACCCCAGGACCTGGGATCATGTCCTGAGCCAAAGACAGACACTGAGCACTAAAAACAAAACAAACAAACAAACAAAAAAAACTAAAAAAAAAAGAGGGGTGGTGGTGCCTGGGTGGTGCAGTCAGTTAAACATCTGACCCCTGGTTTCAGCCCAGGTCATGATCTCTCCTCCCTCCGTCCCTCTGCTCACGCTCACGCTCATGCTCTCCCTTGTCTCTGAAATGAATAAATGCACCTAAAAAAAGAACTACTGGAATAGGCAAAAATGTGAATGAATCTCAAAACATGATGCTACCTGGGGCTCCAGGGGGTGGGGGGCTCAGTCAGCTAAGCAGCCAACTCCTGGCTCGGGTCATGATCTCAAGGTCATGGGATCAAGCTCCACCACAGACTCTGCGCTCAGCGGGGAGTCTCTTTCAGGATTCTCTCTCCCTCTGACCTTTCCCCCCCACTCACCCACCCCCACTCACCGTCTCTAAAATAAATAAATAAATCCTGAAAAAGTAACATTATGCGAAGTGAAAGAAACTAGACACAAAGGAGTTCCCAGTGTCAGATTCTATTCATATGCAATTCTAGAACAGATATAGTTCATCTATTGTAATGGAAAGAGATCAGTTGTTGCCCTTCTCTGAGGAGTCGGGAGGCTTGCAGGGGGCACGAAAGAACTTTCTGAGTTGCAAGAAATAGTTTACATTTTGGTATGTTTGGTATGGTGTTTACATTTGTCAGAATTCACTGAACCACGCAGTTAAAAAAAAAGACACATTTTATAACATATAGATTATTTTTCAGTAAAGTTGACTTTAAAAAACATAAAAAGAATTAAAAAGTGCTAAATAGATACAAGATAAAGTTATTTTGTCGGTTTGCTAGGGTTCCCGGAGAAACTATGGCAGAGTGTGGCCTGAGGAACACCATCAGCTCCCGGATTCCGAGCTCGAGGCCCAGCGCCGAGTGTTGGCAGGGCCGGACCTGGTCATCTCCCCACCCCCCTTCTTGGGGTCCCCCGGGGTCTCCTCCTTAGACAAGGACACGAATCCATATTGAGTGAGGACCCACCCTAAAGGATCATATTTTAACTTAATGATCTCTTTAAAGGCCCTATCTCCAAATATAGTCACGTTCTGAGGCAACAGGGGTCAAAATTTCAACATATGAATTTTGAATTCAGGGCCATAATACTTGCCCAGCCAAATATACATTTTTATTTCATAAATTCATGGTGAGTGTAAGATTGGTGAACCAGATCAGGATGCCTCGGGACTCTCGAAAAATGATTGATCTCAAACCTCTGCCTTCACTTTATCAATTCTGGTCCAATTAAAAAGAGGAGGGAAGGAAGCGAAAGTCAGGAGGCTGGGTAGGAGGAGGGGAAGAAGGCAAGAGCACGGCTGCTTGAACGGTAAACTTTCAAGCAAAATTACTAAGTGAAAAACGAAAATTTGAGAGTTTAACATCGGGCTCTCCATTACTATCCTATTATACATAAGGGAAGATTTGGAGGATTCCCACCTTGTGGACCATGAATTTCCCAAGTGCTCGGGGCTGACTCTACCCAAGTGATACTCCCTTGAAGTTTTGTTTCAGGAGGAACCAAAGAGGTCCTACTTGGATTCCAGGGCACAAGGAGAGCTCTTCCAGGGCATAGCTCCTGGTCCAGAGAAATAACAGGAGGATAAAAATCATTTCAGACGTCAAATGGGAAGCCCATGAGTTGGCTTTCCGTGGCCACATCCCCGGGCGGGAAGAGGGATGCTTCTGAGGAAAAAAGGGGGCGGAGCGGAATGGAGGAAACCTCTCTGGGGCGGTGACTGCGGAGGGGGAGGAAGGGTCGGGGCAGAGGCTGGGCAGTGCTGAGCTCCCGGCGGGACGTCCTCGGCCAAGCTCTGAACGCAGAGGAACCTGCTTAGGGCGGGTTAGGCCGCCCCGCCGCGGAGGGGGCCCCGCACCCGAGAGGGAGCAGCAGCGGGGGGCGGAGGGGGGCCCTGGGTGGCCGAGGCCCCGCCGCGACCGGAAAGCCTTCGCCGCCACTGCCTCCCCAACCCGGAGTCGCCCACCCGGCTCCCCGACTCAGACCTGAACGGGAGCCTCCAGGCTTCGTGGCAGAGGAGTGGAGGGGGGGCCGCCCGCCCTCCGGGTTCACAGACGCTGGGTTGGGGGCGGCTGGTGTCTCCCGGGCCGGGAAGCCGCACGAGGCACAGAGCGCAGGTGCTGGGGTGGCAAGGAGCCAGCCGGAGCCCGCGGCGGAGTGGAGTTCACACGCGCACCACCCTGCTCTCGCGCATCGGGTGCGCTCCGCCGGGGGGCGGGAGATTGAACCCCTGTCAGGCCAAGGCCACCCGGTGGCCTTAGTTATCATAGGCCTGCCCCGACTGGCTTCCTCGAGGCCCAGCCTGGGGGTGGGGGGCGCAGGAGCACCAGGCTGCAGGCTGCATGCTGTTAGAGAAGCTCCCGGGGAGGCCGTGGGACACGGCAGGGCAGGGGGACGGCATCGGGACGGAGTAAGGGATGGAGTAAGGGACAGGACCCAGGATGGCATCAGGCCTGGGCCTCCCTTCGCTGCTCCCAAGTCCTGTTCCCACCGGGGCTCCCGCGCCTCCCTCCCCGGGGCTCAGCATCCGGAGTCTCCCTTTTAGTCCACGCGCACCCAAAGGCCCTGGTGTTGGCATCGTATTGATTTTGGTTTGTCCCCAAGGTGTCTCCCCTCACATAGCCAGGCAGGTCCTGAACTGGAAGGAGGCCACCAGCGGCTGCTGTCCCCCACGTGCCCCCAACCACTCGTCTCACCCCAAGCCTCTGGCCTCACTCGGGTTCCCAGACTCCGCCAGGAGCCTCTTGCTTCCACGAAGGCTGATTCAGCATCAGTAGCGTGTTGTCCCCCTGCCCCCCAACCTGCACTCACTCGCTCGACCTCCTCTGTGCCTGTGTAGACAGAGGACACGATACCGGATTGCGTGCTTGTCTTCATCAGTGCAAGAAAGAAGATTTGGGGAAAAAAGAGTTTGGAGACGTGGCACTTCCAGAAGGATGCTGTGCGGGTGAGCTCAGAGCTGGAGCCGAGCGGGAGGACAGCAGCAGTGCGGGGGTCCCCGGGCCTTGCAGGGGGTGGGGCGCTGGCCGCTGAGGCTCTCATGGGGCGGCAGCCCCCCTCCCCGGGGCTTTGCGAGGCCCGCCAGAGTCTGGGCTCTTCCTCAGAGGCCTGGGAGCCGCCTGGATGGGGAGGCTAACCCCGGAGACTTGGGGGAGGCCAGCTGGGCTCGGGCTGCCCTCCCACCCACCCTACAGCAAAGGCCGCGTCCTGGGGTGGGCACGACCCAGGAATGAGGTCACACCTGGCTGCAAAACCTGCTGAGGGGAAATCCACCCAGTTATGGGTTTTAAGAACCGACCTTCCTGTGGTTCTGGCTGCCCGCGGAAAAACCCACAGGTTAGTGGCTCAAGATGATCTGCAGTCTTCCGCCCATCCACGGGGAGAGAAGCCCAGCAGAGACGGGGCCCTGCCTCTCCCTGCTGGCGCAGGCCTCCCCCAGGGTAGGAGCCCCCCGCTGGAGTTCAAAGAATGAATCAGGTCAGCGGCTCTGAGAGACCAGGCCGGGGGGGCCGAAGGGCCCGGTCATGGGCGCAGGAAGCCAAGGGCCCCCAGCTGTCTGGGAGCCTCTATGACACACCTGGCCCATCTCTTCTTCCCTAAAGGCTGTGCCCCTTCTTCTCCACCTTCATCACCACACGCTCGACTAAAGTCCTAATACTGTCTGGCCTGGCCCATTGCAGTGTTCTCCTGCTCTTCTCTCTGCTTCCAACGTTGACCCTCTTCTCCCATCATCCCGACGCGTCCTTCCAATTACAGTAGAAGTCGTGCTTCTAAAAGGCAACACTAACCATGATTCCCAGCTCATCACGGCCCTAAAGGGGCTATTTCACATCCCTATTTCCCCTGGTAGCATTCTCACCTCCTCATGCCCCGGCTTTACCCAATCTTGGCAAGCTTTGGACACGAGACTGAGGCTCAGGTTAAATAACTGTCCTAGTCTAGAAAATGAGCGTGATAGGCCCAGTCGTGAGCACGCGGGTCGCTCCCAGACTGCCCGCGGCTCCCCACGCAGGGCAGCGGCCTCTCCCCCGGGCCTGTGGACTCCTCGGTGCTCCTCCACAGTCCACGCAGGCCGCACAACCCGCGAGGCCTTTCCCGATCCCTCCAAGAGGAGCTGAGTACATCCTCTCCTGTGCCCCCTGGACCTTGCCATCGCCTCAGCGATAATTCTGCACACCAAGGAAGGGAACTAATGCTCCCATGCCCCACCCTTCCCCGTGGAGTTTCCATCCGTGCACACCTGGGCATCGGCTGCCTGACCCCAGATGTTCCAGGGACCCTTCTTGAGTGGAAATTCAGGCCCTCCACCTGTGGACTGGCCCTGCCTTGTGGCCGGTTCTGGCCTCCCGTTGCCCTCAGCGCCCCCCTCCCGACGCCTCTTGGCTGTCAAGGCCCCCGAGCAGAGTTGGCAGCAAGGAAGGGGTCGGCAGCAGTAGGAGGACGGCACAGCTGCCGAGACAGCCTCACCCCCTCGATGGAGCACATCTGGCTTCTTCATCAGGGTGTCCACACCGCATTTAAACCTGGCCCCAGCCTGCAGCCCAAGGCGTGACCCCGGGGTCCCGGGATCGAGTCTGCATGGAGCCTGCTTCTCCCTCTGCCTGTGTGTCTCTCTCTCCCTCTCTCTGTCTCTCATAGATAAATAAATAAAATCTTTTTTAAAAATTAAAAATAGGGATCCCTGGGTGGCGCAGCGGTTTGGCGCCTGCCTTTGGCCCAGGGCGCGATCCTGGAGACCCGGGATTGATTCCCACGTCAGGCTCCCGGTGCATGGAGCCTGCTTCTCTCTCTGCCTGTGTCTCTGCCTCTCTTTCTCTCTCTGTGACTATCATAAATAAATAAAAATTAAAAAAAAAATTAAAAATAAACCTGGCCCCAGGCTCCCAAAGAACAGGCTGCCACAAGGAGGTTTATACATTTATTTTCCACTTATATATCACCACGGACCAGGCCCCCTACATCTTAGTGACTTCCTTGGCTCATGAATATGCAGTCAAGGCCCCACAGCAAGGACGCCTCCTCCTGCTCCCCGTGCTGCCCAAGACCCTGTGGAGGGAATGCCTGTGGGTGGGTGGGTGGCCCAGTGGGTGCTCCCCGGTGCCTCTGGGCCCGCCAGCCCGGCCCCCCCATGTGTTCCCTCTCGCAGCACAGCCTTGTGGGGTCGGGGCTCCGGGTCACCCCCCGGACAGATCCTGGGCTCCTCATCACCTTGCTTCGTTCCAGGCCATCGTGTCACCGCAGCCCAGGGCCGGGCCCGCTGGAGCCCAGCCTGGACTCGGGGCGCAGAAGTCACATTCTGTCCCTGACGCTGTGGGTGAGAAGCAGTGAATCCGAAGTCACTTTTTAGTCGCCACAATATTCGGAGCCAAATGGTAAGTAAAGCGCCAATTAAAAGACACATGGGGGCTCCAGGGGGTCTCAGTCAGTTGAGCGTCTGACTCTGGATCTCAGCTCAAATCAGGAGCCGAGCCCGGGCTGGAGCCTGGCCTTGGCCTCCCTGCGCAGCTTGGAATCTGCTTGCGGCTCCCTCTCTCCTCCGCCTGAGCCTCCCCCTCCATACTCCTCACTCACTCTCCCAAATAAATAAAATATTTAAAAAATAAAATAAGAGGATCCCTGGATGGCTCAGCAGTTTAGCGCCTGCCGTTGGCCCAGGGCATGATCCTGGAGTCCTGGGATCGAATCCCACGTCGGGCTCCCGGTGCATGGAGCCTGCTTTTCCCTCCTCCTGTGTCTCTGCCTCTCTCTCTCTCTCTCAATCTATCATGAATGATGAATAAATAAATAAATAATAAAAAATAAAATAAAAAAAAATAAAAGACACACGAGGAAAAGAGAAATCTTACCATTTGCAACAACAGCGCTGGAACTTGAGGGCATTATGCTAAACGAACTCAGTCGGAGGAAGACAAATGCCAGATGACCTCCCTTACCTATGAAATCTAAAGAAGACCACAAACAAAAACCTGAGTTTGCAGGTACAGACCGGTGATTGACAAAAGTGGGGGGTGGGGGGGCCAGAAATGGGTCAACAGGGGTCAAAAGCAGGAACAGCCAGCCACAAGGTAAAGCAGGCCCGCAGCTGTAATCCCCAGCACGGCGACTGTAGTCAATGAGGCTGTATCATTCAAAAATTGCCAAGAGACTACACCTTAAAAGTTCTCATCACAAGAAAAAAATATTTGTGGCCACGTGCAGTGACGGATGTTAACTGGACATCTCGTGACGGACGGTCCTCCACAGCCCACACAAATACCAAATCGTCGTGTCGCACACCTGAAACCAACACGCTGCCGTGTGTCCATTGTATCGCCATCAAAAGGAGAGGGAGGCGTCAGAGTACAGAACGGATCATTTAGGAACTGGAACCATAGGAGACCCAAGTGATCCGGGAAGACCTGAACCACAGCAGAAGGACCGCACCAGGACCCCGGGGACCCGTAGAAGGGCTGCTCCTCCAAACTTCATGTTGGTCTGTGGGATTTTCTCATAATGGGAAAGACAGTAAGAGCCAACATTTATTAAGTGCTTGCTATATTTTATGTTCTCTCTTAAGAGGGTTACATCTACTAATTTATTTAATCCTCCTAATGGGAATCTGAGGCGCGGAGCTTAAATGACATGTCCAAGGCCTAGTTGGCAAGTGACAGAGCTAGAACTCCAGCTCTGGTGATCTGTGTCAAGAGCTGGGATGCTTAAGTTCCATCCCACAGACATCTCTCTCTATGCTCTGGGACATTTTGCTCTGCAGTGGATGGGAAGATATGGGGAGGTAGAGCATTTTCTCAACCTTTGGGTCAGTTCTAAGGCTCTCAGGCTTTACCTTAAACAGAGATTTATCTTGGAGAAGGCCTGATGATTCCTAGATGATTCTAATGGGCAGCGAGGAGGGTAACAGGTGCCTGGACGAAGCCACACCCTCAGGGACTCCCCCTCCCATTTTAAAAGTTAGCCCTGCTTTTGATTTGATTGAATCATAGCACCCATGACATCAGATTTAGGGTGGTCTGGTCTGTAGTGATAGATAAGGACCTAACTTAGGTTCTGGTTTGCCAAGTGACTTAGGACCGGGCTGTATGTGCAAGTAGCTGGGGGCATTTCTCTCCCCACTGCCCTGCTCAGTTCATTTCCCACTCCGTGTCTCCCCCCAGAGCCTGGAAGCCCCATGAGAACAGGAACTGTGTCTCCGTCGTTCCACACTCTACCCCCACGCTCCTGGCATGGTTCCATGTTGTAGACACCTAGTGAAGAGGTGTCCAATTAACAAGCGGATGACACACAAGCACTTGACTACAAGGGTCTATGTGGTGGAAAAAGCAAAGACTTTGGAGTCAGGAAGACCCAGGTCATACTCTCAGCTCTCGGTTTCAAGAGAGTGTCAGCTTCCATTGCGGGGATGCTCTAAAGTATATTAGACAAAAATAGCGTATCATCAAAATTACCTTCCAAAGACTCTACAAAGGTGCCTCCACTTAGACTAGCGCAGTCAGTGTTCCTTCCAGAAACAGATGTCTATTTCTTCAGTTGCGTGCCAGACTAAGTTGGCTTGCGTTTAGGAGACAAGTCATAAGAAAAATAGCTACCGTTAAGCCCTGGAATCATCCGCAGCCCGGCCCGTTGCTGCCTGTCGGAGCAGCACATGGTAACAAGGACCCTCTCAGCTGACGGCGCTCATAGCTCCCTGGATATGGAGGTGGGCAGATTAACGGCCCCTTCCACTTAAATGTTTATACAAATGTCATTTTTCATTATATATTTTATGTTAGTAAGCTATTGTAATGCATGTTTTCGTGATTTTTAAATTATTCTATTCTGTTTTATTTGCATCCATGTGAGTTGAGTTCTCCTATAAAGCCCCGGGTTGCTCCTTTGTCAAGTGATATGCCGGCTCTGGTCTACACATGAAACAAGGGAGGAGGAGGGACGCCACGGGAACTGAAAGAGAAAAAAGGACACCAGCGTAAGACAGGAGAGCTTTGTACTGCACACACTCTCTTTTCTGACTTGCTCCAACAAAACTCCTTTGGGATTTCTATCCTGTCCTCTCCATTTAATTAACAAAATGCTCTTGCAGTGTTAATAAGTGCCAGGCACTGTTCTAAGTGCTTCGGGAATATTGTCTCGTTCAAGCCTCATACTACCCCCCATGAGCATATTATTACTCTCATTTTATAAAGGAGGAGACTGAGGCACAGAAAGAGCGAATCGTATGTCCAAGGACGTTAGCTGATATGTGACATCGCTGGGACTCCCACCCTGTGGTTTGGGGGAGAGTCCATGCTCTTCACCAGTCTGCTTAAGGGTGGTTCTGATGACGCAGCCTCTATTACCCTCATACTTACGGCAACATTGGCCTAATAGAATTTCTCAGAACTAATATTAGAAGGTATGGGACAAACTTTGAGGGGAAATGCTGCATATGTTTCTTCATCTTGGGGGCAGGAGGGTTCCTACTATGGTAAAGGCCCTGCAGGTTCTTGGAGCCAGGAGCTCCCTATAGTTCTTTCTACCCAGCACTTTCTGGATTTATTGAAGGCAAACCATGTTCATGCAGTGGTTGCTCACATCTTCCAATGCGAGTGTTGCACAGAAAAGCTCCTGGGAAATGCTGGCTGCAGGATAAAGTCTAAACTCCATATTTGGTCAAGAAAGTTCTGCTTCATAAACCTGGCTTGATGAGCTAAGTGAACTTATTTTCATGACTTCTTGATTTACCTTCTCACAACATCTCTGGCCTCGCTTTCCCTTACCTGACTCACTGAATTTCTCTTCTTTGAACTTTCTATCCCTTTTCTTTCCTCTGTGCCTTTGCTTCTGCTGTTTCCTCTGCCTGGAATTCTGTTTTATTCAGAATGAGGAATGCCCTCTCCTTTCTCCCCTGGTAAACTCCTAATCATTTTAACCACCAGCTCCAATATCCGCCTCCCCCCGCCAACCCAGCCCACGTTCCCGAAATCCACAATGGATTATGCCTAACTCCTCCTTTGGCACCTCAGAAATCTTTATTCATATCACTGTTTCTTTCAAAGCCATTGTGTTTTCTGTTCCTCTTCTTTTATCTATTACATCACACTCTTTAAAAGCTATAATTACTGAGTATGCATTATGTGCTAAGCTTTGTGTTAAGCACCTTATGTGAATTTTTTCATGTATGCTTTATCAAACCTTTGAGTTACATATTTATTATTGTTATGTTATTATTATTTGCATTTTAGAGAAAAGGAATTTGAGGTTCAGAGAAGTCATGAACATAAATTCATTTAGCTCATCAGCCATTGGATTTGAACCCAGATGTTTCTGGTGACCAGTTGTATTCACGTTAATTTTACGTGTCCATCTCATTCCCTGTAATGTGATGATTTCAAGAGCACAGACTCTTTTTACACATTTCTATACCCTTTGCTCCTAGCACAAGACCTACTAAGACTGTCATAACCACTTATGTTTCATAAAAGAACAACTAGATACATGAGTGGAAGATGATCCAAGTGGTGACACCCCAACCTTCACAGGGGATCCAAGTGGTGATCCCAGTCTTTCTGCCTAACTTCCACCCCATTAGGCAAGACCCTTCTCTCTGGCCTATAACTCTAACTGCAGAGAGAAGTAATGTACAGAGTCTTAGCTCCACAACCCTTATAAAGAGTGGATAAGCTCTAGCTCTCACATATTTTGCCAAGACTAATTATTTTAGCATTCATCAAGTACTTCCGATGTGTTAGTCACTGTTCTAAGTGTTTTACATGCAAATTCATCACAAAACCCCAAAGTAGATGCTGCTATTATAGATGAGGGAACTGAAGCAGAAAGAAATAAACCTGCCCTAGCTCCCACAGCTACTGAGTGGTACGGCTAGAAGTCCAAGTTGGGTAATCTGGCCCCAGAGCCCACATTCTCACTCACTACTGGATACTGTCTTCCAACAGCCCATGCAATGAGAAAATGGGAATAATTCCTATTCCAGACAGAAAGAAAATGGAATTTGTCAGGGATTTTTGAAATTTGAGTGGATCAGTTAACCCATTTCTTCAATGGATCTATGGTTGGCTTAGCCACACTTTTCAGGAATCCCATAGGGCTAGGGTTCCTGCTCAACATGAAGTATTGAACAGCAGCATGATGTCTCTTCATGTCTCTGTCTCTTTCTATCTCTCTCTCTCTGTCTGCCGACCCCCAGAAACTTTGTTCTTTCTCCCTCTTTTCATCTCTCTCTCCCTTGGTCCTTCCCTGGTCCCATAGCTCAACGCACATGTTAATAATTTGGGAGATACCGTTTTTTAAAAATATAGAATTCAGGCTTTACAAGCAAATTTATTTTGATAGAGGTAGGTGGGAGGAAATCTGCCTCTGTTTGTAAAGGGATTGTGGTAGAAGAGCAGAAACGGGAGCCATGTCAGGGGAAATGCAGACTCCAGAGCCGGAATGAGCCTATAGCCAATTGGATAATAATTGTGTCATTTATTACCTTATTGTCTAAATTGTGTCTTTTGAGTTTCCTGACTCTTAATCCAAGAAATCTCTTCTCAGTGCTCAGGTGGTAAATTATTTATCCACCTTTCTTTCTCTTTCATTAACCTTGTCTTCCTATGGGAATTCAGCAGTTACTAGCAACTTGCCCCAGACAGAGTACAGTAGCAGATCTGGGGAGGTTAACCCTGAGCATTCCCAGGTATTTCAAGTCATGGTGACTTGTTCCAGGGAGTAGTGATGAAGGGTAAGAACCCAGGCTTTAGAACCAGAGTGTGTAGATTCAAATCCCAGCTCTGCTCCTTAAAAACTGTGGGTTCTTGGGTAAAATACTCATTTTTCTCATCTGTAAAATGGGGATAGTAATAATATCCAGCTCATAAAGCGATGGGGATTGCATGCATTAAGCATGTATGGCACTTAGAAGAGTTCCAGGCACATGTTAATGCTGTATAAGTGTTTGCTTTTGCTGTTGTGATTGTTATGGGTAGAAGGAGTAATCATTAGTGAGAAGGGTTGGTTAGAAGTAAAAGGATTCTTTGAAAATCTTCCATTTATTTTCATGAAGTCTTTGGTTTTACCTCATCAAACATTTCTTGATCACTGTCATTATAATGAAGATTAAAAAAGAAATAAGACCCAAATTAACTAACTAAAAGATGAATAGATGGATGGAGAGATAGATGATAGATAGATAGATAGATAGATAGATAGATAGATAGATAGATAGACAAAAACTGTCCCATTGCCCAGAGGCTTACATCATCCTTGGTAAATTGGACACATTAACAGGTAGTTTTAATAGAATATGTTACCTGCTTATATAAACAAATACAGAGCATTTAAGGAGACCTCATTGGGAGGAGAATGTCCTGTCTCAAACTACATCAAGGATGAGTAAGATGGGAATAGGTAAATTAAGATAGGAATGGAATTCCAGGGTGAAACCAAGGCATGAGCACTGCTTGGTGCAGTAAAACACCTGCTGTCAGTGAAGCACTAAAGCCACGAGGCATTGCCAGGCCACAGCAGAGAGTACAGAGAATGGGGCAGGCAAGTAGGGCGGTAAGTCATGGATCGAGTGCCAAGTATCCTTGGATTTTACTTTGCTTTGTTCCATGAAAAGATCCCAATGGAACTCCCAGTTTCTATCTCGGTAACAAAAACTCAGAGGAATGGAACTTCATGCTCCCCCATAAAGAGCTCTTTGGACAAATAATAGATTATTCACAGTGGCTATAATTAGGAGTGGGCACTTTACCCCAAGAAGGTGGTCCATTCCCACCTTGGGCTGCCTTGGACTTGGTGAGAGGATCTGGGTGTTCTGGCTATTGCCACCAAAAAAACCACTCCAAAACTCAGTGACTTAAAACAAAAATTTATTGCTATTTTCATGTTTCCATGGGTTGACTTGGCTCAGCTGAGTGATTCTCACTTGGTATTGCTCATAAGATTGCAGTTGTACATTGGCTGGGCTGCAGCATCTCAAGCAATGCTGGAAGTCTAAGATGGCTCACTCACATGGCTGGGCGTTGATGCTGGCTGTTGGCTGAAATCTCAGTTGCGCTGTTGACCACAGCCTCTCCAGATGGCTTGGACTTCTCACAGCATGGTGGCTGGGTTCCAAAAGGGAATTTCCTAAGAGTACGCATTCCAAGTAGCCCAAGCAAAAACTGCAAAAAAGCCACACTACATCAGCATTACTTCCACCACATCCTCTTGCTCAAAGCAGCCATAGGGCTCACCCATATTCAAAAGAGTGGGAAAATAGACTCTACCTCTTGATGAAGGAGTGGCGAGAATCCACTGTAGAACAGCATAAGGGCTGAAAGATATTATTGAGACCATCTTTGGAAAATACAATCTGTCACATTGGCATAAGGAAGATACTCTCCAGGATTGTTTTAAGAATATACTCTCGGGGTGCCTGGGTGGCTCAGTTGGTTAAGCGTCTGCCTGCCTTTGGCTCAGGTCATGATCCCAGGATGGGGTGGGGGGTGCGGTTGGGCTCCCTGCTCAGTGGGGAGTCTGCTTCTCCTTCTGCCCTTCCCCCCGCTCTCTCTTTCCCCCCCGCCTCAAATAAACAAAAATCTTTAAAGAAAAACGAAGAATATACTCTCATTAAGAATATGTGACCTTGGTGTTTCAGATAGAGGGAGGATCCCAGAACTCACGCTGAAGGGGAATCAATACCTCTGAGGGTTGTTGCATTGAAGAAAGAACACTGGACTAGACAACCAGAGACCTGGGTTTGAGTCTAGCTCTCTACTTATTAGCGTAGTGGCCTTAAGTGAATTGCTTCTTTCTGAACCTCAGTTTCCTTGTCTGAAAAGTAAAAATAAGAAAAACAAATCTCAAAAATTCTCTTTTCAGAGACAGCTGGGATTTTGAGGCCTCTATAAGGGGTTTACTTCACTGCAACTGTGTGCAACCTCTAATTCTTTTATCGACTGACTCTCTTTATGGGAGTATTGTGACCACAGCAGACCCAGTTTGTCCAGAAAAGTCCTAGGTTAAGCCTGTTTTTAAAAAAAATACATATATATATATATATATATATATATATATATATATATATATAATTAGAATAGTTCCCCCTTTCACTCTCAGGTGTTGAAGTTTGGATAATAAATTGTATGATCATCCTCGCGCTAAGGTATAGGGTAATGTACAGTTACCGTCTGTGATTATATGTTTACAGTGGGCCTATTTCATTCTTCAGACTTTATTAGGTATGAGTAGTGACTGAATCCAGTTCTTCTGATCGCAAGCAACAGAATCCAATTTAAATAGCTTAGGCCAAAAATGGAATGCATTGGATAGATACTAAAGTATCTTGCAAAGTTAAGGACAGCTAGGTCTGAAACAAGAGACAGTATGAGGCAGTACTATCTTTAGATCTCTGAGATTTGTGTCATTTTCTTTCTTTCCAGACTGATTTTCCCTGCTTCTTCAAGTACATGATAGTCAGAAGATGGCTGTCCCGTGGTTGCTATTTGTTTCCCTCAGTTACAGCCATGCACAGAGACTAGCTTGTTACCAATTTCAAATTTTTGGAAAGTAAATGTGATGAGTCTACCCCTGGTCCAAATTGCTAGAAGTGGGATGAAGGACAGAGAAGATAGTTAGGGGCCCACCCAGTGATATAGAGGAAACTCTCAGAGAAAGTGATTGTGTTATTTCAGGACCCCCAAGAAGCAAATACCAAGACAAGATTAAATTGGATAAAAGTGTATTAAGGGAAATGTTTGTGACATAGAGTGGTAAAGGAGCCAAGCAAAAGCCATTGGATGTAAATATGATCCCAAGTGAAAGTGAGAGAAGGAAAAAAAGGAGGGAGGAAGGGAAGGAGGGCGGGAGGAAATGTTTGACTAGTTTTAGATCCAAGTTTTAAGCTCCAAGGAGAGTTTAGTAAGGCCACTGGGGAGTCCTCAAGCCAAAGATGTTCATCAGGGGAGATTGTAGTCAATTAGGAAGAAGCGTGCTTTAGTATCCCTGCTGGACTCAGTCGTTGGTCGAAGTAGCCTATGAAAGCAGTGGCCTTAGAGCCAACATGGCAGTGGATTTTAGAGCTCAGCAGCTTAGGCCCTTGGTGGATCTTACTCTTAGAGCTGAATATCTGAGAAGTGCATTCCCGTGGCCACAGCAATGGGCATTAAGAGCAGAGCAAATACCCAAAGGTGTCTAGTGTAGCAGGTTCCTCAAAGTGGCTCAAAGATCACCCAAAGTTTGAGTAAAAGGTTCTATTCTAAACTCAAGGAGAAGGTAAAGCAGGGGAAATGATAGAAGGCAGAAGAATGAGACTAGAGGCTGGAACTGGGAGACTCTAAGATCAATCATACTTACATTCAACAAAGATCAGTTGACTGGGTGCCTTATACAATGTTCCGGGTTCTGGGAATAGAGGGGTGAAGAAGCCAGGGATTCTGTCTGTAGTCTACGGAGGACTTACAGACCATTCAAGAGATGAAAATATTCTATAAGTGTTATTGCAGTGATAAACACAAGATGCTGAGGTTACACAGAGGATGGACACCTAACTTTGATGAGTATTGAGCTTCCAAGGAAGGGACCTTAACAGTCTCCAAGCTAACTCTACCTTCATGTTACGTCTGAAGTTGGCAAAGTGTTTTGATCAAGGCCCAGGCACTTTGCTGGCCATTGAGGGAGTTTTAGAACTCAGAGCTCTTGAATTCTGCTTTGTTTCATGCTCTGTATCTGATGGCAACTTAATTATTGCCAGTCCTGGATAAGCATCCATTCCTCCCTGCAGAGCCAAGCGTTGTTATTATTTGCTTTCAACCTATCAACACCACCACCAGAAATATAGATGATTAAAAACCAAACTGAGGATGCTACCTTTTAGAACTCTTTGAGGGCTTCTGAACAATCAGGAAACTTTAGCCTGTATTTTCAGAATATGCTGTCAGGGAAGGTCATCTGAATCATATCCATCAAATGTTGGGGATGACTCACCGTCAAACAAATCTCACTTTTAAAAACTTGCCTTTATAAATACACAAGAAGAAATCACTTCTGTTGTTTTTGAGAGGGTTCTTCATTTCCTCTACCTCCCCTTCTAGTTCTCACTTTGAGGCCCCCAAACAAAAGGCCTGCAGAAGAGGTACATACCTCCTGGCTGCCCCCAGCTGGACTGGCTTCAGACACCCAAGATAACCCCAGAGGAGCTGCCCTCCCTTCATTTTGTTCTTCCCTGGCCTTATTGGGTCTGACTCACCAAAGCCTGAAGGCTTTGCCTCCTCAGGGTTATGGCCTGTGGGGAAGGGAAAGAGCTGCTTGCTGCAGCCAGTGGGTAATTAAAGATATGCATGCAGCCCAATGAGTGGCTGTTGCACAGAAAAGGCTTACAGTCAGTTGAGGCCAAAGAGTGAAATGTTCTTAAAGAGAGGCTTGGGCTGCCTTTCCCTGTATTGGGTCATCAGCCGGAAGAGAGTCTTTCAGATCACTATATTGGGTATTCTTTCTTCAAGACTCTTCTTCTGAGTGGCTTTTTTTTATCTGAACTTTTCCATGTTGGAAGGGGTAAGGTTTGCAGAAACACAATTTGCCATTCCTTCAGCCTCCAGGTTATTCTATTTTACCAGAAAAATCCATACACTAGGTGCCTAACAGAGCTGCACCCCTTTGGCATACAACTTCGAGAGGAAAAACAAACATCTCAAGTGAATCTCCACTGTTTAGGGCTAGAAGTGGCATATCTCTCTCCTCCCACATCTACCCTTAAAAAAAAAAAGTATATTCTTATGGAAAATATAGAAATAAGGGGCACCCAGGTGGTTCAGTGGTTGAGCATCTGCCTTTGGCTCAGGCATGATCCCAGGTCCCGGGATCGAGTCCCACACTGGGCTCCCCATAGGGAGCCTGCTTTTCCCTCTACCTGTGTCTCTGCCTGTCTATGCCTCTCATGGATAAATAAATAAAATCTTAAAAAAAAAAAAAAAAGAAAAAAGAAAAGAAAATATAGAAACAAAAGAAGAAAAGAAAAGCCTGTAATTCTTCCCTCCCTAAGATTTTCATTGCTAACATTTTGGTATATGTCCTCCCATGCTTTTTTGCCTAAGCCAAACACATGCACACACATGCACACACATGCACACACACACACACATGCACACACACACACACACACATACATGCTGGAGCAAAATTAATCTGGAGCATATTTCCATGTTAATATACTTTTATACTGTTATTTCTAATGGCTATATAATATTTCATTACATATTTATATCAGGATTAATTTAACCAACCATTATTCCATTGGATGTGCAAATTGTATCCTATTTTCACAATAGCCCCTTTGATCTTCACCTCAACTCCCTCCTCGTGCAATGGAAATTCACTTAGCAGAATAAAACAGTGTTAGCTACTTTCCTTTAAATCAGTAGTTCTCGTCTAGAGGTGATTTTGCCCTCTGGGGGACACTTGGCAATATCTGGACACATTCTTGGCTATCAAAACTAGGGGACTACTCCCGGCATGTGGTAGGTACAGACCAGAGAGGTTGCTAAACATACTGCAATGTATAGATAGCTCACCACAACTGAGAATTATCCAGTCTCCAATGTCAACGGTACGGAGGTTGAGAGACTGCTCTAAATATTGGTCTAATTGCAGTTATACACTTAAATGAGCTGTCAGTCAGAGGATCCCCATGCTAATTCCCTTCTTCAGTTCCTTTTCACCACCTTTTCACTTTAATTCATCAAATACAAATAGAACACTGAGCCAGACACAGAAGTGACAAAATGCAGCTCTTTCCATGCACTGAATCACACCTTGCATTGCAAAAGCTTTTTCCAGATCAGTGGAAACTGTGCTTTTCCTTGTCCATGTTGCTCTTAGCAACCAAACTCTCAGTCTTTATTCAATTACTCAGTCGGCAGTCACGTGCTGTTAACATTCTCCCCTCTGAAAAAACTTTCCTTCGAACCTCCACCCATCCCCCTCAAGTCCGTGGCACACCCTCCTTCCTATATGCTCCCAGACCTTTGGTATATAATTTTAATCTTAATGATCCACTTACTTACCTGTCTCCCATATTAGACTGTGAACTCCTCAAGGGAAAGGAGAGTGTCTCATCGATCCTCAGCTCCCTAGTTTCAGTGTCTCAATAAATGTTTGGCAAATGAATTAACAGTTGAATGAAAGCCCCTTTGGAAAATCAGGTGCCTTCAGGTATTGCTGTCCGACGCTCATCATGAGGACTAAGGCAATGCACAGAAATACTCCTTCATAATAATGCTCAGTGAGATTTTTTCTGTATCATATAAAATCAAAAAGATCTCATCCTGTTTTCTATCTGTATCAGCCAGCTTTTAGAATTTCCAGCAATTAGTATTTCCCAGTTGTCAGTATTTCTCTTATTAATATTCATGGGAAATTCTCTGGAAATGCCCTCAGCGTAGCCACAAAGACAATCCACCTTCTATAGCAAAATCCACATGACTATTTAGTGTTTGCTTATTTATTTTCCACCAGTGATAGGATTGACAACTGAGCTTAGGGCATTTCCCAAAATCTTAAAACAGTTATGGGTTGATGTTCTCAGAGATCAGTTCAAAAAATTATCGTCCTTTTCCTACCTTCAGACTTGGTCTGTCCCCACTGGCTACAACTGCTAAGTACTTGCCTGATTCAGGTTTAACCCAGTGTGGTTGCTCTCCATCTCTCAGCCCCTTCAAGACCAAGTCCCAGGCAAAATAAGCCAGGACAAGCTTTCTTCCTAGTCATCAGAGGGTAAGTGTGAAGGGTTCTAGAGCATGAGTCAAAGGGTCTGAAAGCATAATTTGCAAATCTCATAGGCCTCTAAGTCGAGATAGTCTGTCTTTGGAAGGTCCTTGCTAATAATACAAACATGTTCCCTGGAGGTGGTGCAGGAGAGGGATGGAATGGTAGCTTCACAAAAAGGAATGGAGTTTAAGGACTTAAGGACAGAGAAAGTCCCCAGCAGGAGGGGATGGGGAGAGGAGGGTTCACATGAAATGTGAACAGGATCAGAAGTGATTTGTATGGGAACCAGATACCAGACCATTTTCAATATAGAATGACTTAAGTGCCCAGGAGGTAAATGCAAATGTCCGCAAACTCCACTGGGGCTACTGTTTCCAGGTTATGGAGTGACATTGTATTAATTACAACAGTTAATATTTGGGGAGCGTGACATGTATCAGGCACTATACTTACAAGTATTAATTCATTCCATGCTCATTATGACTTTATAAGGTAGGATTATTATTCCCATTTTCAAGGTATGGAGATTGAAGCATTGAGAGGTTAAGGAACTCGCTCCAGGTCACACGGCAGCACAGGAGCAGACCAAGCTGAAGAGCTAGGTGAGAAATAACAGGATACAAAGTGATGTGGACTGTCTTTTACAGTAGTACGTTTTATAACAATCACACCTTTTTAAATAGTGACTTAGAGTTCACCCAGAGCTTGTGTACTCATAATTCCAAGTGAACCATGGAACGAGAAAATGAACGACTGAACTTACTACTTAAAGAAAAACACATGGGTTAATACCATCATGTGAGTGCTTCCCAAGATTTTTCCATGGATTTAGAGATACATAGTGATTTTATGAAAACTCAATCCACATGTGTGCTGTGTATCCTGCTATTTCTTACTTAACAAGCTATTGTGAATCTCTCCATCTCATGCTAATAAATAATTAATCTACATTATAACTGATAATCATATCTAGTATTCTGAAGTATGGAAATAACATGACTTATTATAATACTATAATTTTAAGCATTTAGGTTATTTTAATATTTTTACTATTATGAACCATGCTATAATAAATACTACTATTCACCTTTTTAATTATTTCCTTAGGATACATTCTGAGAAGTGGAATTTCTGGGTCAAAAGGCAAGGTAAATAAATCAGGGCTTTGGCATGTGTTGCCAGATTTCCTTCTGGAAAGATTGTAGTAAGATATATTCGCACCAGAAGTTCATATGGAGTTCATTTCTCCATACCCTAGACGACATTAGATAGTATAATTTTTGTTTGTACGTTTGTCAATTTGACAGGACATAAGAAGCATTTTCATTATTGATTTAATATCATTACTCTTTTTATTGAGGGAAATTTCCTGTTTCTGTTTTTGTTTTCCTAATGGAGAGATCTATTATATCAAAAGGTATAAAATTCTCTCTGCCCATTTTGCTTTCTTCTGTTTATTTGAAAGATATCCATATTTATAGTTCCCTTCCCAGTGGTTACTCTGAAACTTTTAACACACACAGCCAAATAGATCTTTCTAATGTGTGGAATTAATAAGTATCTCTTCCTCTGACAAGCTAAGAGCTTCAGCTTATTTTTACATTTATCTGACTTCCCTCCTTCCACCACCAAGTTCAGCAGTTTGTTTTCTACCTATAGGTACTCGGTCTACAGTCCTTCAAGCCACAGTGAAGCTCTTGTAGGCCAGGAGGAAAGCAGACGAGCAAAGCGCTGGACAGGAGAGAACAAATTCCTATATAAATTATCTCAGAAAAGAAATCTTAAAATAAAGGAGGCTTGGTTATCTCATCATCTCACCTACTCAAGGCATATTAGTCAGTGTGCTTCTCCAGTGAAACCGAACCAAGAGAATATATAAATATATAAAGAGAGCAGATTTATTATAGGAACTGGTTAATTTGGTTATGGATGCTGAAAGGCCTCACCGTCCGCTGCCTGAAAACTGGAGAACCAAGAAGTCTAATGTTGTAGTTCAGTCCAAGTCTGAAGGGCCTAGCATCTGGGGTTAATGGTTCAAGTCCCAGTTTGAGTCCAAAGCCCATGATCTGAGAGCACTAAAGTCCCCAAAGCAGTGAAAAATAGATGTCTCAACTTAAGCAGGGAGAGTAAATTCATCTTTCCTTTGCTTTCTGATCTATCCAGACCCTCAGTGGGTTGGATGCTGCCCACACACATCAGGGAAGGGGCATCAGCTTTACTCGATCTAATGATTGCTAATCTTTTTCAGAGACACCCTCACAGACACACCCAGAAATAAAGTTTTAGCAGCTATCTGGGCATCTTAGCCCAGTCAAGTTGACACATAAAATTAATCATCATATAAGAGTAGAGGAAAAACAAACAAAAGAACCCAAAAAACAAATAAAAAAAAAAAAACCCAGACATCCAGAGGAACTAGAACCAAGAAATGGAAAACATTTGAGAATTGTGTGCACTTCTCACTGCCCTCTGCTCACCTCTCCTTACCGTTCATCAGCTTCATTCTAAAACTTTTCTGTGTTTCCTAATCTTATAAAGCAGAAATTTCCTTTGAGACTCAGGAGAGGGCCCAGGACTGAGACTGGAATCTCTTTGTCCCAATCCCAAATTCCCAGGAGAAAAAAAAAAAAACAAACTATAACTGACTTATTTGGAGTCAGGTGACACCCCCTAGACAAACTGGCTACGGTTAAGGGTGGGATCACAGGAAGACATTTGGCTGTCCACCTCTGTGGAGTGTGGTCGTTTCTCAGAGAAGAACCACAGCTCAGTGGACATCCGCTACAGCGTAGAACACCCAGGAAAGCAAAAACTTTAAGGTAAGTACACGGAAGTGTGGAGGAGACGGTCAACAAGTGTATTGATGCTTCGCTGAGTAGCTTTTTAAAAATACACCTGTTTGGACTCTGCACATACCTACCAAATCAATCCCTGGGGGAAAGAAAAGGATGGATAATCCCACCTGGATAAATTAAGGGCTACACAAGGGAAACTACTACCTAGGTCATTCAGCAATTAAAAATGCAACTAGGGTTCTGTAAAGCAAAGTGATTCTTATCTCAGGATTGTGAGTTTGAGCCAAACATTGGGGATAGAACTTACTTTAAAAATAAAAATGTTAATGGGATCAGAACCCAGGACTCTTTCTAATCAAGACCTGTCTGTGTCAACTGTGCCAAATTCACACATGCAAGAGCCATGGCCTGGGTGAGCTAGAAGACTGGGAAGGTCATGTGTATTCTTGCAAATGGGAACTGAAGCTGGAAAAAATGCAAATGCTCTAGGGATGCAAAATTGCTCCAGGAAGGAAACGAATTTTCCTAGATTTTATTATCAAAATTCTCTAAGCTTTAATGGCTTTTCTAGGTCTGTAGAGTCTATCCTCTGGGCTCAAATCAATCCTTTATGGCCAGAGGACTAGAAGGATTTGGAGTATTTGGTTCTCTTCACATAACTATAATCACTGTGGTTGGGGCTGGGGCAGAGGTTATCGGAGGGACCTTAGAATTTTCTCTTCTCCTTCCCAGTATTTCTACAGTATATACCTATCAAAAAATCTTTAAATTTTAAAAATTGGAATTTAAGTACATAGAATTGAATTAATCATAATCAGTGGTTCTTGACTCACTGTCACCATTGGTGTAAGCATAACTTTTGACTTCTTACCTTGTTTCAACAATATAATAAGCCTCTCTGAACCTACCACCCAACACCAATGTCAGGGCCTTGGCAACGACTTACGCATACCTGTGCCTTCCTTCCTGCACCCACCTCCCTCCCTCCTTCCATACAACATAGTTGCCAACCTGATTCCTGTGTTCATCATTCACTTACTTTTCTTTTTATGTGCTTTTATCTTATCTACACATATTCCTAACAAACGTTTTTTAAAGTTAGTTATTTTTAATTTTATAAAAAGGCATTATTCTCTTTATAATTTCTGGACTTACTTTTTTTTTTTTTTTTACCTAAAACTATATTGCTAAAGGAAAAAAAAGAGTGACTTTATAGAGGAGAAGCTTGGCAAACACCATCTTAATCAAGGGATCAAAGTGAACTTCATCAGCAATAGGACAAATCAAAATCATGTGCTTGATAGGACGCAATAAAAAGAACACAGCACTGCATCTGCGATAGTCATGCCAAAGATACAGAACTTGAGTCTAATCATGAGAAAATATCAGACAAATGTCAGTTTGTCACATTGAGGGGCATTCTACGAAGTGACTCTGCTATAATCTTCAAAAGTGTAAAGGTCATGAAAGTCAAAGAAAAGTTGAAGAACAGTTCCAGATAAAGGAGACTGAAAAACATGACAACTAAATACAATATGTGATTCTGAACTAGACTCTTCTGCTCTAAAAGGCATTTTGGGATACCTGAAAAAACTTAGATGAGGTTGGGGATGACATGGTGGCCAAACATTAATGTAATTTCCTGATTATGATGGTTGCATTGTGGTTGTGTGAAAGAATGCCTTTGTATGTAGAAAATATACCCTAGAGTATTCAAGGACGTTGGAGTATCAGATTGGCAACTTATTCTCAAATGGAACAGGAAAAAAAAAAAAGGCATTTGGACTGTACTTGTAACTTTTTATAAGTTTGAGTTGGCTTTAAAACGAACAAACAAAATAAACACAAAAAGCATATTGCTTAGATTCATCCAGATTTTTGCATATTGCTATAATTCATATGTTTTGACTGCAATGCATTTATCTACTCTCCCATTGATGGGAGGAGGAAATGGGCCTGAGAGTTTCTGTAACCAGACTTAGCTCGTGCAACCAGTAACCATCAAAGCAAAATGTCAGTCCAGGCCTTTGGCCTCCCCAAGTCAGTGTTCCTTCTACCAGGTTGTACAGAAAGAGCTTGTTGGCATGATTATCATCACTAAAAACTGTCTACGGTAAACTGCAGACACTGTTAATTAACAGGAAGAGACACAGGAAGGAGAAAGATTGATGAATCATCAACAACTCTAAGTCAGGCTCAAGGAAACGCCACAGTTCAACTCCTAATATCTGAGATGGGAAGGGCTGAGGGATGAAGAAGCAAAGCAAGTGGGCGTCTAGGCCCTGCTCCTATTAACATCGAGCCATTTTTAATCTTCTGCATCTCTTCTGTGGGAGAGCTCATTCAGGCCCCCGTTGCACCGTAGCCGTGGTTCACACACACCAAGCAACCAAGTCTGACTGCACGTACAATGACAAATTGACCCAAACATTTCTCTGGGTATAGAAAGGAGATAAAGGTTCTACTGGAAGAGAAAAACAGGTTAGTCAAGACTATGCAGGTTTAAAGGGTGGGAATGTATAGCATCACAAGACCAGTGTACATGCAGTGGGTGACATACCACCTGGGACGTGACTAGGGCCAGATCAATGTCGGATACAGTCCCTCAAACCCTTAGGAAATCATGAAGAAGTTCAGGACAGGCTAAGAGGTGCTGCCTATTACTGACAATAAGGAAGGAGCTGCAGGAAGCCCCAGACATCCACAGGTGGGCCAGAACCCAGGCTGTGCCCGACCTCAGCAGGTTATTTTTTTCTCTTTGATCTTTTCTCAGCTCCATATGAGAGGATTTAATTGCTTGATCTTTTACAATCTTCCAGTTCAGTTATTCTACGAGTGCTTCTATGTAGCTCAGGGACCAAAACACTTCCAAAGGCAAAAGAATGGTCTTCCTCTGCCCCTTTCTTACACCGTGTCTGGATGCACTATGTATGGAAATGTCATTTTCCATCCGGGCCACACATTATTTAGAGCAAAGAGGATGCAGAAAGTCCAGTAGTATTTCCCAAGATTGTCCCACAGACCACTGGACTCATAAGATTCCCTTCCATAAAAGCTTCATAGTGTAGCAGAAAAGACTCCATTCATAATAGCAACAAAAGATGAAATAGCTAGAAATAAATTTATTTTTATGTATTGATCTATGGCTCCATCCTACAACCCTGAGTTCATGACCTCAGCCAAAATCAAGAGTTGAATGCTTAACCAACTGAGCCAGCCAAGTGCCCCCAGAAATAAATTTCATAAGAAATATGTGTATGGCCAGGAAAATTCTGAAAAAGAAAAGTAACGGGGGAACAAGATCTACCAGATATTAAAACATACTACAAACCCTTAATAATTAAAAGTGTGCTATTGATGCATGAATAGAAAATGATTCAAATAACAATTAAAAGTTTGGAAATAGACCTAAATACTCATGGAAACTTAATAAATAAAAAAGTGGTATTTCAAAACATGGAAGACAAGATGAATTATTTAATAATTGTTGTTGGTACAACAAGTTAACCATCTGGAAAAAAAATAGATGAATAAAATACACCTTACCCCAGTATAAATATTTTTAGATTTTATTTACTTATGTATTTATGTGAGAGACAGAGAGAGAGAGAGTGGGGGTGGAGGGAAGACAAATAGACACCTTGCCGAGCGCAGAGCCAGATGCAGGACTCGATCTCACAACCTGGAGCTCAATCTCATGACCCTGAGATCATGACCTGAGCTGACACCAAGAGTTGGAAGTTTAATTGACTGCAACCCAGGCGCCCTTTCCCAGTTTAAATTTTAAAAAAAAAACAGGTATTTAAATGTAAAAATGAGAATATTAAAAACACTAAAAGAAACTGTGGAAAAATTCTTTTACAATTTCAGCAAAAGCTTTCTAAATATGGTTTGTAAAATACCCCAAAGTCTTTTAAAAAGGATGAATAATTTTGTTTACATAAAAACATTCCAGATGGCAAAAAAAACATCGTGTTTAAAGAAAAAAGGCAAAAAACAAATTAGAAAAATATATTTTCAACTCCTTGAACAAAGGGCTAGGGGTGCCTGGCTGGCTCAGTCAGTAGAGCACACAACTCTTGATCTCTGGGTTGTGAGTTTGAGCCCTATGTAGGGTATAGAGGTTATTTAAAAAACAAAACAAAACAAAGGCTATTTTTTTTAATACCCAAAGAATTCTTACAAATCAATAAAAACCCACCAGCAAAGATCATAAAGAGTGCACAGAAAAATAAATACAAATGGCTCTTAAACATGGGAAAGAATGTTCAACATCCTTGATAATAAGAAAAATGCAAATTATTGCTACGCTGAGAAAAATATTCTTCACCTATCATTTTGGCAAATCTCCAAATATTTGATACAGTGCATTCATCTGCAGATACATTAAAGTGGGAATTTCACTTATGGAAATTTGTCTCGCATGTGTAAAAATATATAGGTATAAAATTATTGACTGCAATGATGCTTCTAATAACTTAAAATCAGAAAAAATGACATATTCACAAAAAATAGAACTGGCATATTCATCAAACAGAATATTACAGTGTTGTTAAAAATAAAAGTGATTTTTAATGTACTAATTTGGAAAAAAATTGGCACGAGACAATTTAAGTGCATACTGGCATTTATAAGATGATACCATTTGTTTAGAAATGGATATATATTGGCTATATCTATTTTATATAGTGATTAAAATATTCCTAAGAAAATAGATAAAAAAAAACAATAATATTGCTTGTTGTGAGATACAGTGAATATGAAGAAAAGGTTCTTGAAGTGTGTATCCTCTTATACATTTTGAATTTTGAACCATCTGACTGCAATGACTACTCAAAAAATTAAATTTATGACTTCTCTAGAATCACCCTTGCTTTAGAGATCCATATGAGCCATCAAGACAAAGGCTCTGAGAAGCCCTATAATAAATAAACTTGTTCAAGGGCACCTGGGTGCCTTAGTCCGTGAAGCACCTGCCTTCGGGTCAGGTCATGATCTCAGGGTTCTGGGATCGAGTCCCAGTTTGGGCTCCCTGCTCAGCGGAGTCTGCTTTTCCCTCTGCTTCTGCCCCTCCCCTTCCTGCTTGTGCTGTTTCTCTCAAATAAATAAAAATAAATAAATGAACTTATTTAACCCTGTATTTCCCGAACATATTTGACTCTGAAACTCTTCCCACTTAATACCTGCTCCTATCCTGTGGTGCACACTACAGAGGGGAGCACTATCCCCGAACTGCCCAGGGTTGTCCCAGGCCTTCTGTTCTGGATGGAGAGCCTTGCTCAAAGGACTCTAATCAAGGGAAATAACCCTTAGGTGGAATCCTATAGAGAAGGAACCAATTGTAGCTTCATTTCAGCCTCTGAGTAGATGAGAGGACATCTCCCTGTCAATCCCCTCTTTTCTCAACAAAGCCAGAATCTTCAGCTCTATTTAAAAAAAAAAAGAAAAATCAATGTACCACATCATCTGATAAAGACAATGCGCATCTAGCTTTTGGCCGTGAGAGCTTAACTCGCGCACAAATAAGTATGAGGGCAGAGGGTTGTTAGGCAATCAACGTGAGGTGCCTTTGTAAGTTAAAATTCTCTTTTTTACATTATCACCCAAAGGAAAAAGCAACATGACACTTCCAATAATATTTACGTGTCAGCCCTCCCGGTTGCACAGGAGATCCATAATCCACACACTTGACATTCCTCTGGCTATTAAGCTTACATGAGCTACTTGGGTTGAGAAGTCAAATTTTTTTTTTTTTTTTTTTGAGCATGGCTAAATAGGGGCACTTCTGGTACCATCTGAGTTAACTCTCAAAGGGAGATTGTTTTCACCATTTGGAAAAGTCAGCGTCAGGAAAAGCCAACCAGAAGCCATCCTTGGCCCGAGTTAAGAGAAGCAGGTCAGGGGAAGGAAACGCAGAGAGCTTCCCAGAATCCTAACACAGATGGCTAAATTTGAGCAGTGTGAAAGACCGACGCCTCCTCGTAGACCGGTTCTCAAAGTGGCCCCGCACCAGAGGGAGGAACGTCCCGGGGAACACAGGAGACATCCTAGACACTTGGTGGCTCAGAGGCATCCTGGCGGCAGAGCCTCCTGGCATCCATCCCCACCTAAGAGGTCTCCAGATCCAAGATAGGCTTTGGCCGGGATGGGCCTCTCGGGATTCCAGGTCTCAGTTCCTTCTAAGTCCTGATTTAGGAATTGAGTGTTTAGCCCCATATTAACCATCACCATTTTGGAGGAAATGGTAGAGATTTCCTTCTGGAAGATTCAGAGATACAATTATTCCTATTTTAAAAGAAGAAAGATGAGGAAACGGATGATGATGGGGAGGAGTAGAAGGTCAAAAATAAGAGAAAAGAAGCATCCAGGCTTTCTGGCTAAGAAAATTGGCTTATATGGCTGGTACCCAAGAGTAACAGTACCGCAGCAGGGAAACCACCGCCCTGGAACCCATACTCAGGGCTTATTAGAGGGTGGACCTATGTAGGCCCCGTCACTGCGGTTACACCCGCGTAAGCCACTTGGGAGGTGAAGAGGCCCCCGGACAACAGCTGACTCCGCGTTCCCAAGGCCAAGCCCGAGCAAGCGGGGGTTCCTGCCCAGCTAGGCCAGGTGGGGCTTTTGGGGACAAAGTTGCCAAGGGTAGTGGATCCACACCAGAGACAGTTCATCACCACGGAGGGAGTCTAAGCCCAGGGACCCGGACGGTCACGGAGCCTGAGAATCCAAGGGGAGCTGTGGGCGCTCAGTCCCGGGGGCCTGCGCCTCCTCTGGGGTGGCACGTGCTGCGGACAGAGGGGCTCGAACACGGGGCGTCTCTGAGTCCTGGGAAGTCATCCCGGGGGCGGGGGCGGGGGGAGGGTCCCGCTCAGCTCCTTAAGGAGACAAGAAAGTTCTTCTGGGTGTCGCCAAGCTGTGCTGCACCCTCAGGACCGCGGCAGCGGGTGAGGGATGCAGGGCGCACGGCAGAGAGGGGCCCGGGTGCGGGAGGGGGGCCTGGGGTGCGGGAGAGGGGGGCCCCGGGGGTGCAGGGGGGCCCAGGGTGCAGGAGAGGGGCCCGGGGTGCGGGAGAGAGGGGTGCGGGAGATGGGGGCCCGGGGTGAGGGAGGAGGACCCCGGGGTGCGGGAGAGGGGGGCCCGGGGTGAGGGAGGAGGACCCCGGGGTGCGGGAGAGGGGGGCCCGGGGTGAGGGAGGAGGACCCCGGGGTGCGGGAGAGGGGGGTGCAGGGGGGCCCAGGGTGCAGGAGAGGGGCCCGGGGTGTGGGAGAGAGGGGCGCGGGGGTGCGGGAGATGGGGGCCCGGGGTGAGGGAGGAGGACCCCGGGGTGCGGGAGAGGGGGGCCCGGGGTGCGGGAGGGGGGCCCCGGGGTGCGGGAGGGGGGCCCGGGGTGAGGGAGGAGGACCCCGGGGTGCGGGAGAGGGGGGTGCAGGGGGGCCCAGGGTGCAGGAGAGGGGCCCGGGGTGTGGGAGAGAGGGGCGCGGGGGTGCGGGAGATGGGGGCCCGGGGTGAGGGAGGAGGACCCCGGGGTGCGGGGGAGGGGGGCCCGGGGTGCGGAAGGGGGACCCCGGGGTGCGGGCCGCTGCCGCCGAGCTCCGCACCCCCCTCCAGAGCCCCCCGCGTGAGCCGGCCGCCCCTGGGGGGTGGGGGCGGGGGGCGCTCGCCGTCCTTGCAGGGAGGTCCTGGCGGGGAGGTCTGGGCCCCGCGTCCCCGCCGCTGCTTCCCCGCTGACCCACTGCGTCGGGGAGGCCCGTGCAGGGCCTGGTGTTCTGGTGGCGGAAGGGAAGTGCGGGCCGGAGCCCGGAGCCCGGGGCCTGGGGCCTGGAGCCTGGAGCCTGGAGCCCGGAGCCCGGAGCCTGGGGCCTGGAGCCTGGAGCCTGGGGCCTGGGGTCTGGAGCCCGGAGCCCGGGGCCCGGGGCCTGGAGCCTGGAGCCTGGAGCCCGGAGCCCGGAGCCCGGAGCCTGGGGCCTGGAGCCTGGAGCCTGGGGCCTGGGGTCTGGAGCCCGGAGCCCGGGGCCCGGGGCCTGGAGCCTGGAGCCTGGAGCCCGGAGCCCGGAGCCCGGAGCCCGGAGCCTGGGGCCTGGAGCCTGGAGCCTGGGGCCTGGGGTCTGGAGCCCGGAGCCCGGGGCCTGGAGCCTGGAGCCTGGAGCCTGGAGCCCGGAGCCCGGAGCCCGGAGCCCGGGGCCTGGAGCCTGGAGCCTGGGGTCTGGGGTCTGGAGCCCGGAGCCCGGAGCCTGGGGCCTGGGGTCTGGAGGCCGGAGCCTGGGGCCTGGAGCCTGGAGCCTGGAGCCCAGAGCCTGGAGCCCGGAGCCGAGCCCTGAGGCCCGCGCCCCTGCCGGCGCCGCCCTGCGGTGACCCGCACCCCGCGCACCGAGCCCCCTGCCCGGCCCGCCGCTCCGTGGCCCACCCGCTTGCACGCGGACCTCGGCGCCCGGATCTCAGGGCCTCTGCATCCCCCACCCCGGGGCCTCCCGGGGCCTCCCGGGCCCGGCGCCCCCGGACCAGCTGCATCAGGTAGCGCCCCTCCTGTGCGTGGGGGCTGCAGGGGGCACCTGGGGCCCGTCTAGCGCCCTGACCTGGAGTTCAGCGCAGCTCAGGGGTCCCCGGCGCCCGGGGTGCAGCTTGCTTTCCGCTCACAGGGCTCAGGCTCGCGCATCCCCGATGTGTAACAACCGGGATGCAGGTTCCGGCAGCTGATTGCCAGCGGCGGCTCCGGGCAGCCCGGCCCGACTCCATCACCCCCTCGCAGCCCCACGGCCCAGCCATGCGGAATCACGAACACTTAGGCCCTTTCGGAGAGGCTCTCCCTGCCCGGGCTGCGGCGGAGGAAACATCCTATTAATGCAGCTTTGCTGGAGGTTCTCAGAACCACATGGATTCTCTGGGAATCAGCGCTGGCCAGGCAGGGCGGCGAGGCCGGCAGCAGCTGGCAAGACCCAAGATAAATAGCCTGTGGCCTCCGGGACCACGTAACTAGGTTGGGGTTATGCACCAAAATCGGGCTACATGCAGTTTGAAAGATGTCACCTGAGGGGCACAAACACATCCTATGAGACAAGGGTGCATTTTGACTGGAAAACGGGTTAGTATGACACAGGGTGCAGTGGTTGGTGTGACCACCACCCAGGAGAGCAGCTCCAAACCATAGGCTCCCATTCCTCCCCAATACCTGTGGGATCAGAACCTCTGAAGGAAGATGAAGTCAAAAGTCTCTGTCCAGGAGCTTGAGAAATCCAGATGCAAACATGCTTGGGGCAGCTG
The DNA here is from genome assembly GCF_011100685.1 of Canis lupus familiaris. NCBI lineage: Eukaryota > Metazoa > Chordata > Mammalia > Carnivora > Canidae > Canis > Canis lupus. The sequence continues at coordinate 49,286,671 of NC_049242.1, read as the reverse complement.
CCCACCCCGTGTACCCCGCATTTTGACCCCTGGGCCATAAGGATGCACCCCGACAGCTTCTGCAGCCTTCCCCTTCTGCAGCTCTCCGAACCAAGGATGTGCATCCCACACAAGCTGGGCTCCTTTGGAGTCAAAAGTCAAAAGTTCTAGTCGATTCGCTGAGTGTGCTGGCCCTGGGAGGTGAGCCGGACTCTGAGGCTAAGACGGCCATTTGAGAGCCATGCGCAATGAGGGAGGGAGAGAAATCGCTTCTTTGCCCGAAAACTCTCTAGTTTCCAGGCCCAGTCCTTTATGAGAAATTCATACATTTTGCAGTAAGTCTCATGAGAACTTGTGACCTTCTAACATGACTCCATTAACTTAAATTTGCTTGCCTGAGTTTCCCTGTCTCGTAGGCAACACTGTTTATGGGAGAGAGAACCTCAAAACTGGGGAGATTTCAGAGGCCAGCTATTCCTTGGTCCTGCGCGCTGAAGGACGGATCCTCCCTACTCCACTCTGCGTGAAACTGCTTAGCACCATGCTTGGCACAGTAGATGCTCAGGAAAGCATCTGGGCCTTTCACCTTCTAGGAAAGGAAACTCCGTGCCTCAACTGTGGATGTTCCACTAGAAACTCGTCTTGTAGGATTTGGGCCCCAATCTTCCTCCCTGTAAACTTTTATTGTTGGGTCTCCTCTCTGAAACCAAGCAGACTCATTCCATTTCCTTCTCATCATAATCGTAAAGAAGCATTTTAGGATAGTTCTCTGGTTCTCTCCATCTTCCTTCCTCATCTCTTCTTTGACCTAAATATCTCGCTTTACTCGGCTGTTTTTTCCACGTCCTCTACTCCAGATCCTTGGTCCTTCTGGTCCCTCTCAAACTGGCTCCTCCAATTTGCCAGTGCTCCTCTTGAGGTACAATGTCCAAAATCAGAGACCTCAAATATGTTACTGTCCACCCCTGTGTGTTTTATGGTCTTTTGAGACAAGATAAATTTGCAGGTCCAGATGCTGGTATTGTCCGTAGAGCCTCCTTTGCCTTCCACAACAATCTTGTTTCCTTGTTCCATTTCAAGATTGACCTAGAATGAAAACCGGAGCAATTAAACGTCTTGCCCAAAGTCATGCAGCTTAATTGTGGTGGACCTTGTTGTTAGGCACTAACCTGTGTTCCTCCCCGGAACCAACTATTCAAGTCCTGAGACTTAGTATCTCAGAATGTGACTGCATTTGATGATAGATCCTCCATAAAGTGGTAAGTAAGGTAAAATGAGATCACATGGGTGGGCCCTAATCTGATATGACTCGTGTCCTTCTAAGAAGAGAGGATCAGGACACCGACATACACAGAGAAAGACCACGTAGGAGGCACGTGGCCAGCTGCGAGCCGAGAGGCCTCAGAAGAGAGCAACCCTGCCAACACCTGCATCTTGGACTTGTAGCCTCCAGAACTGTGAGGAATGGATTTCTGTTGTGTAGGTCACCCGGTCTGTGGTACTTAGTCATTACAGCCCGAGCAAAGGAACACACAGGTCTTGGACCTCATCCTTAGATTTCAATTGTCATGTCGTCTCGCTTTAGGGCCGTCTCTGGCAGGTTTCCTTCCTGGGCTACCCTCTTCTCAGAGCCTGTTGAAGGCATTAAAAAGGCTCAGCTAAAACTATCCTGAACAAAGTCTCAGTTAATGTAAAATCGTCACACGGCCCCCGAGGGCTGATAAAGGTAGAGTGCTTGGATTCACGTCCAGGCACAGGGCAAACACAGATGGAAGAAAGGTGAGCTGGGTGAGCCAGACTTTGGGGCTCTGGAGCCATTTGGCTCTTCCATAACAGAACATGTGCCCAAGCCGAGCTGTAGCACCAAGGAGGATGCCAAGCCATAAAACGTCTCGATCGTGGGCCTGGGAAACAGATAGCCCTCTAGAGGCGCGGCAGCATGGTGACATGGTCAAGTGTCAGCTCTGGAGTTAGGCTGTTTGCATTTGACCCTTGGTTCTACCATTTGAGAAAGTTGCTTGTTTGTCTAGGGCCTCAGCTTTTGCATTCGTAAAATGAGGGAATACCTATCGTATAGGGTTGTTGTTAGGATTACATGAGTAATGTATGCGAAGTGCTTTAGGACACTGCCTAACACATAGGTTTGCTTAAACACTGATCTTGCATTCGCTATGGTGCCAGTATACTAAGCGCTGCAAGTTGATTAGCTCATTTTCTTCTCATGTCTATTCAAAGTAAGGTCAATTGTAATCTCCACTTTACAGGTGAAGAAAATGAGCCATAAAAAAGTTGAGTTGGGGATCCCTGGGTGGCTCAGTGGTTTAGCTCCTGCCTTTGGCCCAGGGCGTGATCCTGGAGTCTCGGGATCAAGTTCTGCATCGGGCTCCCTGCATGGAGCCTGTTTCTCCCTCTGCCTGTGTCTCTGCCTCTCTCTCTCTCTCTCTGTAACTCTCATAAATAAATAAATAGAATCTAAAAAAAAAGAAGGAAAGAAAGAAAGAAAGAAAGAAAGAAAGAAAGAAAGAAAGAAAGAAAGAAAGAAAGATAGAAAAAGAAAAGTTGAGTGATTTACTCAAGGTCACAGAGTTGAGATACAAGCCCTGGAGGCCTTGGCTCCAGTCTAACCTCTAAAGCACTAAATTGTATGGCAGTCAGTAAGGCTTTGTTGTTGTTATTATTACTGTTTTTAGATATGTAGCCTTGAGTGAGTTCTTTGGTCTCTCTGAACCTCAGTTTCCTTTATCTGTAAATTGGGGACAGCACCAAGAAATGTTGTAAGATAACCCCTGAGGACAACGTAACATCCTAAGTAAACATATTCAAAAGATGTTCTTTCTCTCTCTCTCTCTCCCTCTCTCCTCACCTCTTTAGATCTCCTCAAATTTCCTATTGTGTTTCTAGGAACATTCTCCAGCCCAAGGAGGCAGAGACTGATCTCACATAAAACCGTGTCTCCAGTTTTTCAGTTGCTTGTAGCTCAGCTTCACCATTCCGAGGCTGTGTTGTCTGTTCTTTGGCCCTTTGGACATTTGCTCAATTTCAGAGAGGTACTGAATATTATTCCACTCCTCTCCCAGTCTGGAATGCTCCCAAGACCCACTTTTGGAGGAAGACTCTTCTAGTTCTAAAGGGTGTGTCTTCCCATTTACTGCATTTTTGTCTAGATGGGAATCTTCTGAAGTGACTGGAATGCTCTTTAAAAACACTCAATTCTCATTTGTCTGCTCAAATTTTTTAGCCTATGGATGCAACCCAAATCTCCAAAGTGGTTCTGATGTTGGCAATTTACAAAGGACCCCAGAGGAAGGTGAGCTGATGCAGCCACTCTGGAAAACTGTGTGGAGGTTCCTCAAAGAGTTAAAAATAGACCTGCCCTACGACCCGGCAATTGCACTGTTGGGGATTTACCCCAAAGATACAGATGCAATGAAACGCCGGGACACCTGCACCCCGATGTTTATAGCAGCAATGTCCACAATAGCCAGACTGTGGAGGGAGCCTCGGTGTCCAACGAAAGACGATGGATAAAGAAGATGTGGTTTATGTATACCATGGAATATTCCTCAGCCATTAGAAATGACAAATACCCACCATCTGCTTCAACGTGGATGGACCTGCAGGGTCTTATGCTGAGTGAAATGAGTCAATCAGAGAAGGACAAACATTATATGGTCTCATTCATTTGGGGAATATAAATAATAGTGAAAGGGAATAGAAGGGAAGGGAGAAGAAATGGGTAGGAAATATCAGAAAGGGAGGCAGAACATGAGAGACTCCTAACTCTCGGAAATGAACTAGGGGTGGTGGAAGGGGAGGTGGGCGGGGGGTGGGGGTGGCTGGGTGATGGGTCCTGAGGGGGGCACTTGACGGGATGAGCACTGGGTGTTATTCTGTATGTTGGCAAATTGAACACCAATAAAAATTAAATTTATTATTAAAAAAAAAAAAAAGGACCCCAGAGTCATTCATTGCCACTTTTACGACCATCCAGACCTTCGTGGAATGTTTTAGAGATGAAAACAATGTGCTAGTCATACCATTTGTTCTAGCTTTTGCTAGTCTGGCCTGATCTGAGAGAGAGATAACAGCAGATTTGGGGCCTGACTGCCTCACATCTGCAAATTCACTTCCAGGCATATTCCCTCACTTCCCTTCTCACCTACTGCCTGTAAGCAATCAACAGTTGGAGGACCGGGATTCTAGTGCCCTTGTGACCCTTACAGGTTCAGGGATGACTTAAATCAGGAGTCAGAAAATGTTTTCTTTAAGGGACTAGATGCTGAATTTTTTGGTGTTTGAGGGCCAGATGTTCCATGTCTCAATTATTCAAGTCTTCCACGGTTAGCAAAGGCAGCCATAGATACCACATAAATGAACAGGCATCATCAGTGTCTTGCAATAAAATTTTTATTGCAAAACTGGGCAGCAGGATGGACACGGGTTAGGTAACACCTCGTTGAAACAACAGTGAAAAGCATCCCCATCGCAGACAGACCCAGCTCCGGGCCGATGGCCTGAGGCAGAGGATGCTTGCTGTGCTCAGCTTCACCAGGAGCACTCCCTGGCTTACAAGGATGTCACCTCGGTCAGTTCAAGCTGCTGTAACAAATATTCCACAGACTGGGGACTAATCCACAACAGAAATGCATTTCGAACAGTTGTGGGGCCAGAAGCCTAAGACCAGGGTGCCAGTTGGTCAGGTTCCGGTGAGGGCCTCTTCCAGGCCGCAGACCGTGACTCTCAATGTGTCCTCAGATGCCAGACGGAGGGCACGGTTGCTCTCTGGGGTCTCTTTATGAGGCACTGATCCCATTCATGAGGGCTCCCCCCTCATCACCTAATCTCCTGCGCAAGTCCCCGCCCCCTAACAACCATCCACACTGGGGAGCAGGATTTTAACACGGTCATCTTTCAGGGACAAAACATTCAGTCCACACAGCGGGATGAGAGTTAAGTGAATGAATACATGCAACATGCTTAGAAGGGAGCCTAATGCATTGCAATTGTCCCCGATGCTACTTTTTAAAAATCGCTAGTATGTTATTGAGAAATTGCGATCTCAGACCACTGTTAACACTTGGGAATATTTCTTTCTAGAGTTGTATGCAGTTGTCATTGTACTACTGTTGTATACATAATTTACTTTCTTTGTTTGACATTATATGTTATCATGCTCCCATTTTACTAAAAGCTTTTTGCTAAAAGACCGTTTTGTTTGCTCTATAGCCATCCGTGGATAGGTTTGCCTGAATTTCCTTAATCTTTGCCCTGGGCCTGAGCATGTTGGCGGTTTCCAGTTATTTTTATCTTAAATAATACTGCTATAAATGTCTTGGGCACACAGTTTTGTGTAGATTTTTGGATTCTCTCCTTCGGACAATCTCCCCAAAGTGGAACTACTGGGTAAAAGAATATGTGCATTTCCAGGTTGCTGCATGGGCGTGCTCAAATTACTTTCCAAAAGGAGTGCACCACCTTCCAGCCGTGTCCTAGCACGTGCCTTCACTAGACACCAACGTCCTCATCTGTCAAGCGAGGGTGCCAACCTTTGCTTGGTCTACTCTATACAATCGCTGTGAGAGTCCAAGTGTATGTAGACGTGCTCTGGGTGCTGCCCTGAGGTCTGTCCCCGTGGTCGTTCCTCATCGGTGACAGCATCTGTGTAGGTTAAGTGGCATCCAGAGGGAGGAACGGTGCTTCAGACGTGACCCTCCTCTGGGCTCTGGGCAGCTGAGCCCGTGGTGTAAACTGTGGTGCTCACGTCGGATTCAGTTAGGACACGGTGGCCCTGACCGGCCTTTTGCCACTGACCACAGTGAGCGGCCGTTGCCAGGATTTCACGACTTGAGTAACTGGTATCTTAACTTAGGCGGCCCAAAGAGGAGCACCGTTTACTTCATAAGAAGATGTGGGGCCTTTTCCCCAGTGGGAAATAAACTAACACGATGGCGCAGGAACAAACACCTCCTCCGCTCCCCTGTGTTTGGGTGCTTGTGAGCTGTGTGTGCTTTGCGTGCTGTGCACTCCGAGACGCAGACCACCGTCAGGTCCGCCGAGGCATCCGTAGAAGCACCAAACTTTGAACAAGGAGTCCCATGCTTAAACCCCACAACTATGCTTGTTTGACCTGGAGCGAGTTGCTTCTTTTTCTGTAAGCTTCATTTTCGTGACCTTTAAAAGAAGGATATTCATCCTAACCTTTACAGAACTCTTGAGAGACTTAATTAAGATTATATACATCAGGGACGCCTGGGTGGCTCAGCGGTTGAGCATCCATCTGCCTTCAGCTCAGGTTGTGACCCCGGGGTCCTGGGATCGAGTCCCACATCGGGCTCCCAGCATGGAGCCTGCTTCTGCCTCTGCCTGTGTCTCTGCCTCTCTCTCTCTCTCTCTCTCTCTCTCTGCCTCTCATGAATAAATAAAATCTTTTTTTAAAAAAAAGTAGTATATATGTTAAACCACAATTTCAAAATTTAGCAAACTACCACATAGTAGGTGTTCAATAAAAAATAATAAAATGTAAGTATGTCAGACATCTAGTATATTGCATATCATTTAGCGGTTGCTCAAAATTACTTGCTAATGCTATTTCTGGAGGAACCATTTGTTTATTTTCCCAGAACTTTGTTCATTTGTCAAATCAGGAAGCGTTTCTAGAATCTTCCTCCAACCTCTACCTCAGAGAGAATCGTCCTGGGTGAATAGATGCATCAGGGTTTTTTTTTTTTGTTTTTTTTTTGTTTTTTTTTAAGGTAAATTTGTGTTTTTATTTTGGGTTTTTTTTTTGTAATGCATAATGTCATCATAAAAATCTTTTGTATAAATCTTTCTCTATAAAAAATAAATAAATCTTTCTCTATACTCAATAATTTATTTTTTCCCCATAATTTAAGATAGTAGAACTACTGGGTCAGTGTGTATGTCCACTTTTAAAGCTTTGGCTTGAACATACACTATATATTTTCAAGTTGCTTTCTAGAAAGTTTATACTAATTTTCACTTTTATCTATCACTTGCATGCCTTGAATTTCAGTAGCCCTAATATACATACTGCCTATACACATCATTTATAATACCTGTCGTACTATATCATACTTTTACTATATGCTTTCTCCATGCAACTGGGAGCTCTTGGGGTCAGATTTGTTGAAATCACTCGACGTGTGCTGAATGAATGAAAAGGAAGGAAGATAGGAGCGACAGAAGAATGGGAGGGAGGGAAGAACAAAGGAAAGAAGGAAAAAGAAAGAAAGAAGAGAATCAGAAAGAGAGAAAAGAGAGAAACAGAAAAGAAAGAAGATACATTAACAGAAAAACATGAGAAGAGAAAGAAACAGAGAGAGAAGGAAAGAGAGAGAGAAAGAGAGACTCAGCGAGAGAGATGATAAAAATGAAAAGAGAAGGAAAAGCAGACCTAGAAGACCGGGCAGCATGAGAGGAATTGAGTATGGCAAGGAAAGAGTTTCTAGGCTCAGCGGCCAGCACTAATTAGAGCCTCCTATAGAGTACTTTTCCTCGAAGAGAGGAAGGGCAGCATGTCACATACCATAAGGTGCATATACATGAGTAAATAAATTGCCAACCAATACATTTTTAAAGGGAGCCCATTACGCTTATTTATTGAGGCTTTCAAGTGTTACATTGGATCCTGCAATGAAGTAAATTATTAAGCATCCCTGAATCTACTCTGAAAAATATCATGGCTTCTTTTGAGCTTTGCTTCTATTTCTACTCCGAGTCCTTCTTTTTGGGCACTGGGAGCCATTCTTTATATTTATCACTTTGAGCTTCTCTCAAGAAAATGCCAGAGACCACCCACTCTCAGTTTCCGCAGGAACTCTGGGACGCAGAAACCCTCAGTGTCTGCTTGATACGAATGTTGAAAATCAAAGTAATGTTTATCGTATTTATTTGCCTGTGGCCCCTCTCCCTCCCTCCCCGTTCCCCTGTATGTCTACCACCTTCTCTTAGTTTCTCCTCGAAGAAGACTTGTTTCCTTTCAGAAGCCAGACCTTGGAAATAGCTGACCTGGAGTTTGAAGGCAACTGGAGTTGTCAGTCATATGACTGCTTCCCCAACCTGCAGAGATTTCACTTTCAAAGTGAAGGCAAAAATAACTACACGACTCAGTCAAATGAAAGCAAATGAAAGGGCTAGAAAATTAGAAAAGGTTCCAATTCTATTTTTATAAATGCTCTAGCTCATTGATTTCAGTGAATTCAAGTTTACTTTCCAATGCTGTCATCCCCTGCTCCCCTGCATGGCACTCCGCAGGGAAGGCGAGTGGGCTTCAAAGCCACACAGCAGCGTCGGAGCCTGGCTTGACCATTTTGGTGCAGGATGTCTGTGGGCAAAGGGACTCAACCCCGCTGAAGCTCAGTTTCCTCAAACGCAAAAGGGGATGTGAGCAGGACTTACCTCATTAGACTATCGTGAGGATGAACGTGTACACGTGTCAGATCGCCGCGTGCTTCCGCACTTCTCCCTATGTGCTGACGCTTCTCCCCATATGGAAGTCTGTCCCTCCTTCAAGACACGGTTCAAATGCCACATCCCAAGTGAAGTGTTCCTCGTCCCTCCTCTGACGTCATTAGTTACCTGCGCCTCTCATGTGGCTTGTCACCATTTCTGCCCTGGGGTCCTCCGTGTCCTAAGCTCCAACACTTTTTATTTTTAATCCAGGGTGATGGAAACCCAGGCCCTTCCATAGGTGATCCTCTTAGCCTACCCAAGTCATTTAGCAGGGCCGCGGCGCTTAAGAACTGCAATGGCAAAGCCAGGCTAAGGCTCGTGGTTGGGGAGACGTGACCATTTATCAGACATGAGACCTCACATCTCATTTTCTCTGCCTGGTGCTGCTAAAGTGATCTTTTTGATGAGTCTAGGCTTTATCCCCTCAACTAGAGTACAAGCCTTTTGAGAGCAGAGATCAAATCATATGCTTCCTTACCTCTCCCCTTAGTACCGGGCATAGTGCTTGCAGTAGATTTATGAAGTTCATTTCAACCCAATATTTACAGATACCTGGAATGTCAGAGAAAAAGTACGTGTTAGTCACAGGGGCAAACTTGGATGCAACACATAGGATTTATTCAGGAAAATGGTCACAGTGCTCGTCATAACGTGAGAACAACCCCGTTTCCATTGAAGGTAGCTTGCGTGGCCTTGTCATTCGTGCCTTCACCCAGCAGATACCAAGTGATAGTCTACTACTGAACAGGTCCCTGCTGTCAAAAGTTTACACTCGAGCTGAAGAGGTAAAGTCTCTAGACCCACGAAAATGATCTTGGCAGCAGGCCCTGGATTAATGAAAATGAGATGCCAGCTCTTGGGCTTGATAAATGGTATGACTCATCTCAGATTAGGTTGGGTTCTCATTAGCTGGTCACAAGGCTGTGTCCCTCATTCATCTGGGAGCTATTCAAGGGCAAGAGCCATGCATTAATCATCTTTCTATTCCAATGTGTAGAACAGTGCTTGACGTTCATTCATTCATAGATTCATCCACTCACCACATTTTTAATGAGCATCTACTATGTGCCAGGCATTGTAGGTGTCCATCTGGCTCAACTCCTTCCAAGGCCTCTGTCTTCCTGAAGTACATCAAGGTCTATTTCAAAGGAAGTTCATCTTAATTTAATTCAATGGAACTACAGATTTTAGAAGTCCCCTGCTATGTGCTAGGCATCAGGGGTACAGCAAATCAGATGAGCACAATCCTTGCCCTCAGAAGGCTTTCGGTCTAGCGTCAGAAGACAAATGCCAGATGAACAAGAGGTATCCCAGGAAGCATCTGCACTGACACACTCAAATCCAGCTGCCTGGTCCCTGGTCCGTTCTCACAATGTGCCCTGCAGTGTGGCTCACCTCAGTGTATGCCTCCTCTCCTGTTGCCACCAGCCCGACCTACCTTCTGGCCGTGGCCCAGCTTCACACACGAGCACTCGCCCTGAGTCCCTCTTGGTTTGGCAAACTACAAGCAGGCTTTCAAGCCAACAAGTCAGTTCAGCTTGGCTCTGAAGGCCTCCCCCACTCATCTACCCCCGAGTGGGGCCCCCCGCGGCCGCCCAGGAAGCAGTGCGTAGTAGTACATGCTCCCTTTTAGCTGCTAAACGAAGGCATGAATGAAGAGGCAGTGTAGCTTTTCTTTCAGCGAAAAGGTTTGCCAGGGGTCAGCCCTCATGTTATGATAAGTCTACATGCAGCAATTGTCTTCCTGGCAATAGAGCCCTTCTAGCACTCATGGGCGAGGGGGAGGAGTGCTTAAAAAACCATTTTAATTAGGCAATTATGACAATTAAACATTTGAGACTCAGGGTTCCTAATCCTTATTTGATTTCCACTTTAATTTTCTAATAATGTATGTCTCTGTTCTCATTGTAATCTTCACCTTTGAATTTGTGTGGAATTCATTTGCTCGGGATAATTGCTTCTCCATAAGGCTCCCTCCTGTCACGTTCACAATGATCTAACAGTGAGGGGAGGGGAGACATAAATTTACTGTCAGGAGGAAAATTTTTTAAAGACTGGTGAATACTAGCTTCCTCATTATATCCCATTAGAGACAATGAAATAAAGAGGTGACAAGGAGAAAATATAGCTCTGGACGTTCTGATCAGAGATTATGTCAGTGTATCTCCTCTTTGTCAGCGTGCCTGAACTCAAGGTTGAATGAGGCGAGATGGAAATAAACACTTACCGAATACCGACTCGGTGTGCGACTCTGCGCTGGACGCTCTGTAGACACAGCCCACTGGGTTGTCGTCGGACCCAGAGAGGTTAACTCTTCCTTTCCTTATTCCACAGATGAGGCTCCAAGAGTACGTTGTCCAGGGCAAATTGGCCAATGAGCAACCAAGCTCTAATCCGGGTATTGCTGAGCCCCTACCCTGTGTCCCATCAACCCCACTTGGCCGCCTCCATTGGTCTTGACTTCAGAAGCTATGTGAGCTCAAGCAAGCTGCTTAACCTCTCTGAGCCTCAGTTTCTTCATCTGTGAAGTAGGGAGAGACTTCTCTGTGAGAATTAAAGCACATAAAACCCCTGGCATTAGAAACATAGCGATTTTACAATTTAAATGAGAATCACTCATCATTATTCTTCTTTATCAGAACAGGGTCTTGGGATCCCGTAGGCTCTTGAAGCACTAGGATGTAGCAATCTGATGTTGATACTGAGACAAAGGGCAGGCATCTAGGGGGTGGTGGCCTCAGACTGGGCAGCAGTTGGGAGGGGAGCACCGCAGGCCGCTTACACTTGCAGACTCTAGATGGTGCTCAATTTAGGCTCTCGTCTGGCGTCGTCTGGGAGGCAGGGGCAAGAACTGGTGGGAGCTGAGCTTCTGCAGGAACTGGTGGGAGTAAGAGAGGACAATGTCGGGTTCCCAGGGGAAAAACCTGGGGCCCCAGACAAGTCACGGAGCAGGGACCCCAGCAATGGTGTGAAGTGAGGCTGTAAGACAAGGATCTGGGTTTTAAGACTCTAGGGTCTGAGGAAAGGTTGGGCTGCAGGAGCAAAGCCCTAATTCAATCTGTTTGCACAGGGCTGATGGCCATCACCTGGGCTTCAGGCACTGGGCTGGGGCTGAGGACACAGTAGTACACAAGATAGAATGACGCCCTCAGAGAGCTCCTCCGTGCCCAGGAGGCGGGAGGGTCAGGCACATCAACAAATCTCCGTAGAAAAACGGGATAAATAACTCTCAAAGAAACATATACATCAAAAGCCTCAGGAAGGACGAGAGGAACAGTTGCTGGAATCACCTGCAATTAGTCGTTAGAAGTAGGACATTGAAGGCAGAGGCTGATGAGCCGCTGAGTTGCCTAACGCTGCACGGAGCCTCCCGACTTCAGCTGGAAGCTGGCCCACGGGGGAGGGGGAGGAGCTGGACCCTAAGCCAGGGGGCGGGGAGGGGGTGTGTGTGGGCTGGGGAGGATGGGAGCGATGGGGTGGCAGGCAGTCTTGGGAGGTGACCTCCTGTCCCCCACTCTCTTCTCTAATAATACTTCTACAAACGCCCTCACGCCTACTTGGCTACCTCCCTTCCTCCTACAAATACCATGGCAGAGGTGAGGCCTTTGATCTTCACAGATTTCTCAGTGCCCATTGTGACTGGAGCACTGAAAATATTTACAAAGCCACCAGATTGATGGCTCCGTGTCAGGTCTCGCTCAGATCAAATATGGGATGTTGGCTTTGTAAATCACCACGCGTAGCGCCAAGAATGGACCAGAAGCCTGCATGACATCAAAGCCGCTTCCTGGGTCTGCAAATCACGCATGTTTTCTGGAAGACAGGACGTGATGGTAGGAAGAAACACACACAGGTGCGTGGGTTCGTATTTTTCCCAGGCGTGCCAGCGCGGATTCGGGCCTCCGGCTCCGCCTTCGCACCGTGCGCTCCTCGTTTCAGGGGCGCCCAAGCCAGTGCAGTCCCAGCAATGCCAGTGTCCTGGTGGCATTTGGCTGCGGCTGGCAGATGCAAGTCCGTCCTCCACCCGGCAGCCGTCTTCACTCGCATGCCATGTTCAGGGCAACTTTAAAAGCACAGCAGGCTCATTACGGGGCTATTACCTGACATTTGTGCAGAGGTGGGTGTGATCAGCCCGGCCACAGAGGCAGTGGAGCCTGTCTGCCCGCCCGCTCGGCCCACCCAACACCTCCTTAGAGGAAACGGGCAGCGCGGCCTCTCCACACCGGAGACGAATCATTCCCTAGCTGCCCTCCTGCTGTAACATCTGAACTCCACTAATCTGTGAATCTGGGGCAAGAGCCTCAGACTGAATGCCAGCACCCTTGAGTTTCTAGTCTCTCCTCTGTCCCTGCCTTGCTTTGTGGCCTTGACAGGCCACTTCCTATCTCAACACTGCCTGACGTATAGAATCCAGTCTAGATCTAAAATTGGTCGAGATCTAAACTCTCTACTCACCAAAAACCACTGGGGAACTGATAGAAGTAGGTAAAATAGAGATTCATGGGCTCCAGGCCTCCTGAGTCCAGATTTCCCTGAGCAGGACCCAGGAATATGTATTTTCATAAATACCCAACGAGGTTCTTTTGGTTTTTTTTAATTTAAGATTTTATTTATTTATTCATGAGAGGCACAGAAAGAGAGTCAGAGACACAGGCAGAGGGAGGAGAAGCAGGATCCATGCAAGGAGCCTGATGTGGGACTCGATCCCAGGAATCCAGGATCACGTCCTGAGCCAAAGGCAGACGCTCAACCACTGAGGCACCCAGGTGTCCCACCCAACGAGGTTCTAATACAGACCTGTGAGATGGGGTTCCAGAACACAGGATTAGGTCACTAAAACCCATTGTCAGCTGCCTCTGATTTAGCCCCCTCCCAGCCAGGCACTTCCCACTCACATGCATCTGTGGGGTGTTCTTGGGACGCTCTGTATTCGTTACAAATTATGCCCAAATTTGGTGGTTTAAAACTACAATGAATGTTTATTATCTCTCGTGGTTTCTGTGGGTTAGGAATTCGAGAGTGGCTTGGTGGGTGGTCCTGGCTCAGGGGCTGTTAGGAAGTTACAGTCAGGATGTGGGCTATCGTCATCTGAAGGCTTGACTGGGGCCGGAGGATTCACTTCCGAGGTGGCTCCCTCACGTGGCTGGCATCGTAGCGCTGGTTTCTGGCAAGCTGCCTTCGCTCCTCTCCACGTAGTCCTTTCCAGGGGGCGGCTTGAGTGGCCTTACAGTATGGTAGCCGACTTCCCTGGGAACAAGTGACCCGAGAGGCCAAGCTGGAAGCTGTGATGATGCCTTTGGAAGTCACACCTTACATCTCTACAACCATCCACTGGTCACAGAAATCATCTCTGGCTCAATGCAGGAGGAGCTGACACAGAGTCTGAATGCCATGAGGATTATTGGGGGCCGTCATGGGGGCGCCAAGGGGAGGAAGCTTGGTGAGGGCCAGTCCCTAGGTAGGAGACACATGGACACATACCATAATGCACTAAAAAGATGACTCTGGGGGAACCTATCCAGCTGCACTCTGAGCTCAAAAATCCCCACATCGTTCCCAGGTCTGCCTAAGGACTCACACACAAGGCCCTAAATTGTACGTATCTGCCTTTGACTTTGCACGTCCCAAAGGGCAGGGCCTCCCGTCTGCAAACGTAGCCCTTGCTAGAAGCTCATTCTGGACCCTCCCCCAAAACTGTAGGCTTCAACCCCCACCTGAGATACCAGCCCAGCCGTCTTTACAGAAGGGGGAACCAAACACGATCTCCTTTGCCCCTACTGTTTTGTCGGTCTTTGGCTCTACCCTGGTCTTATCTAGAGATCTTGCCCCGCGGCCCTCATCAGGTTAAATGTTTGATCTAACCTTCCTATTGACCTTGACAGCTCGATACCTTCATCCTCATTTATGGACAAGGAACCTGAGATTCTGAGAGACCAGGTGACATTACCAAGCCACACAGACTCCTAGAGGCGGACTTGCAGGCGGCTTGGCCGCGGGCCCCTGCCACACGCAACTGAGTGGAACACGGCTTTCCGCGGTGACCACCCAGGTGTCCCCCGACGGAGGCCCACCAGAAGCCTCTCCAGGGCCACAGGTCATAGGTCAGCAAGTGGTTTAGAGTTCCCCCGGGGCACCGGGGCTCCGCACACAGGCCGGCTCCTCGGCCCGGCAGCTGGGGGGTCCTCGGCCGCCCGGCTCGGAGGGGCCAGTGCAGAGGTCATGCCCCCTTGAAACCAGAGAGCCCTGCTCGGCTGGGGCCACGTGTGTCAACGTGCTAATGTTTCATGATTGCGACTCAGTCTCTCACTTTGACACAACCTCCCAGAGCAATCATTGCAAAGCGATACCTGCCGGCTGCCCTCCGATTATTTTACAGCCCTCCCTGCCTCCAGCTGCACCAGCCTCTCCTCTCTGGTTTCTTTTTCCCTCCCTGTTCTGGCAAGTGGAGGAGGCTTAGGACCCAGGGCTAGGGAAGGGGGAAGGAATGGGTGTCTCTGTCAGCCCCCGACTTCTCCAGCCTGGGTCCCCTCTCAGATGCAGCAGCCCCACTAGGGAGAGGCAGCTAGGGTTTATCCTGCACCCAGCTGGGCCGGCACTGTGCCTGGGATATACCAAGCACATGGGATATACCAGGTCCCCACAGCGGCCCTAGAAACTGGTTGGGAAGGGGCTCTTTTCCAGCTCCAGCTGGTGGCTCATGCATGCTCTGAAGAGGAGGCAGACTTGTGTGGCCGCTGAAAGGGGCCCTGGAGATCCCTTTTTTCCAGTGACCTCACTTGCCAGTGGGGCCTACGAGTCCCTTCTCCCGAAGTCACATGGTTTCATAGCTGCGAAGCCAGGTTTCTGGCCCGGGCTCAGGCCTCCAACACCCAGGCTGCTTGGCCTCGGCCCGCTCATTAGAATCGACCTGTGCAAGCAGCGAGGACAGTTGAGGCGAGCGGGGCTAGGTAGAGTAGGTCAACACGAATCGTATGTGAACACGTGCTAGAGAAAGCTACCAGAACATCAACGCTGTGATTATTTCGGAGTTCGGTTTAGGATGAGACAAGACCTACTAAATGAAGGGGAGGGGGGCTCCGTGTGAAAGAAAAATAGTAGACGGTAGGGTCAGTGTCTGAGCGCATGGAACAGTCCCCACAACAACAGCAAGCCGGCGACGGCAGGAGGCTGCCAGGGAGGGCGAGGCAGGGAGCCTGCGCGGGCCGCGCCAGCCTGGGGAAGCCTAACCTGGGGACCCCCAGGGCGGCTTCCTCCGCAGGGAGCCTCGGGGCGGCCCGGGACCCCGTGCCCTCAGCCCTGCCCTTCACCACCGCCCCGTCCACGGCAGCCACGGCCCGGAGGCCTGCGCGTCCCACGCACGAGCCGGGTCGGGAGGCCAGCTGCCTGGGTGCGAGCCCCAGCGCCTTCTCTGAGCGGGAGCTATCTGGGGTGCGGGGTGACAATTCTATCTACTCCGTAGGCTTGTCACATGGACTGAGTGACGGGGTGCATGGGAAGCAGTGTGTGGCACAGAGGGGCCCCCAAGTGCCGCCGGCTTATCACCAGGACCCAGCACGGTGGTCACGGGCCAGTGGGTTGACCTGGATCCTTGTTAGAGCTGTTGTGGCTTAACCTCTTCTCATACGGATGGAGTTCAGAGAGGCCCGTGACTTGTAGGGAATCGGTAACAGGGCAAGGGCTGGAACCTGGATTGTTCACTCCCAGCCGGAGCTCTTTTAAAAATGCCAAATGGCCTTCCTTCCAGGTGTCATCTGCTCCAGAAAGTTGGATTGAGGCCTGGCTGCCTCCCTGTAGTAGCCGCAGACAGCTGGAGTCCCTCCTTCCCTGGATCCTTCCAGCAGGAAGCCTGGTTTGTTTTCTGATTTTGAATAGACTGGACACCCTAGTCACAGACCTCAGAGGGCTTCGGGACGGGAGAGAGTGTTTTGCAAATGGCAAATACAAACCCAGACCCAGCAGGAAGCAAGTGCATGTTGCTTGTCCTTGTTCTATGGGGAAAGGGAGGGGATCAAAGGCCTGGGTTGCACCTGCAGGAAGAACGGAGTTGGATGCTTGGCAGGTCCCGGGTCTGACAGAGGCATGACTGGGGTGGGAGCCCCTGTGGGAGGGGAAAGCCAAGAGTAGTAATAAGTTCATACATTTCATTATTTGTAAGATTCCTCAGAACCACTCCCCATAATAATTGGGTCTAGGGTAGAGCCAAGGACTCGCATTTGTATCAAGCACCCTAGTGAATTCTGACCGCCTTGATCTGCAGAGCATTCGTTAAGAAATGCAAGAATTGGAGTAGGTCAGGCTCCGTTCCTTACCTGCTGTATGACCTTAGGCGTGTTCTCGAATCTCTGTGAGCATAAAGCTTCCCACCTGTGAAATTGATACAGCAGTAACACATTTCTGGGAGGGTGGTCGTGAAGATAAAATGAAATAACAACCTGGAAGGACTTAGCAAAGGGACCGATGTGTTGAAGGTCCTCAAAAAATGGTATTTGTTAATGTAATAAGTGAGAATTTTGTTTTCCAGAAATTGGCCAGGAGAACGACTCATTGAGAAATGGTCAGAACAAGCAAAGAACTGAGCTTCCCAGAAGATGATGAGTCTTCCCTGGAGCCTGAACAAAGAACAGGTGACCCAGAGCAGCCAAGTCCCGTGAGAGCCATGGAAAGGTAGCTCCAGACACCCTTTCTAGAAGAAGGGTGGCATGGGTGTCAGGGTGAGTTCTGAGAGAACAAAAAAGTGCAAACTGGGAAAGAGAGAAGCAGTGGGATGGTTTTAGGGTATGAATAAACTAGGCCAGAGACACAGAAGGATCTTGAAAAATCCGTATGAGTTACGAGATGGGTCCCCTTTAATCTTTTCGGAAAGAAAACTAAAAGATCAAAATGCATTTATGATTATTTTTGACTCCGGACTCTACTCTTTTGTGTATGACTCTAGGCATAGACTGGACCATACGGGCTCCCGGCTACACTAAGGTTATATTATGCTTCCCCGAAGTACTTGCCACGTTTTCTTCATTTGGCCGTAGGTCTGCTAGAGATCGCTGCTTTGAAGCTTCTTGGATAAAGTACTTCCTGAAGTCTGTCCATGAGCTCCCCAGACACCCCGGCAGAGAAGACCTAGGCTCCGCTCAAATACTTCCTCCAAACATGTGAAGGATTTCCATAAAGCATCTACTGCGTAGGTGTTTTTGCCAATCGCCCAGGCTGATCCAGAGGACAACAGCATGGATTTAGCTACAGGAGTAGAAGAATGAGCCTAAAATGCAATTCGTTGTAGAGGTGAAAAGCACAGTTCTGGAGATAGATTGTTGGGGTTTCTAGCCATCCTCTTCCACTTCCTAACCATGTGACCTTGGGAAGGTTCCTCGATCTCTCTGTGCCTCAGTTGTCTCCTCCTCTGTAAGATGGGAGTAGTATCAGTACCTACCTTGTAGTTGGAGTTCCTGGGGTGATTAAATGAGTGAATATTTCTGGGTACTCAGAATAGTACCTGAGACGCAGTAAGCATTGTATTAGTGTCAGCCATTAGTGTAATCGATTGTCGAGGAGAGGAAACCATGAGATAAAGCTCTCAATGGGTGTCATATTGCTCCAAGAAGGAAAGGGAGTGGTTTGGACCACGGTTGGGGAAACCATTGCCACATACCCAAGGATTCAATTAAAATATTACTGGGACATAACAGCCAGAGCTGTGGCGAGGGACCTCCACGACTACAACTTTCCGGGCACGGCCTAGCCAGGCTAATGGCAGGCGGAAGGAAGGAGGTTCTGGCATTTTGTCCCCAAGACTGTGTCGACCCCTACTTCACGTCTTTAAATGAAGTGATATACCTCTACCCGAAGCAGCTGGCAGCCAGGAAGAAAAAAAAAAAAAAAAAGAGTTAGAAGCCCCCAGGCTTCGTTTCTACTCTGTCTCACTCCACTGTCTGGTCACGATCTGCCCAACTGTTGACTGTTCATCTTTCCATTCTGTTTCCAGCCCTGCTTTCTCTTTTTAGAATGTAGCCTCCACCATTCAGACCACTCAAAGGAGTCAACTTTCGTTCACTTGACATTTCCTCCTATTTCCGGCTGCCTTGTTGACATGCCCTCTTAGCCTCTGAGCATTAAAATCTCCCCAGGTCTACATCGTCCCCCTAAGTGGAAATCAAATGTCCACTATCACCTCCCTCGCACCCACTTCGAGTATGGGAGGAAAAGGAGAATGACTTTGGAAAGTCTCCCGCTCCCCAAATGAGATATCCACCTGCCTTGAGACCCTAGGTAGGAAGAGGTGCCCACTGGCTCCAACACTGGGTGGAATCCAGCCGCAGGCCGCGCCACCGCTGCCTCGCCCCCAGCCTTTGCTGCATGCCTCCCACCCCAAAGAACTCCGACGTGGTGTCCCATCGGTCCCCAGACTGTCGGGCCCGCCCTCCGGGAGCTCGCGCTCAGGGGCTCGTGATCCGCGTGGTCTCCCTGCCGAGGGGCCTTGGGGTCCCAGAAGCTCTCTGCCTCTGACTTTCCAGGTGGGCCGCTCGCACCATGCACCTGCTGTAGCCAAAGGGCATCGCGGGCCGGCACTCCCCTAAACGCCTGTCCGACGAGCGCCTGGCATCACGGGGTGGGAAGGGCATCGCAGGGCATTCCAGGACTGGGCGGCCTCCCCGGCCCCACTAACCCTTCTCCAGGTGGACTCTAGGACGCGGAAACACCTTCATGTCACCTGGGGCTGACATGTGGCCCCAGCAGGGAGGCTCCTGCCCCAGCTCTGGGGTCGCACCGCCCAGGGGCCCAGGAGCGGTTCCCCTTAGCAGCACTGGGCGCAGGAGCTGGGTGCGAGTGCAGAAGTGCTAACAGCAGCTCACTCGGCCCCCTCCCAAGTCCCAGCACTCAAGGTAAAGGCGAAGTGGCGGTTGTTTTCTCTCTTACAGAAAGCAAATACCGTGCCCAGGGTCTGCTCTCCGCGGCAGTTACAACTTGTTTGACATTTGAGTTAGTGGTGCTGAAAGGGGAAAAGCCACCCTGGAGGAGGGACGCGGTTTCCGGGGCTCGTTGACTGGCTGACACCCCCCCACCTCCCCCACCTCCCCCCTCCCCGCTCCCTCCCCGGGCAGCCCAGCTGGGTTATTTGCCCCACAACGGCCTCGGCTTACCAGGCCCGGGCGGCCTCGAGGGGAGTCTTTCCCAGCTCGCAGCGGGCACGTCGGTTCCTAGAGAACAGCCTCCAGCTGCGACGCCCGGCTGGTCCGACGCAGGCTCTTCAGTGACTGGTACCCAAGTGGGTCCTGAGCACGCGCAGGGGAAGGCGGGCCGCGGGGCTCCTGAGGTTGCCCCTTCTCCTCCTCTTGGGGGCCGTGTTGTCGAGGACCTGCTGGCCCAAGTGACAGGCCACCTTGGGAGCCTATCTCCTGCCCCTGGAGGCATTAGCCACTCCCCTGTGTCCCGGGTTGGGCCGGCTCAGGGGACCCAACCACTGATTAGTATGTCCAGTAGAAATTCCAGTAAAGCACCAAGTCGCCTGGCTTCTCAAACAGGGCCTGCATTTGAAATACCTAAGGGAGGATCTTATTAAAATGTAGATTCAGATCCGTGGGCCTGAGATGGAGCCTCAGATTCTGCATTTCTATCAACTTCCCAGTGATGCTGCTGCTGCTGGACCTCAGACACCCCCTGAGGAGCAAGGGCCTAGGGCAGTTCTCCAGGTCCCTCCTATCACTGGAGACCCCTGGGGGGGCTCCAGCCCCGAGAGCTTCTGATTTAATTAATCTGGGATTGAGACCGAGGAGTTTTGGTTTTACATCTCCCCAGTACACACTAGGGACACACACATAGACTATAGATTTGAATATACATCAAGCATTTCTGGAAGATGCACAAGAAAAAGTAATGGCAGTTGTTCGTGGGGACGGAAACTGGGGACCGAGGTGATTATCCACTGTACACTTTTCGAATTGCTTGCAATTTTTGCAGTTTTTGAATGAAAAAGCACATGTTGCTTTTTCAAAAGTGTTTTTTCACTTTTTCACAGAAGTGTTTAAAACAATTAAAAAAAGAACTCTCTGAGTGATCCCTATAATCGCCAAGTGTTTGGGGCTGAATTATTTGCCCTCAAAGCTCCTGTCGACGGCCCCAACCCCCAGGACCTCAGAATGTGACTGTATTTGGAGATGGAGTCTTGTCTTTAAAGAGATAGTTAAGGTTAGCTGAGGTCATATGGGTGGGCCCTAATCCAACGTGACTGGCGTCCTTATTAGAAGAAGAGATTAGGACACAGGTGTGCACAAAGGGAGGGTCGTGTGAAGACGCGGGGAGAGGACAACCATCTGCAAGCCAACAGCAGAAGCCTCAGAAGGAAACCAGCCCTGCCAGCCTCTTTATCTTGAACTTGTAGCCTCTAGACCTGTGAGGAGATAAAGTGGTTGAGGCCGCGAGTCTACGGTCGCTGTTATGCAGCCCTAGTGAACACGACGAGGTTTCCCCATCCCTCCCCTCATGGAGGAAGCAGTAGGTCTGGGAGACGAGGGGGACTGAACCTGCTCAGACACACGAGTCCTCAGGCAGGTCACTTCTGCCTTTGGTCCCACCTTCCTCACATGATCCCTACAATTCCTTCCTACTCAGAGGTGGTGGTTCTTTATATACGTGAAACAGCATAGAAGGGGGCGGCTTCGTTGAGTGAGTTTTCAAGTTCTTTAAACATGAATCCACTTTCGGGGGCCCCTGGGTGGCTCAGTCGGTTGGACATCTATCTGCCCTTTGGCTCAGGTCATGATCCCGGGGTCCTGGGACGGGGCCCCACATCGCACTCCCTGCTCAGAGGGGAGTCTGCTTCCCCCTCTGCCCTTCCTCTCCTGCTCGTGCTCTCTCTCTCTCAAATAAATATAATCTTAAAAAAGAAAAAGCATGAATCCATTTTTAAACACGAACCATTATGCAAAAGTCCAGTATAGAAACAAGTTGACTAAAACGGAGCGACTCTGGTTGAAGCAGGTAATGTTCTAGTTCCCCTTTGCCTTTGCGGTGGACCCTGCATCACTTCTCCGTCAACCACCAGGGAGGGGCCCTTCGGTTATAGTCTGAGAACTACCTATTGGTCTGATCCTGTCATATTCCAGCGATGGAAACTGGAGCCCGGTACTGTTGAGTAATCACCTCCGAGTCACCTCATGAGTCAGTCTGGAAGCTGGGCTCTATTCCTGACTGTCTGGCTCATTAATCTTTTCTCTGCATTTTGTGAGGCATTAAGAATAATTTGATGTTGCCAATGGCATACAAACTCTAACTCCTTTCTTTCCTATAAAACATGATCAATGTTTATTCACATGAGAGGCAGCATTTTACCAGAGAGGCCAGAGGTAGATATATTGTCTCTATGTTTGTCTATACACGTCCATTCATGTAGACATAAGTGAGTTTATACACACCCGAAATACAACTTACACTAAAACTCTCTGTTTTCTGAAACTCAGCAGGCTACCCTGCTCCTAGGGCTGACCTCTTTCAGCCTCACGTGATGACATGGGCTACACGAAAGAGAGGAGAAAGAGGCAGAGGCGGGAGGTAAGAATTCTCAAATAGATTTGAAAGAAGGAAAAGGAACCAAAATATATCATAAGAAAGAAAGAGACTTCGAGGAAAGAAAACATCACACAATATGGACTCTGTGTTTCTTGGCTCCAGCTTCCATTTTCATACCTTGTTTCCTTTAAGAAAACCTAATTTCCCCCCAAGCTGTCTCCTGATTGACTTTCACTTGATATGGTTACTCGATAGCACCGATCAGTTAATCCTTCCATATGGTTAAAATTAAGCCACCAATCCATGCTCATTTCCCCCCTGATGCTTCCTAATTTCTTGTGAAGATTATCCTTCCAGCTAAATTACCCTCATTCCTTTATCATCGCGTCCTTATTTCCCCTGGAAACTGTAAGGGTTCTCGGGGAATGGGAGACTTGGTGGTGCACTTCCTCTGTCTTGACGTCCTGCACACATTTGTGCTTTCCAGGTTAGGTGGGACCCTGGCCGGGCCTGAGGGCTTTACGATCAGTGACCTCTTAAATTTCCTATAACCTGGGGACTGGTTATGTGAGACCTTTGCTGTGATGTGGGTCTTGCTCCCAGAATTCTCTGCTTCTGCTCTCGACTCCAAGGCTTAAAGCCAGACAAATAGGCTTCTGTGTCATCCTGACCCTGAAGGCCAATGCCGTGAAGTTATTTCCTTTCAATGGTCACGGATGTCGATTCCTAATACCTCACCACGGTTGCCCCAGAAGAAACTGATCTGACCCTGCCGTCCCAGCCTCAATGTTTAGAATAAGATTTTTTCATAAACTAAGAGTAGCGAGCAAGCTTTGGATATACGTGTAGGAGTAAGTTATCCAGGTCATTTTGAATCTAGCCCAACGACTTACCTTGTTATTGAGTTTTGGCTTTCTGATGGGAAATGCACAATTTATGCGATTTTCAGGTTTAGCATGAGTCCTACAAGGTTCAAGGTCTACCTTGACCCTGACTAGTACGATAGACACAAATGCTCCTGCATCCCTGGATGGGGTAAGTTTGGGGCCCTAATAAGTTACAATTTTGAGCACTAGTTTTGATTTTCTGTTCCCAGGGTTGTTTCTCATTTAGGCAAACACCCATTGGCACCCACATGAGCAAGCCCCATTATTTTTGCTTTTTTTTTTTTTTTTTTAATGACTCTTGTTATTTCTTTCTGCCGAAGCTGGCTATACACAAGCCCAGTCCCACACAGTACAAGCAAAGATAGGATCCCTGCCCCAAGGGTTCAGCAGCCTCATATTTTCCTCTCTGCTAACTCTACTTTTGTTCCAGGGTACCATGAGTTCTAAAGCCTTGTTGGTCCTGAAACACTTTACTGTGCTTTATTTTGTAGGAAAGACTTGGGTTTTATGGTTGTGGGTTATAAAAGGTTTTTTTTTTTTTTTTTTTTCCTCTCCCCTCCACCACTTTCCCCCAGGGAAATTTGATGGGTGTGACCATTACCAATGAGCCCTGCTGGGAAAGTCCAGGCCATGGTCAGCTTTCAGCCTGAGCCATGACTCTTTCCTTTTTGGCTGCGGCCTGGTCCTAATTTTGTCCCCCTCTGGCTGGCTTTGTTTATTGGCATTAATGTTTCATATTAAAATTTAATATTTAACTTTTGCTTTCAATATTTAATGTTCTGCATCTTACATTTGGATGTCTCCCTTCTGGGAGCGGTCAGCTGCACTGCGTGATGCAAGAACTAATCCCTTTGACTTCCAGTAAAATGACCCCCACCCCCTTCCTTTCTTTCATTGTTCACCATCACTCTGCATTCAAATCCATCATGGTAACTACCTGGAGAACACTTCTGTCTTTTGCTCACGCATTCATTCAACACATATTTATTGTGTGCCAACCTTGTCAGGTATTCTAAAAAGTACTGCGAGGGACCCACCCAAAATAAATAAGTAAATAAGACCCAAGTCTTACCGTGAGAGAGTCGGAGAGAAAGAATCATACGTGTGAGGTGGTAACGTGTGAAAGGTTCGTGGAAGCACACAGGAGGAAGAAACTAGCTCTGCCTCAGGAACGGTGGAGGGTTTTTCCAGAAGGGGAATTATCTGGAACCAGTCTTAGAAGGAACAAAAGGGCTTCTCAGATTGGGCAGAAAGAGGAAGGTCGTTCTATATGCAGTGGGCAAAGACATCAAAATGTAAAAGCATTAATGATGATTAATAATGATGGTGATGATGTATTTGTGGAATAGGGAGGAAATTAATTATTACTGGAAACCGGGCTGCCTGTGTGGGAGATGGAAGCAGAAGGCACGATGAGCCTGCTGACATAGTTTGGTACTCAATTACGAAGGACTTTGTAAACCATAATAGATGGTTTGAGCTTAATCACTTATCAAATAAACCTGTGAGAGATATTTGCAGCAAGTGAGAGTCCTGGGAAATCTCCTTTGCAGAATATTGTGGAAAAACAGCCTTCATCGGGGAAAGAATCTGGTTCCAGAGCATAGAAAACATGTTTAGCCCCTTCTACATGGGATAAAGAGAACTGTTATTTCAGATACGTGCCCTTGAGGGATTTAAAATATAATCGGAAGAACAAGGCAAATACCAAGAACCAACGAGGAAACAATGGAGTGTATCACCTAGTGCCTGATTGTGTGGCAAGAACACAAATTCCTGTGAAGCCAGAGAAGGGAGCTTTAGATTCTAAGCACCTTTCCTTTAAGGCTTTCCCTACTTGACAAAGGTCACCTTCACAGGTCATTTGCTTATCCACCAGAGAGAAGTGCAGGGTCTCAGGGAGGTAGGAGCAAAAGGAGGAAAATGAAAATAAGTCAGCCGAGAGAGCAGAACAAGAGCCTGGTAACTTGAAGGGACCATTACGTGAGCCAGAGGGGGTGGACGGAGTGGCCCAAGATACAAGTGAGCGAGGTGGGACAATCAAGACTAAGGTTGAATACATCCTCCACGTCTGCTGGAGAATTTTCAGTGTGTCTTGCTGAGCTGATGACAAAGACCTTTTTTTTTTTTTTTTGTAATGAAAATATCTTTGCAGGGGATGGGCTACATGGGTGATGGGCGCTGGCGATGAACGCTGGATGCTGTACGTAACCGATGGATCACCAAATTCTACTCCTGAAACCAGTATTACACGATTTGTGAACTAACTAGAAGTAAATAAAAACTTTAAAAAAAAAAAAATCTGTGTTTCTGCTGACTGTAAAAGTAATCATCTTTGTAAAAAAGGTCATGCTTAAAATGTTAAGAAAAAAAAAAGGTCATACTTTTTTGCAATTCGCAAATATATAAAGTAGAAGGTAAAATCCTCTCCGACTCTACTTTGGACAAAGACCATCAAAGCATACGCACTTAAAAAATATATAGATAAATGCACATTGTCAAATGGGCTGAATGTTGAAGGCTTTATGAAGAAATAAGACAGGGGGTCTGCAGTTGACCAAGGGGTTAGTAACCCTGGCACAGCCAGGCATTAGTGAGAGAATGTGCTGGAACGGGAGGCTAGGCGCGGAGCTCAGCAGGCTTCCAAATGGGTGAACCAAAGGCCAGGGAGCTTTCTGGAGCCAGAAAATAGGCCCAGAAGCCAGGAGATCGGCAAGGCAGTGACGGCAGGGAGCGCTCCCCATGGGGTGGGGGGTGCAGGGGGGTCTCTGCGCGGGCCCTTCGCGCACAGCTGGCTGGGGAGGAACCGCTATGCCGTTGGGCAAATAAACAAGGCCTGAAAGGCACGTTATTGGAAAGAGGATGCACTTTGAGACTCTTAGTGAAGTCTGCGTCTCTGCTCTGCTGCCCACCGGCTCCCGGCCTTGGGGTTTTCATGCCTTCAAGGCTCCTTGTCCCCGTAACAGGCGGGGATGGCCAGGATGACACCGCTGGGAGACCCCCGGGACGCAGGCGCTGGCTGGGCCCGTGCAGGAGTGCTGCTTCTCCTGGGGGCCTGAGCAGTGTCCGAGCAGACCCGGACCAGGCCCTCGCCCCGGGGGGCCCCTGCGGGCGCTGAGCTGTGGCGGCCTGTGCCCGGCCCGGTGCACTCCCGCTGCCCAGGGGCGGCCTCACTGCAGCTGAGCCCTGACGGAAGCACCGAGCGGGGCTCCCGGACGTGGGGCTTGAGGGGGCCTCGGACCCGTCGGGCGGGGAGGCGGGAGGAGGACTCCCCGGGGGCAGCAGAAGGCGTATGATGGGGGCAGCGAGCTGCCTCGGAAGAGGTCGTGGCCTTGGCTGCGGGGCCGCTGCTTCCTGGGATCCCCAGCAGTGTCCTCCAGGGCCCCCCAGGCCAGGCCCCCCGGGAGGGCTGCTGCAGCCAGAGGCACGGGGCTCTGCGCTGGTTGCCCACATCCGTGGGACGTGTGGATTTTCCTGTGGCTTACAGCCCCGTGACCCACTCGGGGCCGGGCCTTTAAAGCATCGCTCACGGTCGAGGAAAGAGGGAGAAACTGGCCCCGGGACCGCTTGTTTGCGTGACGTGCCAGGTACTCAGGTAACGTACCTGAGCACACCTGCTGACAGGTGATCCCCGCTGGCAGGCAATGATTGCTCCGTGCCCGTGGTCCCCTCAACCACCTTCATCCGTGTCACAAATCTTTGTCGGGCCTTTGCCGTGAAAGTGAGACGTGGCCACGGCCTCCGCTCAGCAGGGCCCGGACCTCACGCAAGCCCGGGGTGTCGGGGCTCCTCGACGGCGCGTGCTGGGGCTCGGCCCACGTGCTGCCACCGGGACCCACGGCTTTCATGCATCAGGCCGTGTATTATGAGCCTGGCATGTTTTCAGGCTTTGAAACATGCCCGGTTAGGTTTTATGGGCATCGCTGTCATCTTTGTTCTCCAGATGATGCCCCTGGAGCCCCAGCTAGGTGACAGTCCCTGTCCAAAGGTCCGCGACCCGAAGCCGGATGAGCCGGGATGCGAACACGGGTCTGCCCACGCCAGCAGCCTATGTTCCTGCTGCACAGCAGGCTGACCCCACTGACTCGAAGCCGTCGTCCCTCCATCCATCCCCCTGGTGTGGCGTTTCCACGCGGAGCCACAGGCTCTTGGGGACCCCGGCAGAGGGAGCCGCCCATCAGGTCAGGGGTCCCCACGCTCGCCGCCTCTGTCCCGGGACCACCTGGCCCTCACCTCGTGGAGCCTCCGTCTTCCCGCCCTGCCCTCCCAACCTGCACTTGGTTCCCACTCGTCGAAATGCCGGGGGTACAGGGAGGCCACCTGCTTTCAGGGCCCCCAGGGACACCGAGGCTGGCACCTCGGCCCCGACTTGGTCAACAGCCGCAGCAGGATCCAGGCCGCAGGTCCCTCCCCAGCTTTTCCCTTCCTCCAACCCCCCCGGCCCAATGTCCCCACGTCGTCCCCATTGTGTTGGCTGCACCGACGTGGGGCTGCTGCAGAGGAGCAGGAGTAGGTGCCCTGGGGTGGGTGACCCCGCAGGTCACCCTGCCAGCCCGGCTCCGCTGTCAGCCCGGCCAGCGCCGCGGGGCAGCGGACTCTCCAGGGTTCTGAATTCCCTCTGGATTATTCATGAGTGCACACCGTCCCCTCTGACAGTCACAGGTAAATCCCAGATCGAATTTTTCTCGTCCCCTGAAAAGAACCCTATCAATATCCCTGGGGTCAGGCGGGCTCACCATCTAGCCTTTCCTCCCTGGGCTGGGGGGTACTTGGAGGCCACCTGGAATTTGCCGGCCGGGATTAGGTTTCCATCTACTCATTATGTCCCAGTGAATGAGATCAGGGGGTTAGGGGGTGCTCTCAGAATTACCTAATGGTTTGGGGTAACCCTAAGGTGGTTTCTGTACTTTTCCGACCCCTCCTATGGCTGTCCGGCCCCCTGCACCCGGGCCCTGGCCCTCCCGCCTTCCATGCGTACCTGTGCCCTCACTTGCGTCCCCCCGTGGCTAATGCCTTGTGGCTCTGCACTGCTTGCTCCTCTGCCCCAGTCACTGATGTTTCCCAATCATATCGGGAAGCTTCCAATAATTCATGCTTTAGAAAAGTGAAAATAATCCTATTTGGAAGGAATCAAACTATTAAAATTAATTAGCAAAGATTGAAGGTCACCTCCATTGCCTCTTGCTCATGTAATGGCATTTTGATACGATTCCTTATCACACATTTTAGGGTGCCACCGCAGCACGTGGCCTCACCCTGTGAGTCTGG
This sequence comes from Canis lupus familiaris, assembly GCF_011100685.1. NCBI lineage: Eukaryota > Metazoa > Chordata > Mammalia > Carnivora > Canidae > Canis > Canis lupus. The sequence goes on along the minus strand of NC_049242.1, from coordinate 49,258,565 downwards.
AGAAAGGACTGAGACTCAGTTTCCTCAACTGCAAAATGAAGGCAAAAATGGTACAAAGCTCAGATTCATGCACTGAACAAATACTCATTGAGCTCCTACCCAGTTCCAGGCACTGCAGCCTCTGTCCTCATGCATAGTTGTGCCAGTGACAGTGAACAAAGCCAACATCTCTGGGCTCATGGAGCTCACCTTCCAGTGGGTTCTAGGAAAGATTAAATGAGATAATGACAGTTGACGTTTGTGGACGTCTCAGAACCCAGCCTGGCAAGTGGGAAAACCTCAAAGAGCCTTCCACATGCTTACTCCTTGCCACGACCTCCCGATGTAGCTGTTGTAGTCCTCCCTGCTTTGTGGACAGGCCTTCATGAGGAATAATCGCCCAAGTAATTTGCCCAAATTTAACGGGTGACGGGATCTGAACCCAGGCAACCCGTTATTCTTCGTTGCATCTACATTTGAACTTAAGATGCTTGGTACAACCCCTGGCACGTGGTAAGTATTTAGTGTAAGCTATTGTTTCGGTCCCATTTTCATTAGTATTTTCAAACTCAGGGAGGTGCTTATAACTCGTGTAATCCGCTGTGTATATTCTTTTGCACAATCGTGCCAATTATAGATTGTGGTCGTGCTCGTAAGCGCCCCGTGGTACTATTTGTTTGCTTTCATGCAAAACGTTGTCTGATTTCCATCGAATTCTGAATACGCCGTGAGAACGTATCATGCACATGACTGTCTCCTGGCACACGTGTGGTGGTAGGGGAGGGAAAACCTCTGATGCTCCAAATAAAACCCCAGAGAGGAATGCGCCTCTCAAGGTCACAGCAAGGAAGTGTGAGGAAGTGGAAAAGGCACGCGTGGACTTTGGTACTGGGTAAACTGCGGTCCACGTTTCCAACCTGCAGCTCGTTAGCCGCGTCTGTTCTTGTAAACAGATTCCTTCTCTGAGCTTTCCTTCTCCTGTTCTGCAAAAGGAGAGGGTTACCTCAGGTACCACTCTGGTCCTTCCCAGCCCTCAAGTGTGTGATTCGAGGTGTAGGTACAGAGTCTCATAAAGCTTTTCCTTAATCCAATTTTCCTGAGACAAATTGCTAAAGAAAGACTATTAGGCCAGAGGCAAAGAACATTCAGTGACAACAGCTCTGAATTCCATTGCTAATAGAAAACCAATAATGAACATTGAACCTTTTTCAGGTGCCCTAAGAATAATTGGTCATTGATTTTCTTTCAAAATGTAAGGGTTTAACCTCACACTTCGCATATACATATCGCAAGCTGTTTGCAAGTGAGGCAGTGTAGTGTGATGATAATTCATTTCTATAAATGTATTCCAGACCCAACAAACTGACATGAGCATTTCAGAAAAAAAAAAAGAAGTGAAAGATTGTTTATCTGAAGGTAGCACTGATGTTCACATTTATGATGGAGCTTTGAGACTGGACTTTCTTTCTTTGAGTCATGGATAAATAAATGGATCTTTTCAAATAGAAAGACACAGCTATCTTACCAAAAAAAAAAAAAAAAAGACATACTTTTGAAGGGAAAAAGAGACCTTACCAATTATTTGGCTCCAACTTTTTCATTTTACAGATGATGAAATTCAGCTGCAGTAAACTTTATCCATTAAAAAGAGCTAATAGTATTACCTGCTGTGAGCATTAATAAGGTGACATTTATAAACCACAAGCACAGTACATGACATGAAATCTATGCTCAGTCAATGATAGCACCTATTTATTATCATTTTTGCTTAATATTTTATACTTGCCTAGATCTACACAGATAGTCTTGGCTCAGTCAAACGAGAAGTTAGGGCTCCTCAAATCCAGACCAGTGTTCTTTTAAAAATATGATTCATTCAACAAATATTTATGGAGTGTCCACTAAATTCCATGCACTCTTACTGGGTCTACCACAGTGATGATTAAAACAAACAAACAAACAGACCCACCATCCCCCTTCCAAAAAAAGTCCTGGCTTCATGGAGGAGCTTAAATTCTAACAGGGAAACAGATAATAAACAACATAAGTAAGTATATCTAGGGTGTAAGATGGGGAAAGATAAAGGAGAGAAGAATCAAGATGCTTTGGGAGGGATGCAGTTTTAAATAGGATGATCAAGAAAGGCAGGAGGTGGGCAGCCCAGGTGGCTCAGTGGTTAAGCACCGCCTTCAGCCCAGGGTGTGATCCTGGGGACCCGGGATCGAGTCCCGCATCGGGCTCCCTGCATGGAGCCTGCTTCTCCCTCTGCCTGTGTCTCTGCCTCTCTTTCTCTCCCTCTCTGTCTCTCATGAATAAATAAATAAAATCTTTAAAGAAAAAAAAAAAGAAAGGCAAGCTGTGTGCATTTCCAATGACACAGGCACTGCAAGCAAGGGGAGCGTGAAGCATGCATATCCTGAGGCAAGAGTGGGCAGCTCCTAGGTGGACTGTCAAGGAAGCCAGTGCAGCTGGGTCGGGGTGTGCAGCAGCGTGGTAACAGATAGGCACCCTTAATGCCCAGGACCTTGCAGACTACCACCAGGACTTTGGCTTTTATTCCTAGAGATCTGCGGAGCTATGGAAGGGACAAAGTAGAAGTATTGCTGGAGGAGACAGACTTGAAGAAACTGCTTCTAAACCAGAATATGTGGGATGTGGGTTCCTGGGTTTGGCAAACTCATGTATAAAAAGAGGCTATGAAACAGAGACTGTGTGTCTCCTGCAAAGCCTGAAATACTTACCTATCTGGGCCTTTCCCGGATAAGTTATCTTGAAGAACAAGATCAGGCCAGACAAAAAATTGGGAAGGAAGGAAGGAAGGAAGGAAGGAAGGAAGGAAGGAAGGAAGGAAGGAAGGAAGGAAGGAAGGAAGGAAGGAAGGAAGGAATCTGTATTGCTTATCTATTATGGTGTAATGAATTATCCAAAACCTAAGGGCTTAAAAAACACATATTTATTATCTCACACTTTCTGTGGATCAGAAATCCAAGCACTGCTTAGCTGAGTGTCTTTTAGGGACTGAATGGTTGCATACCCCCCAGATTCATATGTTGAAACCCTACCTCCAGGTGTGATGGTATTAGGAGGTGAGTGAGGCCTTTGGGAGGTGGTTAGGATTAGATGAAGCAATGAGGGCAAGGCCTCAGGTCGTTTCCAGCTGCTCCTTGCCACTTGGGCTTCTCTATAGCACAGCTCGCAACTTAGCAGCTGGCTTCCATTTCCTTGGACCAAGAGAGACAGCAAGAGAACACCCGGGACAGAAGCCACAGTCTTTTATAACCAAATCTTAGGAGTGAGTGACATGCCATTGCTTCTGCCATATATAATCATTAAAAGCAAGTCAGTTGTCCAGCTCACAGTTAAGGTGAACAGATTACACTGAGCATGGACCCCAAGAGGTGGGAGTCACTGGAGTACCTTCTAGAGGGTAGACCACAAGATCCGGAAATAGAACCAGCTCTCACAAAAAGAGGGGAAATTATAGCCAAAATTTGTAGGAATTCCAAAATTAGTCCCTCCTTACTTCTGCAAATGATCAATTTGGAGAGAGGGCCAGACCCCTTTTCACAGAGCCCACAGATGGGAGAATTCCAGAGCACACAACCAATTCCATATCACAGGCAGCCTGTCAGCTGAGTCTCACAGGGAACTGGGGTAAGCAGAGTGAGGGCCCCAAACATGTCCACGTCTTCCTCTGCAGAACCAGTGGCTGTGTTACCTGACATGGCCGAAGAGACCGAAGATATGGCTCAGTTAAGTGTTCTGGGACGGGGCAATTATCTTGGATTATACAGGTGGACCCAACGGAATCACAAGGGTCCTCATAAGTGAGAGGGAGGCAGGAGGGTCAGAGAAAGGGACACGGCGACAGAAGTAGAAGTTGGAGCGATGCGATCACTAGCTTTGAAGGTGGAGGGGAGCCAAGAGCCAAGGAATGTGGGCAGTCATTGGGAAAGGCAAGAACATGGATTCTCACCAAGACCTCAGGAAGGATGATAGCCTTGCTGGCCCTTGAATTTAGCTCAGTGAGGACCCTGTTGGACTTCTGACCTTCAGAACTATCACATAATAAGTTTTGTTGCCTTAAGCCCCTTAAGTTTGTGGTACTTTGCTACAGCAGCCATAGGAAGTGAATATCCAAGCCTGGTTCTTTTCAATTCTTCTTGATTTTTACCAGCATTTTTTCTTTTTTTTTTTTTTTAATATTTATTTTTTTTTTATTGGTGTTCAATTTACTAACATACAGAATAACCCCCAGTGCCCGTCACCCATTCACTCCCACCCCCCGCCCTCCTCCCCTTCCAACACCCCTAGTTCGTTTCCCAGAGTTAGCAGTCTTTACATTCTGTCTCCCTTTCTGATATTTCCCACACATTTCTTCCCCCTTCCCTTATATTCCCTTTCACTATTATTTATATTCCCCAAATGAATGAGAACATATAATGTTTGTCCTTCTCCGACTGGCTTACTTCACTCAGCATAATTTCTAATTGTAAACAATCACTATCTCTTGTTTTAACCTTGAACAATACTTTATTTTCCATTACACAAGTAATATTCGAATACACATAAAAATGAAAACATACATAAAAAGTGAAAACATAACACGTGCAGATAAAGTTCCTTATGATCACCTTCTCCAGTCTGTCCTTCCCCGAAGTAACCACTGGTGTTATCTTGGTGTATATCCTCCCAGACCAACTTCTATGCTTCTCTAGTCATAGATAAAACACACAATCGTTCAATAATTAGCTCTTTGAGCAAATAAGTATCACGCCATTACTATGTGCTAAGCACTACTGTATGTGCTGGAGACATATCCCAAATCCCTGCCTTCCTAGAACTTACACACTTACACTGGATGAGACAGGCGGGACTCAGGGAGGTAATGTGATCTGCTAGGCTGCACTGCCATGGTGCCACGAGACGAATGTGGCTATTGAGCACTTGCGCTCTGTACTCCTAAGATGTGTCATAAGTATAAATATACATTGGATTTCAAAGACTTAGTACAAAAGAACAAAATGTAAAATATCCCATTAATGTTTTTTTTTTTTTACCTTGGTTACATGTTGCAATGATAATATTCTGGATATCTAATGGATTATATAAGTATATTTTAAAAATTAATTTTACGAGTTTCTCTTTACTTTTTATTAATGTGACTGCTAGAACTCACATATATGGCTTGTATTATGTTCCCACATTCCATTGATCGTTAGTGCCCAGAAATCAGAGGCACTAGCAGGTGGGGGGCCTCATTCTTCACTTTGATTGGGCCTATCCAAGGGAAACTCCTTAGCAGGACTAGACTCATCATCATAGGCAGTCTCCCCTCCTGGATGTACAACACCCACCCTCAAGAGTCCCAGGATTCATGGCCCTGATCCACAAACGTGCAGGGCTTCTCACTACTGTAGAATCTCAGCCTCCTTCTCCCCAACCCCAAGCAATCTGTAGGTTCTCAGGGGCCATGTACAATGTCTACATTCACAACTCTTTTCTATCCTCTTTGACAAATTCGTGAAGTAGAGCCTACGGACTGGGATTTCTGTGCCTCTTAAAACAATATAAAATTAGCATTATCATTCTTTGAAATTCACAGAAAACATTTGCAAAGGTCTTTTTTTTTTTTTTTTTCCAACAACCTGTGAAACCGGTAGAGAAAGAAAAAAGAAAACAAGGCACTTAAAGAATAAAATTTTCTTAAGCCTTTGGCACTTGCCAGTGCATTTCTGATCTGATTGGCAGCAGATTATCGATTTAATCATTTTAAGATTCACATATTGATTTTTTTCGTGGGGGCCTGCAAAAGCATCATGACTTCCTAAGCACTAGGACACCTGCACAGGTATGCAAACTTCGAACACAAGCACACTCAGCCTCCTGGTGTTGGTTATGCTGCAAATCCACCCCAGCGACAGCACTGAGTTGTGGAGTTTTGCTACCGGTATTAACCATTAATGTGAGTTCAAACAAGCTCTCTGGCCTTTCTCCTCAGTTTCTATATTTTAAAAGTAAAGAAATAAAGACACTTTCAGTCATTACCCTCCCATACTATATGTATAGGTAATTATACGGGCTTCATTTAAGAAAGGAAGAGCAGAGTGAGCACAAGATGGAAGATAAGAAACAGCTGCTCCCTCTATAGTTTTAGTTCTTTTCATGGTGTGAGCATCTTGTCTTGATGAGTTTTGTTCTAACAAGATCTGTATTTTCCACACATTCCCATCTTCTTTACTACGTACTACTATAGATTACCGAATACATTGTACATTTGTACAGACATATACAGACGTGCACATGCAGGACCGTATACAGCAAACCACGTGCCTTCTACACCAATTATTTAAGGACTTTTTCGAGACTACTTTGACCACATGCAATTTTGCCTTAGGTGTTAACTTTAGAACCTAGTTTGACATAAATGCAATGCCACTAAGCTACTGTACAGTATTCCTCAGGCCTAACACAGGCATAGGCACAGAGCGAGAGATGGCATTATAAATGTCTTCTGAACAATAAAACCTTCAGACCACCTCTTAGGCCAGTGCCCGTCAGACCTTTGTTTGGTGCCTTTCAGGTGGACCTAAGAAGACCAGTTTCATTTTAGTCTCTGAGTTCTGCGGTAAATAATAAAAATCATCCAAAACAGGGCCAAAGAGAACCGAAACAATGAATGTTCTTTTGATACACTGGAAAATGAATTGATCCCCTATCTCTAGAGGAAAAACACATGATGTTTTCCATCTGGCAAGGCTGTGGAAGAATAATGTTGTGGAAACAAGAGTCTATTCACTAGAGCCATTGTGTCATGGTCCCGCAGCTAGGAGTGGGGAGTTTGCATCACTCCACCCACTTATGAACACTCAAATGTGGAGTTCTGTTTACTGGCAAAAGTGTTTTCAAACTCCCTCTTTTTCATCCCCTTGAGTAATTTTTGTCTAATAAATGACTAAATGTCATTATATTATCTTAAAGTTGGAAGGGTGATCAGAGGTCCTATGGCCCTCAGGTCACACACCCTCTAATGAAGAGCTAGCCACTGCATTCTGGTTAGGATGCTCCAGGCTTCATGAAACATCATGCCCTGACTCAGGCCTAAATGTTAGAGGAAATTGGCTCGTATAGCCAGAACCAAAGGAGAAAGAGGATAAGTCTCAGACATGGTGCAACATAGTTGAAAGACGTCATCAAAGACCCATCTTCAAAAAGAAAGACCCACCTTCCTTCCATCTCTCCTCTCTGTAGCAGTTTTTTTTTTTTTTTCTAAGACCGAATCTCCTTGAGGATCAGAATGTGGCTGCCACAGTCACAGGTGCCACAACCAGAGTCCAGAGGCAGTGGGGACCTGTTTATTCCTGTGCTCCTTCTTAAAAAGGGGAAACATTTTACTGGGCCTCTCTCTAACCCCAAGTAGGGCTCCCTCTTCAAGAACTAAGTCATACACCCACTCCAAAAGCAATCATTGCCAAGGGGAGTGGGGCTCCCATGATTAGCTTGACCGGGGCATATGGTTATCTGGAAAGGATAAATCTCTGGAGGGAACAAAAAGGATATTCTATTAGTAAGAACTAAAAGAGCAAATAAAAAAAATAATAATAATAAAAGAGCAAATTAATTCTAGGTAAACAATAACACTGTCTTCTGTATTCATTCTTTCATAAAACACAGATAGTAGGATAGGCAGGTGCCTACTATTGTCATCAAATACAATAGAATTGAGCAATTTGTGAAGCTTTATGTGGTATCGTGGACTGAATATTTGTACCCACCTTCCCTCGCCTGCCCCCAAATTCATATCTTGAAATCCTAATCCTTAATGAGATAGTACTAGGAGATGGGGCTTCTGGAAGGTGATTGGGTCATGAGGATGGATCCTCATGAATGGGATTAGTGCCCTCGTAAAAGAGACTCCAGAGAACACTCTCACCCTTTCCTCCTCTAGAATTATGAGAAAAAAAGTTCCTTGTATTATCTATGCTACTTTTGTTATAGCAGCCCGGATGGACTAAGACATGTAGGAACAATCAAAACTCTTTATTTGACTTTTCATCCTATTTCTCTCACTCTTGAATCTGAAATTATAGCCTCTCATCGTTATTATTTTCATCTAAGATTACTGAGCATTTAATATGTGTCAGACACTATGCAAACCATTTTTCATGGATTCTTTCATTTAATTTTTTAGAACAGCTTTGTGAAGTAGGTACTATTATCCTCATTTCACAGTTAAGCAAACTATGGCTAAGAAAGGTTAAGTAACTTGTCCAAATTTGCACAATTACCAGAGGCACCAGGACTGGAGTCAGTTTACTAAAATTCCAAATGAATAGCTGTTCATTTAAAAAAAAAAATGAGGCTCCATGTTAGGTGTTAGGAATAGCGGTAAAGCAAGCAGACATAGCTCTTGCTTTTTTTTTTTTTTTATAGCTCTTGCTTTTATAAAATCCACATTCTACTAGAAAAGAAAAATAGAAACAAATAGATTATACAAACTCTATAAAATTTTGCTAGGTTTTTATAAAGGAAAAGGAATGAAGGAGGGAAAGAGGGCCTTTATATACACTACAGTGGTCAGAAAAAGCCTTTCTGGAAGGTAACTTTATGCCAAATCCTGAGCAATGAGTAAGAATGTAAAGGGAAGTAAGGAAATATTCCAGGAAAAGGCTCCGAGGTGGGAAAAGTTTGGCACTTTTGGCACATGAACAAAACCAGTGGCTGGAATGAACTGAGGAGGAAGAGAGTGGCATCAGTGGCTCTAGAAAGGTAGGCTAGATCACTTGAGCCTTGGAGGTCCTTTAAGAATATTGAATTTTATTCTAGGAGCATTCTGACACTATTGAGGAATTATAACCAGACATCTAATGTGATTAGATTTGACCTTAAAACCTGATCAATCAAACTACTGTTTGGAGAATGCATGAGTTGGAAAAAGAGCAGATGTAAAGAGATCAATGGGGAAGCTATTGCAGTCACCAGGAAATCAAGGATGGAAGGTGGCCATGGCGATCGAGAAAAGAGGATTGATTTAAAAGACATTCTATAGGTAGCAGTGGCAGGAGTTGTGTGGAATTGAATACAATGAAAGAAGAAAGGAATGGGAGATGATCCCAGTTTCTGGTTCCCAAAAGTGGTGTTAAAGATGGGGGCCACTTGGTGATGGGGGGTGAGGGGAACATTTGTAAGAAGGTTAAGGTTTATTTTGAGACATATTAAGTTTGAGGTGTAAGGTGTTGACTAGGTTATTGCATATATGACCTGGAGCTGAAAAGTTTGCTGGAGATGTGTGTTTGGGCATAGTTGGCATATCAATGGTATTCAAAGTCATGAGAGTAGCCTGGTTGTGCCCAGGAAAATACTGAAGATAAAGGAAAACAAAGAGACCAAAATACAAACTACAAAGGGGATTAAAATGGAGCCATCAGAAAGCTGGGAAGAAAACTGTAAGAGTGAGGCATTAGCCAAGTCAAATACAGGAGTGTTTCAGGAAGGAGAAAGTGGCCAGTTATACTGCTTGTTGCTGAGAGGCAAGTACGATGAAGTCTGAAGTTATTTATTGAAAGGACCTATCCATCGGCCAATACTTGGAATTTAAAATGACTCACACCAAGGCACGCTGTTATGAAATTCCATTATATCCCAGATCAAAAATAAGATTCTAAAGTCTTTGGAAGAGATGAGAGGGGCAATGAGAATAAATCATACACAAATAGTTGGATTCAAAATAACATAAGACTTCTCTAGAATAGCATTAAAAGCTAAATAAAATACAAGGGGCCCCTGTGTGGCCCAGTGGTTGAGCATCTGCCTTCGGCTCAGGTTGTGATCCTGGCGTCCTGGGATCAAGTCCTGCATCAGGCTCCCCTCAGGGAGCCTGCTTCTCCCTCTGCCTGTGTCTCTGCCTCTCTCTCTCTCTCTCTGTCTCTCATGAATAAATAAGTAAAATCTTTAAAACAAAAAAAAAAGAGAGCTAAAATACAGATGGATAATGCTTTCAAAATTTCAAAGGAAAATGATTCCAACACAGAATTATATTATAGTCAAATCAAAGTAGAAGAAAAATCTGTTTAGACATGAAAGTTTATCTTTCACATATCCTTTTCCAGGGAGCACCTGAAGGGTGCTCTCCTAGTAACTGAGGGAATAATATTGAAGAAAAGAGATAAGAAAAAGGAGAAGTGAAGTTGATTCACAGAGTGCTAATAAAGAGAAGTTCCAGGATGACAGTTCTGCAGCAGGTTTAGGGAGTATCCAGTCCCATCTGAGCAGCAGAATGAGGACGCTAAGAGGTCCAGGGGCAAGGGCAATGGATAAACTACCTGATGTGACTTACCATACTGCATAGTTTTGGAAAGAAAGAAAAATTTAGGCTGAATGAGTAACATACACAGTAAATAACAAATGAAAGAAAAAAAAAAACAAAATAATTGTCCATTCCAGTGTTAAAGGATAATTTTCTTAAAATCCCAAAAAGATAAAATTATGACTGTAATACAAATATAAAACAAGCACACGTCAAAGATTTTTTTTAAATTAATCACTTTAGGAGAGAACCGGTAAAATGGTATAACTGATACAAAGGATGAATTCAAAGAGCAGAATCGTATGTAAGGAAGAAGAGTGTCTGAAATGAATTTACAAGAGAAGCAAAATGATGTTTTTAGAGGGAAAGCATCAATTGGATTCATATTAGTTTTCTATTGCTGTGTAACCAGTTACCACAAATGTCGTGGCTCAAAGCAACACATATTTATGGTCTCACACAGTTCTGCTTGTCAGAACTCTGGGTGGGCTCAGCTGAGTTCTCTGGTTAGTCTTATGAGGCCAAGATCAAGATGTCAGTTGGGTTGAACTCTTCTGTGGAGGATCTAAGGAAGAGTCTGCTCCTAGGCTCATTCAGATTGCTGGCTAAATTTTTTTTTAATTTTTTTTAACTTTTATTTATTTATGATAGGCACACAGTGAGAGAGAGAGAGAGAGGCAGAGACACAGGCAGAGGGAGAAGCAGGCTCCATGCACCGGGAGCCCGACGTGGGATTTGATCCCGGGTCTCCAGGACCGCGCCCTGGGCCAAAGGCAGGCGCCAAACCGCTGCGCCACCCAGGGATCCCTAGATTGCTGGCTAAATTTAATTCCGTATGGCTGTAGAACTGAGGACCCCAATTCCTTGCTGGCTATTAAGTGGGGTTGCTGTCAATGACTGGAAACCCTTCTCTGGTTCTTGCACATGTTCTTTGCACAACTTCAAAGCCAGCAATTGCATATCAAATCCTTCCGGTGTCTTGAGTCTTTCCAACGTCCCCTTCTGCCACCAGCTGGAGAAAACCTACTTTAAGGGCTCATGAAATGAGGACTCATGGGGTTATATTAGACCCACTCAAATAACCTCCCTTTTGCCATGTAATATCACCTAGTCACAAGGAGTGATCTCTCATCCTCATGTTCTGCCCACACTCAAGGGGAGGAGGTTTTCTTAAGACATGGTCACTGGGAGATCATCGTAGAATCGGCTTACCACAGTGGTGCACCGTACATAACCATTTGTGTTTCTATGAATAACAGTAGTATGCATTATTATTAGTTCTCTACAACTTGCAGGATCATAAAAAAGGTCAAAGACAATGAAAGGCAATAGTTCGACTATTGCAGATGAGCTTCATGCACTAATCTTGTTTTGCCCATTTCAAAGTCTTTCATAATTTCTTCTGATACTTGTTATACAGGAAAAACATTTTATTGTAACACACACCAAATGGTTCACGTTTGACCAATATTTAGGTAACCATTGAATATTCATGTGGCCAAAACTTGTGATTATGACAATGTCAATGACTATTTGTTAGTTTAACTTGGTTTTGCAGAATAACCAAGGACTCGCGAAGACCGAGTAGAGTGCCTATAACAGACATTTGTTGTGTTTTCCTACTTGGAAACCCCACCCCTTTCTTCTAGTCCTGGCACCCTGATTTTCAGTTGGAGGAAATTAGGGTGAGTGGCACATGACCTAGACAAACGTGTACATGCTAAGTATGAAATATTGTCATAGTACAAAGGATCAGCCAACTCACAGTGACAAAAGCAGAAAGACCTTGACACTGGGTGACAAGAGAGTTTGACTTTGAAGGACCGTGAAAATGGTAATACCTAACATTTATTATAGCTGTCATGTATCAGGCACTACTTTTCATGGTCTTCAAGCTTTAATTCATTTAATTTTTACAGCCCAAAAAAGTAGAATTGGTATCGCCTCACCTTACAGATGTGGAAGCTAAGGCACAAATGAGTAATTTGCCCAGTGTTGCACAGCTAACAGGTGATAGACAGAGACCATTCTCTCAGGCTATCCCATACTTATTTTTAGAAAATAAAACCAGCTTATGGAAAAATAATTCCCCTCACAGAATAAAATAAATCATTTTCATACACTGAGAATGACCAAAGAGGTTCCCAGGTCCTCCTTCTTTGCCCCAACCTTTGGTACCTAGGGGTGTACTCTATAACCTCCAGGAGAAGCCCCTAAATCTTGAATACAATGGGCCTCTACTTTACTTTCAAGGGTCAGACTGAGTGTGTATCAGAAGCACCTGGAAGGCTTCTGATTGCTGGCCACACCCTCAGAGTTGCTGATTCAGTAGGTCTAAGGACAGAGTCCAAGAGTTTGTATTTCTAACGAATTTTCTAGCGATGCTGCTGTTGCTGGTCAGAGACCCACATTTGAAAACCACTGGCCTAGGGTTTGTGTAATAGCAGTACAGGCAATCTGGGCTGGGTCCTCACCCACCTCTTCTTTGCTTTCAAACTTAAGGAACAGCCACAGCGACAAACTGATGTGGTTATTGGCAGGTCACCCAGGGACAGAACCACCAAGTGGAGAAGCTGGCTTGGGGAAGATCTCACCAGAGCTGATGGAGAGAAATTCAATATCTGTTTGAACTGAAATTAGGTTAGGGTCTTGCCTCTCTGTCTATCAGGAGGGAGGATAAAAGCTAATAACATGAAAAAAAAATATGTACTATTTTGCAACTGTGAATCGATGCCTCAGTATCACCAGAAAGTCATCCTTAATACCCACGATGCTTTGTACACCGATGTCAGTCTCTCCTAAAGAATTTTAAAGTTACTGACAGAGCCCACTAACGTTCCAAAACCTCTAAGAGTTTTCTGGGTGTTGTTTGATTTGTCTTTCAAGACAATGAACCATATGAATGCTTGTTTTTTCTCCTACGTTCCACAAGAAGGGAAACTTTTTAGGATATCTCATATGTTGTCTGTTTCCTGTTGCTTTCAAATGGTCCAGCTTGAAAACCTATAAATCCTATCTTGCCAATCTTAATTTGAAATATTTATTTAAGATTTTTTTTCTCCATGGCTTAAAATTTTATTTCTTTACATCTCTAGTTTTTATTTCCACATAATTCTGCCCATTGAATGCATACTAAAACTGCGTGTTTAAAAGAAAATGCTACTTTTAGGAGTAAAAAAAAAAAAAAAACCAACATCTATCGGACTATTCATTGTAGACTAAGAAGGGAATGTTCATCAAAATCTGCCAACTTCATCCTCTTTGGAAAAGTTTGAACTATAATATTTCAAAATTCAAGGGTGGTGAGTGTAGACAGAGTGAGAAAAGACCCAGGGCTCCAGCTGGCTAGAGAATAAAATCCACACAATACAGAGCGATTCCTTATGACGAGTTGTAAAAATAATACAATGGATCAAATGCTTTGCACCACAGAGTGTATTCATGCCCTCCGGGGAAATTGCCAAAATTACTTAAAAATATGGTAAATCAAAGTTGGTTATCCATCAGCCTTACAGACATGTCTTTCACCGCTTCTAATCTCATGCAGATGTGACGGGACTATTGACGATTGGGTTCGACACACTTAGACCTTGCTTTCAAAGAAAGCAGAATTATAAATTTTTTTGAATTTCTGCCACCTACTGGCAACTCAAAGTGCTAGAAGTGAGCACAGGGTAATAACGCTTCCCCTTTGAGGCTGGTTACGGTCTTCATCTGGGGGATGGTTCATTAGCACATGCTCCAACTGCTCTTCAGCAGATGTAGTTGATTTAGTGGGAAAACAGAGTGGACTGAGTCGTTGGGGGCTAGCTTCCAGGCCCCAGAGCAACCCTAACCATCCCTGCCTGGTAGACCTGATGACAAAGTAAACTTGGCATTTAGGGATCCCTTTCCCTCATGGTGTGAATCATATGGCTTCAGTGCTGGTGAGTCGGTGCTCAGATGGCGCTGCTGTTTGCACATGGGTTGCATAACCCTCAGCGGTGAGGCTGGTACGTTGCTAGGTGTAATTCTAGAAGGCAAATAGCATGTGTTTGTGGACTGCAAGGAAACGAATCTGAATATCGATTTGTGTGGCATCTGGAATACATTCTGGAAAGTTCTTGGGAGGAGAATATGTCATGGTTTGGGACTGCCACCCCGCTGCGTAGAGCCAGGAAAGCGGGGGAAGATCTTTCAGCTTGAGTTATTATCTAGTTTCTGAGGCTAATTTTGACAGCCTGAACCTAGATTCTAAGATAATCTCCTCAAATCCATTCTTTAACAAAAGAACCTACAGGCAGCACCCTCTTGGTCTGAACCTTGTAATGCCTGTGGTCCTGGCCTGTCATTTCTAGGTGTGCCAAACTTCGCTTCAAAGAGTTCATTCCATTCCAGGGGGCACCCAGAAAGGGATCAAAGACTTGACTTCATTTTGCGGAGCCCAAGCTGGAGGAGGGTTTATTACACGGAGTCAATGTCCCTTTGAAGATGGCTATCTGCGAGCGTGAAACTTGAGCCCCAGGAGAGGCAGATGAGGAAAACTTCAGGGCAGCCACCAGACAGGAAGGTGTCGTTTATACCAAGATGGGGCAGCGGAGTCAGGGATGCTGGAGAAGATCAAAATGTGGAAGGTACGACGGACATATGGCAAAGAGCAGCGGCCATCTGGAAAAGTGGCAAGAAAAGTGGCTGTTGAACAGGCCAGGCAACAATCAGAAAAAGAGAGGCAAGATCTAAAAAAGAAATTAAAGGCCAAGAAATAGATTGAGCGACATACGGGTGAGCGTGTTTGAAAAATAAGGGCTGTTGATGGCGAAAGCCCCAGCTCCGTGGCCCGGCGCTATTAGATTTCTTTCCCCTCTGCCAGCCCGACGTTGTCTGTAGCCTCCCTGCCTTGGTGCGCGGCCTTCTCTCTGCGGGAGTATTGTTCTCCCCCAACTTCCCTGCATTTTCTTTTCACTAAACCAACTCCGCCTACTTATTGTTCAGGTCTCTAGCTTAAGTGTCCCTTCCTCTGAAAGTCCAAGGAAGTCCCTTCTAGGCCTAGGTGAGTGACTCCAGCTCGCACGGGGAGGACTGCCGGAGCCGGAGCTGGAGGCCTCCTCCTGTCTCCTCCACAATGAGGTTTTCACCTCCCCAGCTCCCTGCTCCGGCGGGAGCTGTCCAGCTGGCCTCCGCCTCCCCTCGGCCCAGCCCGGCCCCGCGCCCGCCGCAGGGTGTGTTGTGGAGTCTTGGCTCTGGAGTGAACAATAATCAAAAATAGCTTGAGGGGCCCAGCTGAGCTCTCCGTGTTTGAAAGAACATCCTGTCGGGTTGCCATCTCCGGCTCGACCTTCTTTCCCCTGGGGGCGCGGGGCGAGGCCTGCACCATGCTGGGGCCTCCCAGCCGGCAGCTGCAGAAGGACGCCAGGGCCAGGACGCTGGGGGTTTGAGCACATCGACGGATCCCCCGGCCTTCGCGCTGCGACGAGGACATTGCCTCAAATAAGGCGAACTTCACGGTCTTCCTTGCGTATGTTTGGAAACATGGAATCGAGTCCTCTCGGGGTGTCGGCGGCGTTGGTTGGCAGTGGTTGCCAGCATCGCCCCCAGGGGATGGACCCTGTGTCCGAGCAAAACACCCTCTTGGAGCCCCAACAGAGTGAAGGAATAGTTATTTTGCTAGAAGAGCTTTAAATGGAAAATTTAGATCAGATCGTGTCCTGGTTTTAAAGTCCAGGAGAGGACAGCAAGTGAAAGCGCGGGGGCTTGGCCGCGTGTGGACACAGCCACAGGGCACGCCTGGGGATGCGTCCTGCTGTAAAGTGCAGCTTCTGAAATCGCTTAGAATATGCTTTTAAGTCAAATATTTCCCGCGCTTTGGGGAACCTCTGGGTACCCTGCAGTACTGATATGAAAAATCCCCCCGCGCCAGGCACGATTCTAAGGGTCTCGCCCTGGCTGCACCCCTACACCCGGAACAAGGCAGGTGCGAGCACCCTGACTTTCCAGCCCAGGGGCTGCATCATGTGCTTGTAGCTGGTAGGTGCCTTAACCAGGATCAGAAAACTAAATCTGCCTCCATTTGTTCATTCTCTTGACGACTGTCCGCTGAGTGTCTACTGTGTGCCAGGCACTGTCTGGGGCGCTGGGCACGCCCAGGACGAAAGCGGACCAAGGCCTGCCTCCCAGGCCCTACTGGCCGAGCTTTCATCTGAGCCTGGGCCGTTGCCCACCCCGCCGTCAGGCCTGCCTGGGCTCTGGGGCAGGAGGGCAGGGTGCTGCGAGGCAGGACAGGGACAGGAAGGCGGGCGGCCGGAGGAGGGTGTGGACAGGACGGCTGCAGGCTCGGAGGCAGCTGGGAGCCCTGGAGCACCACCAGTGGGTCAGGGCAAGCCCGTCCCCCAGCCGCCCTGAGTTTCCCTCGCGGTGCGTGGCCGCTGCCGCCGTCCCCCAAGCCTCGCCCCCTCCCACTGTGGCGTCCACCCGACTCAGCTGCAACCTTTTGTCTTCCTGCTTCTCCTGCCAGCTGATGACTCCTCCCCCCTTTTTTTTTTTTAGAGAAAGATGGAATTTGTTTTTTCTTTTTTTTAAAGATATTTTATTGATTTATTCATGAGAGACACAGAGAGACAGAGACAGAGACAGAGACAGAGACAGAGACAGAGACAGAGAGAGAAGCAGGCTCCATGCAGGGAGCCCGACATGGGACTCGATCCCAGGATCCCCGAGTCACGCCCTGAGCTGAAAGCAAGTGCTCAACCTCTGAGCGACCCAGGCGTCCCTCTTTCTTTTTTTTAAGTTCCATCGGTTTAATAACAATTTTTAAAACCCCAAAGTGGAAACTGAGGGGGCAGGAAAGAGAACCCTGGGCCAGGTGCCCAAGGAGCCGTGTTCACGGCCCCAGCCTGGCTCGGGGCACCCTGGTATTTGCTGTTGCTACCAGCTCTGGGCAGGGGGGTGGGGGGGGGACAGTGAAGGTCCCGTGGGAGCCACGGGTCAGCTCGGTCAAGGACCCTTCCTTACTTTCTTCTGGGGCGTGCACAGTCCTGCATGCGCCAGGTCTTGCCTGGCGGGCCCCTGAGGCCCCAGTGGGTTTACCAGTTACCCAGCAGCTCCTAGACCCTGGCAGTCTTGGTGTCATCACTCTCCGCATCCAAGAGTACATCCACATCAATCTCCGGTTCTGGAATCTTCCTGGAAGGCATGGAGATGAGTGAGCTGCCCCAGAATTCACCCCTCCAGGCTGAGGCGCTGCCCTAGCACCTGGAGGTGACCTTGACAGTGACCTTCCCTTGGGGCCTCACTGGGCTCCCGTGGTCCGCAGCCCGCAGCCCTCCCCTGCTGCTCCAGGGGTGCCCTGAAGGTAGACGTGGGGTCCTGGTCACCAAACTGGGCAACCAACCCTGCCCCTGCCAAATCCTACCCCCACCCCGCCACCTCCACCCCTGCCCTGCCCTGGCATGCTGCTGTCGCCGGGGCAGGGCGGCACACCCGGCACTCCCTGGCACACATCCAGCACTCCCAGGACACCAGTCACCTCAAGCAGGCCTGGGCCATGGGCTCAGGGTAGCTGTGGGCTCGGCTCCGAGGGGCTCCATGGGGACAGTGGGGACAGGGATGCCCAGGGCCAGCCGCAGCTTGCAGAGTCCCCGGGCCTGGGGCTGCATGGCCTTGTGACGCCTCCCCTCGGTTCCTATCCTCCGACCTCTCTGCGCGAGGGTATGCAACCCTCTCCCCGCTCATGCTTAGGATCTCAGCAGAGATGCAACTTCACTGATGCATGAACGTGCACCGAGTGCCCGTGGGTGCCAAGCATCGGCCCCCCAGCCAGACCCCTGGAATCAATGACTGTTACCCTACATGGCAGACAGAAGACAGCAGATGGGGTTGAACTAAGGATCCTGAGGCGGGGGTGTCACCCTGGACTATTTGGGTAGCCCTTGAAGGCCAAGAGGGAGACGGTGGGAGACTTGACACACGCAGAGGAGACAACGACGGGAGAGCAGAGCGAGAGGGGCTTGAAGATGCTGGCCTTGAGGATTGGGGTGAGAAGGCCACAAGCCAAGGAAGGCTGGGAGCCCCCAGCAGGTGGAAGAGACCAGGAAAGGATCTGCCCCCAGAGCCTCTGGAGGGAGTGTGATCCTCATGTTGGACTTTTGGCTTCTAGAACCGTGAGACAATAGATTTCTGTTGTTTTAAGCCACTAATTAGTGGTAATCAGGTAACTAATACAGTGTCCTTTCTCTGCGTCCCCCGACATCCCCCACGGCCACGTCGACAGGTCCGCATGGGGCCCCACGTCTCCAGTGGACGCCTACCACACTGCGCATTAACTACGCGTGCCCGCTGCGAACTCCGTGGAGGCAGGAACCGGCCTCGCGCTCTCTGCACACATCCCCAGCACTCCGGCGGGAAGCCAGCGTGTGCTAGGTGCACCGGAGAGCTTTGTTAAGTGGATGAATAAGCCCTCGCGGAGCATCGTAGCATTATTCGATTTTTTTTTAATATGTGAAAGCATTTTCTTTCCAATTAGGCTGTGAGGACCATGGCTTTGTATAATCTGTCGTGCAACGCAGGATACGGAGCCCTGGTTCTAGCCGAAGGATGGCACCGATCTCACCTCTCATGGTTTGTAAGGCCTCGGTGACACAGGACGCCGCCACAATTAATAAAGTCTGTCATAGGTGTGGCCATAGGGAGGGGTGACACATACTTTGCTATCCTAGACCCACTTTTGTCCCATGGATAAGATCTCCTGTATCCAACCATGAAACAAATGACGTTCCTACTTTCCAGAATCGTGGGCCTGAAATCTGGCGTCTCTAGCTCACCCAGGGTAGCAGTAGTTTCTCATATTCCTAGCTCCTGCTGTGCAAATCGCCCAGTGTGCGTGCCATTCTTGCATTCAACGTCGTCAACAGCAGACCCTGTTCTCCATGCTGGTCCCCGTCCTCAAAGAGTTTAAAGACTGATAGAAAATATAAACAGGTTTTAGCTCCAGCCCGGGCAGCAGCGTGAAAGGGGCTGTGGAGGACGTACGCCGAGGTGCCGTGGCCCCACGGTGGAGGATGCGACTCAGGGGGGAGGGAAGATTGAAACCTTCGAGCAAAGACCTCGGATTAAACCTGTGAACAGGCCCTGACTGAGGGCGGGGCCAAGGGGCCCTCCATGGACCAGAAGGAACCGTGTGTGACTCAGTGGCTCTCCGCCTTCAGCTCCAGGTCCCAAAGGAGGCCTGGGCTGTCTGGCTGATTTTGCAGTGAGCCTGGTAAAAATTTAGCATTTCGCTCACTCCCTGTCCTCTGAGCAGAGCTCCGGAAGCAGGATCAATAGGGAAACAGTGTCAGCAGCTAGAGGATGCTATAAATCTTTTCCACCCTCGTCAGAACCACTTGGAAGGGGACGGGCTGAGGTTCCTGGGAGGAGGCAGGCAAAGCTTTAGGGTTCCATTCCAACGAGCACCTCTGCTGAGGGACGGTGAGGGCGGGGGCTAGTGTTGGTGACTCTATGGAGACCGTGGGGTGAAAACTGATGCCTCAACACTCGTTAGAATGCCGTTTTCATTCAGCAGGTACTTGCCAAGAGCGTCCTGTGTACCCGTGAAGGTGCTGTGGGTACCACCACGCGGGCCCGAGCTCCCTGCGGAGGTCTGACTGTCCACGTGCCCTCCAGTTTCATATGTTGAAATCCTAAGGCCCAAAGTAGTGGCATTAGGAGGTGGGATTTGGGGGAGGTGATTAGGCTGATTTGGGGGGTGTGATTACATTCCCGCCCTTACAGAAGAGGCCCACGGGGGCTCCTTGCCCCTTCCGCCACATGAAGATGCATGGAGGAGTCTGTGCCACCCACAGGGCCCTCCCCTGACCACCTTGACCGTGGGGTTCTGTCCTAGTAGCCAAACTGAGACGCACCCCACCCACCCAAACATACTGATGTGGTGGCCTGTGCCTAAAAAGCTGTGTGATCTTAGGAATGTTTCCTCACCCAGAAAATAAGCATAATAATAGTCCCTACATCACTGAATGCATCTTAGGAGGTAAAGAAGCTTAGCCAAGTGTCTGGAAGATAAAAATGTGAGTCGCAAATAACTTTGAGGGGGTGATGGCCAAGGAGGTGGGGTTAAGGGTCACCCTGGAGGCCAAGGGTAGGCTGCAGGATGGGAAGCTGATCTGCACTCATGGCAGGACTGGGGAGTAGTGGTAGGTGACTCCCTGCTGCTCCTTGTTCACTCACCCCGCAGACATCCGGGGAGCTGCGGTGAGCCAGCACCCGGGGGGCCCTGGAGCACAGATGGGCAAGGGGCCCCCACCGTGCCTTAAGCTCTGTGGGAGCAAGGACCAGGTCTGAGCTGCACACTGCGGCAGCTCTGGCACCCAGTACAGACAGGATGAGCTACATTAGCAGATATTGAATAATTATTTTTTAAATGAGGAAAAAAAAGCTGTTTGATAATTTTTGTAAAGACTTTATTTATTCATTCATTCATTTCTTTATTTGAGAGAGAGAGAGACACAGGGAGAGCACAAGCAGGGGGAGGGGCAGAGAGAGGGAGGAACAGACTCCCCGGGATCATGACCCAAGCCAAAGGCAGATGCTTAACTGACTGAGCCACCCACGTACCCCTGGATGGTTATTTTTAATGTGAAGTGGAAATCATAAAAAAATAATGAGTATCTGAAACTCTCTGTGTCTGAATTTGGCTAAATAATGGTCAAATGGTTCTCTTGCACCACTGTGCCTGCTGCCACTCCCCATCACTCCCCACCAGCAGTGGATAAGGACAATTATGTCCCTCATCTCCACCTACCCTCAGCACCTCCCAGTTGTCAAGCACGGCCAGTCTACAATACGTTAAGTAATAGCTCATTTGCTTTGATTCACGTTTTTCTGATTACTGGTACATTTGAGCAGAGCTTCATATGCTTGTTAGTCGTTTGGGTTTTCCTCTTCTAGAAATTGCTTGTTCTTGTCCTTCGCCCAATTCAGCTCCTGGGCCTATATTCCAAAAGCATTCCTCTTTTTAAAGATTTTATTTATTTGTTTGAGAGAGAGAGAGAAAGAGAGAGAGAGAATGAGAGCAGGAGCAGGGAGAGGGACAGAGGGAAACCGAGAAGCAGACTCCCTGCTGAACAGGGGGCCCGACGTGGGGCTCCATCTCAGAATTCCTGGATCATGACCTGATCCAAAGGCAGATGTTTAACCGACTGAGCTACCCAGGTTACCCCGTTTCCAAAAACATTCTTAAACGTACCCAAAGGAGCAATACACAAAAGTAATCATTGCTGTTATTTGACATGGTGAGAGTTGGAGACGGTGTGAAGGCCCTTCCCTCAGAGAGTTACTTGTTCAAGGTGAACAATGAATGAGTGACTATTCTGAGGTGCTATGTGACAATTTTAAGTGATTAACTAGATGTATGGGTAGCAGCAGAGAGTCTTAGAAACATAGCGATGGGTGATAAAAAAAAAAAAAACAAAACGAGATCTATAAAATGAGGTATGATAACTGGGGTTTATAATATCTAGTTGGTCATTCAGATGACCAACATATATTTTTCATATGTATTGGTCATGGTTCTTGGCACACAGCTCCTAAAACTCTTGGAATTTCCAGTAATAAGGGATAAACCCGTGTCTTTTGTTATGTTAATAAAGGTGACTTTTGGACCCCACCTAATGGCAAGGGCTGGTTGCCCAGAAGGACTCACCATGTGATTACAGGGTTAGAACTTTCAATCCCACTCTGACCTCTAGGGAAGGGAGAGGTTCAGTCAACCAGTGGCCAATGACTTAGTCGGTCATGACCATGCAAGGAAGCCTCCATTAAAATCCAAGAGATCCGGGTTCTGAGAGCTTTCAGGTTGGTGAACACGTGGAGCCTGGGGAGAGCACGGAAGCTCTGCACCCTTTCCCCAGACCTTGCCCTACGCATCTCTTCATCCGGCTGTTGATTCGCAGCCCTTATCATACCCTTTAGTGAACTGGTAAACATTAGTGTTTCTCTGAGTTCTATGAGCCACTCTGACAAATTAATTGAATCTACAGAGGTCATTAGATGCTCCAATCTGTATGTAGCCAGTTGGTCAGAAGCACAGGTAATGCCTGGGGCTTGCAGCTGACCTCTGAAGTGGGGTCTCGTAGGACTGGAC
Organism: Canis lupus familiaris; assembly: GCF_011100685.1. NCBI lineage: Eukaryota > Metazoa > Chordata > Mammalia > Carnivora > Canidae > Canis > Canis lupus. The sequence continues at coordinate 49,236,168 of NC_049242.1, read as the reverse complement.
TGGGGCAATTCTCGTAGGATTGAGCCCTTAACCTGTGGAAGCTGATGCTGGTGTTGGAGGATTGCGTGATGTGCTGTGGGTACAGTCCAGCCCCCATGTTGGAACTGGGTCTGGGATCCCTAAAAGACAATGCTATTCACATGTAAATCACAATTCTATGCATATGAAACATCTCCATGTGTGAGTGTGTGTGTATTTTTGAAAGAACATACAAAATACATTAAAGTAGTTGTTAAGGGGCACCTGGGGGGCTCAGCGGTTGGGTGTCTGCCTTCGGTTCAAGGCGTGATCCTGGGGTCCCGGGATCGAGTCCCACATCGGGCTCCCTGCATGGAGCCTGCTTCTCCCTCTGCCTGTGTCTCTGCCTCTCTCTCTCTCTCTGTCTCTCATGAACAAATAAATCTTAAAAAAAAAAAAAAGATTTCCAAAAAAAAAAATGTAGTTGTTAAAAGTGGTGGTGGTGGCTTGGAAGAAGGGTGAAGAATCAGGAACAAAGAGAATAAAGAAATAAATAAGAAAAAGGGCCTTAGTGATGATGATATTTCAGGAACAAAGGAGTAGGGATGATTCAATCCTGCGTACCTGAGATGAGATAATAATAAAAAAAATAGTAATTAATAGCCGTAAATAAAACGCTTTCTCTCTCTATGGCTCTTTGAATCTTCTAAAGCATTTCACAGCTGTTTTATTTGATACCGATAGCAAGTAGCCCTGGAGGGAAGACACTCCTGTCCCCAATGTTGAGCGAAAAGAGTCCAGACATGGAGAGATGAATGTCCCTGAGAAGACACTAAGACCCAGAAATTCCCACTCGGAATCCGCCTCCTTTCCACTACAATGGACGGGTCAGACACTGTCACCAGGCTCCCTGAAGGCTGGTGGAATCGGAATCAAGCCCTTCATTTATCTTTCTTCACATCCCTTCCTGCCGGGTAAAAACCCCTGTGCTTTAGTGGGCTTCCCACTTCCCTACTACATCTCGGCTTTTAACGCTGTTTCACACATAGGGCTCCCATTGACCCTGGCTCTCTCCCTAATTGAACCCAAAGACTAAAACATCCTTTACAATAAGCACTTCTTTGTAATAGACAGATTTCCTGGACCCATAAAACAGCTTTTAGAAAGGGCGAGCTGTATTTAAGGAAGACATTAATATAGTGCCACAAAATGAGGTTTGCTGACATATGACTCTCTGAATAATTTACTTTAAATAAATTAACACTAGAATTTACATTTACCTTTGAAAGTCCGATTTACTGGAGACACTGAGGATGTGCTCCCTGGAGAACGGGAACAACAAAAACCACCAGCCTTTGACCGCCCTGCTAAGAACGATAGTGATGAAATGGCTACTTTTTTCGGAGAAATCTCCGTGCAGCCCACTCTCACGCCGTCCATGGCAGGCCCCCCCGCGTCCCCAGCCGTCCTTCTGTCCGCCGACAGGATAGTGTAGCGCCCAGAGGGGGGCGAGGGAGAGGGGACGGCACCCAAGAAACTCGAGTATAAGTGAAAAGTATTCAAATGTAAGGATTCTGAAGGCAGAGTCCTCGCTTAGATTTTTCTTTTACAGAATTATCAAAGAATCAATACTTTAGATATTCAAAGCTATATGATCAACCTAAAAAAAATGGAAAAGGAAAAACAATATCGAAAGACATGAGGAAAAAAAACCCACCTTCTCTTGGTTCTTAGGTTTCACTCTTACCCAGGTACCTACCTGCATTGAGATTCCAGATTGATTATTTGGGCTTATTCTGTCCTTGCGAGAAGACTTCATTTCTGGTTTTTCAGAGACAGAACATTTTTCTGTGCTTTCGGGGCCGGCGTGGGCCGGTCAGCCTGCCACACAGTGGACAGGGCAAGCAGGCCCCTCGGGCCCCTCGGAGTGAGCACGGCTCACGGGTCCCCTGCACCCGACGGCCTGCAGCAGGGGACCTGCGGGTCACTGGCCGCAACCAGGGCAAGGAAGCCGCTCGGCCGCCGGCCCCACGGACCCGAGTTCGCCTTCGTGGCCTCAGCCCCCAGGCCCAGCAGCCGCGGCCCTGACACCACGCCGGGCTGAGTCTGCCCTTGTGCCCCGCACAGCGCGGAGCCTGGCACGTCCTGCCCCACAGCCGCCTCCCCATGGCCACGTCAAGGCAGTGGGTGCCACAGGTCGGGGTGGGCCCTGAATCAGGCTGGGGGGGGCTGCCTACCTCCATCAGGGACCAGCCAGGTGGCTGTCGGGGGGTGGGGGTACCTACCTCCATCAGGGACCAGCCAGGTGGCTGTGGGGGTGGGAGGGACCTACCTCCATCAGAGACCAGCCGGATGGCAGCGGGAAGGCTTCTCAGCCCCTCTGGATCTTGGTTTTTCATATATTAAATAGGAATAATGACAAAGTGAGGATGAAATGAGACTTTCCATGTGAAGTGCCCAATGTAAATACTTGGAAAATATTAGTTGTTTTTACTACTATTAATATAGAGTGATGAGAGTCCTTAGCTCACAAAATTTTCTGAAAATTAATTGAAATAATATGAGTAAAGCATCTTAAAAGATATAGTCCATTGAAAGTTTAGTTCCCTGGGTTAACACCTGAAAGTCAGCCCGAGTTCTTTTTGTTTTCTCCTCCTAAAATCATTCTACCAGCATATATTACCAGCACTACTGTGAGGAAATTTCCAGAATCCAGCTACTTCTCACCTGCTCCGTGGCTACACCCTACTCCACACTACCACTAGTCTTGGGACTCCCGGGTGGCTCAGTGGTGGAGCATCTGCCTTGGCTCAGGGCGTGATCCCGGGGTCCCAGGATCGAGTCCCACATTGGGCTCCCTGCAGGGAGCCTGCTTCTCCCTCTGCCTGTGTCTCTGCCTCTCTCTCTCTCTCTCTCTCTCTCATGAATAAATAAATAAAAATTAAAAAAAAAAAAAACCTACCACTCATCTCACCAGAATTATGTCCAGTGCAGCCTTCTAACTGGTTTCTGACTTCTGGTCTTGCACTATACAGTGTATTGCCCGATCTAGCAGCCTTTAGTTAAAGATTCTTATTTCAGTTCTTTAATCTAATTTTTTAAATTGAGATCTAATTGATATGTCCGTTTCAGGTATATGACATAATATATTTACATATTGTCAGATGACCCCCACAATGAGCCTAGTGAATTCCCATAGTGGTTTTATGCGTGTGCGTGAAATAGTGACTTTCAGAAAAGTTCCACAACTAGTACGGACAGTTCACGTGTACCCTTTACCCAACTTCCCTTAATCTCAACAATTACATATCACAGGACAATGGTCAAAACCAGGACAGTATTTTAATCAAATTTCCCTTTTGGTCTCAAGTGTTTTCTTTCCTCTTGAAGGGTGCCATTCAGGATCCCATGTGACCTGACGTTATCGCTTTAGTTTCCTATAATCTGTGACCATTTCTTGGTTTCTCCTTGACTTTAATGATTTTTGGATGATTACTGGTCAGTTATTTTGTTGGATGTCTGCTGACTTGAGTTTTGTCTGGTATTTCCTCATGATGAGATTAAGATTAAGCTTTTTTTTTTTTTTAAAGATTTGTTTATGTATTTGAGAGAGAAAGAGAGCACGCTCATGAGCAGGACGGGTGGAGGAAGGGGGGGAGAGAGACTCTCAAGCAGACTCCAGGCTGACGGTGGAGCCTGAGGCCGGGCTGGATCTCACAACCCTGAGACCAGGACCTGAGCCGAAACCAGGTCGGATGCTTCACTGACTGCCTCAAGATCACACATTTTTAACAAGCATGCCAAAGGAGGGAGTCCTCCGTGCACCCTGCCCAGGCTACGCAGGGCGGTGGGGAGAGACGCCATAAGATACTGACGTCTTCTTGGTGAGGATAATCTCAACCACTTGATGTCAAGTGCCGTTTATTGGGATTCCCCCACGATCATGGGATTGCCTTCTCCCTCTGCCTGTGTCTCTGCCTCTCTCTCTGCGTCTCTCATGAATAAATAAAATCTTTAAAAAAAATCGTATCACTATTTTTATTTTGCTCTATAGATTTAATCTAGTTCTATCACTATTTATTTTGCTGTTCAAATTGTCCTAGTTTTGACCTTTGAATATACTCCTGTCGCCTTTGAACATACCCCCCAAAACTTTTTTCAGGCAGGCACTTCCTTTATTGCGGGCACCGAAAGATATTCCATCTTGCATTTTTTCCTACTGTAATCCTAGGAATAACAACTTTTTTTAAGAGCCCTGGCTTCTTTCAGTGGGAAGTGATATTTAGAAGCCGAGATCTAGGTGCCTGATGTACTTGCTGGTGGGGGACGGCATTGCTCCTGGGCCCCATCAGCAGACAGAGCTGTGACGTATGTGCGTGCTGCCCCCTACACAAGCTGTCTTCGGAGGGTAAGTCAGTTCTTGTCATTCCTCTGGTCCACACTCTCCTTTGACTTCTCATTTCACTCAACCCATACAATGGCTCACAAGACCTTACTTGGTCTGGGCCCCCACATCCTCTCTGACTCAATTTCCCTCTCCTGCCCCACTCCAGCCACATTGGTGTCTGCTATTCCTCCAGGGCCACCCAGCCTTTGCACTTATCCCCCAGCTGGAACCCTCTTCCCTTAGATGGCTCCCTTGAATTAGGTCCTTGCTTACGTGTCTCCTTATGAGGGATGATGTTCCTCAGCGGCCAGCCTAAAATAACAGGCTGTCCCCTCCTCACACTAGAACCCTTATGCTCCTCGCCTTGCTTAGAGTTTCCTCCTGCGCTTCACATCTGAGGGCCGCAGCATTGTCTTCCTGCACGTCAACATCTCACATGCTACAGTTTTGCTAGTTTACTGATTTTTGTCTTTGTCTCTGATAGAATGAAAGCTCTGCTTTGTGCACTCCCTCGTACATAGAGGGATGCCTAGCACATAGTGGACACTCAATAAATATTTGTTCAGTAAATAAATGAATGAATAAAAGACTAAATAAAGAATATGAGCTTTGGAATCAGAAAAAAATAATCGATGCCTCAAATCTCACCGGCTGAGGGAAACCAAACAAGTCTGAAAAGGGCTCCGTCCTTCGGTTTCATCATCTGGAGAAAATAATACTTAGCTCATAAGGGGTTATTGCAAGAATTAAATAAGATAATGTGAAGCGATCTTTACCGAATGAATATGTCAAATGCTTGCTAAATAATCCTCAATAAATGATAGCTACTAACGTGATCATCATCCTTAGCTTCTGGCAAAAGAATCCCTTTTGGTCACAGAGTTAGGTCCACCGTAGACTCTCCCCCCGCCCCGCTCTTGGGGGGCCATTTTGGCAAGTTTCCTCCTCCAACTGAGGGGCTTCAAAGAGTCCTGGGTCCCACCTCCTGCAGCTGTCCAAATGAGTATTTTTCCAGAGGGTCTGGGACCACTGGGACATTCTCCAGAGCCCTCAGGCATGTTTTGATGTGTTGGCTTGTGTGAGAAAACCCAAAAGGTGTAACTAATTTGTTAAACAGAAATATAAAACAGGCGCCTCTACTTGCATCTGGAAGGAACCAGCAGGGGAAACAAAGAGGTTTGCCAGGACGTCACCCAGGTCCTTTCGAAGGGACAACCTGCCCATGTGATCCTCCAGCAGAGGGACTAGGCTAAGTTGAGGGACCCTAACACACGCCCCCCACACCCCATGCCACCCTACCTCCAGCATGAATTTCCAACACTGATCCCCAGCCAGTCCTTTGGGGTCTCTGGGGGCAACCGAGAGCTGGGAGGGGCTTGGGGTCTTCAGCTGTTACCCGGGTCAGAGGCTCTCCAGGGTACCCGCCCCCCGGGTTCCCATCCGGGCCCCCCGGAGGCCTTAGTTGGCCTCCCCTCTCCTGACACTGACATAGTGGAGAGAGCCTCCATTCTCCAAATGGTCCCTCATGCGGTTTCCCAGTCTGATGCTGAAACATTTTTACAGGCTCTGCCCCAGCAGCTGTGTGCCGGGAAATGGGCCGAGACATCCGGAGGCCTCCCAGTCATCCAACCTCAGGAAATAAGAATGCTGGCTCCCTGCCACACTGTTGGTCAGTCTCGTTGGGGCCTTAGAAACGTGGAGGAAGCCTGGATGGTGTCTGGACTCAGAACTTGAAGGAGGTTGTGATATGGACCAGGAGAGTGGGCGCAGTCCTCATTTTAATGTGCCTGTGGACAATTTAAGGCAAGGAGAGGAGGCTGGAAGGAACTTGTGGCTAATTTGCTCGAGCAGCAGTCCCGTGGTGGACGGGGCTGTGACCTGGGAGCAGACGCCTGGAGTTCCCCTCCCACTGGGCCACTGTGCTAGCAGCTCTAGCACCTAACTCCAATAAATTATTATGAGGATCAAATGAGGTAACGTATATAAAAACTCTTTGTAATGTGCTCCTTGACCGTGAGGAGCCCTCACCACTTCTCCCAATCTCCACTACGGCCTCGTCTGCCTCTCTCCGCTGTGTCTCTTTCTTTCTCTATCTCTCTGTACATATGTGCGCACACTCATCCACCTGTTCCTCCAACTGGGTTCTAAACTGGGGTGTTACGGAGGATTCATTGATTCAGGATTACATGGTGGTGGTTAAGCATATGGGCTAGGTGCCGGACTCCCTGAAATCACGGACTCCCTGCTGCTTTCCGCAAGTGACTTCTGGCATGTTCCATAGCCCCTTGATGCCTCAGTTTCCTCAGCTTAAAATGGTGATGGTGATGATGATATGGTCCCTACTTCCACTGAGTTGCTGTGAAGTCCTCAAACTATGTTGAATATCTACAAGTACTCAGTCAATTTAGGCACCAATGTTTCCATACACAAATTGGTGATTTTCCAAAAAAAAAAAAAGGAAATGTGATCACGTTTATTTTATGATAAACTGCACTGTATGAATCTGAGTTTCTTTGTGATTTGGCTCAGAAATTGTTCTAAGGGCTTAAAGGACCCCAATTAACACCATGAACATAAATCATCACTGTGTGAGATGGAGAAAGAGTTGACTATTTGAGCTCTTGCACTGTGCGAATTCTGGCTGGCCAAGATGAACCTTGCAGGTCACACTCCATGATTTTAATCTGAAGCCGAAGGGGCCTAATAGGAACAATATCATCGCTAAACTGAAGTCACCAGACAGTGCCTCCTTTGAATGCCTGAGGCTGACATTCAAAAATCCTGTCATTACATGTGAGGTGACCTCTTCTGTGGCTGAGAGCCTTGTTCCAATAAGTGGAATTCCATTGACTGAGTGCATCTCCCAAAGCCAGTTACGTGAAACACTAGTTCCTTAGAATGCTAATATTGTTGGGTAAAAATCAGTTCCACGTTCCTTATTTGGGCAATTTGAGATGAAACATAAGTAAGCAGGTTCCTTTTACTAGAGAACTTTCTAGAGCCTTCAACATGTAATCTATACTGTGAATTCCCAAGACTGGGCCATCATTTAGGGAGTTCACAAATATTCTTGACCCCAGACCCATCTTGTAGGGCTTATAGGACCTTGGAAAATGCCAGCATGGTGGGATTTAGAACAGACCCGGAGGAGTGAAGTCCCAACTCTATGATTTACTCCCTGTCAAAGTGATTTTGTAAAGCACATTATTTCATTTCTTTGAGCTCAGTTCTCTCATCCACAAGGTGGGAATAAAGTACACACATGGATAAGCTATATTTGAGAAAGAAAAGTGATGTGTGAATGTATGAGATGAAAAAAAAAAATGAATGCCAGTGTGACATTTCCTGCCATTGGGCCCTAGCGGTAAGAGGTGTCTCCCAACTGTCCAAATCTGTACTTCCATTTTGTGGCTACTCGTCTCATGTGCCTTGTACCAAGACCTTAAAATGTGGCTAATCTATAAATGTAAAATCTGTGCCAAGTTTTGAAGACCTAGCACCCCCCAAAAATGTAAAACATTAAATTATTCCCCATTAAGTGTTGAGATATTTACATATGACGAATAAAATAAAATATATTATTAAAATTAATGTCAGCTGTTTCCTTTTACCCTTTAAAATCCTGCCAATAAATAAATAAATAAATAAATAAATAAATAAAAAATAAAATAAAATCCTGTCACTTTTTAAAAATAAGTCTACTACTAGAAAATTGTAAATGATAGAGCAGCTCACACTTATGCTTTTCTCCTGGAGAGCACGGTCCAAATGGCTGGACGAGTCTTAGAACGGTTCCAAGCTCTCACGTTGTTCGGGCCTTGTCTGCGAGCTGCACAGAGCCACTTCCCAGGCTGCCTGAGCAGCTCTTAGGGGGTCAGCGGCCAGGCTGGATTTCCAGAATATAGCAAGCATGGCCTTTCCTGCCGCAGCAGGTTCAGGAAGAGTTAATGAATGAACTGCGGAAGATGGATAAGCTATGTATAACGGAGGCCAATTTCAAAGTCAAGCCGGGGGAAGGCATTATTTGGTCTGCAGTCTGTTATTCTGGGCTGGATTTTTGATTTCATATCAGACTCACACTCTGTCGGCCTCTGGCAGACAGGCCGGCACTGCCAACGTAATCACTCATTAGGAGTGTCTACATCAACCGGGCACTTTCTCCGAGCTATTCAAGGAGTGAGTTAAACAGACCTTGGGCCTCCTGGGCTTCCAATAGGTACTTGCCTTGAGACAAAGAGTCTCAGGGCTCCAGAATGTCCACCATCCAAAGGGGGGATTGCCTTACAGGTGTAACAAACACCTGAATATTGTGCCCAGGCATTGGGTACGGTGGGCGAATAGCCAAGGCGAGGGCAGAGAGGGGAAAGGGGAATTTCCCTAGTGCTTTGGCTGCGTCTCTCTAAGGACACGCATCACTGCCTACCCTGTATGACGCGTGCGAGGGTGTCTGACCTCCCTTCTTAGAACACAGCTCCAAGGAAGTTTCCAATGAGTATTCATATCGGACTTATCTTTGTGTTATTACCCGGTAGAGAACCTTGAACTTGAATGTTCAGATAATGTATAAGGAAGAAAGTGAAAGAGGGATGGAAGGTGAGGAGGGAGGAAGGAAAGACAGAAGGAAAAGGGGTGGGAGAGTGGGAGGGAGGGAGGAGGGTCAAGAAGCACATCCTACTAGAAGATCATGATCTGAGAGTTCCAGGAAGTCCGGGGCCACACCAGGTAGGCATTCACCGTGGAATGTGTGGAGTTGCTCCTGTACCAAGTCATCTCCCGCCTCCTCAGAGGAGGGCGTCTGAGGGGTGTGATAGGGCCAGAAAACTCTCCTTGAACGCTGTGCTCCGCGCATCTACCAGTCGCTCACCACCACGTTGCCCAGTGCTCTTTATTGCCACACAAATTATTGTAATTTTGGTTTTTTCTCTTTGCACCTAAGCTCGTTCCTCAAAGGTGTGGGAAGTTTCGCCAGAGACAATGAGCCCCGTAATAAGACGGTGACTACACACGGGGAGCCCAGGTCAGAGAGACAGCCAGGCCGGGCAGGGCCAACGGGGTGCGGGGCTGGTGTCCCCGGGCCCCCGGGGGGCGGGGGGGCTCGATGTGGGCCTGAGCCTGCCAGGGCCTGCAGCTGCCCAGGGCTCCTGCCAGGCCCCTCGGGGCCCCCTCCGCTCCCTGCCAGGCCAGCCCCAAGGACGGCGCGGGGCCGGGGACGGAGAGCGGGGGGCGGCCCACGGAGCAGGGGAGCAATTAAGAAATACCGATCAGGGCCTAATTGAGCTGAGGGGAAGCGGGGGACGGCCAGCATGCGCTTGCACCAGCAGCCTTCCAATAAGGGGTGTGTGGGGAGGGAGCCTGGGCCCTCCCCTCAGCCGTCCTCAGCATTCCCATCAGAGGTCCCGGAAGCACGAGCCGGGCTGCTGGCGGGGCCAGGCCTGTGTGGGCGCGACGCCTCCTCTGCTCCGTCCTCGTCCTCCGCCGGGCCCCTCGCCTCCCGGCCCAGAGCCCAGGCCCGAGCACATCTGCTCCCTCCCGTCAGCCTGGCAGCACCGGCTGGCAGGGGTTCCCAAGGAGCCGACTGCACCGCAGGGGCCCTCATTAAGGCCTTCCAGCGCGGTGCCCCTGGAGGTGGGCGAGGGTGAGCAGAAGTGGCACTTGGGCCAGCTGGCGACAGCTGCCCCCCGTGCCCTGGCACGGCTGCCCGCCCCTGCCCTCCCAGCCCACATCCTGGTAGGACGGATCTGACCCTTAGCCCACTGCCTGATTAGAGATGATGATGCTATTTTTTTTAAAGCCATTCCTCCCTAATGAGCTTCCGCATCCCCGTTTCCAGTCAGAGCCCACACGAGGTAGGAGCTGGGCAGGGCCCGCGTCCTTAGCAGCTGGCTCAGCGCAGCGGCCCTCTGCAGCCTCATTATCACAATTCCCAGAACCGATGCAAGCCTTTGTCTAGGAGCCTGTAACTTGTTAGTGGCTTGAGGCTGATTCACATCTTCTCTGCTTCTGGGGGAAAGGCACAGGACCCCAGACAAGCGCGTCTCCAGCCCCAGCCACGTCAGAGAAGCTACGAAGAACTCCAAGGCTCTCACACTTGGGGTGCGGTGGCTGAGAGGAAAGCACGGGTGTGCACCCCCGTTGTGATGGAAGTCACGCTGTACCACAAGTGTGACATCTGGTGCACTCAGCCTAGCACAAGCGGAGTGGAACTCAGAGGTCACGGTCTGACCTTGAGATGGAGACAAGATGGGTCCAAAGTTCCCCCTCCCACGCTTCCACGGAATTCCAAGACCTTCCCTGCATTTCTGGGGATGCCTGCAGGCCTTATATTATCACTGTCACCTCCGGGCTCCTGTGTCCATGCGCGTGGTGTCTCGGCTTTACACACCCAGACCCCCGAGAGCTCCGTCTCTTCCTCGAGGTTCACCCAGCCAGAACACACCCCCCTCCCGGAGCGTCCCTGAGGGCCGTGGACACGGGAGAGCCAGGATCCAGGGGAGACGGAGAAACGAGGGAAGGCTCTGCAGGGGGACCGCCGCGCGTCTTGCAGCCTTAACACGCCGAGGGCCAGAGTCCCGCGGTCTACGTCCCGACTCCCCTCTTCTGTCTGCCTCTCTGATCTCTCAGCCCTTGAGAACACAGATCCCAAAACAAAACCAAATACAAATTTCTCTGTTGCTTCCTGCAGAGAAGCTTAACCATCTCATCTTGTTACGGGGCATCCTGCTGTCCCTTATGCCCCCGGTTCTTTCTGGTCCCCCTCGGAGATTTTTTGAGATATTTTCCCAGAGATAGGGCCCTGGCTACGATGAATTCTATGCTAACTACTCGGGCGTAATATTTTCGCTTTATTATCTTTGCTAAGACGTCATTCTACGCGGCACATTGCTTGCCTACTTCTCCTGATAAGCACTAGAATTCCCTCACTTGACGTGATCTTGGAAACGGATTTTCCCTCCAGTGCAGTGTTAGGAACTTGCTCTTGGATCCCAATCAACGGTTGTTTCACAGGAACTTTTACCGAGGTTTAGGATCCCACTTTGACAGGATCGGAACCCCCCTTTGGGGCCATTCCTGGCTAAGTGAGCTGTCCTCTTGGGGGTTCACAAAGCACCTCGTATGTACACCCGCCCCACCGCTCGCCAGACTGTAACAGCTAAGTGAGGGCTCAGTAGTTCTCCGAGTCAGTTCTGAGACTGAACATCGTTTGCCGTCCTGCACCCGGCACACTGCAGGACCTCAAGACACATTTGTTGAATACATACACAAACTGCCACCAGCCACCCCTCATCTAGTAAGTGAACTTCCCTACAAGACACCCCTGACTTGTGACCACACTGATCACTTCTGATAGCCTCCAGCCACAGGGAAATCACAGTTTTCTTACGACTAGGAAGTTCTTCGTCTTGTTCAGGCTATATCTGACCTACCGCAACCCGTAGCCACTGACACCTAGAGTCCAGCGTAACCAAACTCGGCTTAACAGCCCTTCAAATATTTACCCCAGCTCTTTCCCTCTGGGCCTTCCCACATTTTTGTCTTTCTCCCATTTTGTCCCCATCTTTGGCCTCACTACAACCTCTTCCTCTTTCATGTTGTAACTTGAATGTCACTTGCCTAGTAACCTCCTGTGAACCATGTCCCCACAATGACACTCTTTCGTAGTCTTATGTTGGTTTCCTTCTCAGTATGTGTCACAATTCGAAATTATAGGACTCTTTTTGTATCGATCAGGACAGAAATCCAACACTAGCTAATTTAACCCATAAAAGGGCCGGCGTCTATTCCCCTACCTAACCCAAAGGCACCTCTAGACCGAGGAGTTCACATGAAGTTTCCAGGGCTCCTCCTCTCTTCATCTCCTAACTTCTGCCTCATTCCAGGCTTACATTAATTTTCAAGAAGATTTTTTTTCCCACGGGATGGCAGAAATGGTCACTGTCTCTTCTAGTATTATACCTTTTACAGACTAAGATCCCTAAGAAAAGGGCACAGGTGTCTTCCCCAGTGGCTTCCACAAAATTCCTGAGCATGATCATGGCCAGACTGAAACCAATCACTAAAGCCAGGGGTCACTGATGGACCAGATCTAGGTCAGTTGCCCTCTTTGGGATCAATGGCTGCACAGGGAAATTAGTAAGGCCAGTACTTCAGAAAAATGTATGCTCCATATGAAAAAGGTAATGGACAATTTCTCAAAGGAAGAAATCCTGAACAACCACAAAATATGGAGGTTTTCCCATTCAATGCCTATCTCCCCCCTTAGTCATAGGTGCCATTTGCTAGAGCCCCCTTTGTTTTCTTTTCCACTTGTCAGGGACCCTAGCACATAGTAGACGTTCAATTTATTGGATGAATGAATGTATCAAGTGTGTCTTCTCTTCTTTAGGCTGAAGACCACTCCTCCCTGTTTCCACAACCTTTCTTCACATTGACTGTTTTTTGGTATTGCCAGCAATCACTACCACACTCTGGATCAGGATGCCGAGCTTCCAACCCATCCCCTTCCACAAATGAGCCAGTTTTCTCATCTATCAAATGGGAAACATAACCCTGGACATCAGTTTTGGAAAAGATTAAGTGAGATAATAGAAGTGTTTTATGGAGTACCCCATATGAGATTTAAGGCAAAAATAGTGCCAGGGGAGCTTCCTTAGAAGTGCTTTCAATGGAATACATGAAAATACGCAGTTAAAGACCCTTTACTGTGATCTCAGATTCACTATCTCTGGGAAGCTCCCCAGCATCTATTCTGGCTGTTGACATAGCATTTTTCAAGATCCCAGGGCCTGGTTGGCGTTGTCAACACTGACCTGGAGACCAGAAAGGAAGGACTATGCTACTTCTGCAAGACGCAGTACCACGGAGGACGAGGAGGCCACAGAACAGATCGACAGGAATATATTGCACATTTACTGCTTCATAGTCTAGTCTACTGCTTTAAGCTCTCTGCTGCACGTGATGCCTAACCCATCCAATGAAAGAAGAACGAACCCACAAATCTTAAGATACCTGGTTTCCTTTCTGGCATTAAAAATAAAACCCTGAATTTGAAAGAAAATCACCTTCCTATTTAAGTATGTTTATGTCCTCAAAACCCAGGTGTCTAAACAACTCACAGAATTCCTTCCTGGCTTGATCCAAACATCTCATCTAATTCCCTCTCTTGCACATTCTGGTCTGGCCTCGGAGACATACTTGCAGTTCCTCAAACTTGCTTTCTCTCTCTCTATTCCTTCCGGGCTTCAGTGCTACCTCTGCCAACCCTTTTCCCTCACCGTTTCTTTTTGCTTTAGTTCATGTCTTCCAGGAAGTCGTTCTTGATCTCTAACCTAAAGGACAGGCTAGGTGTCCCTCAATAAGCTTCCAGAGTGTCCTGTACTTACTGTCTTATCAATGATGGTAGAGACACTGTCTTTATCATTGCTCTGCCTTCTATACAAAAAAAAAAAAAAATGTAGGGCATAAGTAAGTAAGTATTCAGGTTTTTTTCTCGTGGTTGTTTTTAACATGAATGAACTCTCAACTCGGGATAACAAGAAGAGACACCTACCACTCAGAAATAAAATTTGGAGCATAACTCATTGTCTGCTCCCCTATCACCCTGGGTCTTTTCAATGAGGTCATTGAGAGCCATCATGTCCCACCCACACACATGGAATTTGAACTGTGGCTTGTGACATTTGGAAGGGATTTAGGGATCGTGGTGATTATTTGGATGGATTTGTATCATGTTGTGGGCCCCACAGCATTTCAAGCCCTTGATCAATACACAGAGTGGATGTGGGCCAACAAATTGTGGTATGTGCTAGCGAGGGACCCAGAGTATCATTTCTTAGGGACCATAACACTTGTGGATTTTTCTGTGCTTTTTTGGATGGTATTCTTGAGTGCTCACTTTACAACCAGGGCCACGACTTTTTCAGAGATGTTGACAAATACAAACTCACCAGGGAAATTGTAATCATCCCTAATCTAGCTGGAGCTGGAGTCGTAACCTTAATAAGTATAAGTAGATGCCATCTGTCTATCCACCTCCGCACTGCTGCACTAGCCCCTTCTTTATCTGCTCAGTCTGGGAGAACTGCCAACTTCCTGTTAGGGGCCATTCTAAGAGCAAGGAGAGGGCCTCGTGTTTCTCAGTAGGTCCAGGTCTCATCCCTCAAATGAGTGAAAGAACAGCAACATATCTCACTGACTTGTGGGTGTTTTCTAGTCTCTCAGTTTTCAAGGATTCAAAGACTCATACCTCTAGAATCATTCTTCTGGGCTAGAGTATCATTCTCCCAAAGGCCCCTATGAAGTACTTATCACGTAGCACTCTTAATTTCCAGGGATAGAAAACCCAAATCAAAATGCCATAAAGCAAATGCCATATTGGTTTACATCACTGAAAAGACCATGGCATGGGGTGCTAGCTTTGGGCCGAGCTTGATTCGGGGTACCTAACAATGTCCTCAGGGAGCAGGTCCTCCTTCTCCATCTCTCCCTCTGCCTGCTTGGTGTTAACTCCCTCTCAGGAAAGCTCCCAAGGGGGACTTAGCGGTAATAGGCTGCCATTTCTTCCAGTTCCACTTTCGACAGCTCCTGTGCTCAAGCAAAAGTGCCACGATTGGCTCTGATGGGGCATAAATGTTTCATCTTGGGTCCCATGCCCATCCCTAAATGATTCACTGCAACTGGAGATATAAGATGCTAGGCTTGAGGTCATATGCCAAAGGATAGAGGTAGCTCCACAAAACTGCATGGACCAAGGATGTGGTACTAATTATTCCTAGAGGACAATTCAAATGTTACCACTATAAAAAATGGGTATTAGGCAGCCAAAAAAAAAGCAAATTCTTACCACAAATAAACCTGTGCATCAAAGCCTTAAAAATGCTCATTCTTTTTCTCATTCACCTTCTCTCTTTATATTATATTAAATATAAAGAGAGAAGAGAATTATTATATTATTAATAAAATAATATTATTATATTAATATTATTAATATATTATTAATAATATCAATATATTATATTAATATAATAATATACTTAATAATATAATAATATATTATATTAATATAATGATATATTAATATAATAATATATCATTAATATTATATATGATATTATTATTAATATATTATATAATATATAAAGACAGAATATATATTCATGCATATATATTTTTTCTAGTGAATATATATATATATTTAAAGGAGTAATCATATGTACAAAAATTTGTGCTCAAAGACACAGGGACATCATTGCAACAGTATTTTCCAAGTAAGAGGGAATCAACTACATTATGAAAAGTCGAATCATGGATTATTATGCATGTGCAAAAATGGTATTTTTCAAGAATAATTCATGGCATAAGAAAATGTTCATGATAGGAGAAGAAGTAGAATGAAATGGATATATATTGCATGCACAAATCATATTTAAGAATCGTGTTCATAGTAATTATGTAAGGTGATGATGTGATCACTGCTCTTACAGTGGTCGCCACTCCACAACATGTAAATATGCAAAATCGCTGCATTCACACAGTGTTCTGTGCCCACTATATCTCCATAAACCTGGAAAAAGAACATTGAAAATAAGAAACATATTCATAAAAATATAGAAATAAATAGCAAAATGGTAGCAATGGTTATCTTTATGGGTTTAGGACCGCAAGCTATTGTTTTCTTCTTCATGTTTCCTATATAAAGTTCTTTTACAATCAGAGAACAAAGCAAGTTCTTTTTAAATAAAAAGCAACCACGTTACCTTGGGTTTACAGTCACGTCGCTTGGATTACCAACCCTAAGCAGGGCCTTGAGGTCAGGCAAGTGTTGAGAGCTTTCAGGGAAGGTCTGCTCTAGGGAGGCCAGCCTTCATTGCACCAACAGCAGGGTAGCCTGTGGACCTGCTGGAGGAAAAGGAACTTGAGGCAGTAACCAAGAAGCATCGGGAAGGGGAATAGCTTCGTCCTGGTTGGGCTCCAGTCAGGCCTGGGTGGGCCCCAGAACGTCCTTGCAGAAATTCTGCTGCATCTGAGGCTTCCAAAGGGGTGGGCACCGTCCTTAGCTCATTAGAGTGGTGTGTGAAGCATGATAGAGAACAACAAATCCCTGATTTGGGGCGTGCGAAGGCAGCACATGAGCTCGCTTGCTGGGAGTGGGTGACACTTCCCACAACTTTCCCCAAATCTGCCAATCCTTTGAGGAACAGCTTGAACAATTATAGAAACCACAATAATTTAATTTCTTATATATGTTTTTAAGGCATTCTTTACTTTTCAAGATACTCTCACATATCCCGCCTCGTCTGATCTTTCCACGGACTCTGTGAAGTAGGGGGTCCAACCAATGTTCCCACTTGTCAGATTTTGAAAAAATGAGGCATTTAGAAGAAGAAAGCTTAGTTAGAGAGACTCTTTTTTTAATTTAGATTCAATTAATTAACATATAATGTATTATTGGTTTCAGAGGTAGAGGCCAGTGATGCATCAGTCTTATATAGCACCCAGTGCTCATGACATCACGTGTCCTCCTTAATGTCCATCATGCGATTGTCCCATCCCCCACCCTTCCCTCTCCAGCAGTTTGTTTCCTATGATTGAAAGTCTCTTATGGTTTGTCTCTCTCTCTGGTTTTGTCTTGTTTTATTTTTTCCTCTCTTCCCCTATGATCCTCAGTTTTAGTTCTTTGATTCCACTTATGAGTGAGATCTCAGGATAATTGTCTTTCTCAGATTCACTTATTTCACTTAGCACAATATCCTCTAGTTCTATCCATGTTGCTGCAAATGGCAAGATTTCTTTTTCCTTTTTTTTTTTTTTTTTTTTTGATGGCTGAGTAGTTTCCCACCGTATATACAGACCACATCTTTCTCCATTCACCTGCCGATGGGCATCTGGGGTCTCTCCACAGTTTGGCCATTGTGGACACTGCTGCTCTAAACATTTAGGGGTGCAGGTGCCCCGTCAGATCACTACATTTGTATCTTTGGGGTAAATTCCTACTAGTGCAAATGCTGGGTCATAGGCTAGCTCTATTCTCAACTTTTTAGTATTTGTACTGCCGAAGCGAGCACTAGTCTCACCAAAACTCCATCCTGTTTTCCAGGGTGGCTGCACCAGCTTGCATTGGAGAGACTCTTAGTACGAGGTATTTAAGTTGCATTCCAGCTGATTTGGAAACATGGGGATGCATCATAAATAGAGAGAAGGCAATTCCATGGATACCCCTAGGTCAGGAAATGAATCTGGAGCCTACAAATAGAGGATCAATCATTGCAGCTAATCTCAGGATCTGGAAGAGGAATACAGAGGAGAGAGATAAATTCTAAAGAGGGAGCTCTCTGTGTACAGAAAACAAAAAAAAAAAAAAAAAAAAAAGGTTTTGGGCACCTGGGTGGCTCAATGGTTGAGCATCTGCCTTTGGCTCAGGTAGTGATCCCAGGTCCTGGGATAGAGTTCCCCTTTTCCTGTGAGGAGCCTGCTTCTCCCTCTGCCTGTGTCTCTGCCTCTGTATCTCTCATGAATAAATAAATAAAAATCTTTTTAAAAAATAATGAAAAAAATTAAGATATTTAGAAACCCCAAATACTGGAAAGATCATATTGCCCACCCCCATGAGTAATTCAAAATACAGGACTATATAATAAAATCTTATATACTATCATATTTAGCAATATTCCTTCCCCCCTCAAAAAAAAAAAAAACCACAAAACTATCCTTTAGAAAAGAAGGGAGTTCCCTTATATTCAAGCTACTTCAAAATGTCTCATATTCTGGGATGCTCACTGTAATACTTCATTTTGAACAAAAAGTACTGTTTGGGGAAGATGGATTAGCCCTAGAACTTTCTCAGTTAAGGCTGGCTTGGGATAATTACTGAGGTTAGCTAGCAGAATTGGTTAAAAAAAAAAAAAAAAAAGGAGAGAGAGAGAGAGAGGCAAATTCAACAGTTTTACTAATTATTATAATTATGAGCCCCTAATTCCAAAAGTTGACCATTGTTGTGAACAGGCTTCTTAAAAGTAATTTTCGTATGCATAAGAGTCAGTGTTGAGGAAAGTACAAATATGTACATATGACAACCTCAAGGATGCTGATGTTCTGGAAATGGCTTCTGTGGGCTTGGAGACAAAATGCCCAGTGACCCCGTCACACGTGGATTCAGTCAGTCTGTACCTCTAACAGCTCATGCAGAAATACAACTGATGTTCTCCGGAAAGAGACTTTTTGAGTCTTAAATGATTAAATGACTCAAAAAAGTGGCTGCCACGATAGCAGATATTAATGCCAAAAATATATTTTTTTATTTTTTTATTTTTATTTTTTTTGCCAAAAATATTTTTGAAGAGTTTGAATAAAGTTGCTTTGTGATATATGAGAAAGAAAAGGCGTAATTTTTTTAAGAGAGAGACAATCCCAAGCAGGCTCCACAGCCAGCAAGGAGCTGGGTACAGGGCTCAGTCTCACAACCCCGACATCATGACCTGAGCCAACATCACAAGTCAGACACTTAACTGACTGAGTGACCCAGGGGCCCCAGAAACGCATATTTCTCCATTGATATAGTATTCCATATGTGGTTTACAGTAGTTGGATGTCACTAAATGACTAAATTAGATACAAGAGGCACGCATTTGATCATTCCATCTACATACCTAGAAGTTCATCTCTTCACATTGGTAAGCAAAACTTTCTCATTGATTTTCTCACTGAGAGAATAAGAGGAAAACCTAATTTTGGAGACTCAAATGCATAGATGTATGTGTATATATATGTATATATATATATATGATAGATATAAGGAATTCAAAAACAGTTCTGATTTTTGTTATTATGACTCAGTTCTTTTTTGAAATGTCAAGTATCAAAAAGTTCCAAAATGGCCTTTTGGGTGTTCGCCTCTGATGTGGCTGGTCTACGTTTGATCTATGTATCGTACAGCATATTGATCTGCTAATTTGCTCATCTAGGTCTCCTGGGTCTGTGGTCCAAATAGCATCCAAATGCTGAAATCCAAGAGTAGTAAGATCATGTGGTACAGACGCAGACACGGAGAATCACCTCTTTCAGAGTCCGGGGAAGACACCGAATGACAATTCTGTCGTTCTCTTAGGGATTACAGGACCCCTTAATCCTGATTCCTGGTCTCCTGTCTATTCAGGGAGTGAGACTGCAGCAAAATCTCATTAACCCTCTAATTAGTTTCCTAAGGCAGCCGTAACAAATTACCAAACACTTGCTGGCTTACAACAACAAAATGAATTCTCTCCTGGTGTGGAGGCCACCATGGGTAGTCAGGCTGTGAGGGAGAAGCCATTCCCGGGCCTCTCTCCTAGCTTCTGGTGACTGTCCACGAGCCAGCCTTCCTCGGCCGGTAGGTGTAGTCCAGGCCGTGTCTTTTCTTCACGTGGCTTTCCCCGTGTGTGTCTACGTCTCAAATGTCCCTCTCTTTTCTCTTATAAGGACACAAGCCAACATTAGTCTGGTCTGCTCTAGTGAGGCATGAAAACGAGTAGCTGGAAAGGTAAAGTCAACGTTAAAATAAAGCCTTGGGTGTGGGTAGGGTGCCCCTTCTTTGCACACTTCCCATCATTCACTTTTCTGTACTCTTCAAGAGGCCAACAAGGTCTAAGATAGCAAAGGAGACCATTGTCTCTTCCACTTAAAGCCCAGCACAACGCAGCCACTCTGCAAGTATTTGTTACATGGAAGAATGAATGAATGAATGAGAGGGAGAAAACTTTTTCAGCACATTGGGCTGTGTGCCTCAGACCTAGCTTTCACCTAGGGTCTTATCAGCCCACACTGCTCCTCCCTGGCACCTCCAGACCTTCGAGGTGTGCGCACTCTCCGAGGTATGGGTGCCTCGAAGACTAAAGCACCCAACTTCCTTCCTTCCTTCCTTCCTTCCTTCCTTCCTTCCTTCCTTCCTTCCTTCCTTTCTTCCTTCCTTCCTTTCTTCCTTCTTTCCTTCCTTCTCCTTTTTTTCTTTCCATTATTTTTACTAATTTCCTTCCTAAGTATGCCGTCCACAAAGCAGAATTTAAATGGGGCCAAGTCCACGTGATGGGATGAGCACTGGGTGTTATATGTTGGCAAATTGAATTCAATGAAAAATTTTAAAGAATAAATTTTTTTTTAAACGGGGGTGGGTGGGGGAAGGAGGCCAAGTCATGGAGTCTTTCCACTAATGAAGTTCTGGACTTCCAGAAATAGACACAAATGACAGAATCAAACAGAAGAGGCCTTTGTAAAACTTCTAAAAGAAATAAACTTATGTAAGGAAGGCTGTGCTGGAGTGTGTGTGTGTGTGTGTGTGTGTGTGTGTGGTGTACAGGGTATATAGCTGAAGGTCACCAAAACTGAGAGGTCACGGGGGCGCCTGAGTAGCTCAGTTGGTTAAAGGCCCAACGCTTGGTTCTGGCTCAGGCTGTGATCTGGTGGTCACGGGACCCAGCCCTGCGTCCAGCTCTGTGCTCAGTGCCAGAGTCGGCTTCAGATTCTTCCTCCCTCTCCCTCTGCCCCTCCCTGCTTGTACTCTCTCTCTCTCTCAAATAAATAAATAAAATTTTTAAAAACAAACAAAAAACCTGAGAGGTCACAGGAGAGATGCATTTCCTAGAACACCAAACTAGAAGTTCAACCCCCAGAAGACAAAGGCCTTAATGATAATGTGGACTCCCACACTTCTACGGTGCAGTCTCCAAAGGGCGCCGTGAAGGGAGTCCTGATCGTTGCCACCACCCTTTACGGACTCTAGTATAGATATCAACATCTCACCCTCGCATCTCATCAGCCTCTTCCCTCTTCTCTGATGTTTTCTTGCATGGCCCTCATCTGACTTTGCTAACTTATAACTTCTCCACTGTTTACCGTTCCTAAGAGTGGTCATAATTGGGTGGGACAAACTGATGGAAGGCCCCACAGCTTTCCAGCCACAGAAGAATGAATGATGGTGGGGAAGAAATATTTGTTCCACACCACCTAGGTAAGGAGGGACTCTGCTGCCTTGTAGGGCGAACATGGGGACAGCAATCCTCATGTTCCCTCTCTCTCTCTCTCTCTCTCTCTCTCTCCTTCTTCTTCTCCTATGTCTAAGGCAACAGTCACTAATTTCTACTATGCATCTTCATAACATTTTATTCTACTAATTCTATTCTTTTATGCTATTCTTTCTTGGGCTCATCCCTCATCCAAGAAATATGAGACGTACCAAAAGTGACTTACGTTCCCGGCCAGTTTTATTTGGACTCGTTCCAGATTGTTCATAGCAATTAAAAAATGGCACCAAGGCTTTACCTCAGTCATCTTCCTCCCTAGCACCCCAGGAACAGCCTTATTATGCTGTGGGAAAAAACTGGGTTGAGTGTCTCTAAGGTAAGCAATGAGTTGAATTTAAGTAAATTATAATCAAAGTAGAAAGAAAAGAGCGTAGTAATTTGAAGTGGGTTCAATTCAAAAGCACAAAATAGTCTGTAATTTCGAGGCAAACTGTATGAACTGAGCACCAATTTCCTCATCCGTAAAATGGAGCTGTTGCTACGTAGCTCACGGGGTTGTGGCAGGTCCTAAATGAAAAGAACATCTGGAAAATGTGTAACACATAAGAGCTATTCAGTAAGTGTCCAATAAATCATAAGCTGTTCAATTAGTTCTCTTACCTCCAGCCCCTAAAAACACTCTGATATGGACTATGTTTTTTTTTTCATAATAAGTGTGACATCTAGACATATTTGTTCCAAATTTCAATACAATTGTATTCAAGCCCAGATTGGTTTCAAATATTGTGTCAGGAGCGTACACGACTTTACATACAGGCTTCTGTTGTACACATAAGACTAGGGCATTTCACTGTATGTAAATTATACTTCAATAAAAAAAAAATGTCCACTCTCTTCTCTCTCAAAAGTGTGGGACTGGGCTCCTATTCCCTGAAAGGCCCCCTGACATCCCTGCCTGGCCTCCAGCTGCAAATGTGCCCCAGCTGGGAAAGGTGAAGACAAGCTGTTTAAATGTTTATGGTACTGCACTTCCTCAATTATAAACCCACATTTTCTCATTTTAATATTTCCAGAGAAGCAACTTACATTCAATGGACATTTGATGCAGGGTTTCTTCCCTCGATGCCCCTGCAGGTCATTCACCCCCTTACTCTCTGCAAAGTCACTCTGAAACCACAGTGTGTGTCAGGTCAGTGCCATCCAGGAACCACTGAGATCTGCTCACTGAATGTAGATAACCTAGGGATACGCAATAACTGATATACTTGGCATTTCCTACGTGCTACGGTTTTACACATATTCACTCATTTGGTCCTCAAAACAAAACCCATTGGGATGGCAAGATCATTATCCCTGCACCACAGACAAGGAAAAGGAGACTCAGAGACGTTAAGGAGCTTGCACAAATTCAGACCGCGTCGAAGTGGAGAGCCGGGTACCTGAAGCCAAGCAGTCTGGCTCCCGAGGCTCGGCCCCTCACCACCAGGCCTCTCTGCCCCTCTACGTGCCCTAATGTCAGTAACAGGAAAACCCGGGTGTGCTTACTGAACGCCCGTTGAGTGCACTGAAAACGAGGGGGCAAAATGTTGTAGTTCCAGGCCTTCGGGACGCTTGAAACCTGAACAACAGAGATGTGGGATGTTAGAAATACTGTTGATGTCAGAGTGCAAGACTTGTGGTGCCCAGGCAAAAAAGAGGCTCTGTGGAAGACACTGCTGGAAGGGGCCTTGGGGGCTGGCTGAGTCCAGTCGAGCTGCTATAATAAGATGCCATAGACTGCGTGGCTTATGCGTAACAGACATTTATTTCTCAGGTTCTGGAGTCGGGGAAGTCCCAAATCAAGGTGCCAGCAGATGTGGTGTCTGGTGAGGACCTGCTTCCTGGTTTCCAGACAGCATTCTTGTTGCTCTGTTGTCGTCCGGCAGGTGGGTGCAGGCACCCTCTGAGCCTCCCTTACACAGGAACTAATTCTTTGCATGAGGGCTCCAACCTCAGACCTAAGCACCTCTCAAAGGCTCCACCTCCAAATACCCTCACACTGGGGGATTAAGTTTCAACATAGGAGTTCGTGGGGAGGGCGTACTAAATTGGGCGCAGCCCTCTCGCATCCCTGCGAACAGAAGCCAGGCCCGTCCCTATCTGACTTCGACGAGAGAGGCTCCACATTTATTTCGAACCTGTTCTTCTTGAGCTTTCACCTTGTTGAATCAATCCTCCATCCTCTTCTTAACTCCATGTCTCAGCGCATGCCCCATCCTTGACCATTTCAGCTGGCAATGAGCCCGGGGGCAACTCCTTTGGTTATTTCCTACGGCATCTTGGTACCTCTCACAATGACTGGCTCTGTGCAACCCTGAGATTTCCACAAGAGACCACAAATTGAGAGCAGGAGTACCCTTCGCCCCCATACCCACCCCTACAGGGAGCCTAGAACTCACTGTGGCTCAAATGCTTAATGACGGTGGCCAGATACCTTGGTTCTCATTGTCCATTGCCACTCAACCTCCGTTTATCTGTCAGGTGCTTAGAAGAGTGTCCACCTCATAGTAGGCAGCAAACAAATACTTCTGAAGCAATAAATAAATAAAGGAATGTGTCCATCTGTACCTGCTTGCAGGTTCCCTGAAGATCAAGGAAGCTCCCATGAACGAAAGCCCATTAGATGCAACAAGTGTCAAGTTTTTTCTTATCTTCAAAGAATGTATAGATAGGATCAAATGCCTACAACGATGGCCATTCCAGTGGTCCGAGGTGACCCCTATTGATCTCTGTTTCCTGGTATTCAGCCCTTGTGAATCAGGGATGAACTGCGCAATCAGAATACTCTAGAACTTACAGTGTGTAACTTCCAAGGCTAGGTCAAAAAAAGGCACCGTCACTTCCGCCCTGAAGGCCTCCTTTGCTGGGAAGCCAGCTGCCATGTCAGGAGAACGCGCGGTTAGCCTGTGGAGGAGCCTTCACAAAGAGGAATTCAGAATTCCCCCCCGCAGCCAGCACCAACTGCCAGCCACGTGAGGGAGCCACCGTTGAACAAGAACCTCTAGCCTCGGTCCAACCTTCAGATGACTGCAGCCCCAGCCGACGCCTGGAATGTTACCTCACAAGAGACTCTGCTGCAGAAGCACACACCTAAGCTGCCCTGAAGTCCTGGCCCTCAGAAAATATGACAGATGATAAATACAAATTACTGTCCTAAATCCACTAAATCTTGCGGGCCATTTGTTATGGAGTCATGGATTATAAAGGAAAACAAAACAAAAAGTAGAAATACCAAGTATTAAGAGAACCCACTATCTGGTGGCCTGTTTTGCCTGTCCTAGCAGAGAATCCTCACGGTGGGAGAGAGGTTATTCATGTCAGCGGGTGGACACAATGCCCAGGAAGCTTCACGATAGATCCAGGTACGAGAGGAGGGGGAGGACACTGACCGAGCTAGGAGAATACGCTTCCAGCGAGTGCTTGCCCCCTCTACTACCTCCCCTGTGTCTTCTCACCTCTCTGACAAGCCCCAAATAAGGAACATTGACCCCATGAGGTGATAAGGGGAACAAAGGACACTGCGCCAGGCCCAGGAGACCTGGGCCAACCTTCTTGCCTTTGTCTATACAGGGCTTAGTCCATATAGTGACTAACACAAGTCAAGAAGAGGCGCCCCTTCCTCCCTGCAGCTGCAGCCTCGCTGCGGGACACTTGTGGAAGGACACAGCGTGGCCTGGATTTCCCTACCTCTGGCCCTCTTGGTTGGCACTCTTCTGCACGGCACAGCCCACCCCTTGAGGGGTTATCTTGACAGATCAATGCTCAGACCCTCCGGTTGGCCTGCCTGGTGCTGGTGAGTGGTCAGCAGAGGCCTCGCAGACTTAGCATCCCAGCTTGGTGGGGGGGTGCAGGGTGGAGGCAGGCCCTGCCCACACTGGGAGCAGAAGAGGCAGCAGAGCACACTGCCCCCCGTTGCCTGGGCCAGGGCCCCATGAGTAGGTCTGAGCTCACCCACAGCCTTTATTTTTAGCGAGTAATCAGCCTTCATTTTGTTCCTCTCAGCGAGCCCCCCCCCCCAAGTCTAAATGGCCCGTGTAATTAGCACCTCACCAGCTCTAATTCCCTCCCTAACTGCCTGGAATGACCATCCAGCTGACCTTTGTTCCCTTAATTGCTGTTGGACTCCTGATCCCTGCACACCACTTCTCTTCTCCCCCTTCCCTCCCTTCTGACTCAAGGAGCTGTTGTTGTTGTTGTTGTTGTTGTTGTTGTTGTTGTTGTCGTTTTTAAAAATTTTATTTATTTATTCATGAGAGACCCATAGAGAGAGGCAGAGACACAGGCAGAGGGAGAAGCATGCTCCATGCAGGGAGCCCGATGCGGGACTTGATCCTGGGACTCCGGGATCACGCCCTGGGCTGAAGGCAGACGCTCAATCGCTGAGTCACCCAGGGATCCCCTCAAGGAGCTGTTGTATACAGTACAGTCAGTATTCAGCTTTTCTTTTTGAATCCCGGGGAGTCTTTGGAATCCCTATAGTTCTGCTAGTTGAGAGCCATCTTCCTGAAAACAACCCTCATTTGCTGTTTGAAACCACATCCTCCTGCCTAGCCTTGCTGGTTTCGTAGAAATTAACTTCCAGGTCAAGAGAATGGGTATAGCCAGCCGCCTTTTATAGGAGAGGAAGTTGGGGGCATCAGGGAATTCCGGGCTTACTTGTGCAGCTAGTTACTGATGGGGTGAGCCCACTCTCCTGAGCACTGGACGCAGTGGCCTCTTGCTTCCCTGCTTCTTCCAGTTGCATAACTCAAACGTGGACTGCCTCAAGGATCTTAATTTCTACTCATACTCTCATACTCTCTTAATGCCAGCCACCCCACTCACATTTCGTTTTAATCTCAACCTCGAGTTTTCTGAATTTAAAAATCGCTTTTGCCCCATCTTCTGCCCCAAGATGCTATACAACAATAGTAAAACATATCATTTCCTCGCCACCTGTCATGTCTCAGGTGCCATTTTGATGCCTTACAGAGACTATCTCATTGTGTTCTCCCCTCAACTCTATGAAACATGATTGCTCTCCCCCTCACTGTGCACACTCAAAAGTCGTGGCTCCAGCTCTAGTTCCTTCCATCTCTTGCAATTTTAGTTTTTCTCACTCCAGGGAATCATGCCTACCAACACACAAATATGACTTAATATCTCCCATCTTCAAAAAATAACCTTTGGGGGCAGCCTGGATGGCTCGGTGGTTTAGTGCCATCTTCAGCCCAGGGCGTGATCCTGGAGACCCAGGATCGAGTCCCACATTGGGCTCCCTGCATGGAGCCGGCTTCTCCCTCTGCCTGTGTCTCTGTCTCTCTCTCTCTCTCTGTGTCTCTCATAAATAAATAAATAAATAAATAAATAAATAAATAAATAAATAAATTCTTAAAAAAAATAACCTTTGGTTCACATGCTCCTTCAGTCTTCACTTATTTCTCTCCTCCCAATTACAGAATAATTTCTATTTTTAAAAAAAGTCAAAAAAATAAAAAAATAAAAAAATAATAAATAATAAATAATAAATAAAAAGTCTGTATTTTATGCTCCAATTCCTCCCCTCCAACTTCATGGAAGACAATCCAGTTGGTTTTTGTGCTTTCCACAATTCTTGTCAAGGTCACCAATAACTTCCGTGTAGCTAAAGCCAATGAGCAATTCTTATCTCTCATTCTACTTGACTTGCCAGCAGAATTTGACACAGTTGATCTCTCTCTCCTTTTTGACACACTCTTAGACTTCCAGGCACCAGGACACCACTCCCTCTTGCTTCTTCTCCGACCTCCGTGGCCCCTCCTCCTCAGTGACCTTTGCTGGGTCCTCATTTCCATTCCCTCCAAACTGGCTTAGAGTCCAGTTCTTAGACTTCTGTATCAACACGGACTCTCTAGGTCATCCCATTGTGTCTCATGATTTTACATAGTATCTATATGCGATGACTACTCAGTTGGATCTCCAGTCCTGACTTCACCTATGAATCTCTGATTCACATGTCTGATCTCTTACCTGATATCACTACTTGCCTGATGAACAGGCAAACTAAATTTAGCACGTTCAAAACCAAACTTCCATGCAATCTTGGTGGAATGCCTCCCCAAAACTCCTCCTCATCTCAGTAAATGGTAACGTCATTGTCTGACTTGCTCAAGCCCAAAACACTGAGGTCAGCTTTAACTCCTCTTTTTCTCTTCTGTCACAAACCTAACAATCTAGCAAATCTTGTCAGCATCCCCTTACAGTTATATCCACGACCTCATTACTGTTCACCGTTGCTACTTTTACCCCTTTGGTCTAAGATACCAACATTTTTGCATCTATTTTTTTATACATTTATTTTTTATTGGTGTTCAACTTGCCAACATATAGAATAACACCCAGTGCTCATCCCATCAAGTGCCCCCCTCAGTGCCCGTCACCCAGTCACCCCCACCCCCCGCCCACCTCCCCTTCCACCACCCCTAGTTCGTTTCCCAGAGTTAGGAGTCTCTCATGTTCTGTCTCCCTTTCTGCACCTATTATTAAATAGAATCTTAACTCCTCTCTCTTCTTCCCTCACTTCCTCCTCACATGATATACCAGATCATGTCAGTTGATGACACTCCTCTGTTCAAAGTCCTTGAATGGCCCTATCTCACTCAAAGTGAAATTCAAAATCCAGATGAAGGCCTCTAAAACTCTGCATGACCTGGCCCTACAGTACTCCTCTGAGATTATCTCCTAGTACTCTCCCCTCTGCTCACTCTGCTCGAGACATACTTGCTCCTTGAACCACCAAGCAAGTTTGGTCTCTTTGAATTTACCATTCCCTCTGCCTGATGAATCTTCCACCAATAACTGTATGGTTTGTTCTCTTGCTTCATGCAAATCATTGCTCACATGTTGCCTTATCTGAGCATCCTTTGACCAGATATGAGGCCTCCTGACCACTGTGATGGACAGATTCCAAAGGTGGCCCTCATGATGCCCACCTTCTGGTGTTCCTCCCTTTATGTAATCCCTCCCCTGGAATGTGGGCCAGACACGTGCTTCTCACGAATGGAATCCAGAAGAAGTGATGAGATGTCACTCCCATGATTGTTAACACTATATAAAGCTCCATCCATCTTGTTGTCAGACTCACTCTAGAGATTTTCTCTCTTGTTGGCTTTGTAGAAGTAAGTATCTATCTGCTGGTTGGGAGGCCTGGGAGCAAGATGCTGAGATCAGCATCTAGGATTTGAGGGCAACCTCGAATCAACAGCCAGCAAGAAACACGAGCCCTCAGTTTTGCATCAACAAGGATATTGATTCTACCATCAATCTGAGTGAATTAGAAGTGGATTAATCCTCAGTTGAGCCTCCAGATGAGAATGCAGCTCAGCTGACACCTTCATTGCAGCCTTCTGACCCCCCAGAGAAGATTCAGCTAAGGAATCCCTGGATTCTCACCTACAGAATCTATGAGATTATTAAGGTGTATTTTCAAGCCACCAAGTTTGTGCTAATCTATTAGGCAGCAATAGATGACACATACAACCACCCTATCAAACTTCATTCCCTGTTATTCCTTTTCTCTTCCCTTCCTTTATTTTTTTCTGTAATCCTTACCACATTTGTTTGGTATATTTGCTTACTATCTTTCTCCTCTACTAAAATGTAAGATCAGAAAGGATTCCCAGCTGAATCTGCAGTTTCAAAAAAGATTTCAGGTTCATAACAGAAATTTAATAAATATTTTTACTTATTAGCAAGTAAATGAATGTTTTTTGGTTTTAATAATAGCTACATTGTTTTATGTGCACCATGGCCTGGTGCTTCTATGATGAAGAGCTGGGGTTATTTTCTCCCCTAGTAAATCACAGACCAATTCTTTCACAAAGTGAAAATAATATGGATTACTCAAAAAAAAAATGAAATAAAATGAAGCCATTTAAAACAAAATTATTATAGAGTCAAAAGACATAAAACTATCCTGTCAAATTGCTTTAAAAATTTCTAAATGCACACTTATAATTTTTGTACTTGTCTCATTGCAAACCTATAACAGTCCTTGAACAGACATCTATCCAGGGAAAACATGTTAAGTGGCCACTACTGAGCAATAGTCAGTGCTCTGCTCAGATCGCCTCAAATCTTCTTTCCCATTTCTGTCCTAACTTTGGTTGCTCTCCCTCCACTATCCTACCCTAGTAACTCTACTGGTGTGGACTCCCTTCAGGCTACTGGAGTCCAGCTGCCCTGCATTACCCAGAAGTTTAGAATGAGACATAATCCAGAATTTTCCTATGGAATTAGACTAAAGCTACCTTCTTTGGAACATCACTTGAAATCATACCCTTGCTTGGCTTCTTCCCCTTCCCAATCCAGCTTCTCCCCTCCCTTTATTGTTTCTCCTGGAGGCACCTCATTAATAAATCACTTGCATATACATTCCCATCTCAGGGTCTGCTAGACCTATGGCAGGCACTGGACAATTGCACCATGATCCTATGACACAAGTCCTTCATTGACTGTTATAGATCATGAAACTAGGGTACCAGAGTGGAACAAAGTTTCAAAATTGTTGTGTGGGGTTTACTTTAGAATATATCAAGGGCAGCTGGGTAGCTCACAGTTAAGTGTCTGACTTTTGATTTCAGCTTAGGTCATGATCTCAGGGTCATGGGATCAAGCCCTGCATTGGGCTCCGTACTCAGCAAGGAGTCTGTGTGAGATTCTTTCTCTCCCTCTTCCTCTACCCCTCCACCCCTGTGCTTGCTTGCTCTCTCTCTCTCTCTCAAATAAATAAATAAATAAATAAATGAATAAATATATAAATAAATAAACCTTTTAAAATAAAAAATAAAGTACATCAAGCAGAGATGTAGTGACTGATACAAAATAGTTAGCCAACTAGTAGTGGTCAGTAAAATAGAAAAAGTGCCCTGAAGGTAATCTATATTCTAGGATGAGTCAGGTAGCATTTGAAGGAAACAAATGAATAGTTCATACTACAGGTTAGACTAAAGAGTATTCGAAATAATTTATCATTGGTGAAATGAGTGTTTTAAATTTGTGTTTAGCTCTGAGTATTGTACAGGCACCACTGTTCGTGCATAAATGTGACGCAGGAAGTGGTGAACCCAGTACATTAATGGCACCACAAATCTAGAACTTTTTTTACTCGTTGTAGCCATACCTGTAGGAGGACTGTCACCTGAGCCAACGAGAGTACCTTGCCATCCACCCATCATCACATTTGCTCAGAGTGACCCTTTTATGAGAGATGCTCTTCAGAGTCCACTAAGGGTAGCACATGTTTGCAACTGAATAGTTTTGTGAGCCTGTGTCCTGCCTGTAGGACTTTTGGAAGCCCTTCATCCTCTTTCATTCCATCCTAATAAAAACTCTGTCTTACATGTCTTCAGTGTGTGTCACCAGAATTCATGCTATTAAAGGGTCCCCCTCAGATTTTTATAATAATAATCCCATCTCTGGTATCCCATCTCTGGTATCTAGCAAAAAGTTATGTGGCCATACCCTTGGACTTTTACCCAGAGCACACTTTTCCTAACAGTAAATCTGATTTTAGCATCTTTTATAATTTGGACAAACCGAGAATATTCAAAAGCATTGAATCCCAGTTCATTTTTGCTTTGTAGTTCTCCCCTCAAGTTATCTCTTTCTTCTTACATTTTACAAAAAGCACTCAGAAGAAACGAGGCCACACATTCAACACTTTGCATGGAAATCTCCTCAGGAAAATATCCAAGGTCACTGCTTACAAGTTCTGCTTGTCACCCAACTATAGGACACAACTCAGCTAAATTTTCTGCCACTATATGGAGGGATAACTTTTCTACCAATTTCCAATAACGTGTTCCTCATTTTCTTCTGAGCCCACACCAGAAGTGCCTTTAATGTTGATCTTTCTATAATCATTCTTTTCATGATGATGTATATTCTCTAAGGTGGTTTCTTTTCTCTGCTGTGCTCCTCACTTCTTTCTAGGCCCTCGCTGTGTGCCATCAATATCCATATTTCTACCCATGGTCTGTTTAAAGAGACACAGGCTTTTTGTATCATGCACTTCAACATTCGTCCAGTTTCCACCCATTTCCGACTCCAAAGCTACTTCCACATCTATAGGTACTTATTACACTGCACCATATTTCCTGGCACCATAATCTATTTTAGTTCCCTGTAGCTGCTCTGACACATTGTCACAAACTAGATGACTCAGAAAACGGAAATCTGTTGAAGCCAGAAGTCAAACTGTAGTATCACTGGATTGACATCAAGTTGCTGGTGGGATCACACCCCCTCCAGAGTCTCGAGGAAAGAATGTGTTCCTTGCTTCTTCTACTACAGGTGGCTGCCAGCACTTCTTGGCTTGTGGCCTCACTATTCCAAACTGCCTTCATCTTCACATACCTTCCCCTCTGCATGTGTCTTTTCTCCTCTTTTAGTTCTCTCTTATCAGGACATTTGTGGATGCATTAGGGGTCATCTACATAATTCATATTCTTCTTCATATCCAGATCATTAACTTAATCACACCTGCAAAGGCTCTTTTTCTTCATGAGGCAACATTTATAGATTCCAGTATATCTGATCAGGACCTGATATCTTTGGATATTATTCAGACTACTACACTCAGAGAGGTCAAATAATTAGTCTTAGTCATAAGTCAGAACACATCACTCCTCTGCTCAAAATCCTACAACAGCTCTTCATCTTAAGGTAAAATCAAAGTCTTTACAACGGCCTCCTACTCTCTCTGATTGTTAGTTCATGTTCTTTTAATTAGAACTGTATTTAACTTTCAAAACAATTAAAATTAAGGGTGGGAAGTGAGTGGGAAGGAAAGACTCTATCTTTTACTGTTGCCAAATCTAGAGCAGAGCTATTCCCTAAAAGAATGCCCCACCTCCCCCTATTTTACTGAAAGCGAGTAGGGGACAGCCTCCTCATTTTGCTGCAAGGGAGTCTGAGAAAGAGGGAGCTGAGGTGGGGGAAGATGCCCCTAAGCTAAAAAATAAGAATCCTTCTCCCTCTTGTGAGGTTATATGGGGTTCTTATTTCCTTTCCTCTGCTTTTCTGCAGCTGCCAAAATTTCTGTGATAAATATATATTAATTTTGAAATATAAAAAAAGTTACTTGGAAAAAAAAATCTTGAAAGAGCCCCCCTTGACTTATATCTGCCCCCAGACAGGTCCTTGATAGCAATGACTCTGAAAATTGCTGTAAGATGGACTCCATGGAGAGACAGTTTGCCAAAGGGTTACTTTGTTTTCATGTCCCAACTATGTTTAGCATCAGATCTGTCTCAGATGGAATAGGTAAGGAGAAAGATGTACAAACAGTAAGAGTTACATGTGTCAGGATGGCAGTGATCTAGGTCTTAGCTCCTTTTACTTTTTCCCCCCGTACATATCATTGAGCACATATGAAACCCAGAGGAGTGGAGCAAGAGGGAGAATTGGCACCTACCATGTGCCAAGCATTTTACATACATAATTATGCTTATTCCTATTGACTGGGCACCTGTTATGTGCAAGATACTTTCACAAAACTTTGTCCTTTTACCTTCACAAATTCTAATGAAGCAGATAACATTAGCATCACTTACTCATTAAAAAATGAGAGGTCAAAGAGGAGAATAACTTACTATAGCTAGATTGCTCCTGGGGCTCAGTATCTGTCTTCTCCCTCTCTCAAAGAACCCCCACATTTGAACTAGGCTGCCCAGAATAAAGACTGTATTTCCCAGCCCCCCTTATAGGTATATATGTACACAAGTAAGCTTTGGCCAGTGGATTAGAAACAAAATTAGTGTGTTCAACCTCTGGAAAATGTTCTTAAATGAAGAGACACAGCATTTCTCCTTCCCATTGTGTGGCATGTTCATTGTGAAGACTGGAGCTAGAGCAGTCGATTTGAACTAAGATAGAAGTCACATATTAAAGATGGTAACTCTAACAGTTCTGGGTGGTCTACCTTTACATGAAAGAGACATGAATTTTTAATTTATTTAGACCATGGTTATTTGGATTTTTCCCCTAAATAACAAACCTGAAATCCCACACCTAGGATGTCATAGAGCACATAGTCAGACACAGGTTCGATTCTAGACCTCCTGATTTCTCCAGTCTATTTTCCTATCTCCAGGAAACTCTAGAAGCTTGGTATTAATCACTGGAAATATGGCTGGATTGGGCACTGGGAACACAGCCTTCTTTGAGATGAAGCCATACTGGGCCCTTCCTTCTCAGGTTAGAGGCAGAGGCAAACAACCAACTCATCAATCATATAACAGAATCCACATCTCCAAATCCAGAGTTTTTCCCACGTTGCCAAGCTAATGTGAAGTCATCAGTCCAAATCACTCATGAGTAAGAGACAGAATCCAATCAGAGGTTTGATTTCCTGATATCTAATCCCACATTTTTACCATCACGCCAGGCTGCCTCAGTGACACCTGAGCCAAATCTGAAAACTCTGGATCCTCTTGTGTATTCTCCAAGAACATAAAGAGATCACCAACAGATAGGAAAGAAAGCGGGAAGACAAACATCACTGTCTGATCCTTCAAGAGCAAGGATTTCCTTTCATTCATCTAGCATTTTATTCCCTAAGGCCTCATATAGGACAGAGCATATACCAGGCATTTAATATAGTCTTCTTGGGAGGAAAAAAATGAAGGGTTAAAAAGCTGAAACCAATGACCCAAACTGACCTGGGTCTATTGTCTGCCACAGCACTTGGGTGGCAGCCATAGCTCCAGTGAGGTTCTATGCAATACACTTCACTTGGCCGAGAAACCAAGTCTGGGTTTTAATAAAACATCCACATTGACATATTGATTTCTCTTGACCGGGACCCTTGCTCTCAGGCTATTCTCTCAGGCAAGTCAATCCATAGAGACAACTAGCCAGTTCTCGCTTTTGTCCCCTGGTGACTAGTTGACTTGTTAGCCACAGAGCCCGGGGCAGTTAGGGTTAATCTCTGTTGGGTCACACACAATAAGTATAGACAGTATGGCCCGTTGACAGGGAGGAAAAGAAACATTGTAAACATCAATATGCGTTGCTGTCTACTGGCTGAGCCATCATACGCTGATCTTAGTCAAGGTACTTAATCCATCGGCGACTCAGTTTGCTTCATCCGCAGAATGGGAAATTAAAACCATGTGCCTCGTAGAGTTGTTGAGAAGATTTAATGAGTTAATATATGTAAACTACTTAGAACAGTGTCTACCATACAATAAGTGCCCAACAAATACTAGCTGCCCCTGTCCCGGTCTTCATTATCATTATCATCATCACCATCATCATCATGCAATCTACTGAGTTTATTTTTCGAGGAAAGACAGCTTGATTCCTGAGTCTTTCCCTGGGAGTGCTCCTTCTCCATTAACCATGAGCTAACAATCGAGACACCATATATTGAATGTCCGAACGCTTGGAATGATGTAGGATTATGCCCATTTCAAAATTTTACACATCTTACTGGAATATTATTTTTGACTTATAGAGTTTACACATTGCCTCTTCCCTCCAGGTTACAAGTGCCCTAATTGTCAAGCCTTACTTCTTCTGCCTCTCCTTCCATTGTGCCTTTTCTATTTCACCAAGACCCTAACGAATCTGCTGCCATGCTCTCCCACGCTGCTCTTCCATTGGCCTCCACACTCACCACTTCTCTGAGGTTAACTCACCCTTCAGGCCTCAGCTCAAGCAGCACTTCTAGGAAATGCTGTCTCACCAGCCCAATCTGAGTTAGCGTGGCTGACGCTGTAAATTGCCCACCCAACAAACAGTCTCAACCTACCTTCTTCCCAAAGCACCTCCCACTCTAAAGACTGACAAAGCCAGATACTTGCTTTCCTGGCCCCTCTGTCAGCTGGAGTGGCCATGTGACCTAACTGCTGGATAAAATATACAGGAAAATCTGCTACAAGTGCTTTATGGAAAGATCTTATTTCCTCTCTGATCAAAGCAGACAGCATGCAGGAGAGGATTGTTTTTTGCCACTCTGGCTGCCCCATATCCTGACTTTGAAAATGATCATGTGAGATCTGGATCTGCAACAATCATCTCGTGACCATGAACAGACCTAAATAATAGCTAAGACATAGACACACAGAAGCATAGACCATGGAACCGCTGCATCAACCTTGGATCCGCCTACTTCCAGACCTCTTGTTAAATAAGCAGTAAATGTCCTATGGCTTAAGCCACAATTAATTGGTTTTTCTATTACTTGCAGCAGAATATAACCTAATTGATACAACCACCTACCTAACAGCATCACCTCATTTGTAGCCAAAGGCACCAGGTCATGACATCTGATTTCCAGACCAAACTGTACTTAACAAGTTGTGTGCCCCAAGTTGGGCTTTATCTACTCGGAAGATGAGATCTTTTTTCCAATTTTCAAGAAGGTAGCCTATGGACTAATGGAGACACGATAGGCTGTCTTCCCAGCCACCCTCTATTTCTTATCATAGCACCTATCCCACACTGTAATTGCTGATTTCTTTTCTGAATTCCCTATAAGAGTGAGTGTCATGAGGACAAGAAACATTTCTGATTTATCCTATACCCTCAAAGCCTAGCAAAGTCCCTGGCATATAATAGATCTAATAATATTCTAAACTAATTTGAATTCAAGTAACAGTTTAATCTTTGGCCAGGTTTGTCCTCATTTTTTAGGACAAATGAGGACAGGAAATATGGTCCCCAGGAAGGATAAAGGCCCAGGGATGTACCATGATGCTTAAAGAGTGCATCTTGGTGATGGCTAGAGCCCGTGCAACTCAGTAGCAAAAGCTTGACTTCAGGCTCCCCCCATACTCCATCCCCACGGTTGTTTCATTTATTCAGCAAAAGGTTTCTGAGTGCCTACTATATGCCAGCTCCATGGCTTCCCTCCTCAATCTCTCTAATTTTAGACCTCCCATACTATCCCTCGAGAAGAAATGTTGTCCTTGACTTCTCTTGGATATCTAATGCAGAATCCATCCTGCCAACTTTTATTTATGGGGTTCCCCTCCCAAGTGTGTTTGCCTTTTCAAGGGAACCCAAGAAAAGGGACAATGTTAGCTTAAAGCAGAGGGTCACAAATCCAAATGTTTGCAGAAGTCAGAGCTTAACTGCCGACAAGTGTAACGCAATGAGGAGTAATGGAGATTGGTTGATCGGAGATCACCCCGCGCCCAATCAAATCCAGCCTATGACTGGAGGGTAGAAGGCTCGGGGTGGCCAAATCTTCTGAGCATTCATGAAAGATCAAAAGTTTGCGTGATGCCCCCCCCAGTGTTAGCTGCTTGCAGGTCATTCAAACTTTTTAAATAAAAGCTGTATTGGCCAATCAAAACATATCTGTAGGATAGAACCAATCTGTGGGATATCCTTTTGAGGACCTCTGACTTACAGGAGTGAATGGAGGCCTCCTCATGACTCCATGTTTCCCAGTTGGAGAAAGTTGAGGGTAGAGCATGGGGAGAAACAGGGGTATGGCAAAGAAGGACAAAAAAAAGGGCAAAGATTTAGCTGAGGGCATGGACGACAACTAGCTCTTGCTCAGCTCTGGTCCCTCATATTCTTGCTTGTATCTTCACATTGCCCTCAGGTGAATGGCATCTGTCCGTTTGATAGCTGTATCAGTAGGGAAGCTAGGACTTGAACTCAGGTCTCCTGACTTCTGGTTTGGGCTTTTTCTAATTCATGCCACTGATGCACTTTGTTCTTGCTCACCATCCTTTAAACCTGGGTTAGGTGGTCCGTCTCCATGCATTTTATTTTATTTTTTTTAAGATTTTATTTATTTATTAAGGAGAGACAGAGAGAGAGAGAGAGGCAGAGACATAGGCAGAGGGAGAAGCAGGCTCCCTGCAGGGAGCCTGATGTGGGGCTTGATCCCGGGACAATGGCTCAAGACCTGAGCCAAAGGCAGACGCTCAACCACTGAGCCAGCCAGGTGCCCCCATCTCCATGCATTTTAAATTGATAAACCACGTTTATCAATGAGGAACCACTTCCTCATTCATGAAATGGGTGTATAATAGCACCTGTTCATAGACTTGTGCCTGGCACATTGTACACACTTTTTAAATATTTGCTGCTTTCTCTTTGTTCTTATTATTTCATTTACTTTCCTTTCCTCTTTCTTTTTAGGAAAGAGATTTTTTTTTTTTTGAGATTTTTTTTTTTTAATCACCATTCCCTGCCTTCAACTCCATTCCTGTGAAAGGGTATACTTACGGGATCTTCCCCACATGGAAATGGTTTATTGACAATGTTGCCCAGATTCCCAACAGGAAGGGAGGAAGGAAGGAAGGAAGGAAGGGTAAGAAATGTTCATTCGCGACGCAGAGTGTGGCTCCCAGGCGTGCCAGGTTCCTGTGCTCACACTTCTCCCTAACACCCTGGGGAGTTGTGCTAGAGCCCAGAAATGACCCTGACAAATCAATGGAAGCAAGGAATGGCGGGTTTACATAGTTTTAAAACGGGTGCACCTCCTGCTAAGAAAGCCCATTCTCGTGCCCTAAGATCCAGCCTGCAAGACTAGCATCAAAGATGATACCTTGTGCTTTGGCAAAGAATTCCACTACACGATCAGTTTTAAACTCACCATGGGGTCCCCCTAGTGTATCTGAAATACAACTGTATTGGTCAAAATTTAATTAAAAAATCCATAATTCTAGAGCCGGGGTGAATTGCCGAGATAACCTTCTCCACCTTACGGATAGGGAGAAACGAGGCCCAGAAAGGGGAAGGAACCCGCCCCTGCGTGTAGAACCAGCTGTGGCGGAGTCAGCGACGGATTCTTGGTTTGTCTTGTGGTTGTTGTTGTCAAAAGACTGAGCCCTTCATTCCACAGGTGACACAGCCAGCAGGATGGAGGGCTTGCTCGCGGCCCCTCGGCCACTGTCAGTGGACATCCATCCAAACCAGAGCCTAGGCTTCCAGCCCTCCAGTCCTGGGTATTTGCACCCCATTACGCTGTCCCGCAGGAGTCTAGGATGTACCCGTGGGGGCAAGGAAGAAACGGGCATCGCCCACATACTTGCCGATTCCAGGAGGGGTCAAGGCATCCAGAGTTAACAGACACACCTCCGTGGGCCCCAAACCTTGGAAACGAGGGCCCGTGGTTAAGGGAATCCTGTTGTCGTCATTCCACTCGGTTCCTAGGTCAGGACCTCAGGCAGGGGCGGCCCAGCTGCTCAGAGGAAACGTCACGGACCATCACAGCACAGAGCTCCAGGCCCGCTCCCCCACGCACCCGGCACATGGCACCTGGCGTCCCTCGTTCCCTAGTCCTCCCACGAGAGACACACAACCGACCCACGCGCTGGCTCCGTACCACAGAGCCCCTGTGCCCAGAGCTCCATCTGCCGCTTGCTGCTGCGGCCACACGCCCCTGCGGTGCCCGGCTCCCGGAGGCGGCAGCCCACCCGCGGCCTGGCTCACCCATGGCCTGGTCACCTGTGGCCTGGCTCACCCATGGTCTGGCTCACCTGAAGCCTGGCTCACCTGTGGCCAGGCCCACCCCTAGCCTGGGTCACCCCTGGCCTGGCTCACCTGTGGCCTGGCCCACCCCTAGCCTGGTTCACCCCTGGCCTGGCTCACCCCTGGCCTGGCCCACCCCTAGCCTGGCTCACCCGTGTCCTGGCTCACCTGTGGCCTGGCTCACCTGTGGCCTGGCCCACCCCTAGCCTGGCTCACCCATGGCCTGGCTCACCTGTGGCCTGGCTCACCCGTGGCCTGGCTCACCTGTGGCCTGGCTCACCTGTGGCCTGGCCGCGCAGCCGACAGCTCCTGAGCTCGGCCGTTGGCCTGATGCTGGGAGCTCTCACAGAGCCGCGCTGGGGCTCCAGCACCGAGTCCCTTCCAGCGTCCCGGGTGGGAGACGGTCTCAAACCCAGAGGTGAAGAGTTTGGTGGCAATGGCTTTTTAACAGAAGTGTTCCCTGCCTGTCAACCTTCCCGCTAAATCCAGCAATCTGTTTCCATTTCGACACGGTTGTGATTTTTTTTTTTTTTTTGAGACTACATCTGTAGAACTGAGAAGCGTTGGAGCAATTTCCATAATAGCGAGTTTCCTACCCCATTCTTGCCAGTTTACATGAAGTGACAGTGTTTATTGTGTAGGATACGGACATTATGGCTCCGAAGTCATTTTCTTGGATGTCACCCACTCTGCTTTGTTTCTGCTTGTTACTCCAGCAGAACGATTCTCTCAGGAGAAAAACTAAGATTTTTAATAAAAGCACAACACTGTAAAATGGTTTTTAAGGGAAAGTCATTTTTTATGAGCTCTGCTAACTGCCAGACTGCTGAACACATTCCACTTCTTTTTCAATCCCTCGTCCCTTCCCGGGGGCCACTGCCTCACGGGGAACATGTTGTGCTTCCCCTCGGGTCCCGCAGCCTTACAGCAGTCCTGGCAGCTAGGGGGGTGTTTAATCCATGTTTGCGGAAAATGAGAAAATAAACTTCTCTACCTTGTTACGCCCGGTGAAAGGTGGCAGCTGACCAACCCGACGCTGCAAATTGGACTGAGCAGAGAAGTGGGTTTGTCGGGCCAACGCCACAGGAGTCGGCGGCCTCATCAAAATTTCCCCCTTTGCGTAGATCATTCATTCACGAGATTGTTTAAATCTCCCACGCTATGCGAAAAAAGAAATTGGTGTGATACAGAAATCATGCTTTATATCAGGAATTCCCAAAAGACGCAGTCCCGTGCCTCTATTTTTAGGTAATGTTTTAGGAAATTGGGGGAACATTTTTGGTTGTTGCGGTGATTTCGGAGATCGACAGTGTCGGTTAGTAGACAAAGCTCAGGGACGCTCTAGATACCTTGAAATGTTCAGGACAGTCCTAAGAAACACTCTTCATGCCCTGCACGACCTCCTAGCGTCCCACTTAGGATTCACACAGGTGAGAAAGAAACCTGTGTGTGTGTGCGTGCACGCGTCAATGAGCGCCTCCGAGCCTGCAATCCGATCCCGTTTGGCGTGTACTAACTCTTTTAATTTGCAAGGAATAATTTTCTCAGGAAGGTAATTTCCATGTAAATCTAAGGTAGATGGTGAGTTTAAAAAGTAGTTGTACTAAGAGTTGTTTGCCATTAAAAAATAATAATAATTAATTAATTAATCAATTAATTAATTTAAAAAACCCACATCATAGGGGCACCGGGGTGGCTCAGTCAGTTAAGCAGCCGACTTTTGATTCCGGCTCAGGTTGTGATGTCAGGCCCCGTGCTCAGCGTGGAGTCTGCTTGAGGATGCTCTCTCTCTCTCCCTCTGCTCCTCCCTCTTGTCTGTCTCAGATAAATAAATAAATCTTAAAAAAAAAATACATCGAGGAAAACAGCATCCCTTATGGCATTTAAGACCAACACCGTGTATGAGCCTGCATGCGCCAAGTTCCTAGAAATTCTACATATAGATGCAAATATTTGACTCTTACACAATGTTTCGTGTGCTTGTGCTGAAGCAAGTACGTACTGACATAGATATTATTATTTACTTTCCTTTTAATAATCCTTTCCTTCACACAACATTACAAATAAACCCTTGTTAACTGTTGAGTGTAGACAGTGTGTTATCCATGATTTTCACTCAAGGTAGGAAATGCTATGTTACAAAATGTTTATTATAAGAAGAAAAGTGGGCCAGCCCAGTGCCTCAGCAGTTTAGCGCCGCCTTCAGCCCAGGGCCTGATCCTGGGGTCCCGAGATCAAGTCCCACGTTGGGCTTCCTGCGTGGAGCCTGCTTCTCCCTCTGCCTGTGTCTCTATGCCTCTCTCTCTCTCTCTGTCTCTCATGAATAAATAAATGAATGAATGAATGAATAAGAAAATAATAAATAAATAAATAAATAAATAAATAAATAAATAAATAAATAAAATCTTAAAAAAAAAAAAAAAAGAGGAAGACAGGTGCCCTGAGTTTCATTGCTTGAGAACCACTACCCTGCAGGAGCTCCTCCTACATGCCACACCCTGTGGGAACAGTTGGAGACACAGCGATAAACCAGTCAAACCCAGGTCGGCCTCCTTTGAATGTACAGGCTACCGAGGGAGTCAGACGTCACCATATAATTGGGCCAGTGATTATCTGCTTCCATATGTGGCATGTGCCAGGATGGAGAGTGCAGGTGCGAGTTATAAAGGGGTCTGATTTGTAAAGGCCGAGGTTCCTCTGCGGAGGTGACGGCTGAGTTCTCAAGGCCACGTAAGAGATGCGCAGCAGAATACGGGGTGGAGTCATTCCAGGCTGACGGAAAGGCACGTGGGAAGGCCCGGAGATGTTCGGAGGCAGGGAGAAAGCTGGTGGGACTGGAGCAGAAAGAGTTACTCGATCCTCGTCTTAGCTCAGGCAGCTGTAGCAAAGTAGCATAGACTGGGTGGCTGAAATTCACTATTTACGTTTCTGGAGGCTGGGAAGTCCAAGGCCGAGGTGCTGGCAGCTTCAGTGTCTGGTTTATAGACGACTGTCTTCTCACTGTGTCCTCACATGGAGGAGGGATCAAGGGAGCTCTCTGGGGGTCTCTTTCATGAGGTCACTAATCCTATTCATGAGGGCTCTGACTTCATGACCTATTCACCCCCCAGAGGCCCCACCTCCAAATACCATCACGTGGAAGATTAGGGTTTCAACGCATGAATTTGGAGGGGAGGGACACAAACATCTGGTCTATACTGGGAAAGAGCAGCGTGAGATGAAAGAACACGTATTAGGTTAAAGAAGAAAGGCTTCGAATGTATTTTAAAAATCGGAGCAACCAGAAATCGCTGGAAGGTTTGGAAGATCAATAACCTGCTCAATTTTGCATTTCAGAAAGATAATTCTGACTATTGCACGCAGGATGGATCTGACATGGAGAAAAGACGATGACCAGTTAATAGACTCATAGACTATTCCACGTGAGAGATGGCACCAGGGTGTGATGGAAAGAAACGGCTGATTTTGAAAAATAATTAGGAGGTGGAATCGAAGGAACTTTGAGACTGATTAGAGGTGGACGTGGGAGAGAGGTAGTTATCAAGAAGGTTTCCTGGGCTTGGTCCGGAGCAACGGAACGGGGTACTGAGCGATGGGACAGAGAGCACTGTGCGGTGAGCCGGTTTGGAGAGAGGGCGACGGGCCTGCCTGAGTGACCCTTTGGGCCCCACAGCAGCGCTCCAGGCATGGAAGGTGGCGCCCTGAGAAACTGACTTACGTAGAGTCCAGAATAATGCAGATCGGACGGGGAGTTCCGTTCTCCTGGTTCTTCTCCTTATGCCACATTTGCTAAAAAACCGTTTTCTGTCTCCCAGGAAGTTTTAACCACTGATGATATGAGTAGAGATGCTGACGATGGGTCTACAAATGGCCGCTCAACCAGACCTTGAAAGACGAGTGCATGAGACTGGTCGCGGTTCAATGCTCTGAGATCTCGGGGGGCAGGGGAGCACAGCTGGCTGGAGTGACCGGGGTCCTTCACCGAGAAGCTCGGAAGATGAGCAAAGTGTGGGCAAAATTTTAATAAGTGATCGATATGGTGATCAATGTGGAAGGCGGTTCCATGTGGAAAAAGAGGGCACTGGTGGAAAGCGATGGTTTCAAGCATAGGCTCCGGGATCAAACCATCCTGTATCCTAAACCGGATCTATCATTTTCTAGCCATGCGTCCTGGGACACGAACTTCCCTATTTCCTCTTCTGTAAAAGGAGGATAATGCTGGACCTACCCCTCAGGTGGCTTGGAGAAGCCAATGAGATCATGCATGTCCTTGTCATGCTCTACAAGGCCCCACTAGGCATGGCCCGCTACCACCTGTCAGATCTGAATTCCAGCCCCCTCGTCCCCGGGTCCTGCCTCGCTGGCCTTCTCCTAATTCTCAGGACACCCAGCACACTTCCACTTCACAGCTTTCCATTCCCCGTTCCTTCCGCCTCGAGGAACCTTCCCTTGAAAACCCACGTGGCTTTTTCAAGGTCCACGTCATCAAGGAGACCTGTCTCCTCATGCCCTTTAAACAGCACTCCCACTCTAATTTCCTTACCCTTCCTATTTCTTCAAAGCACGTGCCGTTCCTCCACAAATCGTGCATCCACTATTTCTTAACCTATCTCTCTTCTCCAGGATGTATGTGTCGTGAAGGCTGAGATTTACTCCACCTTGTTCAGCGCTGAAAACAGGACCAGGCACACAATTAGCCCCTCGCTAAATGTTTCCTAAATGAATTCATACATGAAACGTATTTTGCATAACTGCTGACATATAGTAAATAATGAGTATTAGTGGGGTTTTTTCATTATTCCTAAGCCTCATCTGTTGGTATTTTTCTAGCCAAAGCAGGTATTTCTTTTTTTATTATGTAGGTTTCCTCTTCCAGCTTCAGCTTACGCTCCGCATTGCAGCAGAACTAGTTGAGTATGGGATCCCCATGGCTTAGAAGAAAAAGTCTAAAGTTAATAATGGGGTCCTTCATAATCCGGGCTCCAATGGCCTCTGTAGGCTCATCGCCCGCGGCTTCTTCTGTTCATTAGGTGCTCTAGCCCACTCACTAACCTCCAAGGACGCGAGGCCTAGCCATGTGCCTGCATCCTGCACGTGCTCTCACCGGTACTGAGAATGCCCTCCTCTTCTTTTCTAGCTGGTGAACTCCTATTTACCCTTCAAGAAAGATCAAATATTTCCAACTCTGTAATATCGTCCTCAATTCTCCTGGACAAATTAATCACTTCCAGCTCCACATTTTTCACGACATTTTCGACACAGCCTACCCCAAACACTTTGTATTAGGATTATATGTACTTGTGTCTAGTCTTCCTCATTGAACTACGAGTCCCTACATGTAGGGATCATGTCCGAATCATTTTTTATCCCTGGGGTAGGCAGATCAGAAGAGTTTCTCGGCTGGGCAACGTCTCACATCCTCGGCTATCGAGCGGTGCTTAGCTCCGCAGTATCACAACGCCTGCACTCGTGCTGCGGCTCCCTGCCTCTGCACCTGCGGCAGCATCGCTAACCCATCAGGACGCTCTTTCCCGCTGAAGCCGTCCCCGGCTTGAGAACCTTTTTTAGCCAAATGCCCCAGGTAGCCACTTCGAACGTCTCCGTGTTGGCGCGAAACATGAGACATATTTGCTGTCTCTCTGATACCCTAGAACTTGGTAGATGCTCAGTAAATGCTTGTTGAACAGATGCTCAGTTCAGAGCTATTTGCAAGCAACCAAAAGTCTTTTTTTCAAGGACGGATTAGCTTTTTGGTATAATCACAAAAACACTTTTAAGAATCAAGTATCTCCTATATCATCCTTTCTTTCTCCCTTTTATGCCCCT
Organism: Canis lupus familiaris; assembly: GCF_011100685.1. Lineage (NCBI taxonomy): Eukaryota > Metazoa > Chordata > Mammalia > Carnivora > Canidae > Canis > Canis lupus. Next base: position 49,191,513 of record NC_049242.1, on the reverse strand, counting down.
TATCACTCCATCTCTACCGAGGCACCCCTTCCTGGGCCCACGGGCATACCAGGCCCCTGCTCCCGGCCAGTCAGTCCCCTCTTCCTACTGAATGCACTTTTCTGAAAGATCCCATCTCCATTTTATAGTTTAAATACTTGTTCTTGCTTCTGCTTTACAACCCTAGCCCTTCCCTAGTTTCTGTTCTCAGTGACTCGTTTAAAATTTTGCCTAAATGGAGAAATGAACACTTATGCTTCCGAGAACGTGGTGCAGGATGGTGACTGCATTTTCTCATTAGACAGTTTCTATATGGATCCACTTTTCTAAATGTAGTGGTAATAACATCTAAAGCTGCCCCTCTTTTCAGCTACTTGTATGATTTTGACCTTTACCATTTTGTGGATAGGGCACACCCTAGGGACCAGGAAACAGAATAGGGCATCTAGTTAATTTTGTAGTCTGGTAACCTTAGGGGAAATTCTGAACACGTTTCTGTTTTTTTTTTTTTTTTTTAAGTGTTTAAACTTTGTTGTTTAAAGATGTATTTATTTACTTTAGAGAAAGTGTGTGTGTGTATGTGTGTGCATGCGTGTGAGTGGGGAGGGACAGAGGGCAAGGGGGAGACAGAATGTCAAGCAGACCTTGCTAGGTGCAGAGCCTGATGCAGGGGTCAATTCCACAACCCTGAGATCATGACCTGAGCCAAAAACAAGAGTTGGACGTTTAACCAATCAAGCCCCCCAAGAGCCCCCCAAAATGTTTAAAACTCCAGCACAAATACTTGAGGTTTGCTTTCTACCCTAACAAAAACACACAGCTGCCCTAATGGAGCATTAGCTTGGATGACTGAGCGGTCCCCAGGACTCAGTCCCCTTTCCAGTGTCAGCGCTCCTTGCCCAAGGACGCGGCACTTCAGGAGGGGAGCTAAATACGAACGAGAGCCCGAGGACCCGGCTTGTACGTGTTCCCTCGGCACTTAGCAACGTCTCTAACTCCCTGGTGTCTGCCTCATGTTTTGCCGCCTATGAGAGGAAAAAAGCTCCCACCACATGAAATTTCCAGAGCCTGGCTTTTAAATTTTATTTTCGTATTCCTAATTGTATTCTTGTTTCAAGGAGTCTGAGATTAAAGTTAGTAAATATCAATCCACAGACTCTAACCGACTCTCGTCCTAAAAAATCCCGGCTGGTGTTCTTACATCTACCTTCCTGCCAACCCAAGGATGCTGCAGGTCCAGATCGGCACCTGTTGTTCTTCTGACAAAGACGTCTATGTGTGTATGCTGCCTACAAGGTTATCCTACTAAACACACACACACACACACGCACACACACACACACACACAAACAAACAAACAAAAAAACAGGAAGGCAAACCGGAATCATTTAATGTGAATTCTGGTGATTTCAGCACAGCCCATAGCAAAAGCAACAGCTTCACCACTGCCCTTGGCTAAGGTAATGGGGCAAAGAGTTCTAGACACGACGGGAGATCCAAGCCTTACCACAAATTGGGTGTATGACCTTGTGCAAATCACGATTCTCTTTGAGTCACTTCTGCGATCTGTAAAGTGAGGGGGTTGGATTAGATCACTGAAGGCCCCTTCTTGCGAGCACATTCTAAATCTGAACTGTGGCGTTGGCCCTAATTTGGGGAGCAATTTCTCATCGCCTCTTGCGCTCCAGCCCCATCTTCCCAGGCACCCTATATAGAGACTGATAGTATTTCGTTGTTATTTTTTCCCTGCTTTCGCGCTGCTAAGTGGGGTGACTCACAGGGCTGGCTCCAGCGGGGCTCGCAAGCTATGGGTTCCGAGGGGGGAGCTCCCGGGCTCTGACCGGGGGGAAAGGCGCGTCCTGAGCAGAGGACCCGGTTCCGAGCCCCCCACTCACCCCTGCGCGAGCACCTGCGCGAGCACCTGCGGGAGCACCTGCGCGGCCCAGGGCCCCGGAAGGCTGCGCCCTCAGTACCCGCCCCCCCCCCCCCACCCAGCCGCTCAAGGCTCGGCGCCCTCGTGCCCTGACCATCGATCCGTGCTGGAATCGGGCTCTGACGTCCAGATGATAACAATCGTACACGCATCTTGGTGCGGAAAACGGGCCGGGGGCCCAGGCTTGCCAGCCTGCCCCGGGGCTGACCCCGCATCCCAGGCCGCGGCCGCCCGAGCGCCCACGAAGCTCCCTCCCCGCCCGGCCGGGACCCAGGCTGCCGCCCGCACAGCGCCCCAGGGCACCGCCGCCGCGTCCAAGGGGGCGCGGGCCGCGTGCACCTGGCCGCCCTCCCCGCGCCACCGCTTAGGGACCCCGCGGACGCAGCTCGCGAAGGGAGCGTGGGCGCAGGCCCCGAGTCAGGGCGCCCGGCTGCACGCCGGCTGCAGCGGGTGCTCCAGGGGGCCGCCGGCCGCCCAGCCCCGGGCCTTGCACCGAGCCCTGCGCGGGCCTCAAAACCCGGAGGAGCTCGTACCTATTCTCAAGAGCCCTCCCCCTCCACGCACACGAGCACGCGTGCACACACGGGCAACACATGCACACACATGCAGACGCACGGGGACACGGACACATGCACACGGGCAACACATGCACACACGCGTGCACACAAGGACACACGGACGCACGTGCACACGGGTAACACATGCACACACATACACATGTGCACACAAGGACACACGGACACACATGCACAGGTGCAACATATGCACACACATACGCGTGCACACAAGGACACACGGATGCACGTGCACACGGGCAACACATGCACACACATGCACATGTGCACACAAGGACACACACATGCACACGTGCACACAAGGACACACGGACGCACGCGCACACGCGCACAGGAGCACACATGCACCCGCACGCACACGCACTCTGCACGACGCGTGCTGCGGTCACTCAGCTCCTGGTGCGCAGCGGCTCCGTTGCGGTGGTCGTCGGGGCTCCGGGGCCGGTCCGGGGCCGCCCAGGGCCGCTCCGCGCAGCGGGGCAGGTGACAGAAGTGCCGGGGCGGAGGCTCAGCAGCCTCTCCCTGAGCTCAGGTCCCCGTGCAAAGGCCGGGCAGGCCCCGGGTTTCATTCTTCCCGCGGCCCCAGGAGAGCCGTGCGCGTCCCCGCCCGAGGTGTGATGCTCCCACCTGCCGACGGGGCGAGGGGCTCCGCGGCCGGGGCGGAGGGCGGCTGCTGAGTCCCGGGGGCACCACGGGGCGCCGAGGGCGACCCCCCCATGAGGCCTCCCAAGCACCCCGCAGGGCCCCTTTCTCCCCGCCCGGCCCCGGCCCTGCGCCGCCCGGATCCCCGCGGCCTCGGGAGGCCCTGGGGGTGCGGGCCGCGGGCACAGCGCGGGGAGGTGCCCTGCGCGACCTGGAGCGCCCTGGCTGCGGCTGCCCAGGGCTTGCGGGGAGCGCCTGGTGCCCGGCCCCGCCCGCACTCTGGATGCTCCTAAGTCATTAATTATTCCACTAAAATTTGGCCTTTGCACAGCTCGTCTCAAACGACGTTCCACGAAGGTACCGCATTTTTAAGCGATCCTCTATTATGAGGCGTTTAGGATGCTTCCCGTGGGTTATCCTATGCTAAGGAAAGTTGACGTTAACGCATGTTCATAGCCGTTCTGTTCCTCTGCGAGCCCTGCCTTCGGATCTATTCCTAGAATTGGGATTTCTTAGCCAATGGAGTGTGAACATTTTTATGGCTCTTGATGGGGTTTGCCAAATAGCGCTTGACAAGGCCGAAGCCAGTAGGGCCGGAGCTGTCCTTATTTTCTGAGTGTTCTCTGTGCGGTGGACGCAGGACCTGCTGAGCTGCGAGCAGACCCCACAGTCCCCCGCCCAGCAGGGGTGCACCTGGTGCTCCTCCCGCCGGGGTGACAGCCCTCCCGGGAGAAGCAGACGTCACAGGGAGTAACGGTGCCCTCACCTGCAGTCCCGGTTACCTTTCTTTTCATCCATGTAGCTTCTCAACCCCACGTCTCATAAATGACTCATCTGTCCTCATCCCCACTCCCCATATTGAACCTCGAGCCATTTCAATCGCTTCTGCCCCCAGCATAGAACCCGAAGCTGTAGGCTTCTCGTCATTTCCTTGGCTCCCATGTGACGTTCAGCCTCCACCGGCTCGGGCCTGGACTCTTAAACTAGCCCCTAACTGCTCCCCAAACTATTCTCCACGTAGCAGCTAAAGGGACCTTTTCAAGACGTAAAGCACTAAAGGCGCCTGCCTGCGAGGGCTCCTGGTGCTTGGAACAACCAGCTCGGCTGGCTTCCCCAGCGTGCGCTACGCCGCCTCCCTTCCCGGCCAGGCTGAAGCCACTGGGCCCCTTCTGCCCCAGGAGCCCTAAGCCCACCTCATAGTAGCCCCCCCCCCCGCCCCCAGGTCCTTGGAGAGCTCAGGCCCTCAGGTCACTCAGACTGCGAGCGCCATGCCTTTTCCCTGGCCCTCCAGGCCAAGGGGGTCCCCACTGCGCCCTCCACACGCCCCGCCGCCTTGTGATCCTAAGACACACCTGGACGTGGTGCCTGCGGCCTCCGAAACAAGGTACGGACACAGCCGCGCTTCGCTGGCATTGCAGGCGTGGCTTCGGACCACGCAACAAAGCGAATATTGTAATAAAATGAGTCAAATGAATTTTTTTGGTTTCCCGGTGCTTATAAAAGTTCCTGCTTATACTATACTGTCGTCCAGTAAGTGTGCGACAATATGATGTCTAAGGCCACGTACACATCTTAATTTAAAAAGATCCCCCATCGCTCAAACGGGCTAACCATCACCGGAGCTTTCTGAGGGTCGTGACCTTTATGCGGGTGGAGGGTCTCACCCACGGGCGACGGCTGCTGGCTGGTCGGGGTGCCGGTGGCTGAGGGTGGCGGGTGCGGAAAATAAGACAAGGGGAAGTTTGCCGCATCGATGGAGTCTCTCACCTGAAGACGTAGGAACCGCTGAGGGTCAGGCATTGGCCTAATCCCGGCGTCGCCGTATCTCGGGGAGCAGGGGGCCTGAGGAGAGGGCGCAGTCGGGCCCCGGGCCACATTCCTCAGCCCAGCTGGCCGTGGGTGGCGACGAAGGGCACCGCTCACAGATCGCCGCCACAAACACTGTGATCAGCAGAAGTGGGAAATAATGTGACACTCACCACATGTGACACAGAACCCTGAGGTGAGCAAATGCCGTTGGAAACACAGCAACAGAGCCCTTGCCCCGGGCCGTGGCCCAGACCTTCAACTGCGGAGGAGACACGGTATCTGCGATGCGCTCAGGGCAAAGTGCAGGGAAACCAGGTCCTCCCGGGCCTTCAAATGATAGTTCAAGGCCCTCTGTCATCTAGGCCCACCTGACCTCCTAGTCTTTCTCTCCGAGGACTAATTTCCGTTCCCACCAACACACACACACACACTCACACACACACGATTATTCATCCTTCCTAAATTCCTTCTAGCCTTTGCTCACGTCGTCGTCTCAGGATGAGCGTCCCTGACCCACTGAAATACTGCTCGTTTCTCAGTCTCATTCTCAGATATCGCCAGTTCCGGGAAAACTCTTGTCATTTCCTTCAGCCAAAATAAATAGCTTCCCTGTAACATAGAGACGACGGGGAGACTCCTGACGGATTGGTGGCCTGTCCCCGAGGGGCACCTGAGAAGAATTTTGAAGTTGCGTTCAGGCTGCCAGAGAAGGAGGTGGATCACAGGCCTTGTCTGTCGGGGCCGCGGGGCCAGGAGTGGGAGGTGGACAGATAAGCTCTTGCGCTGTCCAGTAGAACGCTCCACGTCGGGCGGGTTGCTTTCATGCTTTATGTAACAGTTACCAACTCAGGCTCTCCCCTTGCCTTTGAATTACCTCTGAAACTGGCTTAGCCGGGTAGGGCCTTGGCGTGGCACGTGCCACGCGATACACGCTCGCTCTGTTCTTCTGGAGTGTAGCGGCCTCCATGCAGACCAGAGGAGACGAGGCCGCCGGAGAGCAAGGGATGAAGGGAGGTGGGAGCTGACTGAAGGCTGAACCTGCCCCTGATCCGGGGCCGACCGTGCAGCGCTGGCCTGCAGCTGGGGGTTTCTAGGAAGAGCAGAGGCTCTAGGATCCGATGACCCTCCGTCCAAATGTGAGGTTTGCCCCTCGCTAGCAGCCGAGACTTGGCCATCTCCTCAATCTCTCCGAACCCTAGTTGCCTCACTTGTAAAGTGGGGGCCGCACCCCCATCTCACAGGATGTAGGATGTGAGAGTGAATATGTGCATCAGCGAGCCCGGCGTGTGGTGCCCACTGGCCCCCAAGATCTCTCAGGCTTCCTCCTGTTCTAAGGGCCCAGATGGGCACTTGACGGCCCTCTGACCGAGCATGGAGACACCTGGGACACCTCAGATGGCAGAGGAAGGAAACGAGACCCCCGACAGGAAGGTGCCAACCAAACCCAGACGGCAAGCGAGAGCCTAGACTTTGAGAATCTGGGTTGGACGGGAGAGCATCTCGGTCTCCGGAGGGCACCTGCCACCCCGTCAGCCCATCCACCCCCGCAAGGCAGCTCCTCACCGGCCCCTGAGCCGGGCTCCCCTGGGACCCTGGCCAGCGAGGGAGAGGGGACGGGGGAGGAGCGCGTGTGCCCGCCCCCTTCCTGCAGCGCACCTGGGCACCGAGAGCACCGTGCGGTAGCCAGAGGCCCGGGCCGCTCGGCCTTCTGATCACAGGCATAAAGCCGTTTCCCATCCCTCTCCGGACCTCTAATGAATACACTTGCAGGCACGCGCACGCATTTTTTTGCCCCAAAACGTTCATTCTTGAATCGAGTGTTCATCTGTGTCCCTTGCCCCAAACGTAGGCTCGCCCTAGGCCTGCGCATCCGGCTCGCGCACGGGGAGCCAGGGGGGTCCAGGGCTCCCTCGTCCTCCCACCTCATCTTCTGCTGAAAACCGACGCTTAGCATGTCGTCCCCGAAGGGCTTGGGTTTGGTGAGCCCTCGAGTTCCAGACGGGAAAACCGAGCCCTGAGAGGAGAAAGGCTTCCTCCAAGGTGAGACGGCAGGTCCGCGACGCCCCAGCCCCCCGCGTTGCCCGTGCTCTTCTGCTCCAGCATCCGCCGAACCGCGTGGCCTGAAGAGCTTCCCCCTTCCACGTGGCGCTACCTGGGGAAGAGCAAACGATCCTTCAATGACACGTGCCCGGGGGCTGACGTTGCCTGAGCACCTGCTGCCTTCCGGCCGACGGCGCCCAGCATCGTGTGAGGCCCTCGCAGCACCCAGCTGCCTCAGCTGCTACCTTCACCTCGGCATGAGGCACGGTAGATCGGGAAGGGCAGGAAAGGCGCCCGCTGTCCCGCGGCTGCAGGAGCAACGTGGGATTCGACGCCAGGAAGTTGGACTTCGGAAGTGTCCTCCCAAACCGCCTGGTCCTGTGTCCTCCAGTCACTGGCGGTGTGGCCCTCGGGACCATCAGACATCCAGCAGCCACCAAAATGGTAGAGCGGAGAACACGTGGTGCTGCAGGCCCAGCCAGTGGCCAAGCAAGGCCGAGGCACCACCGGAGATTCGAGGAGCTGAGGGGCCCGTCGAGGCTCGGGGCTGCTAGCCCCGGAAGCTGCCGGAAGGCCAGGCCTGTAGGACCAGGCACCTGGCCCATCGTCCGATCCACAAAAGCAGACCGCTGACTGCCAGCAGCAGGGCCCGTGGGTTCCAGGGCTTTCCCGGTCATCAAGGGTGGCCGCTACGGCTGTGCCGGGGCTGTGAAAACTGCGTTGCTCCAGATGCTGAAGCATCCACTTTCTTTAATTCTGTATATTCTCTCTGAGGAGAGAAACATTTATGGCTCCCACCCTCTCTCCACCTGCCAAGAGACATCATCTTTGCTTCAAGTCCATTTCCCTGCTCTCAGAAAAGAAAGGGATGCTTCTGGATAAAGGCAGAGAGCAGTCGGGGTTGGTCTTGAGAATATGGACCAGTTTTGCTGGTTTTGCTGGTCGGCTCACTGGTGGGAGCCTGTAATCCGACTTCAGTCCTGCCGTGTCCTCCCCTGTCCATCCCTTTATCTCCCCGGCTCTCACCTTTCCCGGGGGTTGAAGGTAAGCGGGAACTCCGGTGACGCTGCACCTCGCGTGAACATGGCCAGCTGTCATGCCTACATCGCTCATGCCCTGGGTTCCGATGGCAGGTGGGGGCAGGCACCCAGGCAGCACGCTGGTGGCGAGGAAGGGAGCTGTGGAGGAAGGGCGCAGACCGCGGGCAGGGCAGCCCTCGGGAAGGACGCGGAACCCGAGAGGGGCTGCAGGGGCCGTGAAGAGTGCAGAGGGCAGCCTCTGGGGCCTCCGCCCTAAGAGATCCGCGCTTTGCTGTGCTTCGGGGAAGGTACGGCCGGGCCTCGAGGGCCTGGGGTTTGTGCTCCATCTATTCCCTGGCATCTTACCTTCCAGTTTCTTCTCTGTGACCCACTGTTCTCAACCATCAGGAGGAACACTTCCACATTGACAGTGCTGAGAAGGATAAGCAGCGAGTTTCAAAGCCTGCCTAGCTAGAAATAAGTAGTTTTGACTTTTGAAACACACACACACACACATTTGTCATTTTTAATGGTGCCTCAGTAGGAGTAATATCTAATAGCTCCATAGTCTAAAGGGGCCTCTAGGAAACTCCCTAGAGAAATTAGAATCACAGTTCTTCCTGTGGGGGTAGGGAAGCAGATTTGATCACCAAATTACACCTCAAAACTGCCTAAGCAAGCCCAAACCCATAGCAAGAAGGAAAGGTAGAGATAAACATTAGGTCCAGCATTTGGGTCCAAACATTCAATTTCTCCCTACCCAGCACTCTTGCATCCGGTACTAGGAAACAGGATCCGCGGTGTACACTAGCCAGCAGGACCACCCATCAGCTTGGGCTGGGCTAACAGGAGAAGAAGGTTTGTATTCGTGAATTAGTCTGGCTCCAAAGTGTTCAGGGGTGGAATCCTCATCTGCTCCAGAGCAGAGCAGACACGACTTAGGCAGAGCTAAATCCAAAGCCAGCTTCAGCGTACTTACTACCTTGGAGAACTTGGGCAAGGTACATGTCAGCCACTGTTCTTGATCTGTCCCCACATATGCTTCCCTTGACTGGTTGTCATAAGTAATAAAGATAATGTCTGGTTAGACTTCTCAGATTAGGCTGGCAAATTCCTAGGAGTATTTGGCAGTGCACTTGGGAGTATGGGAAGCCATGGCATAAATACAAGGCATGTTCCCAATGTTTCTATTTTACTCAATGGCAACTCACTTACAACCTATTTTTTTTTTATGATAAGCCAAACAGGGATCTATTATTGAGTAGGAAGAAAAATCTGCTGCCATCTTAAAGCTCAAAGTGGTAAAGAGCTTTCAAGTACAGACAGCCACTGCATGGTCCATGGCCCTGGTTCCCTAGGATACACATTCCCTTTCTCTGTCTTCAGGGTACCGCAGCAAAACGTTTGAGAAGCTTTGGTGTACCCAAAATACCTAGCATGGTGTCCCACACATAGTAGGTGGTCAATCATTAATAACGGCCCTGATCCGGAATTTCTGGAAAGGGATAATCCCCTTGGCCCTTGCATTAGCTCCATCACATGTGAGTAGTATGAGGTCCAGTGAGGAGCATCCCTTTTTAAAAGGGACACATCAATCCAGGATGTGTCTAGATCAAAGAGCGATGGTCAGTCTGGAAACACCTTGATATGAGAGACTGTTGGGACTCCTGGGGGGCTCAGCGGTTGAGCATCTGCCTTGGGCTCAGGGCATGATCCTGGGGTCTAAGGATCGAGTCCCACGTCGGGCTCCCTGTGTGGAGCCTGCTTCTCCCTCTGCCCGTGTCTCTGCCTCTTTCTCTCCCTCTGTCTCTTGTGAATAAATAAATAAAAATCTCTGAAAAAAAATATGAGAGACTGTTTGGGGAACTTGAGTGGCTCAGTCTGTTCCATGTCCAACTCTTGGTTTTGGCTCAGGCCATGATCTCAGGGTCCTGGGATAGAGCCCCCATCTGGTTCCACACTCAGCGCTCAGCAAATACTCTGCTTGAGGATTTTCTCCCTCTCCCTGTGTCTCCCCCACCACTCTAAATAAATAAATAAATAAATAAATAAATAAATAAATAAATAATTTTTTTTAATTATGAGAAAGTTGTTTTTTTTTTTTTTAATTATGAGAAGTGGGACTCTTCAGGTTAGATAGGAAAAGAGAGGACAAGAGAGATTCTTAGGCTGTCTGAGGGGCTGGCAGAAGGGTGACAGGAAACATTCTGAGTAAGCAGACTATGGCCAACCAAGGTGGAATAAACAAAGGGCTGATTAAACCTCTATAAAAAGAAACATGCTTTAACATTTGAGTTCTCCAGCAGCGGGAAGCAGAATATAGTGGTTAAGAGCTCAAATTCTGGAATCCAACTCATGGGTTTAAATCATGGCTTTGACCTATAATAGCTTTGGGTAAGTTGGTTGACTGTGTCTGGCTTCCCTTCCTCACTGTGCAATGGGGATAGTAAGACATTCCACATAGGAGTGTGGTGAAGATTAACAGACACATATAAATACCCAGAACAGTGCCTGACGCACAGTAAATACTCAGTACATTATTTCATGCAGAAGTTGCCTGGAAACTACACACAGGAGTGTTCTAGATTTGTGTACCCTCCAGAATTCATATGTTTAAATTCTATCCCTCCTTGTGATGGTAGGAGGGAGTGGGAGATAATTGGGACTAGATGAGGTCCCGAGACTGGAGCCCTCATGAATGAGATTAGTGCTCAAGAGTCATGAACAAGTTTGCTTCCCATCTCTTCTGTGAAGACACAGGGAGCAGGTAGCCATCTATGAACCAGAAAGCAGGCCTTCAGCAGACACTGAATCTGCAGATGCTTTGATCTTGGACTTCCCAGCCTCTAGAACTGTGAGAATTAAATGCCCATTGTTTAAGCCACGCAGACCACAATATTTCTGTTCTAGCAGCCCAAATCTACTAAGACAGAGAGATACCAGGGCCCAGGGCTTACGTGAAGCCATGGATGTTATAAGATTGTCCTACCAGAGAATATCCAGGGAGGGAGAAAAGAGAATCAAAGCAAACTGAAGCCCTAAAATACTAGGATTTCAGTATTAGGATTGCCGTATTCAGCTGCAAATAGACAAAACTCCAACTAATAGTGGCTTAACTTACTAATAAAGCCATTTAATAACCTTGCAATAACAATAAGAACCACAGAGGGAAGTGGGTCTCAGGTGGGTCCAGAGTTCAGTGATGTCACGAAGGATCCAGGCTTTTTCCATTTTCTGTTATGCCAGTTTTTGCATGTTGACTTTCCGTGTTCAGTTTTGTTGCCTCATGGTCTTTTAGATGGTCGCCAAATCCTAAATTCCATGACCTCACTCAACCATGTTCAAGGCAAGAACATGAAGTAGGGACAAAAGGTTTTCATTTTTTAAGATTCTGTCCTCCATATGGAAAAATAATTCTTCTCAGAAGTCCTCCAGCAGATTTGTCCTTATGTTTCATTGTCTATACCTGGCTCGTGATGGAAAATGAGATTGATATTTCATGATGTATACCCCAGCTCCGAGGTAAGAGCCTACTTTCCCTAAACTCAATAGATGTCTGCCTAACAGCTAAATAAAATGTAGGGGCATGACTTCCACTGTCACATTTGGGCAATACCAATATTTAAAGAGTTAGGAGGGGCACTTAGGTAGTTCAGTGGGATAGGAGAAGGAAAGAAGACAGCAAAAGGCATTGAGAAGGAAATACCATAGACGTTGAAGGAAAATGAGGACACATCAAGGAGATGGGGGGGGGAAAGTTTTGAGAAAGAGAGAGAGATTATCATGGTCAAATGCTGTAGTATTTAGGTCAATAGAAACTGAGAGGTCCGGTGACTTGGCAACATATAAATTGAGCAAGAGCAATTTCAATGAGGAAAGAGGGGGAAGGAGCTGGGGGGGAAAGGTTACGAGAAGCTGAATAAAGTGAAGGAGTACAACAGGGAATGGAGATCACTCTTCCCAGTTGTCTAACTATAAAGGGAATGACAGATGGATAATTGCTACAGGAGAGCACAGGGTCAGGTGAAGGTTCTTTAAGAGAGGAGACTTCACAGCGCATTTATTCAGGGGAGATAGAGCCAAAATGAAGGACTATATTAAAACATTAGGAAAGGAAGCAAGAAAGAAGATGAAGATAGAACATGCCGGAGAGGATGGCGTTAAGGCCTTGTGTAGAAGTCAAGGATGGAGTTAAGGCCATGTGTGGAGGTCAACCCTGCATACGAAAGGCATTGTTTCCTCTGAGACATCATGGTGGGAAGGGGTTGGGAAATTGGGAGAAGAAGAAGAAGAAGGAAGCAAGGACAGGTACGGATACAGACAAAACTGGTGCTTCAGGCTCAGAAGGTTCTCAGAAGGGCCTGCCGCACCAGCTGCACGGGAAAGGAAGCGGGGAGGGGGTATAGCTGATAAGAGTTTTCCATGAATAGCCTCAGAAAATCTAGTTTTCTGGACGTGGAGAGAGGAAGACGAAAGGCCATCTTTACCTACCTTTCTCAGGAGAGTTTACTATGAGTCCCTCAGGTTCTCAATGAAAATGGGCACCGTAGGGCCAGACAGACACATTGCCAAATCATTTGTCCAGAAAAGGCCTCCATGCCCCAAAAGCATTTCTTCCCATCCAGCGTCAAGGGCAGGACCCATCCTGCTGTGCCCTTCAAGCCCTTGGCATTTCAGCTCGGGGGAGCTTTTGTAGCCCTCATATTAGCAAACGTCCTAAGTGATGGCTTTATTGTTTCTGGTTGGTCAAGCCTCCTGAGTCTTCAATTAAAAGATAGTTTTTCTCTCCACACCAGTCACATTGTAGGGAAAATGCCCAATCCATTGGACCCAGTACTTGCTCATCTTCCTTGGGAGAGATGCCTTCAGCCCAGCGTTCCTATAACACAGCCGTAACTCAGAATAAATACTCCATCAGGGCCCTCAGAACAAACCATTGACAGACTGGAATCAAAATGGCATTGAAAACCAATTTTGTTCAAAATTATCCTTTCTTTTTTTTCACATTTTAGCCTGGTTATCATTTAGAATTGGTGGGAGGTATCAGTCTATAATTTTTATTCCTTTGAAATACAACTTTTAAAGTGAATGAAAATGCATGGGATTGTCTGAGGGATAAAGTCACAGTGATGGCAATAACTTTAAAATACATTTTATGGCGTCTAGAACATTTTGTCATATATTTCATCCTCCCAACAACCCTAAGAGACAGGTGGTCACTGCCTCCCTTTCAAAGACAAGCAGACAAAAATGTAGAGAGGTTAAAAAAAAAATTCTCCCAAAATCTAAGTATCAGAATGAGGATTTGAACCCAGGTGTTCTTACTTATTTCTATGAGCCTGGGTCTCCAAGTCTTAAAAAACGGGAGTGATGGTGATAGCTGCCTCACAAATGTAGATTTAATAAGACGAAGGCTTTAAAAGCAGCCGATTTGGTGGGTTGTTGTTAGAGAAAAGGTTGGAAGAGGTCAACCAGAATACCACTGAGGAACTCGAGCGGGGCGGCAGTAGGCTGCCGTGTAGGGAGGCACATGGGTCAAGATTCTTGACCGCGAAGCATATAAACTGACTGAAGCAGCAAAGAGATTTGTTGGCCAGGCGCACGCAGAGCGGCTCCCAGCATCAGCAGGGAGGCTGAGGAGCCTGGGCTTGGCAAGGGCCAGGAGATAAAGGAAGATGCATGGCCACACTCACAGCCATGGGGCCACCTCAGACACAGCCTCTGCCCCACCGCCTCTGCCACCCCTGGGCCCTGGACGCCCTACTTCAGTCCCTTGAGCAAATCTTAAAGAAGTCCATTCATTACCTAATCAATCTGGTTGGAGTATCCGGTTGCCTACCATGTCGATGCACCAGTCTCCAGAGGTGAGAAGAGCAAGTATCAATCTGGCCTCTTCACTCCACAGACTTGGTGACGGCAACCCCCCCCCCCCCACCTCCAAACACACACACACACACACACACGCACACACAGTACGGAACGGAGCTTCGGATTGCACACAGTAAACAAAATGCCAAATGCTCACTGCAGGTGGTCCAACTACATTGTGTTCCTCTTGACCTGACTCCCGTTTTCCTATGGAGTCCATCTCCTCGCACTCGCTCATCTGTAACTTGTGGGCTTCTCAGAATGAGGTATTTGCACGTCCCGACGGAGCCTGCCCATTCCCATGTCCATGCTCCCATCGATTCTTCTTTCTCTTTCTGAAAAGGCCTCAGATTCGATCTGTGGTCCCTCCATTCTCCACACCTGCTTCTTGACTTTGGCCTGGCGTGTTTGCTGAGCACTGACAAATGTGGTTCTATTATCTTTCAAGAACCTTCCCTGATGAAAATCATCCTCGCTGATACCCCAGATCCCCCCGTGTCCCCCTCCCTCAAAAATATATCCTGTATAGTTCACAGAATTCAGTGACTTGACCGCATATATTACCAGGTCATCAACCAACTGATAGGCGTGGTAATTCGGAGAGAGGGCCAGGAATCAGGGTCTGGTCTACCACCAGCTTGGTGTCCTTCCATGCGCGAGTCGCTTCTATTCTAAGCTGCTGCTCTGTAAATGAATGACATAGATGAAATCTGTGGTTTCCAGCTCGCGTCTTCATTAGAATCACCCGGGGGAACCTCAAATCTGAATTTCTAGGATCCAATACAAATCTTCTAAATATAGATCTTCCCTAGTGAGTCCGGAGTAGGGGTTTTTTGTTTGGTTCCATTTTCTTCACTTTTTGTTTGTTTGTTTGTTTGTTTTGCTTTGAGCTCACCAAGCCATTCTGCTATTAAGCCAGGTGTGGGACACTGGCCTAATAGATTTCTTGTCCCTTTAACCCTTAGGGAGGGGTGAGGTAGTAGTGGGTAGTAGTTAAAGATCCCACCTCTGGTATCAGACAGAGCCAGGTTCTGACTCCGGGTCTGTAACTCTCCAGTTCTGAAACTTTGTCAAGTTACTCGGTGTCTCTAAGCATCATTTCCTCATTTGAGGCTGCTGATCGTACCCACCCCAGGGGATTTTTGCGAGGATTAGGCGAGGTAAGGCATCTGACTCTCGGAACCGGCGCCTGGCCCGTGAACAACACTCAGCAATGCTAGCTGGATTATTATGATGGCAAAGGGAGGCGAGCTGAGGCATCCGGCTGTGTTGGGGGAGGCTCGAGGAAAGCTGGTGGAAACATGACTTTCTTTTTTCTGTTTTTGTGCTTGATTTAACTATGTAAAAATATAACTGATGAACTTAAAATGTTCAGGATGTTGGCGTTTTTCCTCCTTTTTTCTGGCTGCAGCTTCTCAGAAGACGCGTTCCCAAAGAGGAACATCTCCGCGGCACCAACCAGTATCTGACTCGCTGCTGTCTTGGCACAGGGCTGAATGTGGTCCATAGTAAGCGGCTTTGCCTTAGTGACTCAGCATAGTAGGCCCTTTTTCATTTCTCTCTCATTCCCCAGCCAAGAAACTCTCCCACCTCTCTCTGCCGTATGCTACTGAGATTGCATTTTGTATCATCTGCTGGGAGAGAACACAGTTAAACTGATGCTCGGAACCTTATAAGGGTATAAACACTTCTCTGCAGGATGGACGTCATAATAGCAAATCGAGGGCGAGTGCCAATAATAGATTTCTTGGGTTTCTTTTTTCCTTTGCACATTCTTCAGGGCTCTCCGAGGGGGGACAGAAATGACATGGGAGCCCCGAAATAGTCCAAGGAATCCGACTGAGGAAGGAGCCTCTTGAGCAGGCAGGCAAACCAAATACAGCCCACACCTTCCCAGCACCAGGGCTGCGTCCCCACAGAAGCCAAGGTGCCCCTTGGGTGGCAGTTGGTTGGAGCCGTGGGAAGATGACGGCTTTGCCGGTGAACAGGTCTGAGGCTTGGCGTCCTCTGCCTCATACCAGCTGCGTGACTTTGGGCGAGGTGTCTGCTTGCCGAGCCTCCTGTTCCCCGACTCTGTAACGAGCAAGGGTATGCTGATTAAATGAGCTAGCTCCGTGAACCCGCCTGCCGGAGTGGGGCTCAAGCGTGTTTGCTTGTCTCGCATTCTTTCTTTCCTGCAACAGCCCTGCAGAATCAGTCCACTAAAGGTGCAGCTTCCACAACAGGGCGATTCTAGATGGTTCCAACAGGAAAGGATTCACCTCCCCCGTAAAGCCTGCAACGAACTGCCTGGATGGAGTAGTAAAACACACCCAGCTCAGAGTCAGACCCGGACTCGAGTCCTGGTTCATGACTTGCCATCTTTGTGTGACGCCACTAAGTGCGTCTGCATTTGCTGGGGGCTCCCTCGGTGCCAAGGGCTGCACCGACTGCGTACAATGCCGCCTTCTACTCCACCTCGTAGTGACTCCTATGCTATACAGGTAGGAATCAGTAGCCTCCTGTTGTAGAAAAGGGTCTTAAAGGGCGGAGGAATTCAAGAACTTGCCCAAAGTCCCATCGGCCTCAAGGGTGAAGGTTGAATTTGAACCCAGTTCGGTCCTACCCAAGCGTCCTTGTTCCTGACCGCCCTGGGATCTGGCTCCTGCTTACTGTTTCTGCCCCTGTTTTCCCCACACGCAAAACGAAGAGATAATAATCCGTGCCTACCCTCCAGGAATTTCTAGAGAGGAACATATAAGATCATAGACTGAGGAGGCTGTTTATACTAAGAGGACAATGCAATGTACAGAATCATAGTTATTATGACAAAGAGCGCAATGGTCTCCTCGGTCTCAGAAGACAGTCCCTGTTCCCAGAGAAAACCAAAGCCAGAGGGCTGACCGCTCCTGCCTACGCCCAGCAATGTGAGCCTGAGGACAAGGTGGCTTTTGCAGCTACACGATTGTATATTGAGTAGGGTAGAGTACACACTAAATCTGTATTTATACTCGGGAAACCACGCTGTGCTTAAATTAGCACTTGAAGAATAAAAGCTTCTCTAAAGCTGCCCTTCTTAAGTAACACAGACTAACATTTCTATAACTACAGACAACAGTATTTTGAAAGCAGTAGCAAGATGCCTTGAATTCACCCGAAATCCTTAGTCACCCCTCTCCAATCACACCTCCCAACCTCACGGCCCCCGACAACCAGCATCCATCTTAAATCAGAGCGCTTTTCCAGCACTTGAGACCCACGTAAGGTTTGGATAATAAAGACCATTGGAGATTTTTCTGGGATCTCTTGCTTTCTCTGATGGTGTGCTACTCAGGAGTCGCAGCATTCATCACAAAGGGGCCCAGAAGCGTTTAATTAATCAGAGATGCCCAAAGCATCATCATAATAGTATAGGAATCAAATTTCCACATTCATGAAAAACACAAAATAGCATCCAGTCCTTTCCCCTAGCTTTGTGCCAACTCACGAGGGTCACTTCATCTACTGCCCAGTGGCCCCCAAACTCCACCCAGCCTCCTCCTGGGGCTTTTCACACATCAGCATTTGCTCCGTGGAGTTCACTCATGTGCCGGCGTTTTCACCCAGACACACACGCGGATATACTCCCCCCACACACACACACACACACACATGTATGTGTGCATGGAAGCGCGTACACGCACGCACACACACACACACACACACACACACACCATGCGCATCACCAATTCCCATGGAAACCAAACAAGGGGGGATGATCCAAAGGCGATACAGAAACTACACAAGAGCTTCCTCCCCAGACCGACCGCTCTGAGGCCGCTCTAAGATTTCTGTGGGAGGGCGAGCGTTCTTTCACCGTTGAATATACAGATGAAGGGTGATTTCCTTAAGCTAAGAACCAGTAACCGAATAATTGAGCATCACAATGAATAACCAGGAGAGATGCTAATTTTAAAGCAATCATGCAGCCACTGGAACAGACGGAAGCCACTTAGGACTTTTGATCCAAAGTCACCCTTTGCCTAATAAAATATAGGTGTGGGAGGCAAGAAAGAGAGAGAACGGGGAAAGATAGGAGTATTAAATATTTTCCTCACTTCCTGAATAGCTTAAATAGGGACTGAATAAATAACCCCCGGCCATACAAGGGAAACGTGTAGCCTATAAAGAATGAGAGAGAGTTCTAAGTACTGACAGGGAAAGATGTCTAAGTTACAGCGTTATGTAAAAAGAATCGCAGAGCTACATTATTGTATTAACCCACTTAGGTAAAAATGATTACATGTAGAAAAAGTATGTCTTTACTTATATTAGAATACAGCACACGTAGAAAAAATTCCAGAAAAATATAAACTGAAGGAATTCCAGTGGTTGTATCCATGGAGTAAAACTATGAGGAATTCTAATTCCCTAACTCATTCATTCCTGTACAGCTTTTTTTTTTAAAGAGTAGGAATCTACTAAACTTATGATAATAATAAAAAAAAAGCGATAAAGCCAAGCAAAATTCTTCCTCTGCTCTATAGGGACTGATAACCTTGAGATTTGGGGGACCCCTATCATGACATCTGCACTAGCATGCCCTGGGGCCTTCATTTCCCTGTATAAGCAGCTGTATCTGGAAACCCAGGCATGCCACACTCTAGCCAAATCCCTTTTCTTCTATTTTTGAAAAAACCAAAAAAACCACAGTGACTTATGTTCATCATTTCTGGTCCAGCAGTGGCCAAGTGAGTGGGTGGCTGAGTTCCAGGTCCTGATGGATGACAAGACTTCAGTGGCCAAAATGTTAAAGACCTTTCCTTCTTCTTCTCCTTTTGCGGGTTTTTTTCCCCTTTTATGTTGGCAAAACACATTTACAGAGTTGTTGTAATGACAGGTCATCCATCATTAGTCTGTAACATTGCCAAGGACCAGTCCTCCTGTCCGATGTAGAGTCCAGTCCCTTCTCAAAAGAGAATGACATCTGGAACACATGAAATATTTTGATGGAGAAGAAACATGAGTGGGGCTATTTGGTTTGGGGTTTCCCTCAACCTAATTTCTTGGCAAGACTTCTCATTAGAGATTGGGAGACCCTTCTATCCTTGGACAGCCGAGAAGAGATCATAGGTCTTCAATGTGACTAAAAGTAGCCAAACTTAAGTGTTAAATACTTTTGTTGGGAACGTGTCGTGGCTCTGCAGAACCACATGGGCCCCCTTTCTCCGGAGACCACTGTAAATCTGAGCAGCCGAGTCTGGTCCGTATGACCTTCCCAGAGCCTCCCAATTCCAGTTCCATCCTGGATGAGCACCTGAGTCATAGGGGCCGATGAGATTTCCCTGGGGATTTGTGACTGGAAACCAGATTCATCAATTTTGTTTTTGAGGCTAGAAGGGATAAGTACAAAACCCAGAAGCTGTGGTACATTGTGATCATATACACCAGCAAAGGAAGTCATTCTTCAGAAAAAAATAAGAGCAGAGAAGATGCCCAGAGAGAAGCAGCAATGAGATACCATGGAGCAGCAGACACACACACAGAAGCCGCCTGACTATACCCTTGCACTTAGGTTCACTAGGACCCCTCTGTATACCTAAAATGAGTTCCCCACTTTGTTCATGCCAGTTTGAATGGGTTTCTATTGCTGGACACCAGAAGAATCCTCAATAAGGCAACGTGTCAAAACTGTGACAATAGCCAAACTGTGGAAGGAGCCTCAGTGTCCATCGAAAGATGATAGATAAAGAAGATGTGGTTTATGTATACAATGGAATATTCCTCAGCCATTAGAAACGACAAATACCCACCATTTGCTTCGATGTGGATGGACCTGGAGGGTATGATGCTGAGTGAAGTAAGTCAATCGGAGAAGGACAAACATTGTATGTTCTCATTCACTTGGGGAATATAAATAAGAGTGAAAGGGAATAGAAGGGAAGGGAGAAGAAATGTGTGGGAAATATCAGAAAGGGAGAAAGAACATAAAGACTCCTAACTCTGGGAAATGAACTAGAGGGGGTAGAAGGGGAGGAGGGCGGGGGGTGGGGGTGACTGGGTGGCGGGCACTGAGGGGGGCACTTGACGGGATGAGCACTGGTGTTATTCTGTATGTTGGCAAATTGAACACCAATAAAAAATAAATTTATTATTAAAATAAAACAAAATAAAATTGTGATCTTCAAATGAATTCTGCACACCAAGGTAGATGCCTTCAGGGTTGAGTAACTAAGCAGTTGCTCAAAATTACCGTTGATTAAACCAGTTGGAAACTTCCTTCTGAGAAAGGCTTTCAAAATGAGCCCCTCCATGACTCCTTAATGTTGTCACATGACTTAATCACTGTGTTCATTGGGTGTTTACTGTCAGGCCCTGCAGTGAGAGCTTTATCGACACTATCCCATTCATTCAAACAACTGCCTTTGAAGTAGGTTCTATTATTGTTCCCATTGTACAGAAGACAAAACTGGAGCTCAGTGCTGTAACAACTTGCCAAAGGCCACACAGTGAGTAGGCAATGACAACAGCATTCAGAAATGAGGTCTTTTAGCTGAAAGCATGAACTCTGAATCACTCTGCTGATCCTGCCTGAAACCTGTCGTCATGAGCTTGATTGATTTGATAGACAAGGACTGACCTGATGTCTGGCTGACGTCGAAAATCACATCCATCCTCCAAGGTCTGAGATTTGCTACCCCTGGTACAAAAGATTGTGCCAGTGATGCAGCCACTGTGGAAGATAGTCTTGTGGTTCCTCAAAAAATTGAACATAAAATTATTATACGATCCTGCAATTCTACTTCTGGGTATAGACCCAAAAGAATTGAAATAGGGATTTGAACAGCTGTTTGGACACCACTGTCGATAGCAACATTATTCACAATAGCCAAAAGGTGAGACAACCCAAATGTCCACCAACAGATGAACGGATAAGCAGAATGTGATATAGACACGTACAATGGAATATTAGCCTCAAAAAGAAATGCAATTCTGACACATCTTACAGCATGGATGAACTTTGAAGTCAAACAAACCAGACACAAAAGAACAGATATTGGGACGCCTGGATGGCTCAGCTCGTTAAGCATCTGCCTTCAGCTCAGGTCATGCCCCGGAGTCCTGGGATGGAGCCCCATGTCAGGTTCCCTGCCCAGTGGGGAGGCTGCTTCTCCCTCTGCCTCTGCTCCTCCCCCTGCTCGTGCTCTGGCTCTCTTGCTCTCTTTCTCTATCTTTCTCTCACTCTGTCTCTCAAATAAATAAATAAAATCTTAAAAAAAAAAAAAAAGAACAGATACTGCATGATTCCACTTGAATGATGCATCTACGGTACGGTAAACTCATATAGGCAGGAAATAGAGCGTTGATTGTCAGAAAATGGAAGGGAGTAGGGAGGAAGGGGAACTACTATTTAGCGGATACGAAGTGTCAATTTAGGAAGATAAAAAAGTTCTGGAGGTGGTTGGTGGCAATGGCTGCAAGATAACGTAGACGTACTTAATGGCCCTAGACCATACACTGAAAAATGGTGAGGATGGTAAATTCATGTAGTGTATATTTTATCACCATATTAAAAAAAAAAAAAAAAGAAAAAAGGTGCCTCAACCTCTGGCCAGTATTGGAGTTCTAGACCTGTGGGGTCAGGGAGGCAGCTTTGAACAAAATGCATTCAATTGCCCAGATATTTTCTGAGCGTCTGTTGCATGTCAGGCCTTGTTAGGGGGTTATTTGGAGGATTTAGGGATTGATGAGACTTAGTCCAAGCCTCAAGAAGCTCACATTGTAGAGAGATCTCAGAAAGTCCACAAATACAAGGCGAGGTATGATAAAACTGTAAATGAGGAGCAAATATACCTTGGAAGACTGAGAATTCAGGGAAGAATTAATTGTGTGTTTGACTTACGATGGGCCGTGGGGTATTGACAGCTGTTTTAGACTGAATATTTGTGTCTCCCAACAAATTCATGTATTGCGGTCTAATCTCCACAGTGATGGCATTTCGAGGTGGGGAGTTTCTGAGGTGATTAAGTCGTTAGGGTGGAGCCCTCAGGAATGGAATCAGTGTCCTCGTCAAAGACCCGGAGAGCCCCCCACTCCCTTTTGCCATGTGAGGACTCAGCAAGAGTATGGCTGCCTGTGAACCAGGAAATGGGCTGTCATCTGACCCCAGATCTCCTGGCACCTTAATGTCAGACTTCCCCTCCTCAGGATCTGGGAGAAATAAATATCCGTTGTTTATGAGCTTCCCGGTCCCTGGTATCCTATTCCAGCAGCCGGAGCAGAGGGTGACAGTGGCATTACAACAGGAAGGGGCATCCCAAACAGAGAGAAAACAGACAGAGACCGGCAGCCAATCTGAGGAAGAGCAAGTAGAGGGTGGGATAAAAATAGAGGTGGGAATCATTAATTTGAGATTTACTATCAGCCAGGAGCCATTAACAGTATTTCTCACAAAAAAAAATTGAGTGGGCAATATCAGAAAGGGAGACAGACCATGAGAGACTCTTAACTCTGGGAAACGAACTAGGGGTGGTGGAAGGGGAGGAGGGCGGGGGGTGGGGGTGACTGGGTGACGGGCACTGAGGGGGGCACTTGATGGGTTGAGCTCTGGGTGTTATGCTATATGTTGGCAAATTGAACACCAATAAAAAATAAATTTATAAAAAATAATAAATAAATAAATAAATAAATAAATAAATAAATAAATAAATAAACAAACAGTATTTCTCACATATCTCATCTAATCTTCACAACTGTCTGGGGTAATATTAGGTAATTCTGTAAAGGGCACTTCTGGTCACCTATCCAGTAGCATCCACCCACCCCCCCCTTCCTTGCCACAGAACTCTGATTCAGTTTTGCAGTTTCCTTCTGGACAGACTTGGGTTGCTGGAAGGTCCTCTCCCCCAGCTCCAGGGGGTGACCGTTCATCAGTGGGAGCCAGCGACAGGGATTCCATTCCTGTAGGTGCAGCCTGTGGAGCCAAGGGCAAGGGGCAGTTGGACTCACGGGGAATAGAGGGACAGACACCTGTCAGGGGACTGGTGGACAGGCTTTGTGCTCGGAGAGGTCGGGGGGTGGGGGGGGAAGGACTCTCTTCCTCCTGCGGGGCCTGGATCTCAGGCTGCGGAGCCCGGGGCAGTGGTGGCCTTCTTGGGACTGGGATCACCCGACTCCACCAGAAGGCCGACAGATGACAGTAGATGAAGATGGAGGGAAGCTGCGGGCCTTAAACCCTTGGGTCAAACTAACCCTGCACCCACTTCCCTCCCTGTCTCTTATTTAAGATAAAACTCTTTTTTTTTTTTTTTTAAACTTAAGCCACTCTAGGCTGGGTGTTCTATTGACTGCGAATGAAACGTGCCGCGTGGGTCCCTGAGTGGGCAGGAGGTGAAGTCGGCTGTAGGCTGAAGATCAAGGTCATGGGCTAGGGGAACCCTGGGGTGGGGGTGGGGGGTGGGGGCAGCTCCGAGCAGGGGTTTGGAACCTCAGAAGCCTTGGAAAGAAAGCGGAGGGAGAGGGGTGGCCCTCCCCCGATGAGCCCCAGAGCACCGCGGCCCTGTTTTAGACTCACCCCTCACTGTCGAGGCCCTGGGGGAGGGAACGTGGCGGAGTTTCCGTGGTGACTCAGCCCTTCCCCTCAAAAACTCAAGGAACCGTCAAGTGTGTCCTTGCAGGCGACCTTCCCGTGTCACGCCTGGGTTTATATAGGGCCGAGCTCTTCCTCACGCTTGGCTGGCCCCGCGGCTCCCACCTCCCCGCCTCCCCGTGGGCCCGCGTCATGCCAACCCCTCCCGCCCCCCCTCGGCTCGGGCCCTGCAGCCTCTGAAGCACAACGACCTCCCTCCCCAGGTTCTCACGACCCCTCGAGAGGCAGTGAGAGCTGCTGGATATAAAAATACAAGTCACTGCGCTGGGAGCGGCGGGGCAGGCCCGGCCTGCCTGGCAGAGGCAGGGGGCCCAAGTGTGATCCCTGGCCGGGGTCACACACCCTGGACGTGCGCTCCAGCTTGGCCGCCGGGCGCCGCAGGGCCCTGGGTAGGTCCCACAACCCCCGCCACTGGCTGCATCGCCTGAAGAATGGCCAGGCTGCTGTCTGCCTGCCTACCTGTCTGGGGCTCCCGACAGGGCCCAGGAGGACAAACAGACACAGCCACTGAGCCAACCAAAGTGCCAGACCCGGGGCCAGGCCTCAAACAGAAATTTTCATCTGGGACCAAGGGAAAAAGTTCAGAAAGAGGAATTTTGTAGATCTGACTGTTGGGCGGATCCCCTAAAGGAATCTGGGAAACTGGAAAAGTGTATGTTCCCTGGGGGAGAAGGGGAAGGACCCAGGTGCGCCCAGGAGGCCCTGGGGGGTTGCGCACGCTGCCTCATTCAACCTGCCCGACAGCTTTGTCACGTGGGCATCTCCAGCTTTGTTTTATAAATGCAAAAAAGTCACACTGAGACATAGAAGGTACCAGTTAAAGGTAGACCCTGGCCTCCTCACAGCTCAAGTTATGAAAATCAGGTTTTTTGTTTTTGTTTTTGTTTTTTTTTCCCAGAAGGCTTAAAAACTCTTCCTAAATCCTGTTGGCTCCTTAAGAGGAATGAGAGGAGGCAAACCCTCAAGCAACAATCTAGCAGCATCCTGGGAATTTTCGGGCGCTGTGGTCGCAGCCCTCTCCTGAGCAGGGGCCGCCGCCGTCAGTGGGAACCGCTCTAGAAGGGACTGAAATGCAGTGGTTGCTCCATGACTGAACTGAATAATGAATATAAAAAACCCTCTGCTATAGTCTAACCGACTTTCTGACTATACAGCTTTGGAAAAACAATGGAATCAGGTCTCATTGTTAAGTAGAAAATAAGAGTTAAGGGGCGCCTGGGGGACTCAGTCAGTTAAGCATCTGACTCTTGATTTCAGCCCGGGTCACGAGCTCAGCCCCATGGTGTCTGCTTGAGATTCTCCTTCCTCTGAGCCTCCCCACCCATGTGCTCGCTCTTCCTCTCTCTCTCTCTCTCTCTCAAATAAATAAATAAATAAATAAATAAATAAATAAATTCCTTAAAAAAAAGAAGAAGAAAATGAGAGTTAGGTCCCCCTTATGTCTATACAAGGAGTCTCAATTATAACCATAGGATGAGAACGATCGACTTTGATAAGTAAGGGGAAGGGGCAGAGGGGGACGGTGGAGCGAGCACTGACTTGGGGGCAAGAGATCTTGAATCCTCAAGTCTTCTCATTTCTAAAATGGAAGATTACACTAGATCCTCGGTTCTCAGCTTTTTTTTATTTCCTTTTAAAATCGTTGAAAGCTTTTGCTGCCTGAAATCTGACATGGAGCCCCAAACAATTAGGTTACGTGTGCTGAGCAGATTGGGACAGCACAGAGATGCAGGGCCGTTCCCTCATCACCCACCCTTCCTTCCCTGCTGCCAATATGCTGGACGCCACAGTGTCAGTGAGGCCTCCCTAACTTGATTTCTGTGCTAAGTAAAGATCGACCCCCTGGGTGCCTTTACTGAATATTCCAAATGCTTTCTAGACCATAACTCCTTCCTCTCACAACAATCCTATAGAATAGGTATTATTAATCCCATTTTGCACGTGAAAAAAAACAGAGGCACAAAGAGCCTGATCAGAGTGTCCACGAATTAAGACTCCTAACAGAGAATGCCTCCTTCCGTCACGGGAAGAGGTTTCATCTCCCCACAGACATCTGGTCTCCTGCCCAAAGGAAACTAAAGCCAAGCTTAGATAGAACCCTGGTTTTAAAAGAAACACCGGTCACAGATGAAATATTATTTTCCAGATAAGCTTTTCCATAACAGTCCCTTTCGAGAGCTGAGCCGAGCTGGCTACACGGGCTTCATATCTGGGTCGTGGAGGGAGAAGTCTAGAAAAATTCATGATGTCATAGACTTCGAAAGCACCAAATGTGTCAGACCTCCACCATGTGGGCTGACACAGTAGATCTATGTGCGTAAACAGAGACACTCTTTAGGCATTTTGGAGGGAGATGACTTCTCTGGCTCTAATGAGTGTGGACGTGTCAGAAGCTTGGACTGCGCCCCTGCCTTACTGCGTGAGCTTGCACAAATGAGTGCCTGTGCCTCCGAGAAGTGCTGACTGAGAAGAGAAACAAAGCCATTGTCGCACAAATGAACCATCCAAGTTTCTGGTAATGCTGTGAAATACACAGAGACTTACTTAAAAAGAGGGGGAAAAAAGGCACATTCGAAGCATAAGGATCCTGGTCTCGGGAGTTGGCCCACTATCTTTCCATTACACTTTGCATATGCCGTTGGTACGGCTGGGAAAATGAGTGCTCATCCATTCTGGTGCCATTCCCTTGACTGCCTACTATGTGCCAAGCATTTGCTCAAAACTTTTCCAAACAGGCATGGAAATTCTTGGTAGCACTTTCCTATTCAAGAAGTGTGCACTGAATGCCTGTTGTAGGAGAGATACAGTGAGCGTCTTTCCTTCTTTTACCCAGTCAAAGAATATATTTTGAGTTCCTAGGGTGTATATGCCACCTAAATACTCATTCCACACAGACTTATTACATGTCTACTATGGGCAAGATGTTGAGTGAGGGACTGGGGATGCACATGATTCAGATAATGTCCCATTTTTCTGATAACCCCCAACACAGTACCTCTGCTTTCTGTAAATCCCCTCGTCCCACGCAATTTCACTCTCAGACCCTAGGCCAATAGCAGCCTACATGCAAAATTTTAACAGCGATATCTTGGATCCTTAGAAAATCTTTCATGCATAAAGACACATCTGTAAAGATATCACCTTTAAGTGGAAATTAATACAGCACTGGTCCTATGTGCATTAGAAATTTAAAAGCATATCCATCCCAGGAATCCTTGCCCCCAAATTACTTAAAAAAAACAACAACAACAACTAAAAATTGGAGAATGGATTGATGTTGCTATGAAAAGCCAAAACAGAGGAAGGAATGAGGAGGAAATGGAAAGGCCACTTGACGTAATTTCTCCATCAATATTCATGGTTAAATTGACCAGATTGCTGTAGCATAATTTTAGGAATTTGCCGTTTGGGGTTTCGTCTGTATGTGTTCAGGGTGTGCAGTTCCAAGAACAACTGTGACTTGACTTCAGAAGTATATATATTTATATATTTCCATCATCATCTTCCCTATCACCATCAAATGTCAGTTCTCTTCCACGAAGGCAGTGGGGCCCACGTGATTTGCTGAGCCCACAGTTATTCATACTTGCTGGTGCCCAAGCCAAGCTTTTGCCAGCCCACATCCAAAGTACCATGCAGCCCGTTTCTAAGGTGGAAGAAGATAGGGTTCGCCAAGGTCAGCTTGGGCCAGGGTCTCTGAGTTGGAGCCACCAAGCAGAAAGGGCATCTACTTCCCTTTCTGAGGGTTCCCCTGATGTCAGGACCTACCATTCATCATTTCCAATTATGGAAACTTGGCATTTGTTTTAGAAAATGCCACATGTGTTTTCCTTGCTTATCTGGGGCCACATGAGTGGTCTGTCCTTAGATCTCTTTTAGAAAAGGAAAGATGCAAAGAAGCAAGCAGATCTT
The DNA here is from genome assembly GCF_011100685.1 of Canis lupus familiaris. Classification (NCBI taxonomy): domain Eukaryota; kingdom Metazoa; phylum Chordata; class Mammalia; order Carnivora; family Canidae; genus Canis; species Canis lupus. The sequence continues at coordinate 49,164,129 of NC_049242.1, read as the reverse complement.
TCTGCCTCTTGCCTGCTGGGTGATCTTGGACGACTTAACTGTCTGAACATCAGTAAAGTCAACAATGGAAGCATTATACCCACTGAAAAGAATTATTGTGAAGATTAAATACAGCACCTGATGCATAAAACGTAACAGTATTATTATGAATACTATTATTCATGTTATTTATTGAGTGCTTACAATGTGACATTTGGTAATAATTGTTATTTTTTTCCTTAAGTTGTCTGAACTGTGTTACTTCTTTAAAATTTACCTTATCCGTACAACAACCCTAATAATATTTTACACATTTGCTTTAAGACAGTGGTTCTCAAACTTGAGTATGCATCAGAATCCCTTGGTAAGCTTCTTAAAACATTGATTGCTGGGCTCCACTGCCACTGTTTCTGATTTAGTGGGCCCAGGTTAGAAACTAGCGATTTGCAATTCTAATAATTTCCCAATTAATACCGATGCTAATGGTCCAGGGCCACTACTTAAAGAATCTAAAGATTAAGTTTATTGAGCATCTATTCAACAGATATTTACTGAGCACCTATTGTGTGCCAGGAACTGTTCTAGGTATAGAAGGAAAAGCAGGAAAGGAGACAAAGTCCCAGTCTTCATGGAGCTCACATTCCAGCATGGGAAATACACAAATAAACCTAGAAATAAAAGTAACATACTCGGACGCCTGGGTGGCTCAGCAGTTGAGCATCTGTCTTCAGCTTAAGGTGTGACCCTGGGGTCCTGGGATCAAGTCCCACATAGGGCTCCCCGCAGGGAGCCTACTTCAACCTCTGCCTGTGTCTCTGCCTCTGTTTCTCATAAATAAATAAATAAATAAATAAATAAATAAATAAATAAATAAATAAATATTTTAAAAATGTAACAACATAAGATATTTTGAAAAAAAGTGAAGTAGGTTAAGGGGATAATGGGTTTCATTGGGAAAGTTTTTTCAGATACAGTAGTCAGGGAAGATATCTCTGAAGAGGTGATATTTGATTTAAAATAATAAGAAGGGAAGAAGATATATTTGATCTAGGAGAACATTCTAATATGAGAGAGCAGCAAGTGCAAAGATCCAAGATCCCAAAGAAGAAATAGATTTGAAGACTTTCGGGGAGAGCCAAATGACCAGAGCACAGTGAGCCAAGAAGGGAGAATGGGAATACAATATCAAAGACACAGACAGTGGTGCAACATCGTGTAGAGCATTCCAGACTGTCTTCAACAGGTTGCATCTTATTTGAAGTGTGATGGAAAGTGCCTGGAGGGTTTTCAGCAGGTGATCTGACTTATAGTTCTCAAAGAGCTCTCTGGCTGCTGAGCAGGACAGGAGTGGAAGCAGGTGCAGTTAGGCAGCTGCTGAGATCCTCCAGAAAAGGGATGGGGTGGAGGGGGGAGGGATTGGTCTAAGGTGGTAGCAGAGGAGGTGCTGAGCAGTAATCAGGGTCACATTACACTTTGGAAGTCAAGCTGACAGGACTTGCTATTGAGTTGGGGGTAGGGCGAGAGAAAGAGGGGAATCATGAATGACTCCTGAGAGTTTTGACCTGGTTTGGTTTAAAAGAAAAAAAAATCTATGAGAAAGTATAGGGCACAAAATAAGGGTTCAAAAGCCATCTATGTATTTGGAGTTGGGATATTTTCAGTTTGGAAATTCTAAAGCTACCGAAAATGACCATGCAGCCTGGACACTGCACGACTAACAACGATAGTGATGCAAATGGAGTTGTGTGAAGTAGTTGCTCTGGGAAAGCTCTGACATTCAGCCCTCCTGCTCTTTGTCAATGCTGTTCCTTCAATTGTTCCATCTTTCTGAAACCAAGTATAACCCCAATAAACTGAATTGAACATCCAGTGTGAAAGCCACTGTACCAGGGGCTGAGCACGTGTCACCTATTCAGGAATATTCTAGAACTCAGGGCTTACCTTTGGAGTATAAACCAGTACCAAGAAAAAGAGTCATCATGTCATTAGTAATCAATATTAATGCTGGAGCCTTCTTTCCTGGCATTTCCCTAAGGTCCCTTGCTCAAGTCCTTTGAGCCACTTGCCTCCCCCCCTTGATTATGGGGGCACCTTAAAGTGCTTGTAATACGTAACCTAGTCAAGGACAGCCAGCCTGGATGCCCACCCCCTCCCTGAGCAGGGCTGGCAAGCGTGCTGCAACACCAGCAGAGACAGAAACGAATGTATTCTGTGGGAGCTATCACGTCTGGACTCTAGATCTCTCCAAATATCATCAAGAAAGAAATATGACTCATTGAAATTCAGTTGTATTTTTTAAGAAGTTTGTTCTCATTGTTTATAGCTTAGGAGATTCAGCTTGTGTTGTTCATGCACCAAGATTGTGAAGAAGGCAACGTTTACCACCATCAGCTTCTGTAGCCTACCTTCTGTACTTGCTTTTGGCATTTACCCCTGGATGCCCAAGATCCTCATAGAGAGCTACATCTGTTTCCCATTCCTCTCCTCCCTGGACTTACTCAGCTGCCCATGGTTCAGACTTGAATTTACCGATACCCGTCAAAAGTTATTCATTCGGAAAGCATTCATAGATCATGCTATATGTGGTTTACGAAGCACCCACACTGGGTACGGTTCCTGTTAATAATAGCCAGTATTTGTTGAGTGCTTATCATTTGTCAGGCGCTATGCCAAGTGCTTTCACCAGATCATCCCATTTAATTCTCACGGCAATCCTATGATTTTAGGATCATGATTTTGTTATTCCCGTATACAAATGAGAAACCTGTGAAGAGGTGAAATAAAACCCAGGATCAACCAGGAAGCTTACAGCAGGGTGGGTTGCAAACCCAGTCTTTTTGATTCACAACCCATGCTCTTAACCGTCGCCGTACTGTCTTCCAAGGCAGAAGAGAACTAGTATTTATGGAGCACCTACAGTGTGACATGCCCCTTGCAAATGCCACTTGGCTGGATCCTCACAGCAATTCTTCGGGACAGGTATTATTGTCAGCTAGAAGCAAGCAAGAGCCTCAGAAAGGTTAAGAATGTTTTGTAAGACTCACAGTGACTTTAAAAGCGACTGAGCCAGGACTTAAAACCAGATTTCCCAGACACCAATGACCATGTGCTTTCTGTAGCACCCAACAACCCAATTTAATAATTTCATTGAGGAACTATGGTGTCTGTGGGGTTCTTTCAAGGTGGAACAGGATTTCAGCAGATGGAGATGAGGAAGAGCCTTTGGATGTAAAGAATGGCAGGAGCAAACAAAGCAACCCCAACAGCTAGGAGTACACAGAGGAGCCCTCAATGGCCTGGTTTCCCTAGAGCGCTAAGTCAAGGAACGAACATCTTCGCTTTCTACAATGCTATACGTCTTGTCTCCCCTGTCCCTTTGTTCAAAATCCTGCAATGGCTTTCTGTTGAGCAGTGGCTTACATGATCTGGCTCCTGCCTGCTCTCTCCCGGAGTTCACTCACTCTACGCTAGCCTCACACTCGCCTCTTTCCTAATCTACAAATTTTATCAGCTCTTTTGCACTTTAGAGATTCATGCAGTTGCTCTGGGCTCTAACAGTAACTTTCTTGTACATCATCTTCCCACAACAAAGACCAGTTCAAATGTTACCTCCTCAGAGAAGCCTTCTCTGTCCCCACAGTCATTCCCATTATGACATTTTGCTTAAATAGTTCTTCAATAAATGAGTCCATGCATCCTTAAATGTTTGCAATTCAAGAAAAAAAAAAATACAGTGTTTGTTACAGGTCTTTTTCCAAAACTGGCTTGTCTGCAGATATATCAGCCCTACCCAAGAACCAAAATCCGTACCCAGTTGAGTCTCCAGACACTCTCAAAGCAGCTTCTTGGTTTATGAAGTTTGAAACTGCAAGCAGTTTTGATAAAAACTAAAACCCATGTAACTTGCCCCATTAAAAGAAGGCAATTGTGAGAGTTTAGGCTCTTCAAAAACTTGGCTTGATGGATTAGAGAGATAAAATAACTATCTGCTCTTTAACCTAAACTATATTTATCCTGCTGACCTGAAATCATACCCAATAATACCAATGGTTTGGAATACACATCAGTGTTTCCATAAGGACAGACTTCATAGATTATAAAAAAAAATCATTTTAATTCCCAGCATTAATTTCAAATATGGCAAATATTATAGATATGACCTATACAAACAAAAGCTCTTTAAAGGTCATCAGCAATTTTTAAATGTAAGACGATTCTGGAGTCAAAATATTTGTGAACCACTGAGTTAAGCAAACCAATAAATTCGATTTTTTGCAGAGTCTATTTTTTGTTGGGTCTCTGTCACATTCAAATGAAAGAGTCTTGGTAGTGTGTTTCATTTCATAGGAAGATAATATTGCTTTGAGAAGTTGAATATTGCAGTGATTAGCCAATAGTAAGCTTTTTTTGTTTCAGACCAAAAAAAAAAAAAAAAAAAATCTCTTCTCCCTTCTCCTATAATCCAAATATGAGGAGAAAGTTTATAGTAAATGAAAACCCAAGGAATGTTAGTGTGCTGCAATGGAAACTACATAGAGGAAAGAGGCCCTTCTGTCTCCTAGCAAATAGACCTGTGAAGCATGTACACATATATACAGCAACTGTACTTGCCAAACCAGAGAGACCCAGTTGTACACAGTTATATAACTTTACAAAAGAGTTTTTGAAAAGTTAGTGTGTTTATACCTTTGGAAGTTTTAAAAATGAATTCCTACTTCAGGAAATACATAACACAATACCAATATCGAAAGATATAAAATTACATGAAATGCCAACTCTACTGGAAGATTTGAGATCTATCTAGAGCAGACACATCGATATACTAGCTTCCTCCCAATTAAACCCAGGAAATGTGATTGACTGGGATCTCATGCTTATGAAAGAATTCTCTCCCCCTTATTCAATTCAGCCAGGGGTAGCACTCTTTGATTAACAACGAGAGTGGCTGTCTCTAGAAATTAAACTCAGAAGTAGTAAAGAAAGAATGTCTTGAAAATTTTTAACTAAATCCACATTGGAAATATCACACCTCGGTACTTTAGTCTGCAGTGATTTGCAAAGAGCATGTTTAATTTTAGTTATAATATGAAACTAATATAAAAGGGCAAGATATTTTTTTGGTGTTTTAACCTGGTAGTTTAAGCAGTTTTAGATGGCCAGGGAAGTAACCACGGATGGCTGAAATAGAAGGTCCTCAAAAAAGGGTAGCCCAGAAAATAGAGAAATAAGATTCCAAGCAGTGGGCTGATTGGTTAAGTACTAAGCCTTTATTCTAAAAGCAATGGCAAGTCACTGAGCTATTTTTAAAAACGTGATATGAGTTATGATCATGCAAACCAAGGGTACTATGAAAGCTCATGCCTGTATTTCTAAACTAGGTCAGGAAATCCAAGAAGATCTCACAGAGGAAGTGATGTTGAAGTTGAGAACCAAAGGAGAAGAAGAGCTAACCAGGGAAGAAGAGGATGGGGAGTGTTCTAGGCAAAGAAGATGTAAGAGCCACACATTTAAGGAACTGGACAACATCCAGAAATGGCTGAAGCATGACTGTGGAGGTGTGGGAGGGTGATGTATCTAGAGAAGTAGGCCGTGAGTAGAGCATGAAAGGCTTTGGAAGCAGCTTTCAGAGGTTAGACTTAAGCATAGGAGCTTTGGAAACTCATTGAATGGGACTGCCATGATCAGATTTATGTTTAAAAAAGATTATTCTGGCTGCACCTGGGGGGAAGGGATGACAGCCTCTGGTTGTAGTCCTTATGGCGACAAATATATATCCCTGTGGGCTATTTTATCCCTGCATAAACTTATATCACTGCAAAAGAAATCTTCCTTTGTCCCCCCCTTTTGGTTCCTTGGTTGAAAAAAATGGAACATCGGATTAAAATAACAGGGGTCCCTCAAAACTGCCCAAGAAGGAAACAAGATTGCGTATACTTGGAAGATTTCCTTGTATGACCAGTGCTCGTTAGATCAGAGCAGAGAGAAACAAAATTATCCAAAATTAAAAGGACTCCAGTCAGAGCAAGCATTTGTCTAAATGCAAAAACCGATCTAAAAAAAGAATTGATCATCCTTGTAACCTCAGACAAAGGCAAATAATGAAGGCAAATCTTGGTGTTGTGATTCCAACCACCATCTGAGACAGAGAGAGACAGAGAGAGTCTTGCCCAACGGACGTGGGTAACACGCCACTGCAAAACCATCCTTATTGTGGAGTCAATTATGTGTTGGATCAATGGTCTCAACCCCGACTGACCAAGAGAATCACATGTAGAGTTGTTAAGAAAAAAAATGCAAATGTCTGGCCCTAATTAGGTCTGAGATGGATCCCAAGCTTCTGAAAATTTTGTAAATTCCACTGGTGCCAGAGACATAGCCAGGGTAGAGAATCCCCATTGTGTCGGGTAATGTTAAACCTGACATTGGAATTAGCTTAATCTGCTTTATGGCGATTCCGTGCTCACCCTACAATCTTCTAGCTATAATATGGTTTCCTTGATAGGATTTTGCACAGAGAAAGAATGTACTGATTCTTGCCACACAAGTATTCCAACTCAAATGATTATGACATTTTTTTTGTGAATTGATAAACTGACACAGGCAATTTATACAACAATCTTAGGATACCTAGTTAACACAAGATTGTCTTTGAGGGGATGATACCTGGTTCTAGGTAATGACAAATCAGGTTTTAGAGGCTATTAAGTCCTGAAGACCATCTAACTTCACCAAGATAGCGTCATCATTTGAGGCTTTGTAGGGATCAGCTCGCAGGTGTACATGATTTTTTATTAACTTTATGCAAATGGTTTATTCCCCACTCCCCCCAAATTATCAAGTAACAATATTTTAAACTCAAGCGTACATGTTAGTGGTTTAGACGTGAGAATCCAGGTACCAGGACATTGAACAGATTCCTTAATGAGTCCCCTGGTTATACTTAAATTAAAAGCCCCACTTACCTTAAAAAATATTGTTTTCATCATCAAGGGAAAGTGTTCCCTGCAGTGTATTAAGCTGCTCCGGGTGAGAGGGAAAATATTAGAATTTAAACGTGGAAAGGAATATAAAGGATGCATCATAAACTTCACAGACCCAGCAGCAGGTACTAAAAGAGATCTTTATTTTATTAAAATATTAACCGACTATTCAGTTGAGTAAGTGGGACTGAAGCTGAGCCGTAGCACTTATTGTTCTGGCTTTCCAACAGAGTCGCTACCCTTTTTCAAATGTAAATGGAGGGTATCTTTTGTCATCAACAAAAGTTACAAGGAACAATGAAGAATGGAAGAAATGTCATAAAAGCAAATGGAAGAAAGCACAGAGGTGGATAATTCAGCTGCAACATCCTTGAAAACAGGCCAAAAATCCTTATCTACTGAGAGAGCTGCAGTGGGGAATGAGAAATTGCTTCTCCCAGAAAGGAGGGCCTCCTTGTTTTCCCGTGGAGGTGGCACTGGGCCAGGGTGGCCATCCAGAGGAAAGTGGAAGAATAGGGTTTACTAGAGGGAGGCCCAGGTGAAAGCCACGATTGTGAGTGAAAGGGAAGAAAACAATTACTGGCTGTCTTCCACAGCCTCCTAAGGAAGGACAGCACGAGAGGCCAGCTGAGCCCCTGAGGGTCCCTGGGGCTTTTGAAGGAGACACCCCCAGTAGATAAAGGAAACGCTGACGCCTCTGCCCTGGCTCAGACAGTAACAGGGAGCTGGGCCTCTTGATACTCCAGAGATCCATGCATCCCTACCCCAACCACACAGTCTAGGTCTGAGCAACGAGGGATGTTCATGCTACAGCAATTTTTACGCACCCTCAGTTTAACCTGGTGTTAGCCATATAGCAATGAGGGGCGCCCGGGTGGCTCAGCTGGTTAAGCCTCAAATGGGATTTCAGCTCAGGCCATGATCTCAGGGTTATGAGGTCAAGCCCCATGACGGCTCTGTCCAGCGCAGAGTCTGCTTAAGATTCTCTCTCCCGGGAGCGCCTGGGGGGTTCAGTGGTTGAGCATCTGCCTTCAGGTTGGGCCGTGTCTCTGGGGTCCCAGGATCGAGTCCCCCATCGGGCTCCCCGCATGGAGCCTGCTTCTCCCTCTGCCTGTGTCTCTGCCTCTCTCTCTGTGTCTCTCATGAATAAATAAATAAAATCTTTTTAAAAAAGATTTTTTTCCCACTCCTCTGCACCCCCCCAACTCTCTCTAAAATAAATAAATACATAAAATAAATAAATAAATAAATAAATAAATAAATAAATAAATAAATCTTTAAAAATAAAAAAAGAATGAAATGCAGAAATGAGTAAAGGAGAGGACACAGCATTAGGTGCTCAAATTGCATCTCTCTGGGCTGGTGATGGGCGTAGTGAATGAGTGGTGAGGCAAACGGATTTGGGAAGTAGAGAGCCCTGATTCTGTACGCCAGGTCTACCGCTGACTGGTCGCATGATCCTGCACACATCACTTAACCTCTCTGGGTTTCCTTCGCCTCGCCTGGTGAGATAGGCAGTGATACCTCTTCCATGGGTTGCTCTGAAAGCTAAATAGGATGTCTGATTAAACAGGATTAGGGCCAGAGAAAGCTCTGACCTGCTATCGACTGTCTTCCCCACTCCGCTTCCACTTTCTCCTCATTTCATTTCTTCACGTGACCTCTGTCACCCTTCAGCCCTCGCAGCTACCCGGGAGTTAACTTTTGCCTCCAAGAACAGAGTCCGCATAGAACCCAGGAAGAAAAGTGTCAAAGTATTGGTTCTTGAACTTCAAGAACTCTGATACAGATGGAAGCCGGGAAAGATGTATAAGTATAAATGGTCAAGTTTTATTTTTCTCTCTCTAGACCAAGTAAAGATGTCAGGCCTGAGAAGAGAGAGGGACTATTGAACATATGAGGTTAGAACAGAATAGGAAGAAATGGCTGAACCTGGCCGAGTACCGTCGATCCTCAGCCCAAAGGAGCCGCCAGCCACAAACTGGGTTAGTACACACATATGGTTCGCTCCCCACTCCTGTGACCCATGTGCCATCCCTGACCTGAGCAGCTATCGTGGCGGCTTCTCATCTGATGAGGATCACCCAGTGATAGCAGCCAGCGCGTCATCCGATGATCATGCAATGACTGAAAGCGATCCCCATTTTACTCCTTAGGCCTTTGCTCATTCCCATCGAACCCATTTTGTGATGCCCCTTCAAGGACGGGGATAATCCTCAGCCCAGCCGACTTAAAGGGTGATGGTGATTCAATAAGAAAAGTCCTCCATATGTAGCAAAGACATTCCTTGGTAGAACCGGGGGGAAATCTCCCACTGAGCCCGGACGGTGTGCCCTACCTGTGCTTCCCGTGTGACAATAGCTATTGTTGTTTAGTTTCTGCCCGTAAAATCCCCAAACAGATTCTGACCACCCTTCATGCTTAATTTAATCTCAAAAAGCAAAGTAAATCTCAGCGTTCTGTGATTTTAGGGAACTTCTGCTAGCTTAGAAAAATTGTGGTTCTATCTTCTGACCCCTTGAATCACACAACTGGGTAGAAAAAGGCTGATTCAAAGCAGCAAAGTAACCAATGACTGTTCTTAGCTATGCCTAAAATGAGCCTTAAAGGAGCCCTATAGGTTATGTCTACGCCTCTACTTGGCAACTCCAGCAACGGCCTCTTCACACCTAGAAGTGGCTGGAGAACCATCTATAGAGTAAGAAAGGAGAACTGTTGCCTCTAAATAATTTCACTTTTAAATATTGGGAGACGGGCAAGAATTGACCCAAGAATTTTCTATGGGGACATGGAGGATAATTTTCAAAATGCCCAGCTTGCCTGAGAATTCAGGCAGCACGTGACACCTTAGGTTTGCTATACGTGAAACACCGGGTATGTGAACAGACCAGAAAGAGCAGGTGTAAATTTTCCATGCAGAATGAGCCCTAAGAATAATGTTGGGTAAAAAGAGCACTTGTGAGTAGTGCCTGTGTGATAAGCAGCTATCACAGTAGTTTGCCTTTCTTCTATCTGCCCTCCCCTAATGGGGCATTTTAAAGAGAGTCCACGGGGCCAATTTCAGAACAATTTCTGAAGCCTTCCTCCCCAACTCCAGTATTGATGACACTAATGGAGCACAGGGAATGTTAAAACCCTTGTAACACATTATACATTAAAATCTCTATCTTTCCCTTTCCTTAGCCATCCTCTTATCATACCCCTGGATCTTCCCCCACTTTTTCTTCACTCTCCACTTTCAACTGACCATAAAAGAAATGTGAGCTACATTTTAGAGAAAAGGAGAATGCCAATAACCAGTATAAAGTGTGAGTCATGAAAGCAGGACCACGTCTGTCTTGTTCACTGCTAAACCCACTGTGCTAAGCCCAGGGTCTGACTCACGGTAGATCCCTAGGCATGCATTCCGTCAGTCAGTCATTTCACAAGTACTTAGTGAGCACCCACTACGTGTAAGATGCTATTCCAAAAGCTTGTTGGGATCCCTGGGTGGCGCAGCGGTTTGGCGCCTGCCTTTGGCCCAGGGCGCGATCCTGGAGACCCGGGATCGAATCCCACATCGGGCTCCCAGTGCATGGAGCCTGCTTCTCCCTCTGCCTGAGTCTCTGCCTCTCTCTCTCTCTCTCTCTGTGACTATCATAAATAAATAAAAATTAAAAAAAAAAAAAAGCGCCAAAAGCTTGTTACACAACAGGGAACAGAATAGAGGAAGTCCCTGCCTTCATTAAGCTTCTATTCTGATGGAGTGATTCAAACAATAACTAAATAAAGATATAAAATGTCAAACGTTGATAAATACGTTAGAGGAAAATAAAGTAGAATAATGTGACTGCAAGTGTCAGGTGGATGTAGGCAGCGAGGATTCGGTATATGCTGTTTGATGGCGGCAAAGACCTCTGTGATAAAATGACGTTTAACCAAAGCACTGAAAGAGTCAGGGAGTGAGCCATGTGGTTGTGCAGAGCCAGAGTGTCCAGGCAAAACACAGCAAGTGCAGAGGCACTGAGGAGAGACTACGCTTGTCTGACTTGACTACTATCAGGAGGCCAATGTAGTGAGGGGGAGAGTGGTAAGAGATACAGTCAGAAAAGTACTAGGAACCTTGAGGAGGAGGAAGAGGATAATGTAGAGTCTCAGAGGCCCTTTAAAGACCAAGTCATACAATTTCTTTAAGAATATGGGCTTTTGTGCCAAATGAGGTTGGAAGCCCCTAGAGAGTTTTGAGCAGAGGGGCAACTTGACCTCACTTCTAGTCTAAGATGACCTAAGTGCTATGCTGAGGGATACTAGAAAACACAACACACCCCTGAAATTGGCCAGGGTGGGAGTAGGTAGGTCAATTAAGAGGTAGATAAAATAACCCAAATGAGAGGTAATAATAGCACGGACCAGGGGAATATGGGAGAGCGGCAGGAAGTTGTTGGATTCTGGTTACATTTCAAAGATAAAGGGCTGATAGGATTTGCTGAAATGGAATGTGAGAGAAGGAAAGGAGTTAGAGATGACATCAAGATTTTTATCCCAAACAACTAGAAAAATAAAGTTGCCATTTACAATGTGGGAAGACCATGGGAAAAGCATATGTTGGCGGCAGGGGCATGAACCTGTAGTTTGGATTGGGGCATGTTAGATTTGAGTCACTTATTAAATGTCAGCATCTATCAAGTAGATAATACAAGTCTAGTGTTAAATGGAATGGTCTGAGATGAAGTATAAATTTAATTTATTTTTTTAAGATTTTATTTATTTCTTTATTCATGAAAGACACAGAGAGAGAGAGAGAGAGAGGCAGAGACATAAGCAGAGGGAGAAGCAGGCTCCATGCAGGGAACCTGATGTGGGACTTGATCCCAGGACTCCGGATCACGCCCTGAGCCGAAGACAGATGCTCAACCTCTAAGCCACCCAAGCATCCCTGGAAGTATAAATTTTAGAGTCAGATTCTACAAAGGGTACTTGAAGTCATGAAGCTTAATAAATTACCTGAAAACTGATCGTAAATAGAGAAATATACCAAGAACTAAAACCAGGGACTGAAACCCCCATGATTTAGAAGTCTGGGGGTTGAGAAACAATCAGCAAAATGAGATCAAGAAGGAGTGGCCAGTGAGATAAAAAAAAAAGCAATAGAGAGGACTCCAATAATTTGTTTTATTGAAAATGAATGAATGAATGAATGAATGAATGAATGAAATCATGAATTCTGAGGCAAATACCAAGTCTTGGTCATTCTTGCATTCCTACTTACATGTGGTCTTAAAAGGGCAAATACAGTTTTGAAAATAAAATAATCCTAATATTAATATTTCGAAGTGGAACTTCCAGGAAACCCAGAGTACCAGTTGTGGGCTTCAACTTCCCATCTGAGGCTATAAAGCATTTCACCTAAGAATGCAGACGCTGGGGCTGGACTGTGAGAGTTCTCATCCCAGCCTGATTACTTATTAGCTACAGGACTTTGACCAAGTTACTTAGCCTTTCTTTACCTCGGTTTCATCATCTGTAAAATGAGGATCACAACAGTGTCTATCTCATAGGACTGTTGATACGATTAAATGTCAAGACCTATAAACTCTCTGAACAGTTCCTGGCACTTAGGATGTACTGAGGCAGCTATTATTACTACCTGACACATGATAATCAAGGGCTGATCCAAATTAGTTTTAAACCAAGAATTCCCTCAAAAGAGAAACAAACTAGAAAATAAAGACAGTACAATGGGCACCCAAGTTTCCTGCTTAATGACATGCATGTCTTTTTTTTTTTTTTAAACAAGCCATACCGAGGGCCCCTTTGCTAATGCAATCTTTCTCTTTGCGTTGTGTACATACGGTCCCCTTTCTAAAAGTCTCTTATGGGGATGCTAAGGAAAGTCCTTGTGACTTAGTTCATTTGAGCTGCTATAAAGGATAGCATACTGGGTGGCTTATAAACACAGAAATTCATTTGTCATGGTTCTAGAGGCTGAGAAGTCCAAGATCAAGGCTCTGCTATACTTGGTGTCCGGTGTCTTGCTGTATCCTCACAAGAAGGAAAGTTGAGGGAGCTCTCTGGACCCTCTATAACCAGGGTACTAACCCCATTCTGGAGAGCTCCACCCTCATGACCTAATGATTTCCCAAAGGCCTCACCTCCAACTACCAGCTCGTTGCAGATTAGGTATGGATAAAGGGATTTGGGAGGACACAGCATTTAGCCTATAGTAACTTGTTAAAATTGAAATGCCTCACCTCAAAAAAAAATCCTGTGTTTTGTTAATGTATTTTTTCAAGATTTTATTTACTTATTCATGAGAGACACACACACAGAGACAGAGAGAGAGAGAGGCAGAGACACAGGCAGAGGGAGAAGCAGGCTCCATGCAGGAAGCCAGATGTGGGACTCGATCCCGGGTCTCCAGGATCAGGCCCTGGGCTGAAGGTGGTGCTAAACCGCTGAGCCACCCAGCTTACCCTAAAGAGTGGACTTTCCTAAAGAAATTAATCTAATGGGAAGTAGATTTTTTTCCAATCAAGGAAGAAAGGAAAATAAATATGTTTTTCTCTATCAAGTGGAGGGGGAAAGGAATTCATGTAGTAACGTTAGTTTCCATATTTTTTCCTTTCACTCCCACTGAGTGCTTTAATTTTGTTTCTTTACTCTGAATTGTTTTTCTTTAAAAAAAAAACCACTCCTTTCTCCTTGTTTGGCTTCATCTCAGACTCCAGCGCAGGCAATTGAAATTGAGCCCTATATTTTTCTTCTAGGTGTGTGGTACACAAAGAAAATTCAATGCGTAGTTGATCTCATCAAACAGATCAATCAGAGAATGATGATTTGCTTCCAAAGTGATTCTTTGCTTTTCAAAAGAAGGTCCCAATAGGATTTCCTAAAATAGTTTTCATTTGCAGGGCATTGCTACTACAATCCATTGTTGAGAACTTGATTCAGCATATAGTAAATACTTAAGGAATATCTATTTTTGTTGATCCACCTGAAACCATACATATCTGTGTATATATCTGTCCCTCCCCGCGTCAGGATGGAAAATGGATTTTATTGCTTGTTCCAACTCAGATTGATTGGAAAGAGCTGCCTCGAGCACTGCGTTTAAAAGGATTTTGAGATTGAATCCAGGTTCAGAAAGAAAGAGCCCCATGATCGATTGGAAATGTCTGACGTGGGAACAAGAAGGAATACTGGCTGCATGTGTGCTTACCAGCCTGCATGAGCAACGAATATCTTCAGGGAAGGATAGTGCGCACCTTTGAATCACTCAGAGAGCATAGCACAGGTCATAGCCTGTGTGGATGCAATGTGTATTTGTTGAATTCAATTAAATGAAAGGATAGGGCAAAAGTGCTCCTCAAGACTATTTCTAGTAAACCAGGTAACCTCCTTATACATGTCTGGTACTTTGGTCTCCCAAACAACATATTTAATAAGCATCTGTCGGTTGGAAGAAGAAGTCCCTCTATAAATGGGTTGTCCAATCTCTGCTTGGGGAGATCCAAGTGTTCACGCACGCACACACACATACCTTAATCATAAACCCTTGGTAACAGAGTTTTGGGGTTTGCTTTGTCTGCCTGTAGGACCTATGTGTGTCTAGGACTCTGCCTACAGTTACCTCCCCTAGGTTCGTAATCACCCGTGAGCATTGTTGCCTGCTAAAACCATGACAGTGGGCAAATAAAACACAAGTGAACGGGTGGATCTGACCTAGAAGCTGCATAAATACTATGTCACAGCTCTGCCTCCAATGTTCCAAATAAGAGGGTAAACGTTGGCAATCCTTTCATTAAACTGGATCATAATCGCTGAAAAAGCACATACTCTAAAGTCTTTCTGACATCAATAAAAAAGGTCACAAGATTGGGAGAATTTTGACAAACTATAATAATGACAATAAATGTAAGTGTATAAAGCCACTCTGGCCTTTCAGCAGGAAGCTTCCTGTCCTGGGTGCCATGACTGAGCACTGCATGAAACTCTGGGGCAAGGTCAGTAATCGTGTGGGAAACCTCACGAGTAGCACGTGGCATGCTTCGTATAGCAACTTAAATGTTTTCTCAGTTTTACCTACATAGGCTGTTACAGAGCTGGGTTGCATGGAGGGGTTTCTGTAAGTCTGTAACTACTCTAAAATCCCAAGCAAACTTTGGAAAGGGGGTACATTTTTTCTAAGAGATTCCAAAAAAAAGTACAAAGCTAGTTGAGAAGACCTCCTACAAGGCCTTTACTTTGTAATTCATGACCACTCCCCTTTCCTCTTTTCCATGGCCCATCTCCATTCATCTTGATTCCAGGTATATTTTGTAAAATTGTTAGTTTTTTCCAAGATATATACTATCCACGTCAAGGGAGAAAAGGGTGACAAGGTCATATCGGGCGTAGCAATCTTTTCATCACCCATACAAAGCCAAAGGAAGTACTCAGTAAACATTTAGTGATGGAAGGAATGAACCATCTATTTATAACAGCAGAATCATTGAGCTGTTAAGTAAGATCATTATGGGCCTCTAGTTAGGGTTTGATTTGATGTCATTGTGTTCACAACTTGACTTTTTTAAGAGCTTGAGATAAAGGAAGGAACTCATTTTAATTCTGAATTTAAATATTACAATAGACGGCAATTAGCACAGACATCAAAGGAGTGGAGAAAATTTCATCATTAAGAGGATAAGGATGTTATTATAACCAAAGAAAGATGATCAGATGCCAACCTATTAGAGTAGCTGCTAATAAAATAAATCTTCATAAGATGGGTTAAATTACCTCCTTAATATTAAACAAATGATTTTACAGAGTTGTCTTGCTGGAACTGAATATGAGGGCAGGTCGGGGCATATCGGTTCCCTTGTTTCTGCGTTCCATGATGAAAACAGAAAAATGCAATCGTGATCATAGTAATATCTACAGAGTCATCTCACTTTCGAACACCTTCCACATGTTCTCATTCCTTGATTAGATTGAAAGGTATATCAGGCCAGGTTCAGGGTGTCCCAAGACTCAAATGTAGAACCAACTGGAACCTATGGTTGTTTTATTAACAAGGTAACACCTGTGGCCCCTGGCAATTTTTAGTCAGGTCTGTGCCTCTAAAGGAAGGGGAATTCACATTCTCTTCACATTCCATTCTGCTCCCGTACACACAAGGGTCAATCACTGTGATGGACTTTTCATGTTCCAGTGTCATTCTTCAGCGCTGGAGGAAGAAGAAGGTGGTTCTAAAATAGTTCTGATACAGCATTGGGAACAGCCTTTCATCCATGGGAATTACCTGAAATCATACGATGTCTTAACTGGTCACAATTATTAAACCTCAGCAAAACTACATAGTCCTTCGAAAGGAAGCACACGATGGCTTACAAAGGAGGTGACTTCTCTGCTTAATAGCCAAGGACAGCAGCGCAAAACGATTGGGACGGGAAGCAAAGTCTACCTTGTCCAAATGAAGAGCGCAGGGGAACTCGAAATTGCCAGAATGCAGTTACCCCCGCTGGACCTGGGCAGGCCAGCGTCTGACACTTGCAAGCAATGCCGTAGGCCTATGCAGTGGACACGAAGCCTCCAGCTTGGATTTCACCTCCATTCAAGGTATAAAACCTACACTCTGAGAATATCGAGTACAGAGATGTTAATTAGTTCCCTGCTGTCAGGTTCAGAATTGCCCTCCTTGAGACCAATGCCTTCACCTCACCGAGGAAACTGAGGCCTAGAAGTCACTTTGCTTCTCTGTGCCACTAAATCCACGGTTTCCCCCAATTAAGTTTAACTCAACAACTATTTACTGTCCCCTGCTCTGTGTCAGCTCTTTCCCTGAAGTTCTTGGCATTTAGAGAGAGAGACGGGGACCTTGTTTCTGCATTTAAACACGGCCGCTGTGGGACACAAGTAATTTCTTTTTTTTTTTTTTAATTTTTAATTTATTTTTTATAGGTGTTCAATTTACTAACATACAGAATAACCCCCAGTGCCCGTCACGGACACAAGTAATTTCTATCAGAAGGCAGATGCGCCGTGGGCTAGACTCAAGGACAAATGGGGCCAGGGGTGAGTTCCTTCCAGGGAGGAATCTGGAGAAGTTCCAGAGGAGGCCTGCCGTGCTGTGCTTCCAAAAGCCCCCCGTAACCTCCCCCTGGGTCAGCCCTCCTACTCAGAGTTCCTGCCCTGCCATTTCTCAGGCCCAACTTTTATTCAGAACTTGTCTGGAATTCATGCTCTTGGGCTTTCCTACATTTTGACTTGGGGACGGGGATGGATTCAGGTTCTGTAAGACCTGGAGTGTATACAATCTGGGGGACTCTTTAAGAAAGACCTCAATGTTACAAACACAACCTCAGGTCCAGAAGGAAATGTTTACTTAGAATAAGAAAAAAATATCACAAATAGCGGCAGCTGTGGGAGTGGGTCCTTCTCTTCTTCGGTCTGTCTGTCAACTTGCCAGAAATGCTTACACAGGGATGCTTCCTAATTGCTACCTGGCTTCCGACCGCCACTATCGCACCTCCAGCCTTCTACAGCTCCTGGAAACTCCTGTCTCTCTCCAGGGGTCTGTGCAAGGGAAGTGCTTCATTAGCTTCACAGTAAGCCTGACTTTGCCTGAGGAAGTGACCACCTCAAGGTCACCTGGCCAATCCAGGACCAGAACCAGGTTGCTTGAGCAGAATGAGCACAGACTTAGAAGTCACACAGACCTGGTCCCAGTCTTGTCTCGGGCACTAAGAGCTGTGTGTCTTTGTGCAAGTCAGTTCTCAGTTTCACCTTTCTCCTCTCTTAGATGGAAATGAGCAGACTAAGCACATGGGGCAGGTAAGTACTCTAATTGCCTAGCACCATTCCTGACTCGAAACAATGCTTGGTAAGTGGTGACTGTTAGGAAGACTCCTTCCAGGATGCCTGGATGGCTCAGTGGTTGAGCATCTGCATTCTGCTCAGGGTGTGATCCTCGATCCCAGGATCGAGTCCCACATCGGGCTCCCTGCATGGAGCCTGCTTCTCCCTCTGCCTGTGTCTCTGCCCCTCTCTCTGTGTGTCTCACGAATAAATAAATAAATAAATAAAATCTTTTAAAAAAAAGAAAGAGTCTCCTTTTCCTTGGAAATGACCTCTTCTCCCATGGTTAGAATTCCTAGATTTTAGCTGGGCACATGGATGTCCTGACTCAAGTCTACATCCCCGAGCTTGTGTTATCAGATAGGTTTGGCCATGTGACTAAGTTGTGGCCAGTGGCAAAACCCGTGTCCATCTTCCGGGGAGTGTCCTGAAAACCATCGAGTACGCCCTTCTCCAACCATTTTTTTCTTTCCTGATGGTATGGAAGACAGAAAGAGCCTGGATACCTGGCACCATGCAACACCATATGGCACAGGCTACCTACTTGGACTTTCAAAGGAAGTCAAATTTCTAATATATTTAATCTACCTTTTTAGGGGTCCTGAGCCACTTTCAGCCAAAACTAATTCTAGAACACATCAAATCCCACGCTCTTTACACTTGGCTACATGGCCCCCAGTTTACAATGTCATTGTATACATCAATCTCACCAGGTAAAACTAGAACTTTACAGGATTTCGAGTCCTTAAGCTGATATGTCACAACTGGAAGGCGTCAATGGTGGGACTTGGGTCCTGTGGTAGACCACTGAGAGCTGCTTGTTTAGCAGGCACATCTCACCCAGCTCCACTGACAGCTATAGGTGGGCCGACCTGGTTTTATCATTACAATCAGCGGCAGCATAGCACGCCTATTGCAGGAATGGTGGTTACCATTTAACATGCTCTCTCTCTGCATTAGCAATATGACGTCCAATTAACACATTAAATTATCTCCAAAGCCCACGCAGCAGGGGCAATTATCCTTATTTCACAGATGAGGAAACCGAGATCAAAGGCGCCAAGTTACTGAAACCAGACAAGTGACCTGTCGATGGCAGAGTTTATCAAGATCCAAACCTGTCTTAAACCAAATCCCTTAAAAATTGCACCTACTCCTTCCCACAAAATGAGACTTGGTAAGAATGGCTTATAGAGAGTTCATACAACAATAAGCACCCGGTAAATCAGTTCAGAATGTTTATTATATTATTATTACAAGCTATTGTTATAAATTGTTATTTATTATTATTGTAACAAGCTACCCCCAGCCTTAATGGTTTACTTACATCAGCAACCAAGTCATATCTGATGGTTTTGTGACATAGGAATTCAAGCAGGGATCGGCTAGGCAATGCTTGCATTCCACATGGCATTGATCAGGGAATAACCTGATGGCTTTCAGCTGGGGCCGCGCTGACCTGGAGGTTCCAGGACGGCTTCACGCACACGCACAGCATCCTGGCAGGGCAACCCGGAAGGCTGGGCTCAGCTGGGCCCTTTTCCTTCTCCATGTAGTCTCATGGATTCACGCGGTCTCTCCAGCAGGGTAGTGTTGGACCTCTGACATGGTGGGACAGGGCTCCAAGAGCAAGTGTTTCGAGACACAGTCAACTTCAGTTGATTCCAGGACTAAACTTATTGAAGGAAATTTCACAGAAATAGGAAAGCAGGTAAGTTGGCTTTCTGAAATACATATCAGTTTGCTAGAACTACCATAACAAAATTGCATAGACGGGGTGGCTTTAACAACAGGAATTTACTTTCTCACGGTGTTGGAGACTGGAGGTCCAAGATCAAGTTGCCGGCAGGGTTGGTTTCTTCAGAGGCCTCTCTCTTTGCCTTGCAGATGGCCACCCTCCTGCTTTGTCTTCACATGTGCACGTGCATCCTGGAGTCTCTCCCTTCCTACAGTGACACCGGTTATATTGCATCAGAGCCCTACCCATGCATCCTCCTTTTAACTTAGTCACCTCTTTAGAGACCCCTATCTCTAAATATAGTTACATTCTGAGATACTGAAGATCAGGACTTTAATATATGGATTTGGGGGCGGGGGGATACAATTCAGCCCATAACAAATGTCAAATCTAATGACGTTGTATAAGTAGAAAAACTAGGATCCAGAGACAGATTACAATCTGCCCAGGTCAGACAATACAATTAGTAATAGAGTCAGAAGGAGACTTCTTTCCAGTGCAGCCCTTTCCCCAACATGTCAGAGGATTCCAAGACTTCTCTCCTGCCTTACAGAAGGCAGGAAACAGAGAAACCAAGAAAGGCCCAGTGTGGGGGCCAGAGATGTCTCCTTTTCTCTTGAAATTTCAGGCTTTTCACAATTGCCTCTTCTCCAAGTCATTGGGTACAGACCTAGATCTCTGGCCTACTCATTTCTTTTCCCATTTCTTGGCTGATATTTCTGATGTTCAGGTCACTATTTAGATTCTGAATCACAGGAATATTAGAGAATATGATGTCCTTGTTTCTGCCTTAACATAGATCTGTCAAGACTTTGGGAACATCTCCTCAGCGATTTGCAAGCCCAGGCCCATTCTGGAGCTCTGAGTCATAGCATTGGTGCCCCCTCAGCTTCAGTGTCTACCCCATCTTTGATTTGTAGCTCTTGGGTTTCAAGAAGAACCTGCATCTCAGGGAGGACTTGGCCTTTCTGCTGTCTAGGCTTCTTCTGGGACGCACCTGCCACCTGCTAGGATGGAGGTGAAGGAAGGGGAATCTCCTGATGTGGTTTAAGCCTTCCCGGGACATAAGACAATTGGTATTCAATGCTCTTCTTCCAGTCGCACGGTGCATCCCAATCTATATTTCTATGTTGTTATGAGGTTAGAAAACAAGTGTTCCCAGAGAGAAGAGGGGAGGTTTAATTCTAACTCATGTAATGAAATTCTATTAAGCTTCAATTATCTACCAGCCATGGCATGGGGGTGGGGTGGGGACAGAATAGTTCATTGAGACTGGCCTGTCGCAGTACCCTAACACACATTAGGCTGAAAAAAAAAAGATCAATTGTGGATGTATTAAGGGTGGGAGAAGGCCAGGAGGGGTAAATGTAGCCTTGAAAGCATGAGCTTTGGAATCTGAAAATCTTGAGTTTTAATCCCTACCCTACCGCTAACAGGCGGCTTGACTTTGGGAGAAATCAGTTCGCTTCTCCATAACCTGGTTATAATAGTACATCGTCAAGAGGATTAAACAGAAGAAGGAAGGTAACTTCCTGAACACAGCGCCTGGCACATTGTTCGTGCCCAATAGATAGCAGCGGTCATTTTGACCTGTCTCCCGGCGCTGCTGTAAGAATTAAGTGACCTAGACTCTTGACCTTCCCCATCTCTCCCCTACGCTGTACATCTGCTTTTCTTCCAATTTTCTCCAGCCAGTAAATGATTTCTTCAAACGTGCCATTGCTCACGCCAGAACCCTTGGTCACCTCATTCCGCATGACCCCATCACCCAGTCCTTTGATTTTTCCTTCCAAATATATCTCACATCCACTTTTCTAAGTGAAAGCCTTGATCTGTAATAGACTCCTGCCTGGACTCTACACCTAGACCCTTCTCGTCCAGACGTCACAGGGCATCCAGAGTAATCGTTTTAAAATATAAAGTGAATCATGTAACTTCTTCAGTTTAATGGTCTCCCAAAGCACAGAGGATAAAAATCCAAAGCGCCCCAGAGGCCCTGCGTGGTGGAACCACGTGCTCACTTCTAGAGCCTCCTCTTGCCCTCTTCCCTCCCTCCCTCCCTCACTACGCTCCAGCTGCATGGCCCTTCTCGGTACCCAGGTATACAACTTAACATTTCTCCCACCTCTGGTGGCTTTAAAGTACGTTATGCATTTCTTTGACAATCCTCCATTTAATAGGTGAGGTCTGATTTTCTTCTCTTTACACGTAGGCCAGACTTGGTGACTCGCTTGTAACCCATAGAATGTGGCAAAACTGAAGCTCTGTGGTTTCTGAGACGAGGTCATCAGAGGAATGGCTTCTGCCTGGCTTTCTGTTTCTTGGATTCCTTGCTCCAGGGAAGCCACCTGCCATGTTGTAACGACACCCAAGCAGCTTGCGGAGAGGTCCGTGTCGGCGCGGAATCCCACCAACAAACAGCAACAGTTATCCGTGTCCATGAATAGCCTGGAAAGGGATCGTCGCCGGCTCTGTGGAGGCTTTAGATGATGACAGCCCTAGCTGAAATCTCCACGGCAACCTCACAAGAGACCTACCCTGCCCCCCAAGCCAGAGCTTCCCAGCTAAGTATTCCTGACCCGCAGAAAATACGGGTGTAAAGAATGTTTATTTTCGTGTTACACTACCAAGTTTTGGAGTGATTTGTTGCATAGCAGTAACTAAAACATCACCCCGGGAGCTTCTTTCCGGGGCCACTTTCTCTTCTTGCAACACTCATCCCTCCCCTGTTCCTCAGGCTACCGGTTCCTGAGGATGCAGAGGAAGGCGGGGTGGTACGAAAGTGGGGCTAGGCCAGCCCTTGTTGTCCCGATGGAGGGAAAGGTAGCTAGGTAATAACATGCACATGAGCATCACACAGGCCTAAGGAGAAGCCAGAGAGAAACGCCGCCTCCTCCTACCTGCTGCCCTGAATTATTGACCACCACAGCAGCCGGAGACCACTTAGAGCAGTGGACCTAGAACAATTCCTGCCAAGGGCTGTCTAATTGAAAAGACACAGAGCTGAAAATGAATTTTGACAGAAAACTAGAATTCTGAGTTAACCCATGGTATGACTGATATTCTCCAGATAGTTCATGGGGGAATTTTCAAAGTTTCCAGAAAGTGTGTATTTTCTAATACCAAACGGACAAAATTGCATGATTGTCCACTCTAAAAGCTCCATATTTTCCTGCTGTAAAATGAGGGGGTTGACCAGAGTGACCCGCAAGTCCTTCCATCTCTGAGCTTCAGGGGTCAGATGAAGGTGTTAGGATCTCATATGCAAAGTCAGGGACAATGCTTTTTCTATGAATTAAAGAAAAAAAAAAAAGGAATGTTTTCCAGGAGTGATGAAGAGGGAAAAGTAACTTAACGAAGAGTCCTGCACGTTGTAACTGATTATTTACATTTCTTTGCTGAACGGATGGAAAAAGTACCATCTTGGTGATGAAGAGCAAGCAGAAATGTGATGTTACAGAAGCAGAGTCCTTGAGCTGGGGAATGTTGGTAAAGTTCACCATGTGCTATGAGTGAGGACTTCTACAGGATTAATAGATGCCTATTTTAAATGTTCTCAATGAAGAGATAGATGAGGTCCCCCTTGTCTCCTCATTTTCCAACTCTCACTTATTTCCTGGTCAAAATCCATTTTTTATCCCTCCTTTTGTGACTAGTGAAATTTTGCCAATAGGAACAGTGCTAACTGAGGGCCTTTAGAAAAGCTAGAGCCATTCTTCTGGCCTTCATTCTGTGCCAGAATCTTTCTACTCTTGTTTCCATAAGGCACTCTTGTCGCATCCTATTACTTCCACTACTTTTAGAATGATATCACCTCAGTGAGGTACCATCTTTTCTCTCCTTACAAAAGAAAACAGACCTAGTTTCTTTAACCTTTCAGCAGAAGCAAATTCCCCAAATCCCTCTGTCATTCTGGTTGCCTTCTGCTATGCCTTCTCTAGTTCCAAAATATCCTATTTATAGAAAGAAACCCAGAATGAGCTCAGGACTTATAATATGACCTAACCAATCCTCTTTACATGACTAGAATAATTTTCCTGACTTCATTTCAGTTTTGCAATGTGCCCAGTATATTCCAAGCCAATTCATTTTCCCCTTATTTCAGTGCATATAAAAAGACAAACATTTAAACTATGGCCAATGTTATTTATTTTGAGAGGTTGATGTTAGTTGTGTTCAGGAACTTTCTAGAATTAATGGGTTCAAGAGCAAGTCAGAGTTTGCAGGTTGGCGTAATATTAGGGTTAAAAGACGAGGTCTATTACTTGGATTATTTTTTCATTTTTTGGCATTTGCTTCAGTTAATAAAGCGATTAGCTATTTTTTGACAAAGACTGTAATCCCAGTGATGCCATGGGTTGAAGCAGCACGTGGAAAGTGTGGTCCAGCCCCACCACCCGGAAATTTGTTAAAAATGTGAAATCTCGGTCCTCATGCTAGACTCCAAATCTGCTTTTCAAAAAAAGCTGCCCGGGTAGGGTACCTAGCTGGCTCAGTCAATAGCACATGTGACTCTTAATCTCAAGGTTATGAGTTCAAGCCCCACAATGGGGGTAGAGTTTACTTAAAAACAAAAACACGGGATCCCTAGGTGGCGCAGCGGTTTGGCGCCTGCCTTCGGCCTAGGGCGCTATCCTGGAGACCCGGGATCGAATCCCACATCGGGCTCCCAGTGCATGGAGCCTGCTTCTCCATCTGCCTGTGTCTCTGCCTCTCTCTCTCTCTCTCTGTGTGTGACTATCATAAATAAATAAAAAAAATTAAAAAAAAAAAAAACACAACTACCCAGGAAATTCATGTGCCCATTAAATCATTTGGAAAAAAAAGTATGGTTTAGCATCTGTGAAAGCTTCCTTCCAGATGTTTTAGGCAGCTTAAATATCAAACACAGCCTGGTAGGCCCCACCACGATATAGACGCTATTGCTTTTACGAGTTTCTGTTTGCCTTTTCATGATCCTAAGTTATGGGACTCCTTGGGGACTTGCTTTCTCATTTTATTCAATTTCTAATATTATCTTACATTTAGCTAAGTATATTTTCTTCCAAGCCCTGACCTGACATGCTCTTGACCTGTCTTAATCTTCTATCAGCTTTTCACATTAACAACGTCACTTCTCCCCGACTTGCCACCCATACTTCCTCTTATTCATCTCTTGTCCGTAGGATGGTTTGGAAAGAGTCATTCGGTTCTTCCTCAAAATCCCATGTGGTCTTGCTTCAGCCTCATTATGTGGCTGTCTGGTTTTCCTGAAATTGAGTTAAGTCATGATCAGATCTTTTGTCTCATGCTTACTTGTCAGGCTCAGGAATGCACCAGGATTATTACAACTAAACCATAACTTTTCCAAGGCTTTCTCTTGTTTGCTTCTTTTCGATGCTCTGCTTGTTTCCTCTCTAACTAAACTAGGTTTGTAACTGGAAGATTCCTTGGGTTCTTTTTAAATATGAGCTCAACATCAGGTTCTTGGCAATCATTGCCTATTCTTGTTTTCAGAAAGCTTTCCAAATTGTGCATCGTGATTCTTTGCCTCTCCTTCTATTGCCTGTGGAGAACCATTAAAAATCAGGAAGTGACTAAGGGAGCCAATCTTTCTTCCTACCTGGTCAGAATCACTTCTCATATCATAAACACAACTCTTTTGCTGTGTTTTTTTTTTTTTTTGGTTTTTGTTTTTTTAGCTTCCAAGACAGCAATTATGTCACCATCTGAAGATTCTCTATGAACACTCTCCTTCATGGATTATAACAAGTGAAACTGAGGCAATGACTGCTGACATCTGGGCAATAATTAGCCAAACACTCTTCCACTGTGTCATCTTCCCCTAACTCCCCAACCCTTCATGGATTAGATCTTGGCCTTATGAGACTCCGAGATCTGTTAGGCTTGGGAATTATTAATATAGGGATCACCAACTCCCAAGAAGTGGCAGGCACAGAGTAAGTACTGACGGGCAAGAAGAAGTAGGAGTAAGTGAGAAGAAAGGAACTAATCCATCCAACACGAGGTGGAGCACCTGGCAATTAATTACAATCAAATAGATTTAAAAAGAAAAGTTGGAAAGAAAGAATGGAAGTACTGTCTCATCACTTCTGCCTTGATATGAGGGAAGGGAGTACCCAAACCATTCTTTTTACTGTGACACACCGAATTCCCTTTTAGAAGTCAAGGTTTTGTCCCAAGAGATATCCCAAGCATCTGCTTATTCCCCCAAGAAAAAGTAATACTCTTTCATTTCTGATGGTGTAGACTCCTGTTTTGTTACCTCGCTCCCACTAATTCTGAAAATCTTCACACACCTCCCTAATGATATTCTTGTGCCTCCTAGTCTGGATAAGTCCTTTCTTATTAATTTTTACGCTCATCTTCAGAAAGATACAGTCAGAGACCAGATTTTACAACTATGACTTTGGCAGAACACTGCGTGTGAACGTTAGACAATTCACCTACCAGGGACACAATATTCATGGTTTCGAAGCAAAAATCCTTTCTTCTAGGTTTTGTTAATACGCTTTGCTTTAAATCTGGCTACATTGTTAAGTAGTGATCTTTAAGGAACAAGATTTGTTTACTGTTCAGTTTGAAATGTTCTTACCATTGCTAAAAATGAATGGGGTCAGATGAACCTGGAGAAGTGTGATATTCATATCACAGCTGACTCGGGTTGTGCAGAGAAAATGAGATGACCTCAGGAATAAGTGCTCCCAAGATGAAAACTGTGGCAGGTACAATGCTTGGCATATGTCTTAACAAATGAAATGACTGCAATCTTTGCTTATATTAGACACTGGATTTCTGCAGATGGGAAAAAAGAAAAAGAAAATGTGTAAGTGAGTGGAACGAGGTAAGGTGGAGAGCTGATCATGCACCAAGAGAATTCTCATCGCTGGGAAATGAAGAACAGAAAGAAAAATACTATATGTTAAACACCACCTCTTCACTTCTCTCTCCAACTCTCTATGAGAACTCACCTTAAATAGCAGTTCTTGTCCTTCATCTTGGCCCATGACTTGTAGGTTTTAGTTAATGACTCCAAGGAAGAAAGGCAGCGGTCAAACGTATTCCTTGGAAAACATTTTCGGTACGATTATGTGTTGTCTAAATCATTTCAAACTAAGTAATCACTCATGTTTTGAATCCCCAAGCACCCAAGCTAACAACTCAGGGCACCCTACTATAAAATATGGCGTTAGTTTTCAGAATAAAGATCCCTCAGAGAGAGAAATATCTGATAGTCTCTATACAACCTATAAATTGCTGACAAAGAAGCCAAATAAATATAACACATGGATGACAATGGGAATAATTATGTTCATACAGTGATCGTCTCCCTGTGTTATTTCAAGGTTTCAGATCTGTAATGGAGTCACTGAATAGGCAGGGAAACCTAATTATGGCATTTTGAATCGCATTCTCAGGAAACCAGTCTTGTCCACAAAACCTGTACCCCCAAGACCTCTGAGGATGGTATGTACCAGCTGTCCCAGTCTTAGGGCAGCATCTGCTGGCTAATTCATGGATCGACAAAAAGTGGCAGTTTGTGGACAATCTGAGCAGTCCTCTCAGTTGGAGGGAACTGTTGCCTTGATGATGGGGAGGGTGCCTGGCATCCTTTTATCGTGACCTCCCTCAGGTGTCCAGGAGGAGGACGAGTCTAGAACTATCCCTGAGGAGGTCTAGGAAACATCTGTAACTACCCCTAAGGAGGTGTAGGGAACATCTGTATATTTGTACCTTGGTTGGAGCCTCGGATGAATTGGGTTGGCCCCGGAAGCATCTCTAGGGCGCTATCAACTCAACACTGGACTCACTCATAGTAATAATAACCCGGAGCCAATGGGAATTCCAATGAGCAGACGTCCATGTACGCAATTAGGAATTCAAGCCAGTTTTCCAAGGGGAAGGCATTTCTGGGATGGGGGAGGGGGAGGGGGGGCAGATCCTTGAGGCAGCCCCAGAACATCCTGTCGCCTCCGATCAGGTCTTCACACGCGAGGAAGCCACGAATGAATGGCGTTCAGACAGGGCGCTTGCGACTGACCTAAAGGAAGTGGAGGCTGGATAGGGCCGGAGGGCCTGAAACTTCAGAGCCATATCCACCATCTTCTGCAGCATCTCTCTGCCTCATCCCTGCAGTCAATAGCGCCGCGGCCAGGGCCTGCGACGCCGCCGATGGGCTCCCCGGGGTGGGGACCCTGCGTGGAGAGTGAAATGATGGTGCAGTTGGTGCCAAAACGACGCCAGCCCCCACCCCACCCCCCACCCGCACCCGCACGAAACCCTCCTGGGGACTTCCCGGGGCCTCGCGCTCCTCGGGGCGGCCGGCATCTCCATAACAACTGGCGCACGTCCCTCCCCGCGTCCTCGGCTCGGCTCGGCTCGCGGGCGTCGGCCGGGGGGCTGCAAAGGGCGGCCTGGGCGGAGAGAGGCCTCGGGGTGCGCCCCCCAGGCTGCGGGAGCGTCGCGGGGATGGGCACAGCGCGCGCGGCCCGAGCTCCCCGGGCCCCCTCCCCTCCCCTCTCCTCCCCAGGCTTCGGAGGGCGAGGCCCCTCTCCCGGCTCCGGCGCCCGGGGAGGGGGCGCGGGGGCGCTGCGAGCCTCTCCTTGAAGTTCATCCTCCCCTCTGCAAGTTTCTTCCCGCCGGCACGTGACCTCCCCGCGCCCCAGCCTGCGCAGCCACTGGCGAGGACGCGCGTCTCTAAGCCGCGGGGCTTCCTGGGAGAGACCCCTCCCGCCGCGGCGATCCCGGCCCGGCCCCGCGGGCGCGCCCCCGCCGCCCCCCGCAGGCCCCCGGGAGCCCCCAGGCCCGCGCGCAGGCGCCCCCGAGCCGCGCGGCGACCCCCCCCCCCCGCGCCCCTGCCCGCGGCTCCGCGCCCCGCGGCGCTCCAGGCCGCCCCAGCCGCGCGCCGGGGCTCTGACTCCCACCGGAGGAGCCATAACCCATTAGAGCACACGCAGTTAGAACTTCATCCAACTCAGCCGCCCGAGAGCTGGGCTTGCACAGGTTCCCGTGGGCAACTGGTGGCTCGCCCCGGTGCCTCTCGCCTAGTCATCGGTCCCTGGGAGGGAGAGGAAAAGTTGTCGGGCTGATGCGCGCTTCGACGCACGCAGTGGTGCCCAAGGGCGAGTCACTCCCCCACACCCCCCGCCGCCCAGCCCCCAGCACCCCCCCGCCCCGGATCATCACTCACGACCTCATCAGCTGGAGACCCTTAGTCATGATGGGGGAGGGGGGCACGAACTTTTCTGAGAAGTTTCCTTTCTACCGAGGGAGTCACAGCGAGCTGGGCACGTAAACAGCCTGGAGAGTCGAGGCCGCCCCCCCCTCCCCGCCCCCTCCGCTCCCCTCCGCTCCCCTCCGCTCCCCTCCTCCCCTCCCCCCCTGCGCTCTTCTGCTATTATTATTAAAGCGGTAGCTTGCTGGCGCTGATAAGCAACAAGTTCCCCAGCGGTCTTCCCGCCCTAGCCTGACACGGCGAAGGGTTTCTTACCTGGCGACGGGGAAATCTCCCGAGCCGAGCTCAGCTCTGCCAGAGCCCCAGGTGTGACCTGGGCAGTGGACAAGGGAGCGGTGTGCAGGCTGCACTATTTTTATGAGGGTACCCTTGAAACTCCTCACTTTCCCCGGGAACTTTCTGTGCCAGGACCCAGTGACGGGCGGTTGGGAGGCAGCCCCAGGAACCACCCGCTATTTAGCAGGGCAGTTGGGCAGTCCTCGGTAACCTCGCTCATTCATTAGAATCACGTTAGAACTCCAGAGAAAGCGTGTCTCTCTCGGAGTGAGGGCGTTTGCGTAAATCTATAGGTTTTTCAACACCGATGCCAGTTGCTTTGTCTTCTGTAGTCGCCAAGGTGGTTGAGAGTTTAAGCTTGCGGATATTGCAAAGGGTTATTAGATTCATAAGTCACACCAAGTGGTGGGCGATCCACTGAGCAAAGCCGAACTTCTCACATGATGACTTCAAACAAGACACATTACCTTCCAGCATCTGTTGGGGAGACGGGATTTTAAGACACTTGAGTCTCCAGGACAGCAAAGGCACAATGGTGAGTAGCAATAAACCCTGCATTATAATTGAAAAATCTTGACATGTTGCTTAACAACGGGCATATCACAGCTCTTCCTGGCACTTCACACGCCAAAGAACAGCAGCTACTCAGGCCAGGAGAATCGGGTTTTTACATAGTGCAACTTTAATTGGAATCATTTGAGATTTAACACAGCAATGTGGAACTGCGTGGAACAAACTTGGAGCTGGAGGGGGGGTGTGTGTGTGTGTGTTATATTGGCTGTTCAAGGCTGATGCTTCTCTCCCAGCCTTCTTGCATTCCATCCTTTTCCTCTATGTGTGTGGTGTATGAGCATATTCTATGATTTATATGTGGGCATGTAATTGACATTCGCAAGGGGGTTAATTTCCATCTGAAACCAATAATGCTATTAGAGGTTGGGGTTAGGGGGTGGAGGGGGGGCAAGGATGGGGTAGAGAATGGGAGTTTGGGTGCGGATGGGGGTGGGGTTGGTGGGGGGAGAAATAAGTCAGAAGTGCATATCACCGGGAATGAAATGGGTAATCCTCTCCTAGAAGAAAAGGGTCTCATCAACATGTGATCAACTATTAACAGGATGGCTTTGGCAAAGCCATCCACACGTGACAAAACGTAAGGAAGTGGAAGAAACCGTCTAGAGCAATATCAAGTATCACTGAATTAGAGATTTTTTAGCCTTTTCCTCCCGCTGCGCCGGGTGTGTAATTGGGCGAGCGGAGTCCATTCAGCACCTTGGACAGAGCCAACGGATTTGTCCGAGGTGGTGGTACCCTAGGTGGCCTCTCGGCCCCGCAGTGAAGCCAGCTCCGTGTCGCCCTTAAGAAGCGTCTTTTCTGAGGTTCGGCTCACACCGAGATCGGGCTGGAGAGAGTCAGATTTTGGAGCGGAGCGTTTGGAAAGCGAGCCCCAGTTTGGTCCCCTCATTGAGCTCGCTGAAGTTGGCTTCCTAGCGGTGTAGGCTGGAATAGACTCTTGGCAAGCTCCGGGTTGGTATACTGGGTTAACTTTGGGAAATGCAAGTGTTTATCTCCAGGATCTAGCCACCGGGGTGGTGTAAGCCGCAAAGAAGGTAAGCATCGGGGCGGGGACCCCCTGCAACCCCAATTCTTGAGCTATTTTGATACTCAGTCTTCCCGAGAGGACTTGTGGTGAAGGGGAGGAGGTGGAAGGAGAGCATGAGAGGGGGGTTGTTTCCTGGTATTTGCCCAGTTTGGATTGCCCTAGGTGAGAGCCTTGGGGTAAAGCGAGAAGGGGGGTGGGGGGGGGGAAACAGAAATAAAGGGGGAAAAAATGCTCAGTCTTCCTGCGGATATAATGAGTTTAGTTAACTTGGACCTGCATATGTCTGATTCAAATGTAAGATTTCTCTTTTTCTCCCCTTCACCTCCTTCTTTTCCGTTCTTTGCCGGTGTGTGTGTGTGTGTGTGTGTGTGTGTGTACAGTAGATTCATTACTAATTATGAAGCTTTTACACAACATTCGATCCCCTAAATTTTGACTTTGTGCCATTTAGAATCAGGCGGTGGAGGTGGTGTACGGCGAGGGAAGGGGAGGTGGAGGCTGGGGAGGAGGTAGGAGGTAGCGTTAAATCTCCAACACAAAATGAATCAAGGTAATTTCAGCTCTTCTAGTGAGAAGGATTCATTCTCTATGTATCTCTCCCCCCTCCCTTCCTCTCTCTCCCCCTCCCTGCCTCCCTCCCTCCTTCCCGCCCCCCCTCCTTGTACCCCGCCCCCTCCTCCTGCCTCCATCCCTCCATCCCTCCATCCCTCCCTCATTCTATCGCTTCCCCTCCGTCGCCCTCGCTGGATGTTTCTTTCTGGTGGTTCTTTTTTTTTTTTTTTTTTTTCTTTTTTTTTTTTCCTCCCTCCCCACGAGTTTCGGGCGCTGGCTTGGAGGGCTCCCGCTTTCTCAAGGGAAGGGGAGCCGCCGAGACCGCGCTCCGCTCCCCCGCCGGGCCGGATGCCTCACTGAGCCCAGGTCCGAGTCAGTCGGGGTAACTAAGGAGAGGGGGGGCCTCCGCTCGGTGGAAGAAGGTCCCTTCCGGGCCGGGGGAGGGGGCCTGGGCGGCGGCGAGGAGCGCTCGCAGGCCCGCCCGGAGGATGCTCAGGCCGCCCGGCCCCGGCGAGGGGCGCCCCGGGGGCGCGGGGAGCACCTGCGCCGCTGAGCGCCCCCCCCGCCCCACCCCGCCCCCGCCCCGGGGGGCGCCCCGCGATGCCCCAGCCTGCGGCGCGCGGTGCTCGGCCTCTCCCGCGGGAGCCCGGGGCCGCCGCCCTCCCCGCCCCCGCGACCTGCGCCCGCCCCCGGGCCGGACCCTTTGTTCCGGCGGCCGAGCCCGGCTCGGGGCTGGGGCGTCCCGGGCTCCTCCCCCCCGGCTCAGCCCTGCAGTCAGGAGCCGAGGGGGGGGCGGGGAGCGCCGCGACCCCGGCAGTGCCCGGAGGCGGGGGCGGGCCCGGGGGCGCGGGGCCGGGGGCGCGGGGCCGGGCGCGCAGCAGCCGAGGCGGCTCGGAGGCTCCGGGTGCAGCCGCGCTCCCCGCGCGAGCCCCGCGGAGGGAGCAGGAGGGAGGAGGGAGGAGGGAGGACGCCGGGAGGATGGAGGGAGGGCGGGGCGGGGCGGGGCGGGGCGGGGCGGGGCGTGGGGGCGGGGGGATTTCTGATCCGTCTGATGCAATTCCAAGCGTGCTGCAAAGGAACTCCAAGGAGTCCGCATCACCACCGCCACCCACCCTTCCCAGATGGTGCTGTTTTAAATACGGATCTGCAGGGCTGAACGCAGAACTGGGAGATTTATTGCAAAATCCCGAGAAGGGCGGGAGGGGTGCGGAGGGGAGGGAGGGGAGGGGAGGGGAGGGGAGGGGAGGGGAGGGGGAGCGGGTGGACCGGGAACGGATCGGCAGGATTTAAAGGTGCAACGCTTGCTTTTTCCTTTTTCCCCAATCAAGCGGCAACCGGTCGCAATTTTTTTTTTTTTTTTTTTTTTTTTTTTTTTTACCCTGCCTGGATTCTAATTCACCAAGGAAGAGGTGTAAATATTGTGACATTTTGAGGCGGCTTGATGGATGAGAAAAGAATCATCTGTCACTCTAAATTGCAGAGTTCCCTCTCGGCGAGGTGTCTTGCTCGCGAGTACTCCCCGCTGCCTAATACAGTTGCTAGGGCTTCCGAGGGAGGCATCGCTAAGGGAATATTAGCCTTTTAGTCGACTTGCCAATTTATCTGACAGGCGACCCGAGAAAATTGTAGATTCCGCGTCTCTGGGAGACCAGGAGGGGGAAATGCTTAACAGCCTCATGCTTGTAACCTCGAGATCATTAAGCACTTAAACCTGCAAAGTGTCACGTCATCCTCTGTCACAGACACACACGTCCTCGACTTAGGAGGTAAAATGGTTTCGCCTAGGGCGCCGCGGAGACGAAGGTCCCTTTAAGGATGGTGCATCCTGCTAGTCACTGTTGATGTGTATTTACATAGAGCGTCTCAGCAGGAAGGCAAGAAATTTCAATTGTCCGGTTTGCAATCAGAAGGAAGATTAGAAGGTGATACAGAGAGAGAGAGAGAGCAAGGAAGAGGGGGGGAGCTCTTTTTAACCCTAAAAACCAGCAACCTTCTAGCCTACTTTTGGACCCCTGGTCTTGCATATTAATATTTCCGTGTGTGAGATGTTCGCTTGGTCTAGCTCCCCCAATGGAATATATCAGTATTGATTCAGATGAAAATATATTCATCCTGCCTGTAGCTTTTTCAGTGTCATTGATAGTAAGACCTACAACACAGCAATTTTTGCAGGATAGGAAGAAAAAAAATGTCTGAAAGGGTTTTGCAAACTGGGAAGCAGACGCTCTCCGCAAATGGGAGCTGTCACTATTTTACATTCTCTTTACGTACAGCACTTTCATTGAATGGAATCAGGGTGCTAATTATTTTTAGATGATCGTTAAATTTGTATGGTTAAGGCAGGAATAGGGATTGTACAAGCAAGATTTTTGCTGGCTTACAAAACAGTATTTGTTAATTGCCTACCAGTGTGAGTCGGAAAGAAGGCCTTGAAAAGATACCAAAATCAACGTACGTAAACTTCGTTTATTTGCCAGCCTCTTTTCCTATCAAGTCGCTAATCTAAATTTTTAATAAGAGGAGAAGCTGGTGAATCTAGTTTCTTTTCTTTTCCTGGCCTGTCCTCTAGGGGAAGCGTTAGTAAGAAACAAAATCCCCAAATCAGTCAATGTGCGAGGCAAGGCCTGGATGATGACCACTAAATAGATAATCGGCCACAAAAACCAGCACATGGAAATGAAGAAAAGCCAGCATGGAGGCATTGCCGGAAAAGAATTTTTATTTTTAATTCTATGATTTGGGGACCAGGCTCCAACTTGCTCAAATAGCATTCACCAGATCAAATTGCTTACAATCTGTCAGTTAAAATGATGTCTCACTGAACATATTTTTTATTCAATATACTTCTACCAAAGGCCAGCAAAGCTATTCTTTGCTTTTGATTAGGGCAAACTATTTAAATGATTCTAATGAATACCAACTGATATCATCTGGTTTTAAAATTCTGCTTAAAACTAAATTTTTTTTTTCTGAAAAGCACTGACTTGCCAGAAAAATATCTATTTTGGTAGCTTTCTTTTCACTCTATGGATAATTTAATGAGTTGCCTATTTTAATTTTACAACTGCTACCTCAGAAGTAACTCAAATTATCTTTCTTTGGCTCGTGTCTTTCCCTGCTGATCTGCTACTGCTGTGTGTGCGTGCGTGTGTGCGTGTGCGTGTGTAGGGGCATGTTTGTCTCTGTGTCTTTGCTGGTGTCATTAACAAGCGGGGCTCTCTTGAGTTGACACGACACAATCCACGTAAAGAACAGAGTGTGGTACTTAATAAAGATAAATAGTAACACCTAGTGAGAGCATACCACTATTGAATCCTATGGAAATGGGGAGGGGGGGTTGCCTGTAAAGGCAGAAAGACTGAATTCTTCAACAATAAAAAGAAAATTTCCTTCCCCCTTTGACTTAAGAGTGATCATACTTTCAACAATTTGAAATCTCTCTCTTTCTTTTCTTTTACTTTGGAAGTTAAAGCTACTGCTTTAACAAGTGTGTCTTGAGGAAGATACACATGTTCCCTGAAGACTAATACCCCAAAACAGCATGATGCAAAGGTCAGAATGTTAAATTCTTTGTCCCTGCCTCCATTTTCATTTGGCAATTTGGGGAGTGTTCATTCTGAGTTTTTAAAAATGTAGGCAGACTTTCTTACTTTTTTTTCTTTTTTCCTAACATTCTAAAGGAGTCCTAGAAAGAATTCTGCTATAATGCAGACTTTATTTGTATTTCCTGATAATAGTATTTTGTAGGCATGTAGTGCTTTGATAGCTTTTTACCTTATTCCTTATTTGATCTCTTTGGCATTTGTGTCGGGTAGGAATTAGCAGTCACCTTTTTACAGATGAGGAAATTCAGATTCAGAGTTGTCCAGGACCACGCTGCTGGTAAGAGGTGAAGACTGACTCAGTCTATTTCTTCAAATTTCACGGATCATGCTTGTTCCTCTCCAGACGGTGCCACCTCAAATCCCACTTAGGCATCTGAGGGAACTGTATGTGTTATCTTTCTCCTATTTTGATTTCTTTGATAAAAAAAAAAAAAGTATTTACAAACAGTTCACCGAATTCTATGACCTTGCCTTTCTAAGCCACTTCAATCTCCTGCAATTGGAGACTCAAAGGAAGGAATCTTCCTGTACCTGACATACCATCTAAGGCACAGTCTCTAAGTCCCCAAAAAAACAACACAGAAAATAGGAAGAGCCAAAGCCAAGAATCATTTTGCTTTTCTAGTGAGTCATAGAATCCAAGGGCTGGGAAGGTTCTCAGAGGTCACTTATCCCAACCCATATCTGATGCTTGAATTCATACTGACTTGTTTTCTTCCAAGCCTCTGGAATTTCATCCCAGCTTTCAATTCCTGGGATCTTGCTTGTCTTGGTAGATACCCTGATACTTACGGGATCATGAACTTGACCGGCCGCTTCCTACTTTGCCCAAAAGGTATACTTTCTAGATGCTAAGATTCATATTTCTATGCAATAAGCATTAACTTACAAGCTGAAGATTCAGCAATAAGGAAGACTAAATGGCACCTATCTTGGTGGAGCTTATAGGTTAGAGACATGACTCGTCCTTTAATTTCCTCCAATCTCCAGAAGGGGACAAACTGCTGGAATCTTACCTTTTTCAAGAGAACACAGTGAACCAAATTAAAAGTCTGAGTTCAAGCTTCCCTCCCAACTAGTTGTCAGGAGCTGAAAAAAAATCCATTAGTCCCTCAGCATCTCTATTTCCTCACACATAAGACAAGGAAGATGTTCTCAAGATAAACTCTCAATTCCATGTTAGCTCCAAGTTTGAGTGATACAACAGATAACTCCTCCTTGGCGGAAGGTAGGGCCTAAGTCACCCTAACCTTTGATGATTTATAATTTGGGGTGCCACCAGGTTTTTAACTTGTTTGTTAGGAAGCACATTATGAGAAGTCAAGGCAACTTATTTAAACCCCATATAGAAGGAATCTAGATGTTGAACCTGTGGTTTTCTAAGAAATGACGAACTGAGAGAGTTTTAATTTGAACAATGATCCCAAACTCCTGCAGATTATTTTTCAAATGTATGGGATGATGAGAGAGACTCACTATCAAATTAATTGCTCATCTTCTTTGTGCAAGCATAAGTTCTAATTTTTCAGGTCATTTCCTTTTGAAATCAGAGATATTACATCCTGAAATTGTCTGGGCCTCATGAATAATGCATTATATATACATGATAATAGATAATTAGATGGACCAACCAGGAAAAACATGAAAGGGAGCTGGAAGCTCAAGGATTGCAGAAGGTGTGTGGGCATTTTGACATCCAGGAAATGCTATAGATCTGTCCTTAGCTAACTCAGCCTGGTGGAGATAATTAAGAAAAAATGTGGGTGTAGAAAGGCTGCAAGCCATTCCCTGGGATTGGCTAGCTTGCTGCAGTAGTTCAAAAACAATTGGCACAGCCACCCACACTGGACATGATTGCCCTTTGATGAGGCAGCTATTGACTTTTATAAAGATGCCATATTTAAAATAACTTCTGATGCACTACGGATGACAGATATCATTCTTGAATTCTATTTTGGACAAATGGCAAAATATATTCCAAAGTATTAATTTAAAAATTAAAAAAAAAAAAACCTTTAAAATCTCGTTTCTAAAAACCAGCAGTTTAGCAACATGTGACCTCTGAATTTAGCAGTAAAGTCTGAAGCTAGGAGAAACATGCGGTCTATGTGAGACATTTTGACCAGTTGCAAGCATTTTCTGGACCACCACAGGAATTTAAAAGTACTTTGCCGATGTTTTTAACCCTTGAGTAAAGGTTAAATGCACCAAAATACTCCTCACGCCGAGAAAGAGAAATCCAATCAATTGCCCTCAACAGCAGAAGAAAATAATCTGCGATCTTTGTGCTCGGAGGACATCGAAGGGCATGTTATAATGTTAGGGAATCTAGAAATTCCTTCAGAATCTGCAGGGTCCCACACTTATCAGCACTAGAAGAAGTTGCAATTGAGTTTATCTTATCTCCAGCTTCAAGGAAAATACCAACTACCCACTCCCTAGGTAATAAGGCGACCTGTGGGAAGAAATACTCAAATTGGGTGATTATGGAAAGGTTCCATACATACCTAAAGCCTTTCCAATGGGACACTGCAGGGTGAGTGACTAGAAAGGAGAAACGTGAACATGAAGAAAATTGAGCAGAAAAAAATAAAAAGCCAAAGTAGGATCACTATTAAAAGAGAGATTCTAGAAGTAACCCCTCTGCGTATCCCCTAAAGCCATTTGTTGAGATTGGTCTGCACCATCCATGCTCCTTATTCTGGTTACTTTGGTGGGAAACCCATTTCTTCTGCTTTTACCAGATTCCTTCACTAAGGGCTACTTTCTTCCCAGCAAATTCCATAATCAATAGTTGAAAATGGGCTTGTTGTTTCTCCTTGGAGTATGTTGGATTAGCATGAGCTCTGTAACCACTCTTGGCCCATGGACTCCACTCTTGGCAGTCTGGTCAAGCCTATCAACCCTTCTCAAAATAATGGTTCTAAGTAAATAAAGAACTATAAGATTGCAAAGGAAGCCAATTATATTTAATAGTCATGAAAATATTAAAAAAAACAGTATATTGTGTGATATGGTAACGTGTGCTTTTTTAATGCACGAAATAAGATCTAACAGTATGTCAACACTGACGTTTTGCAGTGGTGATTAAGCATCAACGTCTTTTGAGATGTCTGTAACAAGTGACAAGCGATAGGAAGGTGTCT
The DNA here is from genome assembly GCF_011100685.1 of Canis lupus familiaris. Classification (NCBI taxonomy): domain Eukaryota; kingdom Metazoa; phylum Chordata; class Mammalia; order Carnivora; family Canidae; genus Canis; species Canis lupus. The sequence continues at coordinate 49,126,200 of NC_049242.1, read as the reverse complement.
GTGATTTCTATTGGTGGCCAAGTCTGCAAATACTACTCTGTAGCATTTCACAAAGCTATTTGACAACACGACACTTGTTGGCGGGTGCTTATGAACATAGTGTAGACTCAGAAATGCTAATCTAGCCTCTTGCTGTCTGCCAGTATTAGCCATTGAGTTTTCCTCCCTGGCAGAAGGAAACTGGCATTTGGGGAAAACTTTTAAAATATACTTTTACCATTCAACAAGTTGCCAAGTGGAGAAGGAACCAAGTGATGGCGTGGCTAGGGGTATGGTGACGTGTTTCTATTGATTGAGCTTGCTGTCATTCTAATGTTTATCCTTAGTACCACCAGCACTACCCCCACTGCCCTAGAAATCCACTACTGTATTGAAAAAGAGACAAAGTTCACACTCTGGTCACTAACTCAATGCACATTGCCTTGGACACCTTGTGTGACTTCACTAACCTCAACAAACTGTAGACTTCATTTTGTCACTACCGTCCTCTGGGAACTATATGCACATTATGATGGGATGAGATAACATTTATTTTGCATTTATTCAGTGCTAAATTCTTTGCTTTGCATTTGAATATACTGTTTAACCCTCAAAGCGACTCTCTGAGATGGATTATATTCTAATGGTACAAATAAGGAAAGTGGAGCTCAGAGAGTTTCAGTGATTTACCCAAAATTACACAGCCAATCTTAAGTGGAAAAGCTAAAATTAAAACCTAAAGGTTTTCTGGTTCCAAAGTCCATTGTAAAATCATGTCTCCCTATCTCATAGCTACCACCCAGATTTGATATGCGTCTCGCATTTTCGGGTTTGCACATACATTTCATCAAGAGATCTTGCCAAACCCTTTGAGATGGCTGAGAATCTCAAAACTGGTTGCCGCAAATGCTGGTCCAGAATTATATTGAATCTCTGCCAACGAATGAAAGACTTTCAAACTACTCATTGTCACCTATCCTCTTTGGAGTCCCATTCTCGCAGTCACAAAATGGAGACAGGGACAATACTTAGGGTTTTGAGCGGATCCAACCAATTAGCAATAACATCGAAATTTCTTGAGTTCCCTGTGGTGAGCATTCTACATTTCCACAGTTAACTGAATCCTCACAACCATTTTAGGATTATTCCGATTTTAAAGATAAGGAAACTGAGGCATCCATTAATTAAAGAACTATCCAAAATTTGCATAGCCACTAAGTGGCAAAGCTCGGCTCAAACCCAGGTCAGCCTCATCCCAAAGCCTTTTCTTTTACTTGGTAAACTAATCTGTAAATCCTTTAGCTGTTATTATCACAATTGTTGTCATGTTTAAAACACTAGCAAGAAAGAGAATTTCCAGAAATAAGTATATCATCACTGAAGAGAGAGATGAGTATCTGGAACTCTTCACCTGCCTGTTCTTCCTTCCACTTACTTTAGTTTATTAACCCAATGGATGATGTCTAATTCCTTTCTTAACTTGTTCAGGGCAGCTCCAACTTAGCTGGCTTCTGAGAGTTATTGAGTAAGAAACGTTGTAAATTGTTTAGATTAGGACTTAGTGTGTTTAGAAGCCATTTCATAAATTTGCCTTTTCAAACTGTTAGTGGCTCTCGCGCTGCAGATGCTGTGAGAGGCACACCCTCTCCAACAACACAGTGGATGACAAACCTCCAAAGCTAACATGTTGTTTACAGATACGGAGAAGAGAAGGATGGACAAGCACAATCCTGAATGTAATTACAAGGCTTACAGCCCCTGTTAGGGACTAAAATGTTTATTGGCTTTCCTTGTGCAATTCAATGTTCTTCCTCCAAAGGCTCCAGTCCAAACTTGGAATTTCTCTGGGAATCGCATCTCATTTGGGAGAATGCCAAAACTTGGTGTTTGGGTCCGTTGTGTCTTTGCGCCAACTCAGAACTCGAGCATCAGCTCTAGAAATAAGCTGGGAGATGGTCCAGGTAAGGGAGTCATACCTGGACTTGGGCATCTTCCTGACAAAACTCATCCATCTCCCTCCTGAAAAGCAACTCCTAGAAAGATGTGGCTTTCAGTGAGGGCCCGGAGGCAGACTGGTAAGTCTTGGTAGCACGAGTCAGTGGTGTTTGCAGAGCTGCCGAAGTTATGTAGGGAATCAAAGATGGGGAGACCCCCTCCTGCCTCCGCTCAGATGTGTGCAAGACAGGATGGCCTGAACGCCTAACGTGTTTGTTATGTCCTGGAGCTCAGAAACCATTCCGGCAGGAAAGGATGATCTTAAAGAACACGTTAACCTATGAAAACATCCACCGAAAGCCTTGTCAGAGGTAACTGCGTGCTATAAAGGATAGAAGACTGTGAACTCTAACCTTGGCTCAGGGCTCTAACTTTAGGGGAAATAATGATCCGAGTTTCAAGCTTAGTTTACCAAATGATATACAGTTCCTGGAAGGAGTCTAAATGTAGGGGGAAGGAAGTATCTTAACGATGATTTAGGTCACAGGTACCTCCAGTGCACTGAAGTCACCTGAATCATTTGTTCTTTCTGGGCTACCGTCTGAATGCGCTGCCCGCAGGCCTTAAAATTGCCTGTGACAATGATAGTTCTATTTTCCAAGAATAAAAACATAAGAAAACAATGGATAGCCTAAGTTTATATATAGCTTAATTACTAAAATAGAAACACGATTAACAAGATGTTGACAGCCTGCCAATAAGACATTAGTAATTTTAAATCGATAGGACAAAACTAATTACATTTACATTTTTTTTCAACACTCCACAGTTACTTTACAATGATTGAGACACTAGCTAAGGCAAGATGAATTGAAACCTCAAGTTTTCATTGATTCCTATATTTCTTATCTGAGATTTGACAAAACAGCTTTCTTTGGTTTCCAGTGACAATCTTTGTAGCTTCCTCCCCACTCTGCCTACGAAAACAAAACAAAACAAAAAATTGATTATTTCCCTTAAAATGATCAAAATAGAGGGGAATTCTAATATTAAATTTATTTATTAAAATCCCTAGTCTTAAAAATGATAGGAAATGTTTGCTAATTTAAACTTTATATTTTTTAACCCACATCATTTTCCAAAGAAATATTCTTTTTTTTTTCTTTTTCTTTTTCTTTCTTTTTTCTTTTTCTTTTTCTTTTTTTTTTTTTTTTTTTGGTAAGCTCTACACCCAACATGGGTCTTAAACTCATGACTGCAAGATCAAGAGTTGCATGTTCCACTAAGCCAGCCAGGTGCTCCTCAAAGAAATACTCTTTAAAGCTGTTTCTTTATTCTTCATATAACATCCACACACATAATCCCAGTTTTGTGATTAGTTTCTATTATTAAGTACTCTGAAGTTGTGCTCTTATAGAGACCAAGTAATTGAAGGGTAAATTAGATATTTATAAGTTGTTCCTAAAAATGACAAATGCAATTATATAAACAAATATCAACAATATGAGTTCTCAAAAACACAATAACAAAAAGTAATATTAAACATGTCAATTAGCCAAGCAAATAGTCAAGAATATGTCAAACTTCTATATATTTTTTGAGACAAATTGGCATCATGTAGGTTAGCACGATTCTTTTTTATGGAATTCAACTTATTTTTACTCACTTTAATTAGTTTTTGTGTGCAGATAAAATGGAAGGCAATGGAAATTTGGCTTGCAAAGTAGTTCTAAGATGATCTACATCCACAATCTGGTTGTAATGCCATAAGAATATGTTTATTATGTGAGAATGGTAATTCAAATTAGCATTCAGTATAGACATAAAGCAATGAGCAATGCAAGCTAACTTGAGTTATTTATCCTGGGAACTTTTTCTTTTTTTAAATTAAAAAGGTCAGAATATATAATAGTATTGGCTCATTCTTCCCAAGTACTCCAGGAAAACATGTCTATGGAAATAAAAGATCCTCAATGCTAAACATTTTCCTGCATTTGGGAGAGGCATGAAATTTGGTACCAAAGTGTTGGGTCTTCATTTTTCTAATTCAGCATCGAGGCTGTCTCGAGGAAAGCTGACTGTGGTCTGAATTTGCATCCCAGAAATATATTTAATTTGTATCATGGAATCAACGTCTGACTTCCAAAATTGGATACCTAGCCATGTATCCCCCTACCTCACACACATCACCCACCTTTCCCAGGTCATAACCACTGCCCAAGCAGAGAAAAATAGGTATATATAGCAATGACTAGAGGAAGAAAAATCAAGTAAAGAGTCTTGGAATTTAAACGTGTAGCTCTGCTTTCCCCCATTCGTTCCCCATTCTATCCCATCTCTCTGTCCTCGACTTTCATGAAACATTGTATTTGTCCTGTCCATCTGCATCAGCATCACCCTCTCTTAGATCCAACTAGACTTACCACTCATGGGGCCCTGCACTGATGGACTGAGGTTTCAGAAGTGCCTACTTACCGCAAACACTCCTAGTAGTCTTCGTTAGGTCACAGAGTCCCTGGGCAACTTCTCGAAATTATATTATGAAGGGGAAATAAGTGCCCTCCTTTCCTATTCAGTTTCTTTTTAGTGTTGATTTCATTCCATGGCTGGCCTCATTTCTCAGGACTAGTAAGTTGAGTTTGTAGTCACCACAGAATGCCCTAAATATGCCCTAAAGAGACAACCATGAGTAGTGGGAACGGTATTTCCGCTGATCCCATGCTCTTCATCTGGGCTATAAAGAATGAAGAGGCCCCAAATATTTGATTGTGAGGTCATAACAGACATATAAATGACAAGAGAAGTGATCATTTAAATGTGATTCTGGGAATCATGTAGATTAGCATGATGCTTTTGTATGGACTTCAATTTAGTTTTACTCTCTTCTAACGAGGCTTTATACGCAGACAAAATGAAAAGATATGGTTCAAATTAGGAGAAAGTTGAAGCTTTAAAAGTAGTGCAGTGTTTTGTAGTCCTTACCTTCTGAGAGAAATTACATCAAAATAAACCCCTGAGAATATGTAAGCACAATCCCACTTGAACAGATAAAGGTTCACAACTTGGGATATTAAGCGGAGTATAGAAAAATCACTTGTTCTTAAACAATTTTTTTTTTGAGAAGAAAAGAAATAAAAGCTAAATGTCCTGTTCAAGGCCTATCTCTTTTGCAAAGTGCTTTGTCTAAAAACTAAGGACAGAAGACACAGCTCTGGCATGAAGGCTCATCTTTTTTATGAAACAAACCACTTCTGTCTCTAAGTTGCGAGGGAAGGATTTGTCAATCTGATTGAATCTCCCCTTTAGTTTTTCCCAACAGCTGTGTTCAGATAATTCATGACTCCCATGTTTCCTGAGCCCTGGATAATTTCACACACATGTCTAGTACGGGGCTCTACATTTTCAGAAGAATATGGAGATCTTGGAGGAGTTCCAGAGTAGACCCAGGGAAATGATTAATGGGTTGGAAGTTGGAGTTTATGAAGAAAGGTTGTGAGATCTGATTTCTTGCTATGAGAAAAGTCCGAGTGGTGACTTAATAACACAAGGAAGTTAGTGAGCAGCTGTTCTCCATCTTCACTAAGGTTAGATGAAGTAAAATGAGATATAAATTGCAACAAGAACAAAATTGTGTTGTAAGTTGGAACTTCCAAGCCCTAGAATTGCTGGATCCTTAGGAAGGTCTTCAGAAGAAGGATGTGGAATCTTCTTCAGTGGTCTGCAATGATAGGCCTAGGAGTGGTGAGGAAGACGAGATAATCTCTTACGATCTCTTCTGGATCCATCGTTTTATAAATCTACCTAATCACTCAGAAAAATGATCTGCCTGGACAATGCCTCATTTCCTTCCTGTCACTACTCGCATCGGTTATCCCTTATCATTTGTCTACCTTCTGTAAAATGCCGTTAACCAAGGGTAACTAGGGCTCTGATCGATCATGATGGGCCCTCCCCGGCTGCTAGGTGCCCTTCCAGCTTTGGGAACAGGTTTCTTGTCCATCACTACTATCCCCTGGCCACTGCCAGCATGCTGGAAGGTCAGTCTTCCCACACACCCATCCTATGACAAGGGAAGACAAAACCCGACATAATTTCCCACCTTTCACTCATTCACAAGTGACCTAGCGGATTAAAAGACAAATCTTATGCTCAAGAATTTGAGTGCCGAAAGACCTGAAATATGTCTTATTCATCTGCCTATAACATACTCCGTAGAGTTGGGGCACACGGTTGGCTCAGTCGGTGGAGTGTGTGACTCTTGAATTCAGGGTTGTGAGTTCGAGCCCTACACTGGATGCAGAGATTACTTTTAAAAATAAAATCTTAAAACAAAACATAGTCTGTAGAGCAATGTGTGGCAGTAGGTATTCAGCAAGTTTTCATCAGTTGAATGAGGGTAACCATGACATGAGGACGGTAAACTGAAGATTAACTGAAGTTGAGAAAGTCAAGAGTTTCAGATAATTCTGTGTGCTAGACAAATCTAAATCTCAACCCTTGCCGCCACATGTGTAGCATTGAAGGTTTTATTCCTACCATCCCTGTGCTATCTGGAGGACTTGGACCAGCAGCCAGCTGCATGTCCCACGCAGGTCCTTGGTCAAAGAGACCATTCAAGATAGTTTCAGAGTCACATAAAAATAGGCCGAATTCCTAGTGTGATTTTATTTTTAATATGACTTTAGGAAGTTCAATGATTACTTTTTTTCTAAATTCTCTTTTTCTCACGTTTCTAACTTTATCCATGAAGAATATAAAATTTAACGGTAGATAATCTCTCACCACCACCATCAAACAGCCTGTGTAGTTAAGTCTCAAAAATAATGTAATCTGTTCCTTACGGTTTGATCCTGAAACGACCTGAAACCCTTTGGTTTAAACTTGCGAGTTCTTCCAGCTCTTCTCCCAATAAAACCAGCAACATACCATAGGCAGCTATCACTGTCAGTTCTAACTCTTGTCTGTCTACAGTCACGGCCCTTTTGATCACACTTAAAGAAACATTACAATGAGTAAACCAATTTATTCTTTACTATTAATTTTTAAATGTTCTCAGGGAAAACCTGGTAACTCACAGGGTTACAAGTTGATGACTCTCATATGTTTGGGGACTAGTCTCAGTTGTTTTATAATGGTTTTGGCGCGGTTTCTCTCGATCCAACTAAATATTATTCCCAGATGGGACTGGTTTTTGACCTCTTTGTTCTATTCTCCTAACTTTGGCCCTTCTAACATTTTCATACTGTGGCTCTTTTCTTTTGTTTGTTTGCCACTAACGGCCATGCCTGGTTGCATAATTACTGTAACAGGTGTTGACCAATTTGGACACATTTGATTATGGCATAGAGCTGTACTTAGGGTTCGTAAGAAGTTTACAGAGAAGAAACACACCTCATATTAAGGTACCGTCTGATGAACAGGAATATTACTTCTCTTTCAAGATTTTTCTCAAAATAGACCTTACTCAATAATTTGTAGGATTAGAGGGGACATACCTGAATGCTGTATTGGGCCTTTGATGTCACGCAGCATGACACTGAAAATACCTTTGCCACTCCGCTAAGCAGGAGAGTTTTCTGTTTACTTATTATTTCCCCTATGCTAATTACTAAGATTTTCAGCAGTTTTTGAGGTCAATTCATTGGATTCTAGACAACTTATTTATTTATTTTGTTGCAAGGAGGATTTAGGGCAGGAGTAACTAGGAAACCTAAATAAACATAATCAAACATAAAATGCTTACAACGATAGTAGAGTTGACCTCAGCCAATTAAAATTATTAATAGAAAAAATACGTCAATGTCAAATCTGAGTCTACCGCCTCTGTCCCCGCTTGGGTAATGAGGATTAGTTTATGTTTCCTGATAAGAATAGATGGGAGTTTGCATTTCTTCCTGACCTTTGTTCTTCTAGAACATTGGGCTAGAATAGAACTGACCCAAAACCAAAAACAAAGATTTTAGGTAATTCAAAATTAATGGGGAAATAGGGAGCATTTTCTTTTCAAGGAGTCAAATCTTTCCTCCTTTGGGTGATTAAGAAAATGTTCAGATCATGAATCTGGAAACTGTTCCTAACATATCAATCACCCGAGAGACTAATGTTTAGAGAGAATCAGAAAGTTGGCTCTACATCCTCAGCATCACCCTTGATCGTAATAGGAAAATAATCTCGTAAAAAGCTTGATCTGGAACCGTCTCCATACGCTACCCGAACTAAACAAATACAAGAATTATTCAGAATTCCATGCCACACACTAGTACAACCTTGGCTTCTTTTAGCTTCATTGTTTTTGAATGCAAGGTGTACTTTTAAGGCAAATAAGCAAGTATCTTAAGTCTCGTCTTTTATTGTTTTGGTAACAGTGGCATCACAAATCAGAACGTTTCAAAATGCTCAGAAATGTCAAGAGGTCTGATTCATCAAAGGGTTTATCTGAATTGGCATTGGTCTTCTTTTATTTCGAAATAGTCCTGCCATTTCTGACTCCTCTGTCTTTTCCTCAGTAAAACTGCACCACACACTGGAAGGTAGAGATACACACATTTATTTGCATAACGTCAAGGGAGAGTAGGAATAAGAACATTGGCCATAGACCACGATCAGAGTCTCGGAAACGAGAACACTTTTTCCTTCAGCAAAAATGCTGATGTGGCAACGTGGATTGGGCAGGTAGAGGATTCGCCATAACTTCCCAGTGAGCAGCACCGGGAATGCTAAGATTCTTGACTTTGGGTAGGTATTCCTCCCCCCCCCCCCCCCCCCCCCCGCAGGAAGTAAATTACAATTGAGCTTAAAAACCTGAGGAAGTAGCTCATTTTCAAGCAAATTTAAAGTTGGAAAGTAAGCATGGGTTTGAAATTAGCGTAAAGTTATTTTTTCAAAGTTTAGGGTAGGATTCCTGCAGTACTTTAGAAGGCAGTACACGATTTGTGTGTACGCGTGTGTGTTTAATTTACGAATCTAGTCTCTTAAAATGTTTTGCAGAATTAAAAGAAACTGTGTCTGCATTCAGCCTCCACCCCAGGTAATCCATACAGGGGTTCTCTGGGTTGGCCCAGCCCAGCCTCATGCCCCCTGACATTGATTGCTTGTGGCTCGCCTGCCAGTTCCACGCGCATGACACACCTCGCCCTCAACTTCATCATCTGGGGTGCAGGGTACTTGGTTCGGGTCATGTTTCCTGTCAAGTTGATAGAGGTGCAAAGCTAACTGTGTGACACTCGAAGAACGTGCTTTTTTCCCCCTTTTTTAAACAATTTGACTATTCAGTCCAACAATTTGCGGACTCCTCCTGACAGCACTTCCACTAAGGGACAGAGAGCTTTGTCTGTTTTGAGGGACGGGGAGGCGGGGGTATTTCCAGCCAGAGTTCCCGAGTTCATTCAAGCCTTGTCTCTGGCATTTATTTAGCTGTGCGGATTTGGATTTGGGCAAACTGTTTCGTGGCACTGAGCCTCAGGTTCTTCGCTTATAAAATAATAACCGCTTCTGTCACTAGTCTTTGGACGCTCTAAAACAGCTGATGTAAGTGAACTCATTTTGTCAACTGCAAACCCTTAGATATAATATTATTACATACTGGGTTCAACACCGCATTCTTGATGACCACAAGAGGGTCCAGGAAAGGAAACTGTTTATAAATCTTCCCCTTTCCCCAAATTAATGCGAGAGTGTTTAGGGAAATTCTTGCAGCAAGGAGTCTTAGCAATTAGTGGGCCAGATCCCTTTGAGATTAGAGAAGAATGCACAGACTCATAAAGCTGCCTACCAAATGGGGGGGGGGGGATTCCTCTGACACCCACTGATTCATCCCTTGAGGGTTTCTCAGAGGGTGACCTCGGGTTTTCTGCATCTGGAATCCCCGAGGTGCTGGTTGCAATGCTCATTCCTAGACCCGGCCCCACCCCTCCTAAAAATCACCAATTTAGGAGGGGAACCAGCGCTTCAGCTGCACCCAGAGGACCTTCGTGAGCCCGCGGGAGGTCCGGGAGGTCCGGGAGGTCCGGGCCCTCCGTCTGTGTTTTGAGGTCCTTCCCAGCAGCTGCCAATCGGCTGAACTGACGGGAGGAGGACTGAGCTTTAGGACGGGAACCGAGGTGGAGGGTTGGCCGCGGTCGTCCCCGGGGGCCTCGCCCGCGAAGTTCTGCGTGCGGGTGCGGCCGCCTGCGCCCCGGGGCTGCCCCGCGCCGGGGGGAGGGGAGGGGAGGGGAGGGGAGGGGAGGGCGCGGGGGGGGGCGGGGGGGGGGGCGCGGGGGGGCGCAGGGCGCGCGGGGACGGGGCTGCGCCGCCGGCGTGGCGGCCCGGGATGGGGCAGCGAAGGCGCGGGGCGCGCGCGCGTGCAAGTTTGCTTGGGGGGCGGGGCGCGGACAGCCCTGCAGAGCGGCGCGGTGCCCCGCGACGGACCCTCCTAATAAAAAAAAGATGGATCGCTCTGAACGCGCTCGCTTCTGATTCTGCTAATTCGCGCACCGGCGTGTCTCTTTCGAGGCAGCGCAGGTGTCCTGTGACCCGCGCCAGGCCCGGGCCCGCTCGCGCCCCGACTTCCCCCGGCCGGCGGGCGCGCGGACACCCGGAGACGGGCCGCGGCGGCCGGGACTCGGCGGCCGGGACCCCGCGAGCCGCCGCCTTGATGCCCGCGTGGACGAGCGGCGGCGGCCAAGGTGGGTCCCGCTACCTGCGGCTCCGCGCGCGAACCCGGGCCGCGCCGCCTCCCCGCCTCCCTGCGCGCCGGCGTCGGCGGGTCCGCGGGGCGGGGGCGGGGGCGGGGGCGGGAGGGGCGCGGGGGGCGGGGGCGGGGGCGGGAGGGGCGCGGGGGGCATCTCGCCGCCCACCCGGCTGCGGGGCTGCGAAGGGCCGGGGCGCGCGGCAGGCGGGCACGACCCCGGCCCGGCCCCTCCCCTCCCCTCCCCGCTGCGGGGGCGGGGGGCGCGGGAGCCCGGGGCCGAGCCCGCGCCGCGGAAAGGCGCGCCGTCCCCTTTAAGCGTCCGCCCCGCACGGGAGTCGGCGGCGGGGCGGGGCGGGGCGGGGCGGGGCGGGGCGGGGCGGGGCGGGCGGGCGGGGGCGGCGCCGCTGGACCAATCGGCGCCCGCCCGAGGAGCTAAATCCCGAGCGGCGGAGCGGGCGGCGCAGGCTGGAGCTCCCGGCCCCGCGCCCGCGCCCCGCGTGGATGAGACGCCCGCACGGCGGCTGCGAGCGCTGCTGCGGGGCCGGCGGCCGGCGGGGCCCACGGGGGCCGGGGCTGCGCGCGGGGGCCAGGAGCCGGGCGACGATGTGACCCCGCCGGGGACCCGCGGGCTGCGAGTGGGCCCCGAGGTAGGCGACGGGCGGGCGCCGCGGGCCGCGGGAAAGTTGGCCGGGGGGCCCCCAAGTTGCGGGAGGACGCGGGAGCCGCCTTCGTCGCCGCCGCGGCCGGGACCCCACCCGGAGGCCGCGGAGTGGGGCCGCAGCCCGGCGGGACCCGGAGCCCTGCCCTCCCCTCCCCTCCCCTCCCCTCCCCTCCCCGGGCGCGGGCGCGGGCGGGCGGGCGGGCGGGCGCGGGGGTCCGGGACACCGGTGCCTCCCGGGAGCCGGCCGGGACCCCGCGCCCCCCGCGCCCCCCGCGCCCCCCGCGCCCCGGGGCTGCAGCCGGGCCCCGCGCCACCACCTGCGCCCCACGGGCTGCCCCGCGCGGATCTCGGGGTCCCCGTCCCAGGCCTCCAGCCGGGCCGCCCCCTGCGCCCCACGGGCTGCCCCGCGCGGATCTGGGGGTCCCCCCGCTCCCGCTGCCCCGGGGCTCCGGCCCGGCCGCCCCCTGCGCCCCCCGGGCCGCCCCGCGCGGATCTCGGGGTCCCCGCCCTCCGGGCTGCAGCCGCGCCGCCCCCTGCGCCCCCTGCGCCCCCCGGGCTGCCCCGCGCCGGTCCGTGCCCGTCGGAAAACTTGAGCTCCTCCCGCGGCTGCGGCTGCGCCCGCGCTGCCCCGCCCCGCGCCTCCCGGAGCACCTTGCGGGGCGCGCAGGCCTGGGAACCGGACGGGGCGTCCCGACGGGGTGGGGGGGGCTTCGGGGACGCCCAGGCGGGAGGAGCGGACGGGTGGGCTGTGCCCGGGCGACCGAGCCAGGCCTGGGGGCGGCGGGCGGGCGGGGACGCAGGCCTGGGGGGCGCGGCGGCCGGAGGATGCGCGCGGGGCGGGGGCCGAGGAGGAGGATGCGCGCGGGGCGCGGGGCGCGGGGGGCACGGGCGGGGACGGAGGCCTGGGGGGCGGGCCGGGGACCGAGGATGCCCGCGGGCCGCAGGGGGGGCCGGGCCGGGGCAGCGCCGGGGACGGAGGCCTGGGGGGCGGGCCGGGGACCGAGGATGCCGGAGGATGCCGGCGGGGCGCGGGGCGCGGGGCGCGGGGCGGAGGGGGCCGGCGCTCGGGGCTAGGGAAGGCCGGGGGCGCCCTCTGCCGGCCGAGCTCCCCGAGCAGCCGCTGGAGCCGGGGGGCGGGGGGGGGGGGCGGGCTGGCTCTTCGCGACCCCTGCGGGCGCCGGGGGACACCTGTTGAGGATGCTGCTGGCTCCCGACCCGACCCGACCCGACCCGGACGCGCGTGGCTCGTGGCCCCTGTCGGGCGCCCCGCGCGGGGGTCACGAGGGCCGAGGGTGGGCGGCGGGTTAGGGCCCCCAGGGCTCGTTTCGCGGACCTCCGGGTCCCTGACCCTTACTGCCCGATGTCAGGGGGAGCCAGGGGGCAGTTTTTGGACAAGAATGTAGGAATGTCCGTGGCCAGAAGCAAAGAAAATCCTATTTCTGGATGTTTATTAATGCCCCCAGTGCAATTATGTTTTAAAGCAAACCGGTGTCTAATTGGGAATATTGTTGTTGTTTCTGAAATGCATAAAAACGTGGTAGGCTATTAAGTAAGATCTTCACACTGGCTCTGCTTCCTGGAAAATGCTCCTTCTCTATTTTTACCCAGAGATTTATGAGTCTATGTGTTTATTATAAGGTTAAAAGCCATTTTGGTTCTATACCTTTTTTTTTTTTTTCTTTACAGTTTTACTTACTGGGGTATACTTACAGACTTCATCTGACCATGGGAACCCTCCATGGTTACCTCCTGCAAAACACTATCACTTTCAAGTTGAAGTTTCTGAGATAACGGCTTGCGGTGCTCCATGTTGTTACCCGTAGTAGATCTCATCACACGTTGTCACACGTTGCACCGAGAGTGCAAAGTTTTGGCCCAGGGACCTGCACCCCTTTAAGACACTCCTTAACTCCTGTTCCCTGTTTCTACAAACACCTTATGATTTTTCTCTCGTGAAGTTCACCTCTGGGTTAGCAGCAGAGGTGAGAGAAAGGAAAGAGACACTTGTTGAAACGTAACCGTGACTTTTCCTGGAATTTAAAACATGTTGGTCACCATGACTGGAATTCCAGGGCCATAAGGTCGTTGTCTTTTTTTCTTTGATGTTATTTTGCAAAATGTGATTAAAAAAAAAATGTTGGTAAATACAGACTGGTAATGAGTATTTTGATAGGAGAATTGTTATGTAGGTAGTGCTATTTTAAGTTATTACAGAACGTTTTCTATTTATAAATGATATAAGCAGAAAGAAATTATTTCCAGATAAACAAGACTTACGTACATGTTTTGAAGCACTAGAACATTGCATCCACACTTAGACATCACATTTTTTTTTAAAAGCAAAATAACAGCGTGATTTTCCACATGCCTTTGGAGCCATTCATAGCCCATTCAGAACTGAATTAGTAACTGGAAATCATGTTTATTTTAAGGTGATATGTAAGGTTATTTAAGGTATAAAGTAGGTCAACATTTTAAGCATCCACGGAATAAAGCATTAAGGAAATCTCTTTTAGGATGTCTTTTCAATAAGTGTAACTTTTACTTTCGAATGAGAGGAACCAAGAAAATGATCCTTTGCCTAAAAAGCAAATGATTCATTTATACTAAGTGAATGAATTGTCTAAAGCTCCTAATGGCCAGAGTGGTGGGGTGGGGAGGTGCTGGGATATTGCTGGTTCATTGTGATTTACCAGGAGGGGGGGAAATCCTGTAAATGCAAATTTCTAAAATCCTGGCTTCAAGTCTTTTGGTTTCCTGTTAATAGGGGCACCATTAGAATGTAAGCTATTCCCTTCTTCCTGGAATCTTACTTTTCAGTAGTCAAAAATGCAGATGATTGATAATCCCATTTCTTTCAAACATAAATAGCTCTGGCTTGTAGCTCAGCACACACAGCAAGCTGGGCACGCCCACCCGATATAGCAGAGAGCTCTGTTAACATTTTTTTTTTTTTTTTTACCTTTGTCTTTAAAATGTTCTGTAACTATCCCCCTGCCCCCAGACCTCCCTTCACACGGCACCCAGAGCTTCATGCTCTATATCCAGGTAGAGTCACGGCCAGCAGCTTTGGGTCTCAGTCACGGGCTTACTCCTCAACCAAGCTTCAGGAATATTGGAGATGTACACAGTGGAAAGGTCATGTGCACGCAGTTCATTAGCATTTTAAGATCTAGGCAGTTAGTCCCAGAGTAGAGAGAACAATTTTCGACTTTGTGAATGAAAGCAGAGAGCATGGAAATTGTATGATTGCTAAACTCTGAGCATCTTTTAGAATGAAAGGCACTCCCATTTCGATGCCTATAATACCAAATTTATTTTAATGGTTGAAACATCCTTTTCAACTGCCATCTCCCAGTATGGAAGATTGCAATTTGTGTGAGGGGGCCAGCTCAGCCAAATGCAAGTGAATATGTCCCTTTAATAGGGTAATTGCTAACTTTTCTCAACTTGTTTTCAAACGATTGTTATGGAGCACTCAGTTTCCACTAATTGCAAAATTGCTGCTTAATTGAAGGACTCTCAGCCATCGAGAGCAGCCATTCAGCCTCTGGCAAGCTCTGTAATCTCAAGCTGTGAATTGCATTTTAAAGAGGAATGGAGAAGAGAATTCAGGGGGAATTCTAGGTTTTACTGCTGGCTGCTCAGTGGAGGAAGAAGGCATTTGAACAAGAATCACATTAAGTTGCGTTGTGATAAATTGTCTTTACTAGGATGAATAACATACCCAGATGGGCTTCAAAAGTGAGTGAGCAAACTTATTGGTTACCCTTCTGCATCCATTTACTCCGTTTAGTATGGAGTAATGTTAAGCAAGAAATGATGTTGGCAAATGAAATCCGTATGTCATTTGTATGTGGGGCTTAACCCTAGGAAACAGAGGAAAATTTTGGTATTTTTAAGCCTAGGCATATGGATCCTCAAAGCCCTCTTCAAGGCATTGAAGGCATAGAATTGTTCAGTCCTAAATAATTTTATACTTAAACGCATCTCTGGCTTTCTAGAACACTTTTACCAAAGCCTTAGGAGAGGCATAGACCCAATTATTAAATATATGGAGTCATTCTTCATGACAGACATGAAACAATGAAGCTCACCAATATATTGATTTCTGAAAAACTTTGGGGGGTGGGGGGTAAGGGAGTGGGAAAACGGTGTGTTCCCCAAGCGCGACAGGAAGGTATTCTCGGCTCAGTAGGAAAACATGCGGTAAGAGGTATGGAAGCTTTCCTTTAGATGCAGGTACTCCTGTTCAAGTTCAAACCCTGGGGCGCTTAGGCTCTTGGTTCACCAAATCTGACCAGATTTGCTAGACGCTAAGAAGCGGTTGATGTCTCGTTGGTACGTTGTCTGAAGTTTGAGGATGGGTTCCATTAAATGAATTGGGGGGGGGCCGGGTGCGGGACCCAGGAGAGTGACTGGGGGCGGGGGGCGGGGGGGAAGCAGAGTCAGTTTACAAGCTTCAGGGACAGCCATAATCTAGCAAAAGTTCATTTCCAGAGAGCCCAGAGAGTAACAAATGCTATGCAGTTTTCCCCCAAAGGTTCACTTGAAAGAACTTTTCATTGGTTGTCATGGTAGTAATGTCCTGATTTTGAAAGCTCACAGAACCTAGTAGCTCTTAAATGTGCTTTCATCTTGATTCCTTTGGTCTGACTGAAGCTTTATGACCACCTTCTGTGTTTTTGACGTGCCTCTGCATATTTAGAGGGAAGAGGGCGGGCAAAGGGAGAGTCCTTAATTCTAAGACAATATAACCAAGGACATGTAAAATCGTGATTTAAAAAAAAAAATCATTCAACTTCAAACCGGCTTATTAAAATGAAACTGGAAGACAGTCTGTCATTTAATTTCAACTAGTGTATATAAAATTAAGATTTATACTACGGAAATTCAAAAAAAAAAAAAGATAAAGCGGCATTTTCAAGAAATTGAAGCAACGCGTCAAAAGTTGAAGTAATAGTGCCACCTAGAGAACAAAATCACCAGCTTTACCAAGCCAAATGGCTTAATTTGCCATATGAGCCATTTCTTTTCAGGCTACAGTTACTTGTAAGTCTCCCCAGCTACTAGGATTGGCTCGCCACCCTCTTCAGATTTGGCGGGGGTAGGGGGGCCGCAGGGGGAGAGATTTATTATGCATTTGGGATTGTCCATGAGATATTAAAACTGGCAGATCCACAGCTCAATGGGTACAGCAAGTCATTTTAGCATTTTAATATAGTAGCCAAATGTAGAACAGCCTGCCAGGAATAAAGGCTGGCTTTCAATATTTTTTTGACATTTATTATTTTTAATAATATGTATCGAAGCATCGAGTACAAAGGTTCTGATTTTATTCACTTGCTACAGGCAATTCATTGCACTCTCCGAGACACAGTAACACCAAATAAATTGAGTAGAGAGACCTTAAGAATGTCTTTGATCTAAGATCCAATTTTGACTTTAATGGTTTGAGAAAAATTAAGAATAAAATAAAGGATCAGATATGTAACAAGACTTTAAACACCAAGAAAGTAAAGGGGGGAAAGAGACAAGGAGAAGGAAATTTATAAGAGCTGCCTCAGCCTTGGACTAGATAAAGATAGAATCTGAGCCAGCACCAAGTAATAGTAGTGGAGCCAGGAACCGATAATTATAAATTAGCTTAAAATTCTTTGATGACAAAAATCTCTGTTTAGTTCACTTTCGCGTGCTCCCACAATAGCCTCCAAAGCCGCGCTGGTAGCAGAGGGGGCCCTTTGACAAACGCTGTTGAAAGAACAAATAGGTGGATTAATAGTTGCTTCAGATTCTGACGAGCTGTGTAGACAATGAAGAAACCTCATAATTGCGGGAAAATGTTTACTTGTTTTGCTGGTAGAGAAGTAGAAGTTGGAAGTAGTAAGTGTAGTGCTGCTTTTTTTTGGGGGGGGGTACCTATTGTTGATGTCCTTTACTTGGCTTAGTTCTGAAATTTCTTATGCATAATTTTCTTCTTTCATAAAATCAATCACGTTTGGAACATAGGAAATGTTAGAGTTGGTTTAGGCAGTAGCAACTGGAAACTTACTGGTGGGTTTTTGTCTAAATGTTTTCCAAGTTTTGGATGTCAGTGACTGTGTTCCAGGGAGTGGAAACCCGTGCACATGTGCGTGTGTATATTTTTTTTAACAGTATATGTTAAGTAAGTGCTAATTTCTTGCAGTAAGCAAATAACCAAAGTCATATATTTTCTGTATTTTGTGTCATGCAAAGGAACGATCGGGTGCAGAAAACTACTTTTCAGGGGGAAAAAAGTACTAAAAAAAGAGGAGGAAGAAAAAGGAAACTCATTGAATAGGATTTTGGGGAGCCCTGGGGGGCTCAGTGGTGGAGCGGCTGCCTTTAGCTCAGGTCATGACCCCAGGGTGTTGGGATCAAGTCTCTCTCTCATGGGGCTTCCTGCATGGAGCCTGCTTCTCCCTCTGCCTGTGTCTCTGCCTCTCTCTGTGTGTCTCTCATGAATAAATAAATAAAATCTTTAAAAAATACAACTTTTGCCACACGAGATTGTGTCCAATCAGTCTTGGTCTTGGAGCTGCTGGCATCAGCATTTGCTGCATTTTCCGATGCTCTTTCTGCCTTCCTCTGTTTTTGAAAACTGAGACTCTGCCCAAATCAGACAAGTTTCTCTTATCTGTTCACGTGTTTGTTTATTTCTTGAATTACGGGGAGTGTTTTTCAACACAGATAAATTTCTTTTACATCCTACGGGATCTGGAGGTCAAGGAATTTGCTTCGCGCTGCTGGAAGGGATGCTGGGCAGAGGCCCAGGCCACATTCCTCGACCAAACGTCAAAGGTGCGGGCTCCCACGCCCCACTGGGAAAGCGCATCCGCAGTAACATGTTGGCTGATGACGTCTCTAAGGGCACAGACGCTCCGCTTACCACATGGAAACACAGAGCCAGAAGACACTGTTGAATCATAGACTTTGCATCGTTTACATTTACTTGGATGTAAAATAGTATGATTCGGTTAAAATCCATCCTATGACCATAGGCTAGAATAGGGAGTTGGGCAAAGGTTTGGGGGGACGACTGTAGAAAGGCAACCTAGGTGTGCTGACGTACCCGCAGGTGCGTGTGACCGGCGGGGTGGCCCCGGGCAGGAGCACAGCCGCTCCCGCGTGGGTCTGCACCCCCGCAAGCGGAGCGCTCACCTGGGGAAGCCAGGGACTCTCCTCCGCTCTCGGATAGACTCTGCGTGGAATGTCATCTTCGAGGGACTCAAGCTGCTTTCCCATACTGAGAGCCCGGGGACACGGAGGCACGGGGCCTCTGAAGTCATTGCATGTGAGGAACGGTGGAGGCGACTTGGAATGCATGGCCAGGAGAGAAAAACTTAGGCTGGAAAGGCCGGTGGGGTTCGGTGTCTCAGCAACCCCATCACATGATCCTGGCCACCTGCAGTGCTGGCTCAGGAAGAGCTCTGAGGCCCCAAGAGAAGGCCTCAAGAGAAAGGATGTTCCTATGGCCCATGGCCCATGCCCCATGCCCGCCGGGGCCTTGGCGGCAGGTTTGGGGACCTCCTTATTTACAGGACGGTCTTCACATGGGGAGGAGGGAGTGGGTTGGTTTCCTGTCACCCCAGAGAGCAGCTCCGGGACTGTGAGATAATGTGGGTGCCCTCCAGTGTCTGCAGGTGTGCTCAGTGCCATTTAATTCGGCAGATGCTGAATGCTTGCTTAGTGCATACAAAGCGCTTCATCAGGCGGATTTATGATCTAACAAAAAAAGAGGCTTTTTAGGGATAGGGGTCAGTTCCAGGTATAGATGCTTAAGCAGGTTGAAAACCTTGTGGGAAAAAAAAAAAAGAAAGAAAAAAGAAAACCTTGTGGAAAGGGTGCATGCCAGTGTGGAGGTTGGGGTGCGGTATACGGGGCCAGGAGTACCCAAGTTTTCAGACGCACGGACCATATCGGAAAGTGAGCTCCCCGTTTTCACTTAACGTACAATCCCAATGATGACAATTACCTGTCTTTGCTTTTTTAATCCTCTACCTTTGCAGCTTCATGGAGTATCAGAAAGGCTTCTCATATTTTTACAAAATGCTGCACTTTTTCCCTACTTTCATATGGATTCCCAAAAGTAGTTCTTTTTTCCTCTAGATCAGACTAAACAGAATGTTTCTAAAAAGAGCTGATCAGATTCAGATGCCCAAATTGCTTAACAAATTAACTTTTGACATTTGGATTTTCTAGAGAGTTCAACAGCGGGGCTAAAAAAAACCCTTGAACATTCACCTCCTCCTTCTGGGAACCAAGAGCTCTTCAAATAGGACGGTTTTCCAAAGTTTCTCTCTTTAAATATAATAGGTCAAAGAAGTGGACCCCTTCCTCAACCCCAGGGGAAACCGGGTTTCAACATAAAATTTCTTTTTTATAACTTATTTTGCTCTTGTGTAGACTAGTTGGAGATTAACCAACATGGATATTGTCATTAAAATGCAAGTTTAGACAATGGGGGTGCATGGCCCACTCCCATACTCATGAATATTTATTCTTTATGACCCATCTCTCAGACTCCTTTCAAGTATCCTATAGTCAGCGTGTATGGGTTTACTATTTACGTCCCCTTTAGGACCTCACACATTTTGTAGTTTATGTTGCTGTGTGTATGTTTTCTCCTGTTTCAAAGCATTTCTTTTTAAAAAGTGGGAGTATTCACTTGATGGAATGAGCACTGGGTGTTATTCTATATGTTGGCAAATTGAACACCAATAAAAAATAAATTAAAAAAAAAAAAGAAAGTAGGAGTATTATCCACAGCGATGACTGTTTGACTCCTGAATTCACCAGGCATTCGCCGAGCACCCAGTGGGTGCCAGACACTGGGCTAGAAGGGGTTTCTCTTCCCTGAACGGATCCATCCGCCCTAGGTGCTTGAGAAATCCATTGATTTTCCCCTATAAAGCTTGGTTACCTCTTCATATACTCACTTCAAGAGAGGCCTGGTCCTTAGACAGAAAAAAATCTGAGCAAATTCTCTGACTTCCTCTCCATGCTGTATTTTTAGCTCTGGGCTGTAACATTTTAAAATGACTTCCTCCTCTTTTAAGAGTTGATCTTTTTTATCACTTGACTTTCGGGTGTCATTTTGTATGCAGGTAGAGACAAAAGTGCTTATTAGTCGTGGTCTTCTCATTTTGCTACTTGAGGGTATTCCGCGAGGAAATCTCTGTGCCAGTTGCTGGTAGAAGCCACAGTAGGACTTCTGCACCAAAGATGCTGGTTCATTTCCACTGACTTTGTGATGGATTTTTTCCCTTACATACAAGGACATGTTTGGGCCTCTTAGTATTCAGGAATGTGTCTTTCATTTGACAGTGTTTATAAATGCTGTATGTATATAAATTTAAATTGTGAGAATGCTTCCATTTACTGGAAGCTGGTTTCATGGTTCTGCTGAATAAGGGAAAGATGGAAAACTCAGCGTAGTGAGTACTATCTTGCCTTTAAAGATTAGTCGGTAACAGGTTTAAATTTAGTAATGTGTCTCTTTAGCGTTTACTGAAAACCACTTTTCAATCCATGGGATCTCCTTTCATGGTGAAGTCAGGAGGTGTTTTTGCTCAAATATGCGGTAGAAGTACGAGTCCATATGTGGTGTTCATGGATCATGTAAATACGCCGATATAACTAAGAGCAGTTTGGCACCATCGGCTCAGAAAGGATTGTTTAACTTCTTGATATATAACAAGGAAGCGGATTTTCATGTAGTTCTGTGAATTTCAGAAAAATCAGGAAGTGGATCGAGAGGAGGGTGATAGGTCCCACTTTCCTTCTCATATGCCAAGCTCACAGCCACGTGCCCAGCCTTCTCCTTCGCTCCTGAGCAGGGCGGCGAGAGTAAGCAGTGAATAAACGGTGCCAGAGAACACCCCATGCTTCGTGTTTTGAGACGGACTCAGACAGAGAGAGACACATGTCCACTAACCTCAAAATCAGTGATATAAATATTAATAAGTAAGTAGAACTGGCTTTTTCCCCCCTTACAAAACCACATCTAGGAATCGGCATCTGTAAGACAACAGTAAGCAGAGCTGTTCTAATTGAACTGCAGGTGAGAACATCAGTGTCCTGCCCCTTTGACCTCAATTTTGTCCCTTGCAAGAGACCCCTTGACACTCTGCTCTGCAAAACCCAGATGGGAAATGAGTTTTCCAGGTAAAAGTCAGCACATAGAAATCCCAAAGTCCTAAATCTTCCTTCTTTTTTTTCCATGAAAAGGACTATCCTCCTGCCCATTCCTTAGCCATTCATTCTCTTGCATTGAGAGTTGTATTCATCTGCTTGTTCGGAGCATTCCTTAATCAAGGAGATACTTGTACATGACATTTTCCCCATTGCATAGTTTTTAGAAATAATCATAGATGTATAATGGCTGAAAAGCAATGAGGGATGACCTTAAGGATTTTATTGATCATTAAAATTGGTCATTAACAAAATTCATTTTAAAATGCTTTTCCTAAAATATCAGTGTGTTTTTCTAGTTCTCACGTTCTTGACAATGACTTTCTTAAAAGTTGGAAGCCTTTATCATCCTAGAGCCTCTGATTGTTCTTTAAAGTCATTTGCATGTAAAAATCTAGGGGAACTTGCACCATCGCTATTCCAAGCACCATAAGAGGATGTGAAAACTCGCCCTAATGCAGTAAGCATCGGTATTAGACCAAAATTCAGTTGGTTTGTCATCGTTAACGTTCCTACATGGTTTTCTTGGCTTATGTCATATGTAGACAAGACTGCACACAGTAATAATCGTGTCCAAAATCTTGTTTCATATTTTAAAAACACATTCCCATGTCTCATTTCCTTTAATCCTACAAATAACCCTTTGAAAATGATTGAGCGGACATTATTCCCATATAACAGATGGGGAAACTGAAGCTCAGAGTAGTGAAATAATTTGATCCAAGAGCCGGGATTACAACTCAGTGACTGCTCCTGACCTAGTCCTCTTCCATCATGTCTGTCCACCACCATAACCCATGGTATTCAGGTAAGAAACCATATTTCACCCTTGGCACATCAATGTGAGTGTCTGGCACAGGTGTAGGCCAATCGCGTCGCCTTGGCCTAGTGTCCATGCTGTAGAGCAGAGATTGGCGACCTTCTGCATGCCAAGGAGGAAAATGATGATGGGAAGATTTTAAAAGATTGTTTTAAAGAGTTTTTAAATTTAGTTTCCTTTTTTATTTTTTAAGAAGAAAACTCTTGAAGAGAGAAACAGAATAAGTGATTTTTTAAAAAATATTTTATTTATTTATTCATATGAGAGAGAGAGGCAGAGACACAGGCAGAGGGAGAAGCAGGCTCCATGCAGGGAGCCTAATGTGGGACTCGATCCCGGATCTCCAGGATCGCGCCCTGGGCCAAGGACGGTGCTAAACCACTGAGCTACCCGGGCTGCCCTAAATGAATTTTTTGAGCTTGAGCTTCTTCATTAAAATTTTACTTAAAGCCGAGGATCCGGGTAAGTGAACCATTGGAGAACATACCAGAGCGGGATCCTCACACCTGATGATCATCAGAATTACTTTTGAAACTGTAAAAAAAAAAAACACCCAATACAGAGATATCAGGTACTAGTCCTTGAGATCCATCGGTTTGGGACAGAGCCCGGACATATGGTTAGAAACTTCCACATGCAGGAAAGCTTAAGAATTGCTGAACGAAAAGCCAAATAAATTGAATATCCTGTCTTTAGAGAGACTTATCATTTACTTCATTGCTCAAATACGTGGATTAGCGCATGGTTAGAAGGGATTTGTGGCCTTGTAAATAATCAGGAGTTCAGAGGTTTTGAGATGGGAGGTCTGCTGAAGACAGTCTCTGACTCCAGAGATATTTCCCCTGAGACTTCGTTGAGAGCAGACGCGCTGGGACACTCTTCCCCAGCTCAGTGATCAAGTTGGAGTCCAGGCCCACCACTTCCTACAGGTGTGACCGCGTGCCTGTCGCGTACACTGTGCCTCAGCCTCTCCGCGGGGTGGTGGTAAGGATTCAGTGCTTTAAAACGCGTAAAGTGCTCGCGGTGGTGCTTGGCGTAGGGAGGGCTTCATGAGTCCTTCAGTCACTGTTGTTGCTGTTGGCACTTTCCAGGCCTACGTAGCACCATTTGTGACTGATTATCAAGACAATTAAAAACTTTATTAACACGCCTCATGCCTACATTTGCTTCACTTGGTACCGAAGTTGACGAGACTAAGACTCTTTTGCTGTACTCTTTGGAGTCTAGTTTGTTTATTAACAACTTTCTCCCCCGCCCCCCCCGCCCATCCATCTAAATCCTGCTCATTCTTGAAGACCCAGCTGGAGTGATGGAGCTGGATTCCAGGTCTGCCCCTCACTAGAGCTGCGATCTTGGGCAAGTTGCCTAAATTCTCCATGCCTTGAGTAATGTTGAGGGAAATACTCCCCCCTCCCCATCCTGTGCTTCTACAAGGGCACTTGCCCTTGTCAATGTGTAAAATGCACACAAGAGAAGGGTCGGATCAGAGAAGCATGCTGGGTCTGCTCTCATCCCCATTACTTGCTCCTTTCTGTGAGAAGTGGTGAATAATCTGGTCAGGGGGCCCTTCCTGAATCTCTCCTCTCCTGGAGTGTATACTCTATGTACATCAAAGCAACGGACCTTCTGTGCTGAAATCGAGCCCACCGCTCTCCTGCTCTGTGGGACCACCACATCCAAATGTGTAGGTTCTTGCCGGTCCAGCCATTATGCAGTAAGCAGTAAGTGCAGGGCAGGCTTCTTCGGGCCCTGCCAAGACCTGTGCCCACCGTGTTTCCCAGCCCAGCTTTGCTAACATGAGGTTGACTCTGTATTTTTGATTCCCTCTTGGCAATTTGCTTCTGTTCTGTTCTCAATTCAGAATCCTGAAGCGAGGAGGTATGGTGACCCTATATACGTACTAATAAGTAGGAAGTTGAATAAACAATAATTTTTTTTTTCAAAGTTGAATGAGTTAGGGTCCTTCTCCCAAAACAGCTGAGTTACCAGTTAGCTTTTGTCTCCCCATGTATTTCAGTCTTTCTACGTTTTATTTTAATTCCAATTAGTTAACATACGGTGTTACCTACAGTTACAGGCATAATACAGTGGTTCAGCAACATTGTCCATTTTAGTCTTAATTCTACAACTAAAATTGTAAGCCCTTTGAAAGCAAAACCTATGTGTCTTGTGTTGTCTTAGTTCCCATAGCACGTAGCTGACAGGTGGGCATATACATAGTAGGTGGTGCCAGAGGTACTTGCTAAATAAATCAGCATTTCCTTCACGTGTGGGAAAGACCAGCGTTGTCATGTTCAGCTAGGCAAGCACGTGAATGGAAGTGCCCATAGACGAGTCTTGATTTCCAGCTTCCATGTCCCAGGAGCTCACCAACATTGAACTCTCCATGGGCACTTCTCTTTATGGCTTCTAGGTGCTAAGAGGTTAAACAGATCAGATAAAGTCGCCTTCTGCTCTACAGAATATGATTTATACTGAACATAAACCTAAGTCAACAGCCTCCTTCTCTGTCACCCCTCCTCCCTCTCCCTCCGTCTTTTGGAGCTGCCCTTGGGCACGTGTCCATGACAGCGTGTTCTCCAGTCAACTGTAGTTGTTGGTTTGTTCTGTGTCCAACCAGTTCCCCATCCCTTCTCTCTAACAGCGAAGTCCCCAGAGGCAGGGACCCTGCCTCACTCATCGGGGCGTCCCTGGCATCTGCTTAGAGATTGTTAAGGAGCAAAAGGTTAAAAAGCAAATGTTAGGAGAAGGCTAAGTCACAGTCCTCTTAAGCTGTAAGTTTGACGCCTCGACCCCAATGAAAGGCTTTAGAGGATAACCTAGCCACAGAAGGATGGATGATGACCTTTGTGTCCCTGAAAGGAGAAGAGGCGGAAATGGAGCTTTAAAAATACTTGTGGGATTTTCTTTCCTCATGGAATAATGGTGGTCTGCCGCTGAGCTTCTTCACGAGAGAGGATGGCAGAAACACAGCTGGTTATGACCTTCCACTTGAGCGATACGACCGGAGCTCTGCTGGTGGGACACGAGTCTGAATCCCCGACCCCGATGTCCACCGTGGAGGTGTTACCTCATTGGCCCTGTGTTCCCATAAACATCTTTAAAGAACTGTTTTTTGATCTTGTGAACCTCTAATTGATAAACTGTGTGAAACTGACCATTTGGGGTGACACGGAAACACTTCCTTGAAAGCTACTGACAGCTGGGAAGTGTTCCCACCTCCGTAGGTCTCAGATTCTCTCGTTATTCTTAAAAGTCAGTGACAGTTTAAACTCAGGGCTTACTCTCTTGAAGACTTTATTGAGTTTACCCAGTCAAGGGGCACCTGGCTGGCCCAGTGAGTAGAGTATTTGACACTTGATCTTGGGGTTGTGTGTTCAAGCTCTATGTTGGGCGTAGAGCTTACTTTAAAAAAAAAGTTTGTCAAATTGATTATTCCCACTTTACATAAAGCAGCCTTGAAAATTACCTCTCTTAAGCAACATACATCCAAACTCGGTAAGTTTTTAATAACCTTTGCTGAATAAATAAACGAATCGTTAACTAACATGTATGTAATGTGTCATTAATAAGAGATAGCTTATGGCTCTTAGGCAAGAAGAGAGTCCAACTTGAAACACTATAGGTTAGTAAACCTCCTAGGGAAATTTCTGTAAGGGAACACGGTCTGCTGTGAAACATGAAGCTGGCGGTGAGGACATTGCATTTGGCCCAAAGAGGCATTGGTACTTCTCAGAATGGCCTAGAGTCAAGATTCATTTCATTAAGAGGTGATCCCAGAATGCACGGCACCATGTAGACTACTTAAGACTCAGCTGGAACCAGGCACCTTGCACAGGGCCTTCTTTAACCAAAAAGAAAGATGTTCTTTTCTTACTTTTTCTGAACCTTCTGGTTTCTCCCCAGGTGTCTAGGGGCCAGTACCGAGTAGAGCACCTCCAGTGAACTTCTTCCTGTGGTTATTCCCTGCCTCTATGAATGTACCTCAGGAGGCTGTGGAATGCCAGTCTTGGATTTTCATAATTAATTTAACATCGTGGTGTGGCCTTGACCATCCATTTAATGGGAAATCTGCTTTCCAGATGACAATAAATATGAAGATGAGAAGATGGTTGTGTTTTTTTGGTTTTAGGGGAGTTTTTTTGGTCTTTTTTTTTTTTTTTTTAAAGCATGGTTTTTCATTCAGTCTCTAAATTTGGGGTAAAAGTTCCCTTAGGGAGTATTTTCAGACTGTTTGAAGTTTGCATCTAATTTCGGAGGAAGATTGGAGGCCTACCTGTGTGTGACAGGCACCTGTTGCCGACACCTATACTGATCACAAGGGATAGGGCCAGCATCTTGGATCATTCATTTGACATCGATCTTGCATTTGTGTTTTAAACTCCGTGTCCTTAAAGTTTGCTCCTGTATATATCATATCTCCCTAATTTCCCTGTTAGGCTTATGGAATTTGCAGTATATTCATTTGTAGATGAACACGCTTGGAGTCATTTAACCACATGTCTTCCTCTTCACGTCTGTTTTCGTCAGCCCGCTCTTGTTTTCTGTTTACACTTTGAGATTATTTTGGATATTTCCTCTTCTCCACCACCGCCCCGACCATCTCAGTGTCTCCGAGACTTTTGGTCTTGTGCTCCTCCTGTGTTTGGCTTTGGTCACCCCACAGGCTGGTGGTATGTCTAACAACATTTGTTTGCACAGTTGCCCTTTATGGTTTCCAAAGCCCTTTCCCATGTGTTGATGACCATTGGCATGAGGCTGTGAGTCAGGGAAGGTGAGATTTCTTATCCTCCCTTCACAGAGCTGAGGCAGCAGGGTTCCTCCGATTGGCTCACCCATGAATTTGCCCAATTTGTTGGTTAAAAAATGGCCAATTATCAGCCAGTTCATAGGATCAACTTAATAACAAGTGGGAAAAGCATGCCCAGAACTCAGGTCTTCATTGCCCAGTTTCTTCTAGGAAATTTACCAGAAATTGAGATGGCACCCAACAGACTTCTTGATTTTAGTCACTACTGGGATGTAGCAAGTTAACCTTGTTTCTAGGTCCTGAGATCCATCCCAAATCACAGATGAAGCCTTGCTGGGCTTTAGAACCTTCACACCCCAGGGGCTGCACTTTTCAGGAATGATTTTGCGCTTTCCTGAAGATGTGTGATTGAATAATCAGTACTTTATAAGATAAATTAAAACTGATGGCGTACAGTGTAAACATCGAACTGTGCCGCAGTATTGCTGCACTTCTCCCGTAAAGTTGCCAGCCGGTTCCCTGCAGCATACAAATAGGGGATCGTGGAAAAACATGGGGTTTAGAGCCCAGATAATATCTCCACATTTTGAAAAGCATACATTTCCGGTCACGTTCACATGACTCTACCAATCTCATTGAAAAGATTGATTCTTAGTCTTACTTTTCTCTACAGACCATGTGCTTTAATTAGGAAAAAAAAATCCCTTTAGTTTGCCTAGAAAAGTGGCGGAATGGTTCTTTTTCATAGAATTTTTGATGGGGCCTCTTTAGAAGGGAAAGCCACTCCTCGTCCTGGGTGTGGCCTGGCTGACCTGGGGAGTTGCAGCGATGACTGATGGCCCACACAAGGCTTAGGGTGGCCCTCCAGAAGCTTAGCTGACACACCGCTGATAAAGACGCATTTTCTTTTGTTAATACCTGTGAGGGCTTTCACAACAGGCATTTCCAGTTCTATTCTCAGGCTCTTTGCAGCTGCCTCTCTAGAAGTCTGCTGTCATCCATGGGCTGACGGGGGGCCAGAAGTGTGGCATTCTGGTTTTTGTGCCATGATGCATCCAACCTGCCACACACGTTCAGGATGTCCTCTTCGGTGTATGTGTTGTATCGACTCAGTGTGGCTGGGGGGTCCACTTGGCCTTTGCTGTTCAGCCCACGGGCCTCTGGGCACCCATTTGGAGGCAGGGAACCCATGTAAGGTCTTCACAACCCTTGTTCCTTTGGCTCTTTGGGCTTGATTTCTCTTGTGGGCGCACTCGGAGGGTCCTCTGCTCCATCCGTGTTGGATCATCTGTTCCCCTGTCTTTGTGGTCATAACTAGTTGCATGAACTACTCCTTAATATATTTGAGGTTGTCCTGCCATACTTTTTGTTTCACTTCCGTCTCAGCCTCTCAGCTCTGTTCTTGAAGAATGGGAGTATGACGTGAGTCACAGGTGGGGTGGCCTAGGGAACCAGGCGTCTCGACTTGGAGAGGATTAGGTTGGTACTAAAAGGAAAGATTTTATGTTGTTGTTGTTGTTTCCTTAGGCACCTTGGCACTTGGGTCTTGATTGAAATCATTCTTACTCAGGTGGAGTTGGGGCTATTTGCCAGTTATGGTTAGTGACCTAAAAAGCACGTGGTTCTGTTCCTGGCCCAATGAGATCTTCTAGGAAAATGTTCTGACATTTCAAACAAATTACCTCCGTGCATTGTGTTGACACTATGCCCTATTAAGTAGGCATGTAGGGCTGAGACCTTGACGATTCAATATGGGGAAGAGATAGTAAAACAGGAATATTCGGGTTAGAGTCAACTTTTGTGGAATTAGTGTGTCAATAAACTGCTTATCAGGAATGATCATAGAGGACTTTGCTTAAGTAAATATGAAATTGATGCTTAGGGTTTGAAGGTGTCTCTGCCAAGTAGACCTCCCTCAAAATATAAGATCCCATCCACATCTGACCCCATGTGGAAAGAAGCATGCAAGCTCTGGTTCAAATTCCATTTCTACCGTGTGTCTTTAAGTAATTTATTGAACCTCTCTGAGCCTCAGTTTTCTTTTCTTCTTTTTTTTTTTTTAAGATTTTATTTATTCCTGAGAGACATAGGCAGAGGGAGAAGCAGGCTCCCTGTGGGGAGCCTGATGCCGGACTTGATCCCGGGACCCTGGGATCATGGCCTGAGCTGAAGGCAGACGCTCAACCACTGAGCCACCCAGGCATCCTGAGCATCAGCTTTCTTTGCTGTAAGCTGTGGATAACTGGGGTATCCACCTTGCAGCTTATAAATGTTAGCTGTTATCTTTAATCATTTTTAATACAGAGAGGTTATTTATCCAGCTGCCCACAACTTCTCCCAAAATCTACAACCCCCCCAACCCGCCACTACCACCAGTGCTATGTTTGCTTACAGACACTATGTAGATAAAAAACACATCCCTCATCCTGTTGCTTAGATTAAATATGTTGGTGTTTGAGTTTGCATGTATTCTGTGGGAATCAATGTTTAGTGAAAAGGGAGGGAGACAAACAGATGTTCTCACAGTCCCGATGCTCATGAAACAGAATCGAGTGTTTCCATAAAGGTACAGTCTATTGGCTTAAGCGATGTGGATATTTTCTGACCAGCCATATGGATCTTTTGTCATCCGAGATGTTAATATTTTCCTTGTATTTTATAGTAGCTCTGGAACATGGCCAGTTTCTGGAACAGGGTCCACATGGCTCATTATGCACAGGGCCCAGAAACTGGCCGGCGTGAGCTGTTCACGTGAGCGGGGACACTGAGAAGAGCTGGGGATGCGGGAGGGCAGTGGGCAGGGGAACCAACTGCATGGTGTTTGCTCCTGCATAAGGCTGCAAAGAACGGGCACATCCCTGTGCTCTTTTAAGTGATTAAAAGAAATTGTAGGGGATCCCTGGGTGGCTCAGCGGTTTAGTGCCGCCCTCAGCCCTGGGATCGAGTCCCACATCAGGCTCCCTGCATGGAGACTGCTTTTCCCTCTGCCTGTGTCTCTGCCTCTCTCTCTCTCTCTCTCTCTCTCTCTCTGTCTGTCTCTCATGAATAAATAAAATCTTTAAAAAAAAAAAAGAAAAAAATTGTAGAGTTAGATGCAAAAATAGCCCGAAGGACAAATGGATGTGTGCAGCAGAGGCACCAGTTTTCCCCACGTGTGCAGGAGGTTAATCCTAGTTAAGGCCTGGAACGTTGAGTTTCTGCAGAAAGGGCTGCACGTCCACACACGTCTTGGCAGCTGCCCACACGCATCCTCATGGCGTGACTGTGCATCCCAGAGGGAGGGCTGCGGCGTGCAGAGTTTAACACACTGATCCCTGAAAATGGTCTCATGAAGGTGAGCAACAGGGAGCTACCGACATCCCCTTGTGGGACGTCTTTCCCTTAGGATTGCCTGGTGGGGCTTTAAAGGGGCTGCCCCTCTCATTCCAGGGGCACCCCCTCTGTCCGGCTTCTTCCCCGACCTGTGTTTCACCCCTTGCTTTGTAGGAACCCGTGTTCTCCGATGCAGTTCAGAGGATAGGGTCTGGTCTAGGGGGAGGTGTCTTCACCAGGTGGGAGTCATGTGTCCCAGGCTCATTCGACCCCTTGGCAGTAGTGCCCCCGAAGGCTTCCAGTTTGGATTGCGATGGCTCTCGTGAGCGGATAGTCTGTGATGGAATGCGCTCAGGTGACTGGCTAGCCGCGGGAGGGAAATCACTGGCTGTGGAGGATTTCAGGCGCTCCATCCGTGGAAACGCTGGGACCGCCAGGCCTTCCCCAACAGCTCCGGGCCCACTAAGCCTGTGTTAGTGTGGAGACGTGTCTGCTGGGCGTGGGCTCACAGCTGCCAGAATTGCCATAGCACCTGCTCGCAGGAATTCGGAGGGGGCCCGGCAACACCTTTCCAGCCACCTGTCAACTGGAAGTTTCCAATTCTGAGCAGAGAGACCGCAGTCGTCTCTCTTGCTTGTTTTTGGTCTTTGTCTGTAATTGTAATTGTTCTGGCTTGTTTGTTCTCCATGTCGGCCTTGTGGCAAACTTTTTTTAAAGGGGGATTCCTCTTATCCTCTGGCTTGAAAGGGTGTCTGTATGTTCTCCCTTGGGGACAAAGCGTGCAGTCACACCCCCCCCTTGCACCCCCCTTCTTCACTTTCCGTGAAGTACAGAGCATGCTTATTCCTGGATCCCGGAGCTGGGAAGGCCGTGCTCTGCTGTGGGTTCACAGCACCACCTGGTAGTAGGTGCACCCTGTTTGTCATCTGGAGGGGGCAGTCCCTTAGCTGTGCTCACATCTGTACTGTGTGCGGCTCGAGGTGGAAACCAGTAGTACTTAGGACTGCACCTGGGAAAGGGGGTTCTGTGTCCTCTCAGTCCCACCCATTTGCAGGTGATGTAACAGCAACACTATCAGAGTTCCCGAGTGACTCATCTGTATATGTACTGGTGACTCGGTGACTCGGGTGTTTGGGAACTAGCTGTCTTTGCAATCCTTTGAAAAAAAAAAAAAAAACCTAAACAGTGAAGCAATCTCCAGTTCTGTTGATGAAACTACCCCCATCAGCTCCCGGATGATATCCCAGTGACTCAAAAATTTTTAGGCTTTTCTTTAGAAAGCTGACTTCCCCTCCCCCCCTTTAACCTCCTCCAGTCTTAAAGGAGATGATCCCAGTTGTCAGAACCCGACTGAGAAATCGGGTTGCCTGCTGTGTACCCTACTGACATAAAGATGAATTGGGGTTGGTTAGAGGATTTGGATGCTTGATCTGTTTCAGGGTTTTGTTGTTGTTGCCACTGCTGCTGTTTTACGAATTTTATTTAGGAGTTAGGTGGTAGGAGTTCGCTAATCGGTTAGTTGTAGGAGAGGCTTAGAAACAAATCTTCATGTGGTGAGTGAGTCAGTTTTCCCTGCCTCTGTCTCTGTTTCACCACCAGAGACATCTGGCTGAAAAGAATATTCATGTGTGTGGAAATCTATCACCTGCTAATGCCGTCGGTGTCATTTCCAGTCTGATTCTGATCGAGGGAATGATGTTAGGCTTTGGAAGTGATCCGGGAAGCCAGTTATGCTTGTACTTGCTTTGTAGCGTGGAAATAGAAATTAGTGATTGAGTGGAAGTCCAGATTCAGGTCAGTAATACAATATAAATTCTCATTCAGTCCATCATGTTTATAGGCATCCTGCACTGTATTGTGTAAACACAATAGTGGAAAAGACAACAGAGCTAAAGGGAACACAGACTTATTTAGTATCATTACAAAAGGAAAAATATTTTCCTACATAATAAATGTCCCAATAAAATGAGTTGAACCAATGAGGAGAGACGGCAGGTAAGTGCAGAATGTACCAGATACTTAAGTTGAACCCAATTAACCCTTTCATTTCCTTATCTTAAGTAACTTTCCTTCTCTCTGTCATTTACAATCCAGCGTTCCTCAACCTTAATAAGGATACAAATCACCTTGAAGTATATGTGAATCTTGTGGAAGTACAGATTGTTTTAGTGGATAGGGTGGGTGGGATGGAGGAAAGGAAGCTGAGGTTCTTCGTTTCTTATAAGCTCCTAGGTGATGCTATTGCTTCTGGCCCATGGAGCTCACTTTGAGAAGCAAGGTTTCAATTATTTTTTCCAGGTCCTTCCTTACAAACTGGGCCATTGAAACTTAAAGGAACCTTGATCATATGGAAAATCAAGATTTCTGTCTGCCATGTATGGGAATTTGATAATGCATTGTTTTTTTGCAATTTAATAATTAGAACATTGTTCAAAGAGTGACAAATACCATATGATTTCATTAATATAGGGAATTTTAGAAACAAAAGAAATGAGCAAAGGGGAAAAAAGAGAGAGAGAAATGAATCAAGAAACAGACTCTTCATTACAGAGAACAAACTGATGGTTACCAGATGGAAGAGGTATGGGGGATGGGTTAAACAGGTGATAGGGGTTAAGGTGTGCCCTTGTGATGAGCACCGGGTGATGTATGGAATTGTTGAATCACTATGTTTTACAGTTGAAATTAACATAACGCTGTATGTTAATTAACTATAACTTAGGATAGACTTAAAAAAGTCAAGAAAAATAGTAATAGAATACTGTTAAATCTGAACTTTAGAATTTCAGGTGAGATTTGTTTATAATAAAGATAATGGAATCCTAAATAAAGAGGTCAGGCTTTTTATTAATTGAGTGTTAACTGCCATTTTGTTCTTATGATCTAAAAACCAGCAGTTTAAGAGGCACCTGGCTAGCTCAGCCAGGTAAGAGTCTAGCTCAGGTCATGATCTCAGGGTCGTGAGATGGAGCCCAGGGTCGTGAGATTGAGCCCAGCATCAGGCTCCACGCTCACTCAGCACGAGTCTGCTTGGCATTCTCTAGCTTCTCCCTTCCCCCTTGACCCTCCCCCTGCCCACGTGAGCTTGCACACTTGCTCTCTCAAAATAAATAAATACATAAATAGAATATTTTTTAATAGGAGTTAAAAATGTATTTTAAAAAACAAAATTTTGAATCCATCTATTCGTTTGATAGGCCAGTGACCTGTGTGTGCTGGAAACTCTATTACAGAGACGTGCATTGTTTGGGTGGGATTGCTCTCTGAAGAGGAGGCGAAGGTGAGGGGCAGGGCTTAGATGAGCTGCCAGCTGTGGGTGGCTCTGGTTTTCAGGGGTTCTTCCTTGGTTACAGTAGAAGAGTAGGTTTCTTGGGGCAGTAGTGTTGGAGGAACTTAGGGACCTTTGGATGGTGACAGCCGTGCCTGGGATTGGAATGACAGGTTGGGTGATCTCTGACCAGACCTGGTCCTTGTGCCAGGCATTTCCTACCCTTTTTTTTTTTTTTTTTAAAGATTTTATTTATTTATTCATGATAGTCACAGAGAGAGAGAGAGAGGCAGAGACACAGGCAGAGGGAGAAGCAGGCTCCATGCACCGGGAGCCTGATGTGGGATTCGATCCCGGGTCTCCAGGATCGCGCCCTGGGCCAAAGGCAGGCGCCAAACCACTGCGCCACCCAGGGATCCCCATTTCCTACCCTTATTCCAAAACTTGTTCCATCTCATTTTAAGACTTACCATTCTTACTTTGATTTCACCTCCCTAAATACTACACAAATATTACCAGCGCGAAGGGAAGAGAGTCATTTAGCCTGTGTGGGAACCTACTTTATACAAGGTACTGTACAAATTGTAAATCAGAGAGAAGACCCATCCCCATCCTACTGGAGACTACGGTCCTGCTTTACCCCTGGGTGACTTAGGTCTCTGGCCAGTAGAAAGATTTTTGCTTTTTTCAAGGATGGAATGGAATAAAGGGTGTTAATAGAGCATCAGAGCTATATGCTTGCTATCAAAAGTGGTATGTAATTTATCTATCAAATTAGTAATTCAAGGGGCTATACTTTTTTACATGATAATTATGTGTCTGTATTATTCTGGGTCTGTAAGAACCAGCAGTTTCTCTGGCACTCTGAGTAAGACATTCTGTGTCTACAAATGTCACAACTCCGTGGAGCATACTAGGGGATCAGAGCGTACTCTGGTTTGAGGGACTGTGTTGTGTAGAAAGCATAATTGGTTGCACATGAACGTAAAATACATTATGGTTAAAAATTTCATTTTTAAAGGCACTTCCTCCATAGCTTTGGAACATCTGCATTATCAGATTTCATTTCCTAAAATATTTGTTAGTTTCAATTGGTTGGTCATTCAGGCAAGTAGGTGAGCATCTGTCATGATCATTAGGCCCCCACCGCCGTCTTATTTATGGATGCCAACTGCCAAGTATTTTCTTTGAGGAATATGAAGTTTTCTGTTTTTGAGTTGTTGTCGTTTATATTCTTCTCAGCCAAGCAGTATATACCTAATGGGAAAATAATGCAGAGGGATAAAAGAAACTGGTCTCTGTAGTTGAAGGCCTAGTTTTCCTTTGGAATCTCAGGTTCTGACCTTGTTCTATCAGGGGAACCACAGAGAGTGGATGAGTTGATTAAAAACTCTGGTCCTCTTTCCTCCTGTACAGAAGGGGGATAATTATAGTTACCTGCACCTCTGGGGTCCTATGAGTCTTAATTAGTTAATATTTGCAAAGTGTTTAGAGATCTTTGAATTAAAAGTGCTGAGCAGTGGAATCCAAGTTCAGTGTAATTATAATTGGAATGAGAGTTTCGATTCCCGTCTTCCCTCTGCCTCGCTCCATGGTGTTCTTTCAGCCAACCCAGACCTGGCCCGTGGGTACCACTCATCCCTGCACACTTCTCTCCAACCCCTTCTGCTTTTGCAACTCACTTCAGCCTAACAGTAGAGAATAGAAGATAGAAATAAGTTAAAAGATATACCCAAGCCCAGAACCCCAATCTCACACTGAAGTAACGGTTCACTAATTCTTTTTCTTTCTTTCTTTCTTTCTTTCTTTCTTTCTTTCTTTCTTTCTTTCTTTCTTTCTTTCTTTCTTTCTTTTTGAGAGCGCATGTGCACACAGGGCTGGGGAAGAGAGAGAGAGAGAATCTTAAGCAGGCTCCATGCCTAGCACAGAGCTGGACATAGGGCTCAACCTCACCACCCAGAGATCATGACCTGAGCCAAAATCAAGAGTCGACTGAGCCACTCAGGTGCCCCTCGCTATTTATTTTTAAAGTTTACTGAGAAGAAAACCAGCCAGTTAACTGGTCTGTCCCACTCTGTTACTCAAGGTCCCCCTACACCTGGTGATAAACTGGCTCTCTGGAAGCATTTTCCTGCTCAGAAACTCTCACTGGCTCTCCCATGCCTGTAAGGCAAGATCCAGACTCGTTAAGCATCACCCTGAGAGCCTTCCAGAATCTGACAGTCACTCTCTGTTATTTCTCGCCATTCTCTTCCAAAGCTCTTCTCTGGGGAAATGTACTCCATGACTCCTAACCAAGCCTCCATCCATCCGTCAGCGTCCTTTCTGGACACGTCTAAATCATCCCCATCCGGGGGATCCCTGGGTGGCGCAGCGGTTTGGCGCCTGCCTTTGGCCCAGGGCGCGATCCTGGAGACCCGGGATCGAATCCCACATCGGGCTCCCGGTGCATGGAGCCTGCTTCTCCCTCTGCCTGTGTCTCTGCCTCTCTCTCTCTCACTGTGTGCCTATCATAAATAAATAAAAAAAAATTAAAAAAAAAATCATCCCCATCCTTTGCCTTCCTCTTCACAAAGCATTCTTCATTCTCTAACTGGAAGTAACCTCTTTCTCTTTATAGAATTTTTTCTTTTTACTTTTCCTGGATCGTGTCTACCTTTCTGTTTTAGTTACTTAAATATATGTCCTACTTCCCTCCTACACTGTAACATTTGGAATTAGATTCCTTGTACGATGATTGAACAAGCAAAGCTAATCTATGCATGTAGTGAAACTGGATACAAATGAAAGATTTTACATCTTACATTGATCTGCAAGATTGCATTAAGGTGGTCTTTGAATAGGTTTGCGTCATATATGTCAGGAATTAACTATTAATTGATAATTTCTTCAACAGTACCATTATCCTTGTTGCTTATAGGACTACGCTGAGCAGCCATATCTTTAAACTGCTTGCTTTGATAGCATGCTCATAGACAAAACTCTAAGGGACTGGCTTTGTGTTTTTTCTTCTGTGTGCCTGAATTACCCCTGTTGCTTTTGCTTTCCCTTCCTAGCTTTGGCCATGGAAGTGTTGTTCTATCTAACATGCTTAAATTTTTTGCAGAGCTTTCCTTTAGAGGAAGACCATGTTGTCTGAAATCCCATCTCCTGAAATAATCAAGCCTTAAAGTGGAAGGGACTTCTAGGTCACAATTAATCCAATACTACAAAGTAGTATCTCAGAGGTGCTGCCTTTAGAAAGTTGGGCTCCAGGGTACACACACCTGCAGAGAACCGTGGCCACATCTTAAAAGCTCCTCCTCTGACCACTCTTTGTAGCAGAGCCTCTCTTCTCCCTGCGGTTACATATTCTAAACCCGGCAGCGGGTCCTGATGGTGAAAACTTGGACAAAGAGGTAACCTGTTAACCTCTCTGAACCATAATTGTCTCATCTGTATAATGCGGATAATAATACCCTGTCTTACCTCCTTGTCACAATCAAGTTAGATCATACTTGTGAATGTGCTGTAGTCTTTTAGACAAATGTAAGTCGTTGCTACAGCATCCTGTCCTGGATATTCACCTGGTTGAATGTTGAAGACTTTGGAGTCATGCTTAAAACTAAACTTTCCTTCCATTTTGTCGATTTTCTTTTAGCCCTGTGTACTATATTTAATTTTTTGAGAATAGGGCTAAAAAAAAACAAAAAACAAACCAAAAAACTCCTTCCTAGCATCTTATAGGTATGATGGAGTTTATTGTTGGAAACCTTGGAGCAAAATTAGCACCAGTTGTTTTATTGCATATCAACAGCTGTGTAGACTAACAGTCTCCTTAGCAGCATTACACACCGCCTCTTTATCTCTGGCGTAATGAAGACTCGTCTGAGCGGCTAAAATGTCAGGAATTGTCATGGAAGCTCTTACTTGCTTTTGGGATTCCCTAATACAACGTCTAAAATCACTCAATGAAGAGGTTAAAGGCAAAAGAGGCAGTTACAAGACTAAAAAGCCCAAGCTTTGCCGTGATCATTGTTATCACTGGCTGCTTTTCCAAGGGCTTCTATTAAAAACAGAGCTACAGAAATAGGGGCAGTTCGTATGATATCATGTCATTTGCTTTTAGAAATTCTTCAAGTAAAGCTTTGCCCTTTGCAGAAGCTAAAGAGATTCCGTGTGGCTGATCGTTGACATCTATCGGGTCCCTTAGGGCCTATAATTTGGGGTTAGCATGACCTGTACGTGGCCAGATAATTCCAGTGGGCTCACTGGTGCTTTCCAAATGGAAAGACTTCCCATGAAAATTGGGTCAAAACTGTCTTTCCTCATGGTTTAGGAAACCCATTAGTAAGTTTTCCCTGAGAACTATGATATTATTCTGTGTTAAGCATTAGTCGGGTCAGGCATGATTCATTCCCTCAGAGAGCTTATCATCTAACTGCAGACCGGCCATGGTTCGCAAACACTGTTAACAATTAACAAGCGAGTAGGGAACCAGGTACGAGGTGAGATGTAGTGTGCAAATTTTAGAAGACAAGGAGGGCAGCGTGTGCGGGGCAATTAGAGAAGGTGGCGCATATGAGCTGAAGCTTGAATGGGCTGTGAAGGATAAACAAGACTTAGTCAGATAGAGAGAAAAGAGTTGGCCCGAAGAATGGGACAAGTCACTTCCAGGCCTTAATGTGTACGGGGCTCCAGGGCCTCTGGTCTGATCAGAGCAGAGGTGAGTAAGGTTAAAGCCAGGTTTTGAAGAGTGTGAATGCCCAGCTTGGTAAAAGAGGTTGGGTAGGATCTAGTGGAACAGAAATGCCATTGCAGGTTTTTGTAAGAGAACGACGAGATTAAGAGTGGTGAGTCAGCCAGTGGTCATCATAGTTGGATGGATCAGAAAGGATGTGAGGTACATCGGGGGGCATCGTCATCCCGAAACAAGGGGGTGACAGCTGAGCCAAGAGGGTGGCAGTGGGATGGATGAGAAACGTGTTTGAAAGGAAAAATGAGCAGGACTTCTTCACTGATTGGATTTGAAGACCACACCCAAATCATGTGGTCAGACTTGATTCCAAGATCTCTCACCTTCAGCCTGGACAGCCCAAGCATTCGGAAATCACTGTCAGAAGCAAAAGAGTGAGGAAGGAACGTGGTGGCCCCCACAAAAAAAGGACTGAGTTCGGTGCTGGATACATTACAAGGCCTTGTGGGCGGGTCGGCGGGCAACATCCGGGCAGTGTCCGTCTGGGCAGGGCTGGCCGTGGGGGGGGACTTCAGCACCAGGTCCTTGGTTACTCGTCTGTGCAGATGTCCAGCCTTGAAGGACGCCCCCCTTGGGGCTTCAGGATGAACTTTTTGTTCTTCTGAAATATTTACTTATGGAAGAGCTGAGAAAATGGTATATATACTTTGATAACCAAGAAGTTATTAGTAAAAAGCTGAGACCAGTGAAAAGCAGAGTAAACTTCTTGAAGCCCAGTGTAGGAAAGGTATCATTCAAAGACTCCTTACTGTAGCGGTGGTGATGAGACAGCTGCCCCACTCTGCAGCTGAAGATGCCTGAGTGCTTCGGGTCATTTTAAGGAGCTCGTGTGGGCAGTTAGTAAATATTAATGAAACGTACTCTTTTTCATTAATTCTAAGATGAGCATTTTCTTAATCGTATTTTTAACATCTCTGGAAAGGGTTGTGTCCTACAGTTGATATCATTTTACTGTTCTTGTTGGCCAGGTAGGAATCACAGGTAGGATATCACAGCTGTCATCGCCTTAACCAATATATTTTGCTTAGTTTTCTTTTGTTACATCTGCAGAAAAATTATATGTGATAAAATGTGTCCAAATAAGTCTCAAAGAGCTCCTCAGTAAGTACACGGTAACAGTTCCCAGCGATAAAGAAAGCAATAGTTTAGGGGCGCCCGGGTGGCTCAGCGGTGGAGCATCTGCCTTCGGCCCAGGGCGTGACCCCAGAGTCCCAGGATCGAGTCCCACATCGGGTCCCGGCAGGGAGCCTGCTTCTCCCTCTGCCTGTGTCTCTGCCTCTCTCCCTCTCTCTCTGTGTGTCTCATGAATGAATAAGATAAAATAAAAAAAAAGGAAGCAATAGCTTAATTGACTACATTCTTTATTTCTGGTGGTACATAAAATGGTGTGTCTTATAACGCCAGCATCTTAGATATAATGAAATAAATCATATTAAAAGATAACTGATCGCAGCCAGTCTCTACCAGGGTGATACAGACCGCTGGAGTACGGTACTCTAAATGTGCATTCTTTCCTCGACCTACATTGAGGTGGCCCTTGGGTTGTTTTAATTTGGGCTGGGAACATCAGGAGGAAGGATTTTCATCCAGTGGTGTCAATACCACCTGCCAGGACCAGAAAGCTTCTTTGATGGTGCAGAATCCAGAACGTGCACAAAAAGTTCAGGTGTTCGCGGCATGGGTATCTGTGGCTCATTCAAACCCGTGGGCCCTCCTGCCCCGGGACCCTCAGGTACTCCAGACGGGCCTGGGCGTGCTTGCTGTTGGTGCAAAGTGAGAGTGGATCCACCAGGAAAGTTGTGGGTGTTTGGGGTTGTCTCTTCGTGGTCTCCTGTGAGAGCCGAGAACGGAAACCCTCGTTTGTCGGAACCAGCAGTATGGCCTGTTGCGTGGAGGTAGGTTGGTGCCTTCCATTGGGTAGAAGGAGGCCCGTCCTTTGTCCTGCTGGCTGGCACAGGACGACACCCTGGCACGTTTGTGCCTTGCAAGCGCTTGCTCTGGGCCCGGGAAGCAGGAATAGTTGCGGGGGTGGGGGCTGAGGGTGCCTCTGTGTCTTGCTAAGGGACCTGGTGCTCCAGGTAAGTGCGCTGATGTCCTTCGCCGGGTGACGGTCACCGAGGGGCGGCCTGTAGGTATGTCCGTGTTGGTTGACCCCGTGCCGGCCACTGCCAGGCCTGCCTGTAGACAGACAGACAGCTGGGGTGCAGCAGCCGGCCCATGGGGTGGCCCTCGGGGCTCCCGGGGACCCTGGAGGTGGGGAGGAGGCCCTCACTGCCTCTTGGGGAACGTGCAGGATGCCACCCGGCGCCGGACAGGTGCTCGGACACGTCCCCGCGGGCCCGGCCCGCCGTGGCCAGCGGGTGCAGGTGCAGGTGTCGGTGCAGGTGCGGGCCCCGCGGGAGGGCGGCGTGGCCGGCTCACCCCGGAGCACTCGCGCTGTGTGCATGGCCCCAGCCCCGCGCAGAAAATGATGTGTGTTTGGAAATAAGCAAAGCATCTTCAGTTGTGACCACGCAGGTGCAGCAGGAGAACGCGGCAGCCGAAGTCGGGAGCCCCAAGCCCTCGTGTAAACTTTCTTGGGGCCAGGGGAGCGAGTCCTCGGAGGCCTTCGGGCTCCTTATCTGCCACGCTTGCTGGAGTTCTCTTTCTGCTTTGTTCTGATAGATGATCTCTACGGGAGGGGGGAAAAGGCAATGGAAAGAAAGGCCCTTTCCAGCTCCCCGCCTTCTTTCTCCTGGTGCCGCTGGTGCCCGGGCACCACGGAGCCGGAGGCCCCCCAGGCCCCGCGGGCCACTGCCCGTCTGTCACAGGCTCCTGCAGCAGGACCATGTTGCTGACTTGGGGGGAAAATTACTATTGCACTTGCAGTTGTTGCTTAGTAACATTTCTGATTTTGTGTTTCCTGTGACAGCCTGAGCAGAGATCATTAAAAATTAAACTTACAAAGCTGCTAAAGCGGGAGGAAGGAGGAAAACTTGAAGCCACCATTTTTTCGCTCACTCAGAAGCCATCTAAGCTCAGGTTTCAGTGCCACATCTTGCGGCAGACCCTGCACAGTCCCTGGTTTATATTAAACCTATTAAGCCGCGTAGAGCGCGCTGCCGGCGTTAGCTGGTGTCTGGTGCAGCTGGAGTTTGTCACCAGCGCATAAGACCCTTGACCCTGCAGAATGGCCTGGAATAGCAACCACGTGGCCGCACTGCATCCTCGCGAGAGAAAGCCCTAACGAGTTCTGTGTCCTGTTTCTGCTTTTTCCCTACAGTTCCACCAGGTGAGAAGAGTGATGACCATCCTTTTCCTTACTATGGTTATTTCATACTTCGGTTGCATGAAGGCTGCCCCCATGAAAGAAGCGAGCGTCCGAGGACAAGGCAGCTTGGCCTACCCAGGTGTGCGGACCCATGGGACTCTGGAGAGCGTGAGTGGGCCCAAGGCGGGTTCCAGAGGCCTGACGTCGTTGGCCGACACTTTTGAACACGTGATAGAAGAGCTGTTGGACGAGGACCAGAAGGTTCGGCCCAATGAAGAGAACAATAAGGACGCGGACTTGTATACCTCCCGGGTGATGCTCAGCAGTCAAGTGCCTTTGGAGCCTCCTCTTCTCTTTCTGCTTGAGGAATACAAAAATTACCTGGATGCTGCAAACATGTCGATGAGGGTCCGGCGCCACTCCGACCCCGCCCGCCGCGGGGAGCTGAGCGTGTGCGACAGCATTAGCGAGTGGGTGACAGCGGCAGACAAAAAGACTGCAGTGGACATGTCGGGCGGGACGGTCACCGTCCTCGAAAAAGTCCCTGTGTCGAAAGGCCAACTGAAGCAGTACTTCTACGAGACCAAGTGCAATCCCATGGGTTACACGAAGGAGGGCTGCAGGGGCATAGACAAAAGGCATTGGAACTCCCAGTGCCGAACTACCCAGTCGTACGTGCGGGCCCTTACCATGGATAGCAAAAAGAGAATTGGCTGGCGGTTCATAAGGATAGACACTTCCTGTGTGTGTACACTGACCATTAAGAGGGGAAGATAGTGGCTTTATGTTGTATAGATTATATTGAGACAAAAATTATCTATTTGTATATATACATAACAGGGTAA
The DNA here is from genome assembly GCF_011100685.1 of Canis lupus familiaris. Taxonomy (NCBI): domain Eukaryota; kingdom Metazoa; phylum Chordata; class Mammalia; order Carnivora; family Canidae; genus Canis; species Canis lupus. The sequence continues at coordinate 49,083,762 of NC_049242.1, read as the reverse complement.
ATTATTCAGTTAAGAAAAATAATTTTATGAACTGCATGTATAAATGAAGTTTATACAGTACAGTGGTTCTACAATCTATTTATTGGACATATCCATGACCAGAAGGGAAACAGTCATTTTGCGCACAACTTTAAAAAGTCTGCATTACATTCCTCGATAATATGTTGTGGTTTGTTGCCGTTGCCAAGAATTGAAAACGTAAAAAGTCTAAAAAAATAATAATAATAATGATAATAATAAATTGCATGCTGCTTTAATTGTGAATCGATAATAAACTGTCCTCTTTCAGAAAACAGACAAAAAAAAAAAAAAAACCGACAAAAATTTGAACCAAAACATTCCGTTTACATTTTAGACAGTAAGTATCTTCGTTCTTGTTAGTACTATTCTCTGTTTTACTGCTTTTAACTTCTGATAGCGTTGGAATTAAAACAATGTCAAGGTGCTGTTGTCATCGCTTTACTGGCTTAGGGAATGGGGGATGGGGGGTATATTTTTTGTTTGTTTTGTGTTTTTTTTTTGTTTGTTTTGTTGTTTTGTTTTGTTTTTGTTTTTCTTTTTTAGTTCCCATAGGGGGTAGGGATGGGGAAAGAATTCCTTCACTATATATATTCTGGTTGATAAAAGATTTATTTGTATATTGTAAAGATGTTTGCAGTATCAGTCAGATGACTGGAAAATGAATAAAAAATTAAGGCAACCGAACAAAGTTCCCAGCCCACTTCCCATGATGCACCTCCTAGGCTCCCCCGTGCCCTCCCACGTGGTCAGGGGAGGCTGCTTTTGTTGGAAAGAACTACATTTTCTTAGAGCACATTCTTTCCCTCCCGCCCCCTCTGGTCCCCTCTTTGTTTCGTTTTCTCTTAAAGGAAGAAAAATCAGTTGCGCGCCCTGAAATAATTTACCACTGCTGTGAACAAGTGAGCAAATTTTGCCACCGTAGCACTCCTATAAGCATGGAGAACAGTGATTTCTTTTTTTTTTTTCCTTTTCCTTTTTTTTTCTTTTTTTTTTTTTTAAGAGGAGAGAAAGACAACAAAACACAAAAACAGATTCTTTTTTATGAGGGGTAGACATTTGGGTAAATCATTGTAAGGCTTAAGAAAATCATGGGAAGGCTTAAGAGTGGTCTCGCAAGCGGAAGGTGGAGCTCTGTACGGACCCAGAAATGCCTAGATCAGGGCAGGAGTCCACACTGCCGGTGGCAGGAGACTGCGCAGCCGTCTGGAGGCCGCGTGGAGCTGACTCGTCATCTCCGGGCGGTGCAGGAGGAATTTCTGGGGGCCATCCTGAGGTCTAGGTGGGGGTGGGCAACGGTACATTCCGGAAGGGAGGCCTCTGAGGGACTTTGCAGGGGCGGCTCTGCAATGACTGTGTCGCGTTGCTTGGACCTCGCGCTTTAAGTGCCTACATTATCTAACTGTGCTAAGAGGTTCTCGCTGGAGGACCCCACTCGGGCTGACTGAAGCTCTGCGCCCCTGGGTCATTTGTCCTAGAGCTGGATTAGCCTGGAGCAGGTTCAGAGCCGAGTGTGGCACCGTGATCTTGAGACGGATGCAAGGAGGAAGAAGATGCTTGCGGCAGGAACGCTTGCGGCTGGGACAGTAGACTTGAGGAGACCAGGGTTTTGTCTTCTGAGAACTTTTGGTAAGGGGGCAGGGACAGGAACAGGCCCCCAAACTCAGGTTCGGATGACCAAGGCTACCGAGAGAAAATCTTGTCCAGAGACAAGACTTCGGGGAGGTGTCTGCACATCTGGGACACCAAAGGCCTGAAGGTGCCTTGCGCGATGGAAGAGGCCGGGCCGGCGCTGAGCGAGTCACGCCCTGCAGTGACGGCCTCCGCGGCCTCCTGCCCGTCCTGTCTCACCTCTGCCCTCTCGGGGTTGGAGAAGTAAAGTGGGGAGTCTGGAGTAGTGGTCGCGGGAGACACGGATCCCAGGGAGAATTAGTGCTAAACCCACTCACCCACGCAGCCCACTACCCAAGCCTGAAAATGCCCTAGGCCAGAGTCCTTGAACAGCAGAAAGCCTGCAGAGGTTGCTGCATCTTAGCAGGGCGAGGGGTAAGCAAAAGAGGCCTTCCACCGTGACCCAGGGCATGAAGACACCATCGCAAATGATTGCCCTTTGTTCAGTCTTTCGCGAGCCGAGCCTACCCCTTAGGGAACCACCCGAACACCTGTCTTTAGAAGAGGGAAGACTTTAGTGTAGGTTTGTTTTGTGCTGTTTGAAAATGCTGTCTTTGTAATTATTTTTGACATGTAACGAATATCTGCTGTACGTGAACTTTCGCAGCTTGCTTCTGAGGGACAAAATCCTAAAACAGGGAGTCCCAGCGCCATCTCAAAGTCCTGCACAGGCCAGATCTGTTACGTGGTCGCGTAGGAGACATTCGGCAACTGTGTGGTCACTGGCTCTCTCTTACCTGATAGGATGCGTCACAGTCACACGCTTGGTGGTTCACGTTGACCTAAGATTTATTTTGTTAAAATCTCTCTCTGTTGCTGTTCGTTTTTGTTCTGTTCAGTTTTGTTTTGTTTTTAAAGTCTTGCTGTGGTCTCTTTGTGGCAGAAGTGTTTCATGCATGCCGGCAGGCCTGTTGCTTTTTTATGGTGATTCCCATTGAAAATGTAAGTAAATGTCTGTGGCCTTGTTTTCTCTATGGTAAAGATATTATTCACCATGTAAAAACAAAACAAAAAAAATATTTATTGTATTTTAGTATATTTATATAATTATGTTATTGAAAAAAAAATTGGCATTAAAACTTAACCGCATCAGAAGCCTATTGTAAATACAAGTTCTATTTAAGTGTACTAATTAACATATAATATATGTTTTAAATATAGAATTTTTAATGTTTTTAAATATATTTTCAAAGTACATAAAATCTGGGGGTTCTGGGTTTTTTCTCTTCACTGTAAAACAAACATGAAAACGTGTTTTATTATAAATACGCGTGTTCCTTGCTTTAAGACCAACCTGACTAGTTTTAGCAATTGCACAGCCCCCCAAGAGAGGATGCTTGCTTATTTCAAAGCAGGGGAGGCCAATCCTGCAGTCTGTGAGCTTCCGAGAAGCTCTAGGATTGGGCCTGTCTTCCACAGGGGAAGACGGGAGTGTCATATTCTAGGACACTTGAAAGTTTTCTCCTTTTGAAGTGATATAGTTTCATCAAGTACCAAACCATGTATCCTAGCAACATCAGGATCCATGAATCAGGGCTGGCTGGCTCTATTTGATTATAAAATAACTGTTAAAAAAAAAAATCAAAGTAGGTTTACTTAGGTATAATGGGAATAAATTGGCCCAAATTTAGAAAGTCAATGACTGAAAGAAAACATAGAGATTCAATATTTGGAAGCAGGTCATGTACCCTCATTTTGGAAATGGTACCATTTGCATTATGCATTTGTATCCATTGCACTGATTTAATTTTTGTATGTGGAGCATGCAGATTTTATATCATAGTACCCATGATCTAACAGATTGCTAGGATTTCTAAAAAGATTTGCCTCTGTGATGGCTGCCAAGCCGCTGGGTAATTTAGTTAAAGTGTTTAAAGTTATCGCTAAATCTTAGGGAAATAAATGGAAGGATTTTAAATTAGAGAAAGAGCCATTAAGGAAAAAAAGCATCTGTTCCTACTCTTCAGACTCCCCATTTGAACACTGACAAACCCATCCCAGAACGTGGTGAACTATATCTGTGCAGTGTATCATTTCTATTTCAAACACACACACATGGTTTCCTCTTGTATTGTCTTATAAATAAGGATCAAGAAAGTCATAACAAACATTGACTTGTGTTGTGTATATGGAAGAACAGATCGAATGAGATGAATGACTCAATCCTAATCTGTCCAGGGGGCTTTGCAAACAAAGTACTCCAAACTCCAGGAGAAGACCCTGACTGGCAGTGGAGGCCCAAGCCCAGCCGTGGAATTAGAGCTTGGGTGAACGTCAGGCTCCACCGGTTTTCGTAGTCAAGGGACACCAAGGTATTTTTGAAAGGATTGTGTGAGAAGGAGAGAATCCAGTGTGGCCTCCAAATTACGTGAAGTTAAAGGAGCGTGGGGTAAACAGTTACTGGGAGTTTTCATTGAAAGATGAGGTCAGAGGAACAAACCACGTAGGCTCTACCAAATTTACCAACTTAGAGTCAGCAGGGCTAGTTAATTTGTACTCGGCTCACTGGGGACAAGCAGTGAAACCTGTTCAGTCACTGGGATGCCTCGAAGTAACCCAGATCCTTGCTTTCTTGGATCGATTGTTTTCCGCCACATTGGGAGGCTTCCGTGGGGATTGGCGGGGTCTATGACGCTTACTTATTGGCTGTACTAATTCCACGAAGGCGACCCCAGTTGTGACATTCAAAGCACCAGAGAGTGGGTCAGTGCTAACTCTTCTCTTACTCATTTAAGTGATCACTAGCCTCTGGATAAAATGTCCACCCCTCACAAGCCGCAACCAAGGGCTTCCAGCCCGGCCTCCGTGGGGCCAGCAGTGGGGCCGTGTCAGGGCTGAAGCCCGACGCAAACCCTGCCCATCTTCTCCGCGTCCTCTCGTCAAGCCTGTTTCAGACGCCGGTCAAAGTTGAAACGGCTCCACATTTTGGTAAGCTGCTGCTAAGTAAAGGATGCTAATAATTGGCGTAAGAACTAGTATACACGTACACAAATGTAGGCAGATGACGTAGTAAGCATTTCGTAGTCAGCTCAGAGAAACTCATCCATGGATTTGATCCACCCTCATAATGTTGGACAGCAAAACTAGTGATGGAATCTGGGCCCTTTTTAAAATTTTCTGGTTTCCGGTTTTGGGGTTTTTTAGCGGTGGGTTGGTTTAACTCTCGTTGTAAGGTTAGTGGGTTGACGATTTGAAGGGACGGAGGGTTGGGAATCTAATGTCGGTTACGTTAAGCCAACTGGTGGGTGGTTCTGGGAATCCCCACCTAAGAGCCAAACTGAGTGACTAGAGTAGGTGCAGCCGCTGCAAACCAGCCCGCGTCTACGTGCAGTGCAGCTAACACGTGTCTCCCTCCTCAACCTGCACCTCTGTCCCCGGGCTTGAGCATCCTCAGCGACTCCCCCGATTGTAGCCACCATATTAATTCTTTATAGAAAAGCAAAAAGGCCACCTCTTCATCTTTTGATGAGTGATTAAATGCAGTAAATTGCCTGAAGAATGTTTAAATATTAACAGAAAAAAATGTGATCCTACACATTATTATATTCCTCATTAAGAAAGAGTTCTCTAGGCGGCACGGTCTGTAGGACTTCCAGAGGCCCCTAGCTCAACCCCTCTAGTTATTTGCTAGGCACAGAACACCGGAGCGCAGGCCCCCCGACCTGGCACTGGCTTGTCTGATGATAGCGTACCCTCAGGATCATGGCGTTGTACATGCCGGCCTAGTAATCACTCCTCGCTGTGCGCACACATGCACACACGCACACGTGAACAGACGGGACCTTTGCATTCACTATCTGTGTGAGGCGCTAATCTCTTAAATCTGGCAAAACAATTATTTCTCCCTTTCGAAAAATAAGCCCTTCCTTCTGTACTAAAATACCCCGTACAACACACTGCAGTTTAATGACGGGGCATGTCTTCGGCTTGTAAATGACCCAAAAATGTTGACTGGAAGACTGAGCTTGAAGTGCATGTTCTACGTTGAAAAATCATAAGGATGCTTCTGCAGCACGGCACTTTGGGATTGTGTGCTGCTCAGATGGTGCCTTAGAAAGCAGGAGCCGGTCTGCATAGAATGGCTGAACCCAGGGGAAATATTTTTGTCTAGCTTAAGTGCTCACATTTTGGAAAAATCCATATCAAGTATTGCAGTACATACTCAAATTAATTTAGTCGAGCTACATTCTCCACTGAGCCCTAACATCAAAAAAAATTTTTTTTCTGGACTGGAATTTGGTGCATATCAAGCAGGGAAAAGAGGAAAAGACACAGAAGGAAGTAGAAACTCCCTAAACAGGAGACCTTCGATAGGTACCAAACAGCAGGTACTTGGGAGTTGGGGTCCCCACGCTCTGGTCTAGCTGGACTACCTGCAGTGGCTCCCAGGGTGCACCCTCCAATCAGCAGCAGCCTCTCCAGGAACTTGTTGGAAATGCAGGTTCTCAGGCCCCACCCCAGACTTGTTGAGTAAAAGCTTTGGAGGTGGAGACAGCAAATCTGTGTTTTCAAAAGGCCCTCCAGGCGATTCTCAGGCCCACACAAGTTGAGGAATCACAGGACGAAGGGAAGGAAGCCACTGGCCCAGCCTGTGCCCTAAATCGCAGGAAGGTGGCACAGCGCGAGAAATTGGAACTGTGAGTTCGAATCCCAGGCAAGCCACTTCCAGGGCCCTGAACACGTTCAGACCATCGAGCTTCTTTTTTCCACTTCCTAGAAGCCACCAGAGCAGAGCAGAGCAGTGGGTGCTCCGGGGGGAGCACTGCTCAGCCGGGACCAAGGCCCTGCTGCTCGAGAAGCCAGCCCAGCCCCTAAATGTGTGCGGGGGACGCTGGCCACAATTTAGAGTCAACAACTTTTTTTTCTTCTCTTTCGAAGCTACAGCAGGCGTGGATTCAGGACCCAGAGCATGTAGTCGTTTGTAACACACTTGGAACGACTGCGAGAAATGAGAAGCAACATGCAGCAAATTAATAAGGAAAAGATTATTCCATCTGGGGAGCTGGGCTCTGCACCTGCCAACACGGCCCTCGCTCCGTGAAACGAGCTATATTGGTCGCAAATTAAATAAGCTTCCTGAGTTAATCAGCTCTGACCGTCCAGCTGAGGAGGCCGAGCTCACCCTGCGGAGTGACCGGCCCCGAGGCGCCGGCGGCTTCTCTGGGGCAAACCTCTGCCCGTTGCAGGAGCCGTTTGCCGGAGCAGGGCCTGGAGAGGGATGGTTCGCCCCCAGCCTCCCCGTGTGTGCGTGTGCATGTGGGTGTGTGCACGTGCGTGTGTGCATGTGTGCGTGTGTGCACGTGTGAATGTGCGTGTGTGTGCACGTGTGTGCGTGCACGTGTGAATGTGCATGTGTGTGCGCACTCTCCTGCACGTCGTGGACACCCAGGCAGCCCCGGAACCTTCCCTGCTTGCGGGCTGGGGTGGAGGCGCCCGAATCCGTCGCCCATCTACGGGCAACGTGGAAACCCGGGTTGGGGCGCACGTGCTGGGACCTGGGGTGCCGGTGGCTCAGGTCGCCCCCGGCCAAGCCGCCCGCGGCTCAGAACCTTCGGGGCCCCCTCGCCCGCCGACCCGAGGGTCCTGCAGGGAGACCCCGGCCCCGCGGGCCTGTCCTCCTGCCCTCCCTACTTCATCCCTTGCGGTGCGCAGGGAGCGCAGAGGTGGGGGCGCGCAGCCCTGGGGACACCCCTTCACCCGCGCGCCCGCCGCCCTCGCGCACCTGCCACGCGGTGCAGGAGCCGCCCCGCCCAGGCCGCCTTGGCCGCTCAGCCCCGCTGAGCCCCCGCCCCGCCGAGCCCCTGCCCTGCGGAGACCCTGCCCCGCCCAGCCCCTGCCCTGCAGAGACCCTGCCCCGCCGAGCCCCTGCCCTGCGGAGCCCCTGCCCCGCCAAGCCCCTGCCCTGCAGAGACCCTGCCCCGCCGAGCCCCTGCCCTGCGGAGACCCTGCCCCGCCGAGCCCCTGCCCTGCGGAGACCCTGCCCTGCGGAGCCCCTGCCCCGCCGAGCCCCTGCCCTGCGGAGACCCTGCCCTGCGGAGCCCCTGCCCCGCCGAGCCCCTGCCCCGCCGAGCCCCTGCCCTGTGGAGACCCTGCCCCGCCGAGCCCCTGCCCCGCCGAGCCCCTGCCCCGCCGAGCCCCTGCCCTGCGGAGCCCCTGCCCCGCCGAGCCCCTGCCCTGTGGAGACCCTGCCCAGCCGAGCCCCTGCCCTGCGGAGACCCTGCCCCGCCGAGCCCCCGCCCCGCCGACCCCTGCCCCGCCGACCCCTGCCCTGCGGAGCCCCTGCCCCGCCGAGCCCCTGCCCTGGGGAGCCCGTGCAGGCCCCGGGGCAGTCGTCGGGGATAGGCCCGCGGGGAGGCCTGGCCTTCGCGGATGCCCGCACTAGGCCCCGTGCGCACCTCCCCCCGCCCCGCAGTGCCCCCCCCGCAGCGCCCTGGCCCCTGCCCCCAGCCCCCGCTCCCCACCCCCCTGCCCCCCCCTCGGCCAGCTCCCTCGCCCCGCCCCGCGCTCCCCCCACCCCCTCCCCCGACCCGGGGAATCGGGCGGGTCCCCCAGCCGGGGGCGGGGCCTGCTCACGCCAGCCCCCAGCTTCGGCTTGTTCGGCGCCCAGGACCCCCTGTGCCACCTGCACGTGCTCTGTGGCTGCGTCGGCTTCGGCTTCGGCTCCCTTCCCGCGGCCGGTGGGCGGGGGTCGCCTCCTCACCTCCCAGCATCCGGGTGGGTAGCAGTGTAGACTCCGCAGCCTGACTGCGGGGGCTGAACCCGGCTCTGCCCCAGGGCTGTGTGGGTGCGGCCTAGTTCCTGACCGCCCCTGTGCCCGGTGTCCTCCTTCTTCTTAAAAGACGAGCAAAAATACTACCACCTGCCTCGGGACTTGGCGACAACCAAGTAAGTGAGTGCACACAGGGCACTGGGAACAGGGATGGAGCAAGGAAACGCCTCAGGAAGGTGCTACAAACCCGTATTCTATTGACCGAGGATGAACTGGGCTCACCTGGCCTGGAAGGCAGAGATTCTTCTCCAACATTCTCTGGCTCTCAGAGGGGATCCCATTTCATGTGTGTTTCATTGCGCCCAGGGCACTCTGTGTCTTCTGGAAGACTCCCAGAGGCGGCCCCTGTTGACCCACCGGCCGGCTCTGGCTCTTACCCCGTGGCCAGGACACACACTCAGGCAAATGGAGGAGACGCGCCACAATAAAAGGCATTTTTCTGGGCCATGAAATCCAAACGAAGCCCGTTATCCTTAAGTGTCCGGTGCAGCTGAAGCAGGGCCGCAGCCAGGGCGCAGCACATGAACTCACACAGTGGGAAAGGGAAACCAGGAGCCACAGCCACGGCTCTAAAAATAGCCAGGCCCTCAGGAGGAGGGGGCACCCCTCACCCTTGGGCCCCGCGCACCCCACCACTGCACCCTGAGGATGAGGAGGGCTCGCCCTGGGCCAGCAGGGTTCCACGCACCCCACGCCCATCTAGGTGGCCGTCCCAGTACCCACATGTAGGGGGGAAGGAGGGGCCCAGGGGGGGCCCAGGGGCTGCCCAGAATCCTCACAGTCTGGCCCTGCTGACGGCTGCAGAGGTGAAGAAGTGTGAAGAACATTCGGGAAAAACAGAAACAAAAGAAATGGCAAGCAGCTCCGTGTCTGAGGAGACTTGGGCTTTCACAGGAAAAGGGAGAGCGCCAGTGCTGCCCTTACTGTTTGGCTTTGCTCTCTTAAGGGTTAACGCGCACAGAGGCTCATGTTGCAGGGAGGCCCGTCCAAAAGGGGACGCGACACCGCTCTGCGCTAAACAATCCCAGGGCTGGGTTTCTCGACTTTGTGCCAGCTGTTTCCAATACCTGGAAACGGGGCAGCTGTCACCCCCTTCAACCTCGTGGCAGATCAGGAGGGTTTCCTGTGCGTTGCCTGGATTGGGCAGACAGAATGTTCTGGAACCACTTGCTAAACTCAGGAATGCCCAATCGCCCCTCCAGGTCAAAAATTTATGAAGTTACTCTGTGTTTGCGATTGCCGGAGGAGAGAGGGCCGGGGCCCAGGCCCCGCAGAGGTAGCAGGGGTAGCAGGGGTAGCAGGGGTAGCAGGTGCCACCTCCCGTCCACCCCACCCCTTCCGAGGATGGCAGGCGTCACTAGTAAGTCCTTGCTGAGCTCGGTTTCAGCCTCAGAATCGTGAGAACTGTGCTTCGTGTCATCACCGCCAGCTGAATGTGACTGACCCAAAGGACGACCTCACCTGCCGCCCCCGGTTTCCCCAGGTTCTCAGGAATACATCCCGTCGGTAGGGGAATACACCGGGCAGCAAAGTGCCGAGGCCTGCGTGTGCCCATCAGGTCGGAGCAGGACTGGGGGCCGAGAGGGCGAAGAATGTTCCGCAGACAAGTCCGTAGCCACTGGCACCGTCGGCTTTGGATACGTGACCTGGACGTGAGAAGCCCAGTAAGGGGTGATCACGACTCAGGAAGTGGTGGGATGCAAGGAAACAGGGTTTGGCGATAGGCAGTAATCTCATAGTCCTGCGGGATGTTGTACGAGGCGCCGAGCTATCTGAAACACGTCAACCACGAGACACGAGTGACTGAGGAGCTAAGGGAACCAACAGCACCCAAGCCTAAATAACTTGCCCGAGGTCACACAGCAATAAATGTGAAATTCAGATCGGAAGCCACATCTGCATGAGCCCAAGGTCCTCAATTTTCAAAAAAAAACAGCCTTGTTTTATTTTCTTTCATCGATCACATGCAACCTAAAAATCTTAGTGCATAAAAAAAAAAAAAATCTTAGTGCATTTACTGCTGCCTCTATGTTAACAACCCCTGGCATTCTCAGCACAACCCTATATTTCCTGGCCTTCTTCGCGCGCGCCCAGCTTTATTGAGGTAGAATTGACCCGTAACATTGTGGAAGCCTGAGAGGTACAGTGTGACGACGCGAGACACAGGTATCGCCAATGATCACCGCTGCCGCCTTAGCCGATGCCCTCCCCTAATTACCGCCTCGTCTTTGTGGTAGGAACAGTGAAGAGCTACCTCTCAGCGACTGTGAGGTGCCCAGCACAGCGTCGCTAACCGCAGCCACCGCGCTGTACATTAGACTTCCCAGGACGTTCTCACCCCCTTGCTGGAAGTTTGTGCTCCTTAACCAACATTTCTGCTCCCCCAGCACCCCCCGCCCCCCGTAGCCACCATCCTAGTCTCTAGTTCCAGGAGTTCAGATTTTTTTAGGTTCCACCTGTAAGTGAGAACATACAGTACATGTGTTTCTCTGTCTGACTTACTGCACTTAGCAAAATACCCTCAAAGTCACGGCACGAACGCCAAGGCCCCTCATCTGAACCACGAGACCAGTAGCTCTCGGTCTCTATACACCTGAATCACTTAGGGAATTTTTTTAAAAACTGAGCTATGCCAGCCCCCGCCCCGGAGGGGTTAAGTCAGACTCTCTGGGCGTGGGGCCCAGGCACAGGGGTGTCTTAAAGCCCCCTAGTAGTTCCGTTGGGTGGCCAGCGTGGACCCACCGCCCGCACGGGAGAGGTGCCAGCTGCCGCAGGAGGGCTGAGCCCGCGGACCAGGGGTGAGTGGCCCAGGGACGTGGAGGACGGAGCTCACAGGCCGGGAGGCGGGCAGGTCGTTGCCTGTCCCGCGTCCGGGGGGCCTGCCCGAGCCAGCGACAGGCTCCGACACGTCATTTCACTCAAGCTTCGCTTGTCCCGCTGGACTCCAAAGAGCTTCATAAAGTTCGAGCAGAGAAGAAAGAAAGCGGTCCCCGCCGACTGCTTGGACCGCCTTCTGCTTCCACAGGTGGCCGTCGGATTAGCCTTCGGCCTGGCGGTCGGCTGCTTCTGATGCTTTCGCCTCCCCCCACCCGCCGCAAGCTGCCGAGGGGTCCGTTCTGACTGACACCCCGTGGCGGCTTGTCGGTGTCTCGGGCCCCTCCCGGAGGGCTCCCGTCAGCAGCAAGGCAGGACGTGCCCGGCTGGGGCAGGCCGCGGGGCGAATGGGCAAATGGCCCGTGTCGGCGGGCAGCAGGTGCCCCTGCCCGGTCAGCTGCTTGGAGCGCGAGTGGGCGAGTGCCTGGCTTTCCCCCTGGTTTCCAGGCCACGGACCGGAGTCCCAGCAAGCCCCAGGCTGTGGGGCCAGAGGCTATTTCGGGCAGTCCTCTATCCAATGGCAAGTTAGGGGTGATGTCACCCGAAACCGCCAGGGAGCATCCGGTTTCACCCCCATCTAGACACGAACCGTGAGGAAATGGAAGCTAGGGCAGGGAGGCCAAAATGCGGGAGCCACGACGTCCCTGTCTGTATTTCTGTGTCATCTCTTCTCATGCGTTCCTCTCACTTTCAGCTGCGTCCCCACCACTGCAGGTCGGGTCTACACCAGCTCTCACCTGGACTCTCGCCACGCCCCTGGGGGGCTCCCCACCTCCAGTCCGGCCCCCTACCCCCATGTACCCTCCCGGACAGGCTCTGGGTAAATAAGGAGCGTGAAAGTGCTTTGTGCCCAACCATAGGAATCCCCAGGCCCACCCGCACACCCAGGTACCGCCCGGCAGGAACCGGGGTCGCAGCCCTTACTCGGGGTGAAGACTCGGGCCTGCAGCCTGGGCTTCTGCGAAAGGGTGAAGTGGCCACACCGAGAGCAGTGGTTTGGGGCAGCGGCTGGGAAGGTGTGCCCACCGCGCTGGAGCCCCAACAGGTGCCCCGCAGGCCTTCGGGGGCCCTGTGGGCGGTGCCGCACCCTGCCACTACGGCCACCCCGGCGACAGGCAGGGAGGGACCCGGCGGTGCCCATCTCAGAACTGAGGATGAGTGGGGCCGGCCCACTTGCCCAGCTCCCTTGGGTGCACACTGCGGGCCCCTGCTGCACCCCCCGCTGCGCCCTGCTGACACACACGTGGACGGTCCCCGCTGGATGGGCGGCCGCGTGACCGTGTGGAGGGCACCCCCCACCCCGGACACGAGGAAGGGCTCACCACTGCTGCCAGAGCCGAATCCGGTCACGCTGGCCTGTGGGGCCTCCTGGGATGCAGCCTTAGATCATCTTCCTGCTTCAGTGTCCGGACAACTGTCGCCACTCCCCACACGCAGGGCTCGCGGTCCCCTCCTGTTCCCGGGGTACGCCTCGTCCTCGTGCCCCTGCACCCTTATGCTCACGGCAGGCCTGCCTAGCCGCTCGGCTGTAGGGAGGCCACATAGAACCCAGACGCCCGGTGAAATAGGAGTTTCAGGTAACTCCTGAGTGACTGTGTGACACAGATGCGGCCAGACACGACGGGGGACACGCTCACATTAAGAAATGATCTGTGTTCATTTCAATTCAGATTTAACTCTGTTTTGTAGAGTCTATAACTTTAGTCGACAAACCCGACTACGCGTACCCTCTGGGTTTACTCTGCCCGTGTCAAAGCGGGGTTCAGTGCTCCTCCGTGTTTTCTGTACCAAACCGTCGGTAAACAATGGGTACTTCACTGAGGGTTTCTTAGTAAATATGGAAGCTGGGGTTTACATTTCATAATACCTACCATTTTATCTAAAAAAAAAAAAAAAAAAAAAAAAAAAAAACAAAACTTACTGAAAATGACCTCACGAGCCTCTGATCTTGGTCAAAAAAGTCCTCAAGTATTCTTTCGACCTCTTTCCTCTGTAGCATTCCGCCCGCTCCCACTCTTTAATGTGCAGAGAAGCTTCCATTTTCCCCACCAGGGCAGCGGGCCCAGGCTCTTCTGCAGGCTACCGTGGACCCACCAAAGCAACTTTTTAATTAGCCATGGCCCTCCATACACAGGCATCATCTCCTAAGAAGATTAAAAAATTGTCCCCCCATTTATAGAATCTTCAAGGTTCGATTCCCTTCAAGGTTCAGGGCTTTCCCAGGAGGACGGAGTCGCTCATTTCCCAGCTGGGAGTCACTTGTGCAGGGGACGAAGCCCCTGGCTTTACCCCACGCCGCGCTAGGACCATGGATGCTCCATTCACGCCCGCGCCCACCACAGTGTGCCTAGCTAAGTCCGCGAGGAGCATCGATTAAATAGAACGACCCAGTGTAACGCCGCATTTTAAATGCATTTAGCTCCACGTGGCTGTAACCAAGTTAGCGGGAGCTCACGGAACCAATCCCGGTGGCCAAGTAGAGCGGCTGGACAGGCCAAGCGAGTGATCCTCCTCCCATCCGCATGCTGGACAGCTGAGGGGTTTCCTTACAAACATCATCATGTCAAGCCACCATCCCCGGTCAAGTGAGTTAGAAGCTTCGGCATTCGGGCACCCACATTGTTTTCAAAGCTCCCAGGTGATTGTACTGAGCAGCAAAATGATGGGTGTTCGCTCGAGAGGTGGCCCTGACGTGCGCCTCTGGTTCTAATGCACGACACAGAAGAGACAAGAGGATGTAATATGGGAGAGTTACGGTTCTCTTTTTCTTCCCCCCCTTTGTGTTTCCTAGTTTCCTAGAGCTTTTACACACGCACGGACACATGCCACACCCGCCAGAGTCTGGCCATCGAGCCTTGGCTGTGTGTTCCCTTTGTGAGCACGAGGTGCGAGGCGGCTACAGAAGTGCAGCTATGGGAACTGCAGTCCTGGATCTGGCTGGGTCGGGCCTCGCTCTACCAGCTACCGTGGCCAGTGCCACTCTTTCGGGTTCTGGTTTCACCAAGGAGTCAGACACTGTGATACCTTTTGGATTTGAAAGGTCAAGAAAAACCTGCTAACGCAGAATTGGCCAGCCCTCCACACCTCCCTGCCGCCACGCACCGACCTGAACTAAGCAGAGAGAAACCAAGGCAATGGCTTCCTTTTGGTTTGGCCACACTCCACTTGACGCTCTTCCAGGCCTTGCGAAGCAGAATTCCTTTCAGTGCATGGGGCTGTAAAGAGATGGATTCTTGAAATGGACTCTGGAAAGTGGGGATGAGCATGAGCAGAGGGAAAACGTGGGCCCGGGAGTCAGCAGACTGGAATCCCTGGCCTTGCGCTGCCCCTCCTGCTGTGTGACCTGGGTGTCCCCCTTACTTCTTTCAGCCTTGGCCGTGTCCTCTGCAAAAGGAGGACCCTGGATTCAACGATCCTAAGAGCCCTTCCAGGTCGAAGTGCTCCATGGATCCTAAGTCCTGAAGCGGTACGTGAGAGGTCCGTGGAGACTCTGGGAATCACCCTTAGGAAACAAAACTCTTGCCCCAGGTCCTGCCTGCACACGTGCTCTGTGCACTGAAATGTCCACCTTGGACTGGCTCCGTGTTCTTGAGAAAGTTGTTCTTCCTCTCTGGGTCCTATTCTTGTCAGCTGCGATCTGATGTTCAAGCACATTCTATCTACCATCCCTTTCAGCTCTGCCATTTTAGGGACCTTGGGCGCCCTGGTGGCTGAGGGTTTACGTCACCTCGAATGCAGTACTGGAATGTAGGACACCATCTAGAACACGAAGGAGAGACCAGAATCAAAGACCGAGAAGACACCAGTGGTTCAGGAACCTAGCTGCGAACCAAGCTCAAATGCAAGTAGGAGGAAGGAAGGGAAAAAAGAAGGGAAGAAGGAGCCAAAGAATTCACAAATAAAATCTAAAGCCTGGATATATTTTATTCAGTCAGGGAGAGATACCTATAACTGCAGTTCAACTTAGATATGGAAATCACGTCATACCTCAGAAAGAAAGCTCTTCAAATGAACAAGGATGGTGCTTGCAAAATCAGCTCCCTTTGTGGTTAAAAGAAAAGAAAACTTTATTCTGGTAAACTAGAACTTTTTCAGAAAAGAACTAATCAAATATGCCCATGTTTTGCCAATTTTTACTAATAAATAATCACCATGTCTCAAAGGCTTAGGTCTTATTTAAAATTTTTGTTCTTTTTCCATTTGGTCTTTTTATTTTTGTAATTTTTTTTTTAAGATTTTATTTATTTACTCATGAGAGACAGAGAGAGAGAGAGAGAGAGGCAGAGACACGGGCAGAAGGAGAAGCAGGCTCCCTGCGGGAAGCCCGATGGGGGACTCGATCCCGGGACACGGGGTCATGCCCTGGGCCCAAGGCAGATGCTCAGTCGCTGAGCCCCCCAGGGGCCCCAATAAATAAGTCCTTTTAAAAAACTGTAATTCTTTATGGAGCCTAGCACACCGTTGGCATGAAGTAGATGCTCAGGAAATAATCATTTGAAGAAAGTGATCCAATATTTAACTTGAAGAACGTGACCCAGCCAGGTGCACTTTTGCTGTCCTGGGATGAGCTACCTGAACGGCACACTTGTGGTGCGCTGACACGCGCACGTGGCGAGCCTACACCCTTTCTGCTTTCCCTCCACTGCCTCATGCCTACCAGCTCCGTCGGGAAGCCCGGGAGACGCGGCGCTGGCCCTGGAAGAAGGGACTGCATTGTAAAAATTGTTCTCTTTCCAAGGAAATGTCGATAACACTGAAGACACCAAAATGTTTCCGGGGGAGGATAAAGACATAAAAGAATTACTGTTTCACCGTGTGATCTTAGGCAGGTCATTTCTGGTCTCCCAGGCGTAGTCTTCTCATCGCCCCAGGGGCAGGGCTGAACACAGTTCATGATTCCACGTCCTTAGACGGTTCTTTCTTCCCCGGATACCTCAATATGTGCTGTAAGGAAGCCGGGATGCAGAGATGTAGACCTTATCCCTATATCCCTTATCTCATGTAGATGTATCCCTATATGGGATATATTTTCCAAACGCAAAAAAAAAAAAAAAAAAAAAACGAAGTAAAGGCATTTTTCCTTATAGAATTATTATTTCCGTTACGACTCATGCATTTGCGTGGCATTAGCCGCAAGGGCACCCCCTGTGAATGTGATGCCTTTGCGCTCACACGGGGCTTTTTGAGATGTTTCAAAGGTTTTCACCCTCATCGTTAAGGGATCTCCCGACTCCTGAAAAGCATCGCAGCAAGAACAAGAAAGACAGATGCGTAGAAAGCCTGCATCCCATGTGCATCCCGAACATGTATGAGGCACCCATCATTTTTCTAGGTTCGGTAAAGAAACTTAAAACACATGCCCCGGACTGCATCCCCGTGCCCCCTGGGAGAGAAGACGTGCAGACGTACACACAGCCACACACCAGCAGGACAAACGTCCTGTGCAAAGACTGGTTTGCCTAAAACATCCTGGGGACCAGGCAATGGGCCAAAAGTTCATTCTAGGATTTTTCCGCCTCAATAATAATAATCCTTTCCAAGTGTGTGGTGCCCTAGAGTTTCCAGAACCTTTCACATGCATTTCTTAATTTAATCCTTGGGACAGACTCACGTCACCCTGCCTCCACCTGCGCGGCCGCAGGTCTCTCTCCTCAGCTTACAGACGGAAACTGTAATTCAGAACCAGAGAAGGCTTGCGGAGGGCAAGAAATGAGCATGAGGCTGACACCAGAGTCGGGTCTTCTGACTCCAAATCCTGCTTTCTTGTCACCTTTCAGACTGTTTATCTGAGGTTTCATGGCGATGAGGGGCTGGCTGGAGAAGTCTGGAGGCTTCGGGTACAGTCCCGGAGAGCAAGAACCGATGGCCGGGAGGGGAGAGGCCAGGGGCCTGCAGGAAAGGAAGACGCGCTGAGCCGCCCAGCCCAAGCCGGTTGGACTGGGAAAGCGCTTCTATCTCCAGGTACAGGGGAGGGAACTCAGGTGCAGAGTGATTAGTCCAAAACACACAGCCCAGGGGCGCCTGGGGGGCTCGGGGTGGAGCGTCTGCCTTCGGCCCAGGGCGTCACTCTGGGGTCCTGGATCGAGTCCCACGTCAGGCTCCCGGTGCATGGAGCCCGCTTCTCCCTCTGCCTGGGTCTCTGCCTCTCTCTCTCTCTCTCTCTGTCTCTGTCTCTCATGAATAAATAAATAAAACCTTAAAGGAAAAAAAACCCAAAGCACATAGCTAATGGCAACCTGAAGATTTGAAACTCGGTGGGCCTGACTCTGAAGCACCAGGGAGACGGGGCCGTGGCCCAGGCTGAGACGATGCCCGTGCCAGCTACGTCCACCTGCGCGCCGGCGGGTGTGTGCAGAGTACCTGGCACTGCCATTCTGCGCCCTCCCAGATGGGCACAGGTGGGCGCCGCTCGACGGGGCAGGGCCGTGACCCAGCGCGCCAACAGGGTAGGGGCTGTGGTGCTGCGGGGCCCTGTCTGCGAGCCGCCTCCCCCGCAGGGGCGCAGGTGATGGACACGGGGGTCAGCGCGCAGGTGGGCCTGGCACGGAGGGGCGCGGGTGATGGACACGGGGGTCGGCGCGCAGGTGGGCCTGGCACGGAGGGGCGCAGGTGATGGACACGGGGGTCAGTGCGCAGGTGGGCCAGGCACGGAGGGGCGCGGGTGACGGACACGGGGGTCAGCGCGCAGGTGGGCCTGGCACGGAGGGGCGCGGGTGATGGACACGGGGGTCGGCGCGCAGGTGGGCCGGGCACGGAGGGGCGTGGGTGATGGACACGGGGGTCAACGGGCAGGTGGGCCTGGCACGGAGGGGCGCAGGTGATGGACACGGGGGTCAGTGCGCAGGTGGGCCGGGCACGGAGGGGCGCGGGTGACGGACACGGGGGTCAGCGCGCAGGTGGGCCTGGCATGGAGGGGCGCGGGTGATGGACACGGGGGTCAGGCTCAGGTGGGTCGGGCACGGAGGGGCACAGGTGATGGATACCGGGTCAGTGGGCAGGTGGGCCAGGCCCAGAGGGGCGTGGGTGATGGATACGGGAGTCAGGGCGCAGGGGGCTGGGCATAGAGAGGCGCAGGTGATGGACTCGGGAGTCAGGGCACAGTGGGCCAGGCATGGGGTGGGGCGCGGGTGATGGACATGGGGGTCAACGCGCAGGTGGGCCGGGCACGGGGTGGGCGTGGGTGATGGACACGGGGGTCAGGCTCAGGTGGGCCGGGCACAGAGGGGCGCAGGTGATGGATACCGGGTCAGCGGGCAGGTGGGCCGGGCACGGAGGGGCGCGGGTAACGGATACGGGGGTCAGGGTGCAGGTGGGCCAGGCACGGAGGGGCGCAGGTGATGGACACGGGGGTCAGCGCAGCTCACGGTGCCAACAGCCGGGTGTCCTGCGCGCCCAGGGAAGGAGCTGGGCAGTGCTGCGCGCACACCTGGAGGGGTCGGGAGACAGGTGCGCCCCTGCTTCCTCGCCAGCACTGCGTCCCTGTGCCCCCCCACCCCGCTGCACACACCGGGGGGGGGGTTCCCGAGGCCCCGGAGCCCAGGTGGTGCAGGACCCCAAAGGGCCGCACATCCTTGGACCCTCGGGGCGGCTTCTGCAGGGATGAGGGACGAGGCCCCCGAGAGAAGCAGGCGAGGGTGGGACCCCAGCCTTCCCCTCTCCTCAGGAAACAGGTGCGAAGGGTCCAAGAATCTTTGGTTTCCCCCTAAAGAGAAGGCTCTCCCGAGGGAGAGGAGACGGTGAGCTTCGGGTTGTTCCTTGGGGTCCCTAGAGGGGGGTTGGTTTCCCACCTGGGGTCCGGGGGGCCCGGCAGTCCCCGGGGAGGACACCTCCTCAGCGCCCATCTCCTGCATCGGGCCTCGGGTGCTGAGAGCGCCCAGCCCGGGACATCCGGCCCGCTGAGGAGGGGCCGCAGGGCCTGGGGCTCTCCTGGGTGGCCCATCGGGCGCGGGGACATGGTCCTCTAGGCCAGCAGGCTGAGGGATGCTCTCCCAAGCTGCCGGGGATGGATGCACTTTGACATCATCTCCTGCGCGGCCCAAGCGCAAACGCGAAACAGCATCTTGGGAGGCAGGTGGAGGAGGAGATGTCCCCGAGAGAGAGAGAGAGAGAGAGAGAGAGAGAGAGAGAGAGACGGCCGCAAACAAATGCGGACGGAGGTCCCTTGAGAGGCACTGGCGTCAGAGAAGGGAACACATCACAGTGAGGTTGTGGCCCGGGTGGATTAAGAAGCTATCAAATTCACGAAGAACATGATAGTCAAACGAATCCTGGCCCAGCCGAGAGAGAACACTTCCAAGGACTTTATCTTCACTAATCAGATAATTTTAAAATCATCTTTGGCTGGCACTGCAGGCGCAATGGAAAGGGAGGATCCCCATGTGTCAGACGCCTACTGGATTCCACGCGTGATGGTCACACGTATCTGTAGCTGTGGCACGAGGCGCAGGGCACTGAACCACCCCGAGACTCGATTTGCATCCCTAACATGAGAATGGTGATGTGCGCGTCTTGTAGGATTATTACAGGAAATAAAGCCAAGTATACGAAAGCCCCTGCTACTGGGCCGGGGACACATTAAGTAGTCGATAAGTCATCGCCATCAATCAATCAATCAATCAATCATCGCCATCCTTATCTTATTATCTCCGATTCCTCCTAACAGCCCAGGGCTATTATCTACTTCCTTAAGTGCACAGAGGTTACTAGTCCAAATTGCTTGCCTAAATTCTTCCAGCTAATAAGAAATTCCAGTTTAGGTTTATTTTCAAATTTTTTTTTCCTACAAAGTTTTTTTTTCTGATTTAGTGACACGAGCACGTTGATTTTCTAAATTTTTCTAACCAGAGCTTTTTTTTTTTTTTTTTTTTTTAATTTCTTGAACCAAAATTGAACGAGGCGATGGTTTTATACCCCACAAAACCTTCCCAAGGCCCTCGGTTCATTGCCAGTGCTTTCCTCTATCACCCCAAACAGTTCCGTGATCTGACACCTGGGACCAAGCCCTCTCCTGTCGGTGGCCCCTCTGCTCGGGATCTTGGTTTTGGGGTGTCTGTTCCAGGCCAAGTCGCTCACACACCATTTAGCGGCCGTCGGACACATGATGCCTTCCTAGCTGGGTCTGCACCCTGCACTGGGTTCCTCCTACTTTTTTGCTACTCTCACTCCTTTCCTGAAACTCTGTCCCCTGTTTGTCCGTTGTGTTTCTGACATCCCACATCCTGACATCTGATGATGTTTTGACCTCTGATTTGGCTTCTCCGACCTCTGTTCAGTGTGGCTTTAACGTAGCTCTTAGGTCCCTTTCTTTTTTTCTTTCTTTTTTTTTTTTTTTCCCTTGGGTCCCTTTCTTGAAACCAGCTTGTGGAAACCAACTCACGAGAGCAGGGCCAGGGCCCACAGGGCAGGAAGCGGAGAACTATGCTGCTGTTTGCAAATAAGCCTGAGTGTTTAATACCCATTAATTACCTGGTCAACCCAGTCAATTCACTTCTAGGCATCAATGATAAAAAAAAAAATAGTAAATTGAACACCAATAAAAAAATAAATTAAAAAAAATAAAAAAATAAAAAAAAATGATAAAAAAAATAATAGAAAGGCACGCATATATGTAAACAGTATTACAAGCATTGCTTGTAATAGCACAACAATGGAGTTTGAGGACCCATCGATGGAG
The DNA here is from genome assembly GCF_011100685.1 of Canis lupus familiaris. NCBI lineage: Eukaryota > Metazoa > Chordata > Mammalia > Carnivora > Canidae > Canis > Canis lupus. The sequence goes on along the minus strand of NC_049242.1, from coordinate 49,062,757 downwards.
CAATACCCAATGTCATCGAATAAAATAAAGTTAATCTAGAAAGATAGTCAAGCTGCAGTAAGTGAAAAACGAAGTTGCAGCTGCATGTGTAAAGTCTAATCCCCTTTTGGTTTAAAAAGCCACAGCTTATATGTACATAGATATTTGACTTTGTCAGCAAAAGAAAATTCCTGAGAAGAAACTCTCCAAGCAGCAACAGTGTGTTGCGGCTTAATTTTTAGAATATTAACTTTCATTTATCCTCCCCATGTTTCTTCCTTTCCTCCACTGTAAGCAGATGGTCAGGGCTTTTGGGGGCCTCTTGCCACCAGGAAATTTTTGTTACAGGGCCAGAAACCAAAGTTGTCTGTAAGACACGTCTGATCCTGGTTCTGGAATTTTATAAAACCCAAACCCATGGAAGAGACTCTATTTGGTATCTTGGAGGAGGAGGAGAGGAAAGGGAAGGCCTTTGAAATGGAAATGGATAGAGGTCTGTGATCCTGGAGTACTCCCAGGAAGAGGAAGACCTCAGATGAACTGGCCTAGGGAGCTCAGAAATCTAAAGTCTCACGAAAGATTTTTCCTGGCTTAAAAGGAGGCCTTGGAGGAGCCAGAACTGGAAGAGATCATGTGGTTTGAGACCGTGAACGCCTCAGCAGTAAACACAGTCTACACCCAATGGTCGAGGGGTCCCCAGGACTTGGTACTACATAGAACCCTGGGACCTTTGCCCAACACCGAGGGTGGCAATAATGGTCGAGACTGAATTTCCAACAACCTGATAGGATGAGGGTGGCTCTAGACTGAGAACTGTATTTAATTTGTGTAAAATAAATAACGTGCTATTTCTTGTACATCTGAGTTTATAAAATAAGATTCGTGTTCCCTACACATAATGGGACTGGAGAGTCAGGGGGCAACTTCACTTCTTGTGTGAATCTTATAATTTCCAAGTGGTAGGATTATGGATAGCTTTTCTCTTTCTTTTATTGCTGCCCCCTTCCTGTACTTTTCAAATACACCCGTTTCTAATGTTTATTAAGTCGCCCCACCCTCTCAGTCCGGTGGCAATCTCTGCAGAAGGACAGTCAATTGCACAACCATCATTCCTGGCCCTTAGACATAGGTCCTCTGTATTCACTTAAACATCACCTGAGGAGCACCGGGGTGGCCCGGTGGGTCAAGCATCGGACTCTCAATTCCAGCTCAGGCCCTGATCTCAAGGTCCTGAGCTAGAGCCCCTCGTCGGGCTCCACACTCAGGGTGGTCCGCTTGGGAATCCTTTCTCCTTCCCTGCTCTCGTCCTGCCCCTCCCCGCTGCTCTTTCTCTCCTTCGAAAATAGTTAAAGAAAACTTTTTATAAAAAATCACATGAAAGATCCACCTGGTCAAATGGTCTGTGACACTCGCTGAAAGGGGAATGCTCCCTCCCTTGGGTGCTGAAGGCCTGCTTCTCTCGGACCCTGGGTGCTGAAGGCCTGCTTCTCTTGGACCCTGCATTCCTCTATTCTCGCAGAAATGAACCCCCATCTGCCACCTCTCCAACCATCTCCTGCCACTGCGAGCTTTCCCCAAAACGTTTGTCACATTGTGCACTTACCTTCACACTCCCTTTATTCTCCAGAGCTCCCTGATGAGCTTGTTTTACAATTTCTTTGGAGGGCTTCCCTCTTAGGAAGGGAAACCGCCTCCAGGGGTGAGTCGGTGGGAGAGATGATGGCTGGGGACTGCGTCCGGGTCTGAAGCGCTCTCTGCTGTCACTGCTGCAGAGACATAACTGAAAGACGCAGTAGGGCCAGCTAAGCCCCCTCCACGGAAGAAACAGCAAGAGGCGCTTTTGTCCCCATCAGTCCTCGGGTCCCATTAATCCCTCCAGTCAGAACCCGTCGCTCTCCAACATCCAGCCTCCCAGCTAGCAGGCCCAACTCTGCGTTGATCCCCGCAAGGCCCATCTCCAGACCTTTGTAGAAGCTGGTTGCCTTTCGTGACAAACCACCTGCATCACGGTTCTGCCACCTTAATCCTGTCTCCTACTATGAAGCTCCCCCTACTTCCTCCTGGCAACGGTCACCTTCTCTGAACGCGGATGTCTCAGGAACACACCTGTATTAGTCAGGGTTCTCCAGAGGAGCACAACCGTATATATAAGTGTATGTGCAGGTATATATTGTAAGGCAAGCTTGCATGTTGTGACTTCAATCTTGGGGCCCAAATCCACATCTTAAAACATACCTTTACAGCAGAATGTGGACTGGTATTGGGTCAAGCGACTGCGCACCAAAGCCTGGACAAATCGACACCTACTATTAACCATTACCATCTCTTCACTGTTACTCTATGTATTTAAACTGTGTCTCCACAGTAGGATTTTAAGCTATTGGAGAGCAGGGAACAGAATGGTGTCATGAGTTCAGGAAGGGAGGTGTCAACTGAAAGCCTCATATAGTAACCAGAATTGGAAATACTGAATCTCAGTCTTCCTTCTGAATGTCAGAATCTCAAATACATTTCCTGTGCCTGTGAACTCAACCATTCAGGGATAGAAGATGTGAATTCTCATTCTTTCTGCTACAGACGTCTGGATGCTTGCTGTGGAAACGGGGTTTCCACGGGAGTTTGGCTCTACGTGAAGAAAGGAAGCAGCTCTCAGCTAAGCCCAGACTTAGCAACTGTCGTAAAGGGTCAGTGGGGGTAGATTGTTGGAAGTTGTCACTGCATTGAAATCCATAATTATCCTTGGATTGCTTTAAGCCATGCTAGCCACGATGGAGAACACGCAGGGGCTGAACTGGTCGACAGTAGGTCAAACATTAATTGGGTCGTTCTCGCTTTCTTGTCCTTCACTTCTCAATACACACACATACAGGCACACGCACACTCACTCACTGATCTGACTGAATTTTTGCCTAAATTAACTGAAGGTTGACCAATTAATTACAAGGTAAGTCTGAGAATCAATCTTTATGGAAGATTGGGAACTGAGTCAGAGAAAAGAATACCCAAAGGGGAAGAAGAAGGGCAAACTTATCTGCCTCATGGCCGTTTCTGCTACCCTCCAGAATGAATCACAAATAATTTCAAAAAAGATCCCGACTGCAGTTGACGGTGTTCATACATACAACCCCATTTACAGAATGTGTCTGGTGTGGTAGGGTTGAAATCTTACTGTTCTTATCCTTTCCCTGCAACCTGTCATATCCTAGAGGGATGGGGTATATAAAATTATATTTTAATATTTAATATAAAACACATACAAGTAGTACTTCATCTGCCTGTATCATGTTCCTAGAAGTATATTTAGAATTTTAAGCTGTTCCAACTATTACACATTTTGCCAAATTTCAGTTGTTGAGGGAGTTGTGTTTAAACATCTGTTGACTGCAGATGTTAAGCAGTGTGAAATAGACTTTTAAGATGCCAAAATGCAATTAAAATCATAATATTTTTCCTAGTAACATATCATGCTACACCAATGGAAATTCAAAAAGCTCACACTCCATGAACAATGGTAATAATTCTCTAAACAAATCGGCTGTGGCTCACGGCAGGGGAGAATTAACTTTTAACTAAATTATGTTACATTAGCAATGCCAGTTTGCCCAGTTCTTGTAGAGTTTTGTTTTTTGTTTTTTTTTTTCTTTCTCCAAACCAGGGCAGTGGTCAGTAAAATGCAAGGAAAGACATCTTTTTTGGCTTGAAGGATAAAGATAATTGGAAGATGAACTTTTCCCTTACTTTTAGCCGGACCACTGAGCCAGTAGATGTCAGTACTTAAAACACAGAAAGGCCAGCTCTTCTAATGTGGGGGTGCCTGACTTCTACGTGGGCTAAGATTCAGAGGAAGATACGTGGAGCGTGGGACCTGGGTGTGCCTCAACCTGGGTGTTAAGCTCCACCTCCAATTGTGGAAGAAACACATCCACAACATAAGCAGAGAGGATTATTCTTCTGTGCTTCCCACCACCTGAAGCTGCCTTGTTTTGGTTGCTAGGTGGGAAGTAGGAGCATTACTGGAGCTTCTAGAAGGGAAGAGAGACACATCTCTTTAGTATGAGTTAAGCACCAACCGGCCAACAGGCTTCACTTTCCAAAATAGCTCCCTCTCCTGCCTGAAATTCTACTGCTAGAGTTTTCTTTAGGTTCAAAATCTTAAAAGCTCTATAATGTTCCTGAGTAGAACAACAGAGCCATTAGCAGTCAATGTCTCTCTTAAGTTCTCTCTCTCTCTTTTTTTTTTTTTTTCTATTTCAGTTTCAGGTCTAATTCTATCTGCATCCTAAAAATATGTTTCATATTTTCATGAGGACTGGACCTCCAGATATAATTGGTTCAACCACCTTAATTTGTCGACTAAATCGTTCAGAAATTGTTTTCTGAACAAAAGTGAATTCATCAAATTTGGTGACTCACTGTTTCTTATCTCAATCATTGATTGATTGAGCATCTGTTATGTGCCAAGCCTTAGGGGCAATAGGGATAAAGATTCATAATCCCTCTTTCTGGCACCCTGTCAGTCTGATGAGGACACGAGCGCATAACCAGACCATTACTATGTGGTGTGGTAAGTGATAGAGGAAGTAGGCATAGGGTGCTTTCGAGCACAGAGCCACAGCCAGCCTCATCCTGGCAGAGTATTGATGATAACATCCTTGGGTTTCCAAATACAGTATGTTGAAAAGTATAATGAGGAGGTGATAAATTAGTACAGCGTATTCATGTAAAGTTCTACTATGACTCTACACCTATGCCAAGTGTTTGGTTTGGGAATGAGTATTGGAGAAGAATAGAAGTTAGGAAGGAAGAAGACATCATCTCCTCCATCAGAGCGTTCACAATTTAATTGTAGGAAATAAGGTGGAACTATTAGGGATTTTTAAAAATCAAGGCAATCTACAAATTCACAAAGCATAAGCATCAGTTGGTGTGGCAAACAATAAGTGATACAGGTAATGAGGAAAGTAAAGACATGATATATTTATAGGATGGTATGATCTCAGAAAGGTCCTCCCAGGAGGAGATGGACATAAGTTGATACAGAGGGGTTGATCCAATTGATGTTGTTAAAGTGAGGGGCCCAAGCTGTCTATACAGTGGGAGCAGCGGGGGCAGATGTCCACAGCTGGCAACGAGGGGGGACATTTTGTTGTGATATGGGTGTTACAAGGGTGGAAATAAGAGATTATGCAATAAGGATCTGAAATTTCGTGCAGGGTCTTTTACTCACTCAATATTGAGGGTCATGCACTGGGCTATATACTGCAGACACAGGTATTAATAAATTCCTGCCATCTTGAATCTTATAATCTAATCCTAGAAAGACATTTAGATTTCTTGGCGTCTCACTGTATTAGAGCCTATGCCCCTTTCATGACACCCTTCAAATGTGATCCACTCAATGAAAGCTCCCCAATCTGTTCAGCTGACATACTTTGTAATGACAATGATACTAGCTAACATTATTAAGTACCTCCTGGATCACTGTACTGTATTAAACATGTTGCATGGCTTATTCACAACAGTAGTTATCATCTAAGTGTTTCGATGCGCCAGGCATATTTCTTGCAAAGATTACATGATTCAATCCTTATAACAAACTTTAGAAGTACGATCTAGGATTATCCCCATTATCTATACAAGAAAAGTGAAACTCTGCAGGGTTAAATAATTTGCCCAAGGTCACCCTTAGCTTTTCGAGAGAGAGGATGCTTAGAGAATGAAATGGCCAACACTGTGGACCTCCCGATATGATAGAATGTGTGGCTCATGGCACCACTTATGAAGTATGTTTGCCAAAAAAATTTGAATGTAGATCCAGTTAGTTCTTTAGATCTCACTTTCAGTTTATTGAAAACAGAAGGATGAAGAATCAAGATGAAAGACACCATAAAGAAGTGAAAGAAAAACTTAGGATTTAAGAATGTAGGACTGACTGCAGGTCAGTCAACTACACGCTAGATGATAGATATGATAGATGATAGATAGATAGATAGATAGATAGATAGATAGATAGATAGACAGACAGTAGAACTTGGTTTGGGTTGAGTTAATTTAATTTTTAAACTTTGGTTCCTGATTTGAGCAAGTTGATTTTAAAAAGACATTTTTAATAAGTGGGAAATTTGAATGTGAATGTGTGTGACTGCCTATTGGAAGATACTAAGCAAATATTCTTTTTTTTAAAGAGTTATTTCTTTGAGAGAGAGAAAGAGTAAGGGGAGGGGCATGGGGAGAGGGAGAGGGAGAGAAGCAGACTCCCTGCTGAGTATGGGGCTCACAGCAGGGCTCCACCTGGGCTTGATGGGGCTCGACCTCACGACCCTGAGATAACAACCTGAGTGGATATCAAGAGTCGGACACTCAACAGACTGAGCCCCCCAGGCACCCTGTTAGGGTACCAAGCAAATATTCTTAATTTTCTTGGGTGTGATCATGGCACTGAGGGTATGGAAGAAAACACTATTTTTTTTTTTTTTTGAGATGTGCACAAGTGAATTAGGAAATGATAGGAGATCTGGGATTTGCTTAAAAATATTTAGCAACGGGCAGCCTGGGTGGCTCAGTGGTTTAGCGCCACCTTCAGCCCAGGCCGTGATCCTGGAGACCCGGGATCAAGTCCCACGACAGGCTCCCTGCATGGAGCCTGCTTCTCCCTCTGCCTGTGTCTCTGCCTCTCTCTCTCTCTCTCTCTCTCTCTCTGTCTCTCATGAATAAAAATTTTTAAAAATCTTAAAAAAATATTTAGCAACAATGAGGACAATAGAAAGGGATAAATGATGCCATCATGGCAAATATTGGCTGATTGTGGAAGCTGGTTGATTGTTATATAGGGAACCGTTATATTAGTCTCAATTTTATTCTGTGTTTGAAATTTTTTAATATAAAAATTCATTTAAAACAATACATAGCTTAGGGATGCCTGGCTGGCTCAGTCGGTAGAGCAGACTTTTGATCTCAGGGTTGAGATTTCAAGCTGTATGTTGGGTGTAGAGATTACCCGAATAAAATTTTTAAAAAGTCAAAAAATGCATGGCTTAAATAATCAACTAGGCTGAAAACGGAGGCTCCCGTACCACTGGGCCCAGTTCTGCCTATAGTAGGTGCTCAGTAAGTACATGGAGTTATTGGAATTGGAGCATGGAAAACAGCTACGGTATGGACGGGAAATGCCTTTGCACTCTTCAATACAGTCACAGCAGTTGTGTGCCAAACAAGAAACCTCTCTTCTCTTTCTTCTCCAGGAATGCTGCCTGTTGCTTTTTAACTGAAATATCCTCCTTTTCTCTTTGCCTTCAGGACTGCCCTTCATGTTCATTTGGATCAAAATTCACATGGATGAAATTTTAAATGTGGGCCTTGGCAGGGTGTTCACCTTGTGAGTCCGGCTTGCCTGATTACAGAAAGCTTTGCCTGCAGGCTGGGACTCTGGCCTCATCTCTGAAATTGCAAACAGCAGCCACAACTTCTACATGCACATGATGAAATCAGTGCTTTAAGAAGATCAGTTTCCAGCTCCTCTTCCCAGGGCACCTCCAGGTCTGTCCTCCACGGCGTCGTTTCTCTTGTGGTGAGGTAAAAGCACTCCTAAATCGTGACTGTAGAGGAGTGGGGGCTGCAACAGGCAGAAAGACACTGCCCGTGCTAACCTCCTATTTTGAACATGACCAGACTATTTTTTTCCATATCAAAGCTGCGGGGAATAACAAAAATGACGTCAGCAAATACTTTTCCGGAAAATGATTTCTTAGACCAAATATGAAATTACTGCTACTTTTCCAAGAGGGAAATAAGACAGAGAACTCTGCATGTTAGCGTGGTTATAATAAGATATTTGTTTCTCAATTCTAGAAGCTGGCGATTGAACTCCCAGAAACGAACTGGCACCAATTCCCATGAATGAAATGACTATGAATCATTTCATTCTTGAAAATTAAACAAAGATGTGACTTAACAGGTGATGAGTTGGGTGGACGTGCAATATTTCCACAAACACTCAGCCACAATAGGTGCTCATATTATCGGTATGAACCAGAACTCTAAATGTTCCTGCATCTGAGCCTCGTGAGAGAAAAAAACCTGAGTGTGTCTGTTCGAACATGCTCCACAAATTATTTTTGTGGAGGTTCGTCTTTCAGTGTTTCGGATGAGGTGAGACATAAATTTTGTAGTATGGAATGTCCCATGTAGCCTGGTCATCCTATTAGAAAAAGGTTTCTGCTTTTGAATAGTTCCCTCACCTAACTGAGAGATAAAGGGAAAGAAGACCAGAATTAACAGTCACTTCTTGATGCTTCTTCTACAATCCAGAATTCCACTCATCCATCACTTCGAGCAAGCACTCCCGTACTGTGAAATACTATAACCACCAGCCACACATGACTATTTAAATCAAAATTAATTAAAATTAAAGATTCAGCTTCTTTTTGCACCAGCCACATCTCAAGTACTCAATAGCCACCCATGGCTAGCGCTACCATACTGAAGAGCCAAGATTCGGAACATTTCCATTGTTGCAAAGAGAGTGAGGGGGCATTGACATGATTCCCATTTCCCTATTTTTTTCAAGTTAGAAGAGCAGCATTTGTCCCTGTAGCCCTCATAGAAGGATATCGTAGGATCAATAAGAAAATACCTGAAATTAGTTTCTCCAAAATCCTTTCTAAAACTGAAGACTCGGTTGAAATAGTATAAGATTTTGACTAAATGGGCCCTGAAATATTCAATAAGAATGACCAAATTGAAAAATTTTGGAGTCTACTGGAATAGTTCACTGGACTTTTGATATGTGATAAAAAAAAAATAGCATTTTGTTAGAGCTCATTTGAAACTAAGGGAATGGCCCCATTTACCTAGATGCCTATATTTATATGTATCTATATGCCACTGACTGGAAAAACCCTCACATAAAGAAGATGTGCTTAGGCTCATAAATCTAAGGAAATTATTTGGATGTATGGCTTGACCCAAAGTTAAAACCAATGTTAGATTAAGTAGTGTCTGTCGGCCAATGAAGATTAGTGGAAAAAAAAAAAAAAAAAGCATCACTGTGGGGGAAAAGCATTCATTCAGCAAAAAATGGAACATACCAGTACCAGTCATTGTCTAGGTGCTTAGAGTATTTTAGGAGAAATAGCATTAAAAAGATAACCAAATTAATAATTAATTATAACTGAAATAAGTGTCAAAAATCAAAAAAGAAGAGTAAAAGTCCTATAAAATCACGTAACAGGAGGACCAAATCTACTACTGCGAGTCAGAGATTTTCTTAAAGCCATGATATACAAGGAGACACTTGAAGGATGAGTAGGATTTATCGAGGTCAAGAGGTGGGGAAAGAACGTTTTGGGAGGAGAATATGTGCATTAAAATTGGAAACAGCATTGAACATTTGTTGTGTGGCAAGGTGTGGCAAGCAACAGATAGGAAGGTGTAACACAAGGCTGGTCCTACAAGGCTCATGCAGGACCTTATACACCATGATCAGTAAATAAACTAATCAATGAAATATACACTTGTAGAACTGCTGCTGTTGTTTGTATTCTAATGAACAGTTATAATATATAGTAAAAGGCATAGTTATGCAGAGGCACATAGTTTCGAATGTTACTTAGTTACCCAGATCTATGAAAAGGATTTTCAGATGGAGGGAAACGGTGTTTTCAAATTTGTGGAGGTAAGAATACAGCATTTTCTGGAAATAATTAAGGGCAAGGGCAAGAGAAAAAGTTAAATTGTAGACGAGGCCAGGTTGTTGACATTTTTAAATGACAGGATAAGGTGAATGAGCTTTATCTGTTGTTATGCAGCAGAGAACCCTTGAAGATTTTCATTAGGGAAGGAGCAAAATGAGAACTTTATTTAGGATGATCAATCAAGTGAGAGTGAACAGTTAGGGAGAGAAAAATTTAAATGGATATTAGGGTTTGAATTTGATGTTGTGGCCACAGGCAGGTTCTGTTAGAGTCTTGATGTGAGGAGAAAAACTTAAATTAAAAAAATCATTTAGTAGGTCGAAGAAAGGTGTTGGAACAATGAAGGTAAGGAAGGGTTAAGAATGAGTGTGTTGGGGGAAGGGTTGGTTAAGGGGGATGTATGAAGAGTCAGACTCTGAAAGCCGAGACAGAAGAGGACAAGCTCTTGATGCTTTTCCAGACTCCACTTCCCTCTTCTCTCTTCAACAGCATCGACATTTTCCTTCGGACAACGGCCCACACCTCAGCTTCAAGAAGCATCCAGCTCCTGGTTTTAGTAATTGGCTCAGGCCAAACAGGTGACCCTGTTTGGGCCAATAAGAGACAAGGAGGCTTTTGCTGGGGCTTCTCTGGGAAAGAAGCTTCTTCATAGTTCTCTAAGAGGTAATAGTCGTCCTCCCCCTGAAGAGAGTAAGAAAGGATGTGGAGCCGAAGACAGCTGCAGCCTTTTTATACGAGGATAGGGAACCAGGAGGAGAATGAGCCTGTCGGAGGCAGGGGAGCAGAGGCAAATGAGTCACCGAGAAGTGGGTCAGGACCTGATGACACTGAGAACCTCAACACTCCAGTTACAGGAGCTAATAATTTTACTCCCCCCCCCCTCCTTTTTTATGTGCTAGTTTGTGCCGGGATTTCTGTAGCTTGACACCACCCAAATGAGGCTAAACGATAAGGGAAACAAAAATGTGTTCTTTTTTTTTTTTTTCATTTTTTAAAAATAGAGAATCTGTGAGAAATTATCACCAGGAAAGATTAATTTTATCTCAGCTATATGATGAGAACTGGCTTTATAATCAAAAGGATAGATTATAACCTATAAGTGATATAGTAGCACAGGGCGTTAAAACCAAAGATCCCATTTATAGCCATGTGCTGCTGCTTAATTTTTTTTTCCAGAATTGTTGGTTGCAATAAAGAACCATGACTAATAAGTGAAATTCAAAAATTTAAAGAATATAAAAAAAATCACTGCTCTTAAATTCCCAGTCATTTTTGCACATTCACAAATTTATTTTCACAAAAATGAGATCCTACGGCATGTACCGTATTATAACCTGAGTTTTGCACATGACAATCTGTGATAGACAATGTCCATGTCAATAAATGAAGATTTATGCCATCATCTTTTTTTTTTTTAAGATTTTATTTATTTGAGAGAGAGTGAGCACAAGCCGGGGGAGTGGGGGGCAGAAGCAGAGGGAGAAGCAGACTCCTTGCTGAGCAGGGAGCCCAACGCAGGGCTCCATCCCAGGACTCCATGAGCTGAAGGCAGGTGCGTAACTGACTGAGCCCCCAGGTGCCCCAATTCACATTATCATCTTACTAGCAGTTTCACATACTTGTTTCTACAAAGCATATTTTCTGAAGGTAAAGAGAAAAGATTCCAAGCCAAAGTGTGTGCTCAGAGCCTGCCTCTGCCCCTTACATCTCAAAGACTCTCTGGTTCCTCATTTCTCTTTTGCAGTTTAAATGAAATGCTGCCTCCATGGTCCTTAGGACAATGCCTGGCACAGGGTAACACTTGGTAATGAGAGTTACTATCATCATTTTTAATATACTGTGGCTGCAGGGGCCAAGGTGAGGACATACATATGAGATGTAAATACAAAATAGAACTGAGGCCCTATTCGTACATGACAGAAATGAATCAATAAGAGAAGTAATAAGAAATAACCAAAATTATCATATTCCTTCATTACTAATTTCAAGGTCAAGCCATATTTACAGCACGCTCAATACAAAATTTGAGCAATGGGATTGTTGAAACAACGAACCCTTGAGCCCTTTATCTGATGCCTTCCCACTTTCTGCAAATTAGGATGAACAGAAACAAAGAGTGGAGTTTATGGTCTTTATGAAAAAGTGCTTTTCTCTGTGTCCTTAGGCAAAATGCCTTCAATTGACACAGGCTCCATCTGCACTCCAGGCAAAACTGCACGTTCTTCTTTTTTTAAATGTGTGTCTTTAAAATACCATTTGGCACCCACCCTACAAAGCTTAAAAATTAGCTTTTGGGAAAAAAAATCACCCAAAATGTTGCCTCGCGTGTAGAAGCAAGCAAATTGAATTCATGTAAATGATCCTTAAGAAATGTCTTTAAGTCTGTATTCCAACAACTGCATTTTTAAAAATACACATTGGTTTGCTTTTAAAATTCTCATCTCCTTATATTTTTCTTCCTCTTTTAGGAAAGAACCTGAATTATGCAAATATAGCTTGCATTAAAAACCCTAGTAAGTGGAAACCCCTATTTGCATCATGGAAAAATTAGGGAGTCATTATTTACTCTTCAGAATGATTTCCGAAAATAATTCAAAGTAAAATCCTTTTATTTAGAAAACTTACCAATAAAAAAATATATACAAAAAAAAAAAAAAAGGAAAACTTACCAAGGAAATTTAAAACATGATTTAAATATGATACAACTTTTCTGGAATTATTACTAGGTACAGGTACAGCAACACAATAATGCACATGAAAAAAGTTAATATATCGTTCATTATACCCTCAGCAGTATATGTCAGTCTGTAAATATTTGGAATGAAGATAAGATTGCAGTGTCTCTAGCACAAATGACCCTAGTGGTACAAGAAATTGCTCTTACCCAATAGATGCTGGCAAATGGTAATAGTAGGAGTCATTTTTCATTTGGCTGAAGATCTTTCAAGGCAGAGACTATGTCTTACTCATATTTGTATTAGAGTTCTTTTCCCTGTAATACGTTGAGTATTTGCATTCTAAAACTGCCATCTTGTGACCTAGTCAGTAAATAATTGGATTAACTAGCTGACTTTAGAAAAAATAAAGTAGGATCCCTACCACACTCTTTAATATTTAAAAATGAATTCCACATGGATCAAAGATTTAAACACAAAAAACCATAGGCTTCTCTTTCAGCAACATGAGAGACTAGTCCTTGCAGCCTTTTTCATGGTACAGAACATCTAAAAGTTTGAATTAAATTGTTAAAATATATTTTAATGCGTGGATGAGCTGTCAGGAAGTTAAAGGGAATTTTCAAAATCCTCGAGGCCAGAATCAACAGTACAAAGAAATAATCTAGTACAAAAATTACTTATTCCTGGAAGCCCAAAGCCGTGGTTTTATTGGGCCAGACCTTAGATGCAAAGTTGGAAGTCATCAAAGCAGGATGAGAAAGGAAAGCAAAAATTCCAAAGAAGGAACCTCATGTTCGAAAGGTGATGTCCTCATTAGATGAGAAATAAACTTGCAGCAAGAAGAAAGTGTTGGTCTATCTCAGACTTGACTCTAAATGAAGTTGGGAAGGAGAGAGTGTGGGAGGGAGGGACACCCCGCCCCAAGTTCCTAACCACAGCTGCCCACTCACACTATTTGTGGGGAAGAATTAACAGTATATGTGGATGCTCCCAACAACACAAAAAATAACTGTAGTTATTTCAAAATGTAGTTCAAAGTGATAAAATGTAGTTATTGGACGACTTAATGACATTTTGCTTAAGTAAGGATTGGGAGACTACTAGTGAAATTGTATACCTACTTCACACCGTCCACAAAATATCAATTCCTGATGGATCGATGACATTGAGAAGGGCAAAATTTCAAAACCTTTAATAAAAACTATAGAGTATATTTTTCAACTTGAAATTAGGGAGGAGTTCTTAAACAAGGTATGCAATGTGGAAGCCAGAAAAGGAAAGATTGATAAATTTGATCACTAAAATTAAGAACTGTTTAATCAAAAAATACCATAAAGAAAGGAAAATGACAACTCCTAAACAAAAATTATGATAAGCTTGGAAGGCAGACTTCCCATAACCACACAAAAGCCCTTTCTTCAGGCCAGTGTGGATCTATCCACCTGTGTTCTTCATTCACTTGGGGACATTCGTTTGGCTATAATGCCACTATCTTCTTACCATCTTATTTAAGATATTGTCATCGGAGTCGCTGTAAGTGGAACATATCTGGATTTCAAGAAACATTGTTCCGTTCTGGTCTGCCAGAATTCCTCAGGGAATTCTTCTGTGTGTTCATTCAGCTGCTTATTCATTCATTTATTCGTTTATTTTAATTAGCAAACATTCACTGGGCTTCTACTTTATGCTTAGCACAGCAGTAAGTCCCGAACATCCTCAAGAAAACTAGACTGGATTTTTTTTTTTTAGACTGGATTTTAAAAACGAATGTATTCATTCACTCAACAGCTATCTATTGAGCAACTATAATATATAGCAGGCACTGTTCTAAGCGTCAAGATGTAGCAGGGGGTGAAATGAAAGAATTTCCTGTCCTTATGGAGTTCACTGTCTATTAATACCGGTTAATAGAATACCGGTTCTCTATTAATACCACATTAACATTAATATCTAAAGCTCTCTTCATCCTGCCTTATCTATTCACCCAAAAATTCCAATCCCTTGCATAACTCCCCCCCACCATCATTGTGTTTCTGATGGTTGCCAACGGGGGGCATCATTCACCCCACAGTTCAGGACAGGCTGTCACTCACTACTGGCCTATCCTCCACCATTCTGAGCCAACCACCAAGACGGATGGCTTTAATTGGTCCAAGCTCTGTTAATGCTATTATTAGAAACACAAATTTATATAACTCTAGTAGCTATTCGGCACGTGGTAGGCGCTAAGTCCCTAACACGCATCATTTAATTCCATGAGATACTCTGTGTAGTCTTTAGCTTTGAAATATATCAGCACAGATAGTAATGAGTGTGTTTCAATCTACACCTTAGGGTAGTTAATTATCCTAGATAATTACCCTATTTAAAACCACTTTAGGAAGATTAATTAATATTCAAAGGACTCTACTCAGGAAAATACACTCCGAGGATGTCTGGTTAGCCTTTGAAAGACCCTATTGGAATTCCACATTCCAGAGGCAGTTACTACAAAACTACTTTAGTCTTTTAGCTGTCATGATCTCTGGTCAACCCCAAAAATTTATTAATTAGAATTAGCATAATGGATATTAGAAATCATTTTTGTTGGTGAAATGTGGAGTGTTCCAGATGCTGGATTGGCTACTAATATTATACAGGCACTCTCTCTCGCCGTTGCTAAAACAGAATATAAAAATCTAGTCCCTCGGTTGGCTCAGTAGGTTAAGCGTCCGACTCTTGATCTCAGCTCAGGTCTCAATCTCAGGGTCATGAGTTCAAGCCCATGTTGGGCTCCACACTGGGCATGGAGCTTATTTAAAAAAAAAAAATCTAGTCACTCAATAGCTCGATTGCTTCAAAAAGGAATCCCTAGGTTTAGGGTTCTAAAAGAGAGGATGGTGTTACCTGGCTCCTACTAGAAATTTAGACAGAATTATACCCTTAAAAATTGTCACAGTCAAAAAAAAAAAATTTGTCACAGTCGCCTAAACAGAAATACAGAGAGCTGAGATTTTGTCACACTTACAAAATCGTTTGTATGACTGGTGCTTCCTTATCTGTGGCAGAATTGGAGAATTTGGCCCGAGACTTGCTTTTATTGCAGTGAAGCACCTGATAGATTTTGGAGAAGGAAACCTACAGCCCTCATCTACCTCCCTCCCGCCCTCCCTCCCTACCATGTAACTATTATAAGCTACTTACTCTTTACCAAAAATAGCCTAATAGTAATAATCCCTGGAGGATCTGATAGTTCTGAGTAAGCAATAGACTTAGGTCCATTTGCCACAGTAGGTATTACCAATCCATTTTAAAGAGGAGGAAACTAATAAGGTTTGAGATGTTGAATCACTTCATCGAGTTCTTGAAATTAGTATGTGAAGGAAGTGGGATTTGAAAGGCAGGTCTGTGGGATTCCACAAGCTTTATACGAACCCCTTAGCAATTATATGACGATGAAACTTTGCCTTACGTTACGGGGCACACAGCCATCTATTACGCTCTAGCCTTTGGAGACAAAGCTTGGTTGTCTACCCATAGGTGAGTTACATGCACAACTATTGCAACATCGGTCATTCGAAAATACATAACCATCCTATTGAGCTTCCTGTCCACATTGCCACTTCTTCAATTTTGGCTTTTTCCTGGCACAATTTTGGGCACACAAGTGGTTCTGGGCCCCAGACACAGAGGTCTTTTTAACTGTGTCTGCCTCAGAAGGGAAGATGCAGGGCATCCTGAAATCCTGCGAGTTCTCTAAGACACTATTCTCTGAAGGATTCTGCATGGAATCTTGCAGAGAAAAGAAATTGTAGGAAGGGGACAGGTTGCTAGTATTCAATTAGTTTGAACTCAGATGTTCGACAGCATATGAATATGCACTGCTCAGGTCACAGCCGTGTAACGCAGTCCACGTAATGTTCTGCCTAAAGCAGAGACGGCTCAGACCCACTCTGACAGTGGCTCAGGCTGAGGGGCTTCCAGTAAAAGCAGTGAGATGCCCAGACCAGTGGGACTCTGAGGCTTCACCCCTGTTGGGTAGGGCGGCTAGCTTCTCCCCATGTGTTGATATCCTGTGCATGGCTATAGCCGTGCCAGGACTTGCATTAGCCATAGTGCTGCAGAGCTGACTTACGTTCTATTGTCCACCTGTAAGCCTTTGAAGTCACCTGTACAAATGGCCCCAAACCTCCCTGGATGGTGCCTGGTATTGAGAGGAAGGACTCAGTTACTTCGGTAATATAATAATAATAATAATAATAATAATAATAATAATAATAGTAATAATAATATTGGAATCATTTTTAATGTTTATTATATGCCAGGTACTAAGGTAAGTGCTTTCCATATATTATTCTAGAAGAGCTCACAACAGCCCTCTATCTGGGTATTATTATTATTATCACTGTTGTCTCTCTTTTTACAAATAAGGAGACTGAGGCTCAAAGTTTAAATGATTTGGAGCCAGAAATTAATGTGAGTCTGCTTGATACATATTGAGTCTTCTCTTAACTGCTTTTCTTGCAGGCAATCAACTCATGGCCTATGAGACTCCTTTGGATTACAGTAACTCAGATTTAATGCGTTTGATATCTCTCTTGAAGAAATAGTGATTTACCTCAACATGGTAAAGAGAGCATAGTATTTGGAATCAAGGGATCTGGAATCAATCCTGGCTCTATTATTGGCAAACCATCTGATCTTGAACACATTAATTTCCCATAGTCTGCTCTTCTTATCTGTAAGATGGAAAGGATACAAACATCACCCGGTTATTATGTGAATTACGTAAGTCTCACTGCTCTTTGCTTTTTAGTTGACCAAGCACTTTTTTGACTTTCCATTTATTGCAATATTCTGGGCCGATATCTTTGTCTCTTGTCCCATTTGAGATGTTGGAGAAAGCTTAAGCTGAAAGGCTACCAGTAAGTAAAGAAGCAGGAGGAAAACTATAAAATACAGACACAAGATACAATACACAGAAGTTATTTAGCACTGGGGCAAATATCCTAAGAGCCTTTAAAAGTGTCCCTACTTGAGCACATCCAACTAATTATGTTTGTTTAAAAAATGCAGATAATAGTGTAATAGGCTTTAGAAAGCTATCCACTAACCATGCTTAAATTTTAAAATAAAAACATTTACTGTCTAGTAAAATAGACCTGCTACATGGCAATTCAACCAATCAGAAAAATCTTCCGAAGTGTCTCTATCCATTTGTTCAATAATTATGAATACCTCCCAGCTGCCAGACACTGGTCTTGGTGCTAGGAATACAATAGTGAGCAAAATGCACAAAAAGTTCTGCTTTTATGAAGCTCACACTCTTGTGAAGCCTCAAGCAGTGAATAAGTTAAGTAAATATATATATTTATACATTTAGTGTAGTAGAGAGTGACTTTTGAGTAAAGACATAAAGGAAGTGAAGGAGCTAGATCTGTTGATGCTTGGGTAGCTCCATCTTAAGGCAAAAGAAGAGGAAACATCCCCACATGGGAACATATCTAGCTTGTTGAGGACCAGAGAGACTAGCGGAGCAGAATGAGAGAGGGGAACACAGAGTGGTATTGGGGCAGCGGAGAGAGACAGAGTAGTGACAATGCAAGGGTGAGGGAGGAGGCAGTTCAGGTAGGTTGGGTCTGCAGGTCATATTAAGAACTTTGGATTTTACTCTACATTTGACCGTTAAAATTGATACATTTCCAAGATCACTCTGGCTGCTTCTTGAGAATGGACTACCAAGGGGGCCAGGGCCAAAAGCAGAGAGACCAGCTAGGAAGCTATTTCAATAATCTAGGCAAGAGACGACAAGACTTGGACCACAGTGGGGGCAACGGGAATGGTGAGAAGGGGTTGGAAAACAAACAAACACATAAATTGTCTTATTTTGGAACCGACAGGGTTTGACGACAGACTGGATGCGGTCTGAGTGAGAGAGATGAGTCAAGGACAACACCAAAGTGTTTTGCCAAAGCAATGAAAGAATGATGGAATGATACCAAGACAAATCCCAGACTCCATAGTATGGGAGACGGCACCCTTCACAGGCTCCTTCCACTTTGCTCCCACCATTTTCCCTCTGTGCTCTGACCCATTTTCAGTTCTCTGAGATCATCAATGCTCTCTCTTGCCCATTGGCCTCCACACAAGGCATTTCTTTTTCCTATAAAACTTTTAATTCTCTGAATTCCATGAGAGGGGGGCACGTATCTTCAGCATAGGTTGGTAGTGCTAAAGATATAATTGATTAAATATCTAAATACTCCAGGTGACTGGGGCACCTGGCTGGCTCTGTCAGTAGAGCACATCACTCTTTTTTTTTTTTCTTTTTTGCAAAGATTTTATTTATTTATTCATGAGAGACACAGAGAGAAGCAGAGACACAGGCAGAGGGAGAAGCAGGCTCCATGCAGGGAGCCCGATGTGGGACTCGATCCCAGGACCCTGGGGTCACGCCCTGGTCCACAGGCAGATGCTCAACCACTGAGCCACCTAGGTGCCCTGAGCATGCCACTCTTGATCTCAGGGTCACAAGTTCAAGCCCCATGTTGGGTGCATAGCTTATTATTTTTTTTTAAAGTGCGAAATATTCCAGGTAACTGAGGTTTGCCTTGAGGATCCCATGGTGCTAGAAAGAAGTTGGGTCAAGGCTGAGAGGGAAGGCAGGAGCTGAGTCACAAGGAGCTGCCACCGTCACTGAAGGATCAGTGTGTATGGGGGTGGAGTAGAGACTGGGGTGCTTGATCCAGATCCCCTTAGCAGCTCCCTCAGCTATTGGAATCAGTGGCTGAGTTTGTCACTGGAAATTGTCTCAGCCACAGGGACTATGTCACTCAAGTTGATGTTTGCATTCAGGGAGCAGCCTGTGTCCCAGGACAGTTTATGTGAAGACACAATGACTGGCTTCCTTGACTCAAGTGGGGACGACTCTGATGGGATGTCCCAACACTAGGATATCTGATAGGATGGCTGAGGCCTGAGTTGGGGCCGTCTTACAGGTCATCTCCCCTGTTCTGCTCCACCTTACAAGAGTATGTCCTAATAAACCTTCTCCAGCAAGGCCCCTTCCCAAAGTCTGCTTCCATAGACCTCCGTCTAGGACAGCACACATCTTTCCAAGCGACAGCTCCATGGTGGACTTCAGCCAGTGGAATCGCTCGTGTACCTTGGGGCTCAGAGAGCCACAGTGGCTTCAGCAGGTGAGACAGCTGTGAGGCTGAGGCTCTGACAACTGGAAAGGTTCATTAGTGAAACTATGCAGTATAATTTCATAGAAGATTATTCTATCTGGAAGCTAACAGATGGCTCTGAAGCCAAATTCGGGACTCTAATTCAACAGAGAGATCCTGCTGATGTCACCAGCACTTGAGCTGTGTGTTCCAGTGTGGGCTTTTTAAGGGTTTTGGTTGTCTTTTTTTTTTTTTTCCTCTTCCACAAACAGCCATAGAGCCTCGAGAGTTAATTCAGCCTTGTAGTCACTCCAAGGCCATCTGTTGTTCAAATTAAAATACATATTTTTAACTTTAACCTTTCAATCTCTAAAGTTTTAAACCTTTGCAATAGAAACAGTCACTTTGCAACAGCTTTTCAGCTTCCTGATTCAGTGACATCAATGAAAGGGTAATGTCAGTTTCAGGGACGTCAGTAAGGAACGTTGGCAGGGCTGACATCGGTAGAGGGACATGGAGAATTTACCAGGCTATTTTCTGTTCTTGCATGACATGGTAACGTGCTATGCTCTCATTAGCTGGAGGTAATCGAAACTCTGAATAGATTTCATGAGGGATAATTTAAGAATTCACATTTATTCTGAGACACAAATAAATAAAGAAGGATCTAGAAAAAAAATACAGCAGATTTTAGTTTCCTTTGTTAGTTCTATTAATCTGTTGGCATATTCTAGTGTGGAAGCTAGAATAAAATGTAACCAAAATATTAATGTCTTTGTGAATGATTCGTTTCTATTTAAAAAGCCGTGCGTGCTTATTGTAGAAAATGCAGAAAGCTCCAAAAGATACTCATAATCCTGCTGTCCAGACATAAATCTTTTAACGTCTTGGTGTATTACATTCATATTTTTAAAAGTTTAAATACGTCTTGAATGCGGAGATGAGTGGGTGTCGTAACCTGTGATATGCTGTCCTTGGTATTTGGAGGAGCTATAGCTAATCCCACACTAAAAGGGGCATATGTCTTGAATCTATTTCATCTTATCTCTTCCACCAAGGCTTATGGTTTTGAGGGGGCCATTCCATCTGCCTGATCTGTAACAAATAAATAAATTTGCTAAAACTATTAGAAACTTCACAAATCAAAATGGGGTATTACCATCCTCAGTTTGACTTAATTCAACCACACTTCTTATTTACAATAGGTACTATTGTTCTGTGCTATGCTGGGCGAAGTATAGGGCTGGGGTGGGGTAAGGAGCTACAGGTGAGTCAGCTTCCTGACTCTAGAAGCTCCTGTGTGTTCCTCCACACAACAAATATTTATTGAACACCTTCTATATGCCAGGCTTTGCGCTAAGTATTGCCAAGAACAACAAGGACAAGGCCCCTACCTTTGTGGGGCTTAATTCTATTGGAGTAAACAAAAGAAATACATAATAAATGAGATTTTTATTTCAGGCAGTGTGCAGTAATCATGGTTGTTTTTTTTTATTTTGTGTGTCTTATTATTTTTCTAGATTAACTCATTTTTATGGAGGTATGATTGACACATATTATCGTATTTGTTTCAGATGTCAGTGTAATGATTCGATATTTTATATATTGCCAAATAATCACCACAATAAATCTAGTTAACGGTCAGTTGCCACACATAGTCACAAAATTTTCTTTCTTTTTTTTTATAAATGTATTTTTTATTGGTGTTCAATTTGCCAACATATAGCATAACACCCAGTGCTCATTCCGTCAAGTGCCCCCTCAGTGCCTGTCACCCAGTCACCCCCACCCTCCGCCCTCCTCCCCTTCCACCACCCCTAGTTCATTTCCCAGAGTCAGGAGTCTCTCATGTTCTGTCTCCCTTTCTGATATTTCCCACTCATTTTTTCTCTTTCCCCTTTATTCCCTTTCACTATTTTTTATATATTTATTTTTATTCCCCAAATGGTCAAAATTTTCTTTCTTACCATGAGAACTTTTAAGCTCTACTCTCTTAGCACCTTTCAAATATGCACGACAGCATCATTGACGATAGCCACCATGCTGTACAGCCCCAGGGCTTATTTATTTTATAACTGGAAGTTTGTACCCATGGTGGGATGTTTTAACATGTTCAAAATCTTGCCGGCCCGGGAGAGCTGACCTCCCCAAGGCTAACCGATTCTCGCCCTGGAGCACGCCCTTCCTACTCAAACCAGCTGATCCTGAGTAGCCTCCCTCCAACTACCCCCTCACCTAATGCCCACACCGCATCCAGATTTCTTCTGCCCTATGTCATCCAGGGCCAGGTACCAGGCAACCAGACCCCCCAAGAGTGCAAAGCCCGCCAGAACTATTCAGACTAATCAGTCCCACGTGGTTTTCTCTGCCTCGCCTTGCGTTTCCCTAAGAAACCTCAACGAAGACCCTGGCGTGGGCTCTCCTCTCGCCCCTGCTTCTATCTCTGCACCAAAACTGAGCATTTCCCCTGCGGCCCTATGGGGTGCTGCACGCCCCCTTCTCTCAGGAGATGAAAGTAGAACATTCTTCTTTCGGTGTTGACCTCTCCTGCTGTCACTCAGTCATCTCCATAAGTGAGAGTCATTGAGGCACAGTAGCAAGTGCTATGAAGGCGTTAAGACAGGGGTGTTATGGAGAAAAGCTGCCACTGAGGGTGGCAGTAAGGAAGAGCTTCTCTAAAGAGGTGGCATTTTGGCTGAGCCCTGGTGGAAGGAGCCAGCCAGGCAAAGAATATCCTAAGCAGAAGTAAACACAAGTGCAAATATCCTGAGGTTAGATGAGCTTTGTTTGTCCAAACCACAGGAAGGCCGGGCTGGCTGGGGCAGAGCGGGGCAGGAGGAGGTGGGAGAGGTAAGCGGGAAAGTTCACGGACGCCCCAGAATAAGGTGGGCCAAGCTCCACATGCAAATAAGCATTACAATATATTGCAAGCCATGCATACTATTTGCACTTCTCTCAAAGTCTTTGGAGACACAATACTAGTGAATCCAAAGGTTTGGAGCTCTGGTGCAATTCCAGGAACTGTGGCACAGCAACGAGGAGGATTCTTCTGGGTGGATGTGTTTGGTAGAGCCCCTAAATCACACCCTGGCCTTGCTCTTACATTTCCCGTAAAGTGAGCCTGTGAATTGAAGGACTGCCTTCACCCAGCAGGGCTGAGGGAAACTGCGTAGATCACAACGTGCATAAAAAGGACAAGAATCAAGTGCAAGGTACTCATCTCTACGTGGGTAGAGGTTGGGGGAGGGGGCGGTTCTCCTTAATAAGTTCTTGTTGAAGCTCAGCTTACCAACTGTTGGGTTCAGAGCCCGAGATGAATCATGATTCACAAGCTGCAGCAGATTCCTGATTAGAATGACAACTAGGTGGCTTCGTCCTCACGGCTGTATAAAATCAGACACAAGAAGACACAGCCTATCCTCCCTTTTGGTTTGATGCGACATACTTGTGTTTCCATTTGCCTGCTAAGCCCATAAAAATATTCAATCTCTAGGTTCAAAAAACAGACTCTAAATATTGTTGGGGAAAGAACTGTTTTAATTTAATTATATCCTTGTGTAACACAGTCCATATATAATTTTCCTCATATATGTCCCTCAAGACAATGGTCATCATAACAATCCATTAAATATTTATTTTATATATGTTTATATTTATTCCACATCATATTCCAAAAAGGATATGAGGCACCTTGAAGAGTATAAACAATTTAACATTATACAAAGGATGACGCAGAGAAAACTGAAGGCAGGAAGGAAAACAGAAGCAGAGACAGGTTGTGTTACCCGGCATATGTGCTCCAAGGCGCTTTGACCTTACCAGACTCCATGAGCGTTATCCCATTTGATCCTTAACATAATCCTACAAAGTTAAACCTAGAAGGCTAGTTACTATCAACCCAATTTTACAGATGGGGGAACTGAGGTACAAGGAACTGACGTGTCTTCTCAGGGCAACAGAAGCCCAGAGGTAGGCTGGGGCCAGGTTCCTATCTCCTCACTCCTGGCCCAGGGCTGGGTGCCTCACGGCGGCCACGCTCCAGGGTGGGAGAGATCCGGGGAACGTAGGGAGGGCCCACGAGCGTCTCCTTGTCCTGCCCTCAGGTACCATTCAAGTACTTCCTGCTGTTTAGGGGATGCCCAGGGCCCCCGCAGAACCGTGCCCCCCCCCTGCTCCGCCACATGACCCCCCAAATGCTCATTTACACTTACCTCCTTGAGCAGCATCAACCCCTCCTGTGTTATGAAAATCACCTCATACGGTTTTGAGGTCCCCCCGGGGCTGTGGGCCACGCGGGGACCCGCTAGCTGTGGTATGGAGGCTTAGACATGTGTCTATTAAGGCAAATCATGAACCAAAGGTGATAGTTACAGAGAAGGATGTTGTGGTCTCGATAGCATCAGGATCCTTCCCACGAGGCTGTCCAAGCAGAGAGGGGGCTGAGCGGCGAGGGAGGTGTGGGTGGTGGTAGGTCCCTCCCTGCACGGCTCGGGCATGGGCTCAACGGCCACTTGTCAGGGGTGGGCCTCTACTCGTGGGCTAGCTGCCTCCGTCTCTACTGCCAACCCTGCAGATTCTCGCGTAGTCTAAGGGGGTCTACACCGAGGGGCCGCTCTAGCCCGGCCTCTCTCCTCTCAGGTAACAGAGAGCCTGCTGGGAGTTGACACCCTCAGTCCAAAGTGGGACCTCACGGGGGAGAGCTCCCCCGGCCTGCTAGGGTTGGGTGGGGAGAGTCCTCACACCCTTCCATTCTGCTGTGGAGAAGCCATGGACCCGGGTAGCCTTGTTTCCTGAGACGACCTGGCTCTCTGTAGAGGTTCCTTGCGAAGCTTCTCTTTTTAGGTTGCCGTTTAAAGGTTTTTCCCTAAAATCACTGAATTGTATCTCTATTTTTAAAAGTTTAAAAGCGTTTCTCAGGGAATTTGAATATCAGGAGACGTCTGAGCATTAAGGCAGCCTTACAACTTAGTCCCGGCTGGTCTCACGGTGATTGTTCCCAACAAGCAATGAGGTTGGAATAGGGCGTCAGGGAGAAGGGCCATCGCACCTTCCCGAGAGGCTCCCATTCCAGGGTTTTCAGGGTAACACATGTTGACGACGCTACCACTGAGACTATCCTGAGAAGCTGATGGAAGAGGCACAGTGAATGAGGGACCGGGACACACACAGCCGTGGTCCCCAAAGGCTGACCCCGGTTTTGTGTCCCACGTCGCCCCAGTTGAGGGGCGGGCACACCGCCGACTGGCCTCCACGGCTCCCTCCCCGCCAGCTTACAGGCCAAGTGAGCCATGCCCGGACTGCATGTGGCACATCTCCTTTGCCGGAGCCTGCCTCGAAGGAGCTTATGGTCTTGGGGAGGCTGAAAAATATGAATGTGTTTATTTCTGCTGCATCCTACTCAGAAAAGAATGGAAGGCAGTTTATCTAGAAACAGCATCACACTGTGAACTGAGGCTAATACAAGACTGCAGACCGTAGATGGACCAAGAAACGAAATGTGGCATGTACATGACGTGGAATATTATTCAGTCTTAAAAAGGAAGGGAATTCCGACACAGCCACACATGCAGCGTGGATTGCCACCCTCCAGGGAGGGGGAGGGAATGGAAATTATTATTTAAGGGGTATGTAGTTTCAGTTTGGGAGGATGCAAAGTTCTGCAGATGAATGGTGGTGATGATCACACAGCAACGTTGGTGTCCTTAAAGCCACTGATCTGTATACATAAAAATGGCTAAAATGGTAAATTTTAAGTCATATATAGTTCACCAAATAAAAGTAAGAGACACTGGATTCCAAAGGCTTCATACAAAAAACAAAACAAAATAAAAACCTCAGACACTTCATTAGTGGGGTGCTTGGGTGGCTCAGTCGGTTAAGTGTCCGACTCTTGGTTTCAGCTCAGGTTGTAATCACAGAGTCATGAGATCGAGCCTGGCATCGGGCGCTACATTCAGTGAAGAGTCTGCCTGATATTCTCTCCCTCTCCCACTGCCTTTCTCTCCCCCAAATAAATAAATAATTTAAAAAAAAAAAACAATGAAATATAATGAACTATGCCCTTAGAGATTGGGGCAAGTCCCACGGGGATCTTCCCATCCTTTTCTTCAGTGAGGCCCATATTATTTCATAGAATGTGTCACAAAAACTGTTCCACCAGTGGCCAGGAGTCCAGGGAACTTCAAAGTAGTGCTGAGTAAATGGTAGAAACCATAAAGTGCCATTGGCATTCAGAGGAGGGTGAACTTGCTGAGAGATCCTCAGTAACCAAGGGCTTCCAAAAGGCTTGGGGGGTGGGGGAGGCAGCCGCTGGAGCTTCAGGAAAAGCAGGATTTAGATTCGTGCCTGGCATGTAGTGGATACTCAGGAAATGTTTGTTGTATGAATGAGTGGTAAAGAAGAAAAACTACAGGCATTTCATGGCCAAAGGAGTAGAGAGGACATTTTGGGGAGCAATATCTGGTTGCAGGATATTAGTCTGGACTTTTTTTAGTGGCAAGTGATAACTTGACCTTGATTTGGCAAAAAAAAAAAAAAAAAAAGTATGGAAAGCAGATTGAAGTGATTCATAATTAAAAGAAAGCGTTGAACATTAAACAGTGGAGGCCGGCTGAAGGTGGGTCTCTGGGATGGATATGAGAAGGGCCTTCCAGATCCCTTTCAAAGACGGATGTGTTGCCTCAGATATTGGCCATGTGGTCAGTAGACAGCCATCAGCTGTCAGCTACTGCAGGGTTTGCCTCACCCAAAGACACTTACTTGGGGACCCATATCTAGTGACCAGTCACAGTGGGAAGATAAAGGCCGGATCATCTTGGGTGATGCAGGACAATTCCAATGGGCCGTGTGCACTACAGAGCTCTCTGTGGGATCATCCACGGCTTTGTTGGACCTGTGTGCCAGTTCAATTTCTCCCCCTACCCACCTTGTTTCTTCCCTTCCTTTCCATGAATGTTGTGTCCCTTTTTTTTTTTTTTAAGATTTATTTATCTTTTTTTAGAGAGAGATGAGAATGAGCAAGAGGGACAGAGGGCGAGGGAGAGAGATTCTCAAGCAGATGCTGCACTGAGTGCAGAGCCCCATGTAGGGCTTGATCCCATGACCCTGAGATCATGGCCTGAGCCAAAACCAAGAGTTAGATGCTTACCCGACTGCACCATTCAGGAACCCATGAGTGTTGTTTCCTAATAAATATCCTGTACCCCAAAATCCATCTCAAGGTCTGATTCTTAGGCTTTGACAGCCTAAGAAACATGAAGAGCAAAAGGCTCAAATGCCACCAGGATGCTCTCTCTGTCTGTCATTTCTCCTTTTCTCTGCATCTTTGCTTCTGTCTCTTCCACTCCAGGTTGACTTTCTCCAAATATTGGGAGACCTGCGGAAGACACGGAGATGGTCAACAGACACATGAAAAGATGCTCAGCATTGCTCATCATTAGGAAAATGGAAATCAAAACTGCAATGAGATAGCACCTCACAGCTGTCAGAATGGCTAATTGAAAACACAAGAAACAAGTGTTGGTGAGGATGTAGAAAAAAAGAAACCAAAAAAAAAAAAAGAAAGAAAAAACCCTCATGCCATGTTGGTGGGAATGCAAATGGGGGCATCCACTGTGGGAACAGTGTAGAGGTTCCTCATAACATTAAAAATAGAACTACCCTACGATCTAGTCACCACACTACTGTATATTTACCCAAATAATACAAGAACATTAATTTGAAAAGATATATGCACCCCTATGTTTATTGAAGCATTATTTATAATCGCCAACACGTGGAAGCGGCCCAGGTGTCCATCAGTCGATGAATCGATAAAGAAGATGTGGTGTATATACACAATGGAATATTACTCAGCCATAAAAAGAGTGAAATCTTGCCATTTGCAAAACAACATGGATGGAGCTACAGAGTGTAATGCCACGTGAAATAAGTCAATCAGAGAAAGACAAATACCATATGATTTTCACACATACGTGCAAATTAAGAAACAGAACAAAAAAGGAAAGAAAAAAGAGAGAGAGGCAAACCAAGTAACAGGTCCTTAACTACAGAAAACAAACTAAGGTTACTGGTGTGGAGGTAGGTAGGGGGATGGGTGAAATAGGTGATGGGGATTTAAGCGCACACTTGTCATGATGAGCACTGAGTCATGTATGGAATTGCTGATCACTGTGTTGTACACCTGAAACTAATAGAACACTGGATGGCAACTACACTGAGTTAAAAAAACAAGAAAAATGAAAAAGAAAACCCCAAATAAAAGATGTTGCTTTAATATTAAAAAAAAAAATTGGGAGACCTGAACATGAAGTGTTTCTCATAGTCTTTGCCACAGAAATGAACAGATTGCTGTTGTTTAGTTTCTAAAAATAATTGTTTAAAATCCCAGAGCCCAGCTGAGGTCAGGTGCCCGGCCCCAAGCAAATCACCTCTGGCCTGGATCTCAAGATATTATAATTGGCTAGATTTGGGTCAAAGACTGATTCTCAGGAACAGGATTATATGAGAACAAACATGGTGGCCCCCATAGGGCCATGAGGTTTGTGGGAGGATTGGTGAGCAAAAACCTGGATGGTATCTCCTACATTTCAGGGAGTGGGAGCAATTGCCTTTGGAAGATTGATTTGTGATTGTGAATGTCAGAAGAGATAAGGCGTCTTTATCTATTTGTTGATTTTTAGGCAAACACTTAAAGCAACAGGACTCTTAAATAAAGTTCAATTTGGGAATACCAAATTGATAACAGCGGAGCTGCTGATTTTTTATTTTTATCTTTTATTTATGTTTTTGTATATTTTTTTATTTGGAGTTCAATTTGCCAACATAGAGCATAACACCCAGTGCTCATCCTGTCCAGGGCCCCCCTCAGTGCCCATCACCCAGTCACCCCAACCCCCCACCCACTTCCCTTTCCACTACCCCTTGTTCATTTCCCAGAGTTAGAGAGAAAGTAGAATCTAGTCTTCTCATCTTCTCAAATTCCATACAGCAACCAATGGGTCACCTAATTCATTCATTCATTTTATAAATTTTTTCCGGGTACTTATTCTGCCCCAGGCATTATTCTAGACACTGGAAAGACAACAGCTTAGTAAAAATAAGCAGCACATTTCTGGAGCTTATTATGTATGGTCCTGAGAACACAGTTTGAAACCCACTATTCTGGGCAATTTTGTGGGAGTAGGAGGATGAGGGAGTGAGAGAATGAAAGGGATTCTTTAGGAATACTGACCTGGTGGTTGTAGATGCGGTCAGCTTGATTTGGTGACGACTGGCATGTTGATTAATTGGGGGACCATTGCAATAACCAAGATATGAAGTGCTGGTCCTAAATTACAGAAAAAGAAGAGGAAATGAGAAAGAAGCACGGATACAAGAAATATAATGTAAGAAAAATTGATGAGTTTTGGTGACACCTTCTTAATGGATCTGGCCAGCACCTATTAATGCACAATATTAAAACAATCCTACATACATTTATAGGTACTAGACTCCCCCTACTTTTTCCACTCAATCAAATGTGCAATATATTCCAACCCATGTCACTGTACTTACATATTAATCAGACATTTTTGACAGCCCATTTCTGTCCCATTCTTTCAGCACATGGCCACACACATATATCTCTCATGGCTCCGAGTACAATACTCTCTCCTGACGAAAGAAATCCATGCCAGTCTTTATGTCTTCTTTGTATTCCACTATAAGCAGTAATAAATTCCTGAACATTTGCAGAGCAATTAATGTCAAATACCCCTTTAGACAAGACATTGTCCTCTGGTTTCTCAGGGATTTATTTTGTGTTGTATGAAAAAATTTTAATATTCCTCTTACACATTTTAAGTTCATGTATAGGTCAATGTGATAAAGAGAGAAGGTCCATTTTTCTGGCTGTATTTGTGATGACTCAGTATTTTCTAGCATCTTTGGGATGAAGATGCTTGTAAAACTATTCTCTGGTATATTCACTTTGCAATTTAGATTTTCTAAAAGTTTTATGAAGATTACCTTTAGGAAGGTCCTATTCAATCATCCCGCAGTGCCTGACCTCACTTGGTTTTCACAGATGAGGAACGTGGATTCTAGAGAGTTAAGAGACTATACCCTGGACTTCTTAATTTCAGCTCTGTGTTCTTTTGCTACTAGAAGGCGATATGAGAAAAAGTAGGCAAGCATATATTTTTATGGCAATCACCATAAAGGATCAGAGTAATTAGTAACTGAGCTCTGGTCACAAAGCTTGGGGCAAAGGTTTAAACTTAATTCCTGCTGTAGAACCTTTTTTCTGTGTTAGAGCTTTGTGCACTTGATCCTAAGTATCTACCCAGGCAGCAGGCTAATTGAAGAGAGAGGCCGTGTATTATCTGTCCTTGTATCTCACACACTACTTTACTGGAAACAAAGATTCTAGGTCACATTTTATTCATATACTTATTCATTTAACAAATATTTATTGAGTAGCTCCAATGTACCAGACACTAGTCTAGGTGTTTGGGATAAAGCAATAAGTAAAGAAGACACAGTCTTTACCCTGTGGGACATATTGTATAATAGGAAAACAAGACATTGAACAGGTAGAATCTAGTAAAAAAGAGAATATTCAACAAGTAATAAGAAGTCTGACCAGGCTCACAAAAAAGGAGTACAATCTCTGGGAACTACTATTAATAGACCACCACCCGTTCCTCTCCTTTCTTCATCATTTTATATAATGAAAACACCATAAAGTCCAGAGGCAACTGGCAAACTAGAAAAAAAAAGATTCATAACATATACCACAGACAAATGGGTAGTATACCTAATATATAAAGACCTCTTTTTTTAAGATTTTATTTATTTATTTGAGATAAAGAGAGAGAAAGAATGAGTGGGGATGAAGGGCAGAGGAAGAAGCAGATTCCCCACTGAGCAGGGAGCCTGACATGGAGCTTGATCCCAGGACCCTGAGATCATGACCAGAGCTGAAGATAGATGTTTAGCTGACTGACCCACCCAGGCGCCTCCACATAAAGAATTCTTAATAATTGAGATACTGAGGATTAAAAACTCAATAAAAAATGGGAAAAGACATGGACAGGTAATACACATAAAATAGATACTAAAAATGGACCTCATATATATAGAAAAAAGGCTCAAAGTCACTCATAATTAGAAAAATATAAATTAAAACAACACGGTGATCTTATTTCTCACCTATTAGACTAGCAAAGCTTTAAAAGTATGACAGCATATTCTGTTGGTGATGCTGTAGGGAAAAGTGTTTTATTTTTTAAGATTTTTATTTATTTGTTTATCTATTTGAGAGAGAGACAGAGACACAGAGAGAACACGGGCAGGGGGTGGGGGAGAGGAAGAAGTAGACTCCCTACTGAGTAGGGAGCCCTATGTGGGGCTTGATCTCGGGACCCTGGCATCATGATATGAGCCGAAGGCAGACGCTTAACTAAGCCACCCAGGCGCTTATGGAGGAAAATGTTATTTTTGTAAATTGCTGGTGAAAATGCAAATTTGTACACCCTTTCCACATAGAAATTTGGCAATACTTAAGAAGACTACATACATATTTATCTTTCCACCCAACAATCCCACTTCTAGGAATCTACCCTAAAGAGATATATATATATATATATCTTTATTTTTTTTAGGGGGGGGCGAGCAGAGGGAGTGAAAGAATCTTAAGCAGGCTCCATGCCCAACGTGGAGCCCAATGTGGGGCTCAATCTCACAATCCTGAGATCATGACCTGAGCTGAAATCAAGAGTTGGGTGCTTAACCAACTGAGCCACGCAGGCGCCCCAAGATACACTTTCAATGATGCAAAAATACACACATACCAGAATATTTGTTGCAGCATCGTTTGTAGTTGTCAAATATTGGAAACCACCAAAGGCCCATATATAAGAGAGTGATTGGATAAACCATGATACATCCATACAATAGAATACTATGCAGCTACAGAAATTAATGAGGAAGATTTCTACAAAAAGTAATATTGAATGATTTCCAGGACATACTGTTAAATGAGAAAAGCAAAGCCCCAAAGAGCATCTCTAAAATACTATCCTTCATGGAAGAAGAAGAGGTTATAAGAAAATAATACAAATATCTAAAAAAAAAAATTAAATAAATAAATTTTAAAAATTGAAAAGAAGGAGCGCCTGGGGGGCTCAGTTGGTTAAGCATCTGCCTTCCAGGCAGGCCATGTTCCTGGACTCCCAAGATCGAGCCCCAAGTCTGGCTCCCTGCTTAGCCAGGAGTCTTCTCCCTCTCTCTCTGCTCATCCCCCTACTAGTGCTCTCTCTCTTTTACTCTCTCTCTCTCAAATAAATAATTAACATCTTTTTAAAAATTGAAAATAAAAGAGAATATATACAGGTATAATTTCATTTACCTACAAGAGGTAAGTGGAAAAGAGGTGGAATGAGTGGGGAATGGGAACAGAGCAGCAAGATTGAATGACGGTCTCTAAGTCTACCTTTTTGTACAACATTGACACCTAGAACTGTAGTAATATTTCACAAACCCTTTGCATACCTTCAAAATAAGCAAACAGTTAAAAATCAACCAGTATGAGAGGAAAAGAGGACCCAGGATGCTATAGCTGTACCACATATGAATAGCATAACACCTCTGAAATGGATGCAGAAGAAAGGAACTAACCTAAGGAAGGCTGGAAGAATGTGTCTTTTTTTTTTAAGATTTTATTTATTTATTCATGAGAGACACAGAGAGAGAGGCAGAGATACAGGCAGGAGGAGAAGCAGGCTCCATGCAGGGAGCCCGACGTGGGACTCGATCCCAAGACCCCAGGATCACGTCCTGGGCTGAAGGCGGCACTAAACCGCTGGGCCACCCGGACTGTCCTGGAAGAATGTGTCTTAGGATACTGTGAGGCTAAAGAGAAAAAGAACTGCGCATAAGTGCTGTGATCTAGTCAGTAAAAGTGTTTCTCACAGAGGTATGGATTAGCAATTCTGAAACTACTTTATGTAAGCAGGAGAATTGAGAATTGAATAAGCAAGTAGATAAATTGTGGGTGATAAGAGCTGAAGTTTTTACCATTGGAAAAAGAAGTTATAAATAAGGAAAAGGGGGGATGTTAGAAGGAACCCTATGGTTATGGAGTGGAATCAGAGGTATCAGTATACGGTCTACATGCCTACATAGGTTCATATATGTATACATATATGTTCTCCAGCTCTGTCTGCTGGTAGCAGTAATAGATCAGCAATAATGAACAAACTCGGCACCCGGAGCCTTGGTCTCTAAGCACCATTCTTCTCAGTGAAGAGAACTCCTAGAAGTGGTTGATTTCAAACCAGAGGCAGAGTAAACACAAGATGATCCCGGAACTCACTATGGTGGCGAAAAACGAAGAAGAGGCCGAAATAAGATGGCAGCATGTCCAAGAAAACAGGAGGCAACCTGAAGGAGATCCTAATGGCCAGAGCTGGAACAATAGGAACACAAAATAAATATTGATATAATTGGATTTGCCTCCAGAGAATAATGTGTCCATGTGGATATAATAAACCATCATATAAATTAGTGGGGGGATGCAAGAGCTCTTTCTCAGAACAGATTCCAATTGATAAACCTAGAAGAGAAGAGGGACATAAAGAATCATCATTAGAGAAACATAACAGTAATTATTGCAGACGAGATGCACTGATGGATACAAGTTTGAGGAGGAGTAGGATTTGCATAATCGAAAGTGCCTCTCCCAAGATACTTAGCAATGACAAAGGCAAAAGTGATAACTTTACAATGAAGAAACCGGTCGGACACCAACTTAATCAAGTGATCATGGTAATAATATCACCACAGTTGGACACATTGACCTCGTGAACCCCTTGATAGGATGCACTGAGAGAGATACAGGAGCATTTTGTAGTATTCTATCTAAAAATGCATAGCCCCAATCTATGAAAAAATATCAGATAAACCGAAATCAAGTGAAAATCTACAAAGTATCTGACCAGTATTTATCAAAACCAGTATTGGTCAAAAAAGTGAAGACAGAGAAACTCTTACTATTAGAAGAGAGTAAGTAGAAACAACAGCTAAATACAATGTGGGGTCATCTTCAGGAATCCTAGTACCCAAAAAAAGACATTAGAGAGGAAAATGGTGAAATTCAAATCAAGTCTGGTGTTTAGTTGTCTATATTGTGCCAATGATAATATTCTGTTCTTCAGCCTTATATTATGGTGAGGTAAGATGTACTGTTCTTGAAACTCTTTTGTAAGTTTAAAATTGGTTTAAAATAAGCAGTCTTTGTAAAAAAGCCCTTCATGGGAGATAGAAGGGCCCCTTAGATCTTAAGGTGATAGGAACCCCCTGCCAGGCAGGTGTCCCAGTCCTTGAAGTCTGTGGGCCTCTGTGCCTCCGTGCGAACCCAGAGCTTCAGCCTGAGCCTGCAACAGTGTTGAAGATAATTACTGAGCTCCGGGCTCCCATTTACCATTCTGTCTCTGCACTGACCTTGAATAATAAGAAGAACCTCACAGTCCTCTACTAATTCCTAATGAATGACCATCTGACCTGAGCTGAAATTTCACGGTACAAAGATTTTACTAAGGAAATGTGAAAAATAGGGCATGCTTAACCTGTTTTTTTTTGTTGTTGTTTTTTTTTGTTGTTGTTGTTAAAAAAAAGTGCATTGCAGCATTATTTATAATAGCCAATGTATGGGGGGAAAATAGTGTCCAAAACTAGGGGATTGGTTAATAACTTATGTTATATTCATACGTCACTGAAGAGCAATTTAAAGTTATGTGGACTATTCAATGATATTCCATATCATGTTCACAAAAATTCAATAAATAGGGTTAAAAAATAACATGCAGGTTAAACAATTATTTATGTATCAATTTACTTATAGAGAAATTGAAAAAGAGAACATTTGGGAAAATATTCTCTAAAATGCTAACAGGAGTCTCCACAGATTGGTGAAACCAGCAATTCTTCCCTTCACTTTTTTTTTCACTTTTCTGCATTTGCCAACATGTCCACAGTGAAAATAATCCCTTTTGAATTTAAAAATAAAGCAAGGAGATTTCTGGTTTTAACATGGTAGAGTAAGGACATCTGTGCCCTTCCTCTTCTCCAAAGTCACCTTGCAACAACAAACAGAAGGAAAGCAGAAATGCAGGCTCCATCTTTGAAAGAACTAGGAAATAAGTAGAAATCTGAACCACAGTATGTGAGCAAGGAGCTGCTCAAAACAGAGACTGCCAGGGACACCCATGGAAAGATCATGCTGGGCCCCACCTGCAAATGCAGAGCTCAAGCAAAAACCCACAGAGGAACCAGTTTTCCTAAGAAATGGGAGACCCTGAAAGGAGAGGCCATCAGTTCCTTGCTTGAACAATGATAGTGGAACATGCAGTCTTGTAACGGAAGCCTCTTTGGTCCCCATCTGTCACCCCAGACAAGCGGGGAAGCTGGCTGGGGTTGAAAACAGAACCACACAAACATGACCTCTCAACAGGAAGTAATCTCTTGGTGAGATGAGGCAAGGTGAAAAGACCCTGAACTGCCAGCTGCCACCTTCCCTAGCCCTGAAAAACCAAGGACAAAAGCAATTCTTTCACACACCTGTATACCCACACTCACTCATGCAACCCTCCATCATAAGGAGCTTTATCACTGAGGTGCCAGGGTGGCTCAGTCAGTGGAGGGTCTGACTCCTGATTGCAGCTCAGGTCACGGGATCAAGCCCCACATCGGGCTCCAAGCTCAACTCAAAGTCTACTTGTCCCTCTCCCTCTGCCCGTCCCCCCATGCAATGATTGCATACTTGCTCTCTCTCTCAAATAAATTAAATCTTTTTTAAAATTATTTTTTAAAAAGTTTTATTACTGTGTCAGTTTAGATTAAGCTCAACTACATAACAGAAAAACCCCATCATCATAATAGATGTTTATTTCTCTCTCACTTAAAATAATTTTTAAAATAAGATTTATATGGTAGCTTCAGGGTGTCATCAGAGAACCCAGCTCCTAACTATGTGCTCTGCTTGCCTCTGCACGTGGTTTCCACCTTCAAGCCTACTTCATGGATTAAGACAGCTTCTGGAGCTCCAGTCATCCACAGTCTATGCTGAAGGGCTAAGAGGAAGGCTTCATTCCCCTCCCACGTGCAAGGAGCTGACCCAGAAGCCATACTCATCACTTTGGCTTTCCATATTCCTTTACATGTAGAGTTAGTCACGCAGCGTTAACCAGCTATAAAGAGAGCTGGGAAGTTTAGGGCTTTAGTTGGGCACAATGACAAGGAATAGAGTCGGGTTTCTGTTGTTATAGAGGAAAGAAATGGATGTTGGAGAATGAACTATAAGTGGACAGAATTCTGTATAACTCAGAAATACAGGGGTGCCTGCGTGCTTCAGTCGGGGAAGCATCTGACTCCTGGTCTTGGCTCAGGTCATGACCTTCTTGGGCCATGACATCAAGCCCCACCTCCCACCTCAGGCTCCACACTCAGCCGGGAATCTTCTGCTTGAAGATTCCCTCCCTCGGCCCTCCCCCCACTAGTACATGTATTCCCTCTCTCTCAAATAATTAAATAAATAAATCTTGAAAAAAAGAAATAGAAAAAAAAAAAAAAAGAAACACAATCTCGTTCTGTCTCTACAAATCTCCTGCAAATAGCTACTTCAGAAAGAATTTACCTCATTCAAAGGTAAATAGTGATTATAAAGGAGCCAGTAAATAAAAATAGAAAGGAGATAAAGAAGAAAATAAACAGAACAACAACAACAACAAAAAAAAACAAATGGCAGTGAAGAACATTCACCTCCCTCCAAAAAAATGTTTCCAGGAGACACTTAAAATCATGATCACACATATTGTCATACACCCCAAGAATTTAATAAAGTTTTTAACAATCTCAAAGCAGTATACAAGAGCCAAGGAGGAGAGAAATGGATATTACTGAGAATACCATACGGTATACAGAGGACAAGGCTTTAAAAAATGAGCAAAATGAAATACATATGAAAAAAGCACTACAGAAGTTAAATGAAAAAGTACATAACTGGTATCCTTGAATTACAGGTGTCCAATTCTGTACATAATTAAGATGGATTTAAAAATAAACAAAAAAATCAAATGTGCAGTGTTCCAAGAAAATTAATGTAAAACAACTGACGCCAAGATATAGCCTGCTGGATTTCAAGGATAAAGACTCCTTTCAGCATTCAGGCAAAAGGGCCATGCCACTAATGTGGGTGAAGGAAGGGTGGGTGGGAACCGAGCCGTCCTCTGACATCCTCACAGCATCATTTAACATCAGGAAATAGAAGAGCGATGCCTAAAAATGTCCTGCAGTCCAAGGATTTTAGAATGAACTAAACCAGGGGTCAGAAAACTTCTTCAGTGAAGAATCCGGTAGTAAATGTCTTCAGCTGTGTGGGTCACACCCTTGGTTGCAATTCTGCTATCACGTTGGAAAGCAGACATGGACAATACCTAACTGAAAGGACATGACAGTGTTCCAATAAAACTTTATTTACAAAACCTGTGGCCCATGGGCCATAGTCTACAGACCCCTGAACTCAACTACCGCTTAGAGATAAAAAGCAAAAGAATAGTATTTCTGAAGTTGTGGGATCTTCAGAGATACATCCACATAACTTAATGTCAGAAGGCAAACTTCAGTGGGCAAAAAAAAGATAAATGAAGAAATTGAAGCAAAAGTACTGGCAAGAAATAAAAAAAGCTAAAATATGCTCTACTACCTGGAGAACAACAACAAAAAAGGCATACCTTCCGGCTCCTTTGGCAGCAAGTGCTTCAGAAGCCCCATGACGTGAAAGGATAATTCAAGAAACCAAGACATCTGTTGGAAACCATGAAAATTATGATCAGTTCTAAATAAAGAAAGTGATGTCACATTCACAGAGCCCTTTTAAAAACATCTCACAATTCACAGGGATATTTGGATTGTTAACCTACAGTGACAGCTGAAGTAAAAGGGCCTCAATTTCTCAAAAGTAAAAATGAAGGAGTTGAATTAAACCAGAGCTTTTCAGTCCTGACTGCTCATTAAAATCACCTGAGGCATTTTTCCCCCCAAATGTCTGGGTCCCATCCCAGACCAGTTCCATTTCTGGAAATAGGAAAGGCAAAAGTATTTTTTTAAGTTCCACAAATCTTCAGATGCATAGCTGTGGTGGAGAACCTGTGGACTAGATGGTTTTTGAGGCACACATCAATTCAGATATTCTATAATTATATATAGATATTTATATAGAGAGAATTATTCCAAATTTGGAAATTTAGCAATCGCCACACGAAAGAGGTTAAAATAGTCAGTTTGGGATGTGAGTTTCTGTAACAGAACCTTATAGTCCACGCTGGTCCAAGTAACAGAGGCTTCTCCAGAGAACCTAAAGAACTCATGCCATTCTAATGCAACGAAGCTGGTAATTAGTCACGAATGAAGTATATAACTCCCAACTGACAATGTAATTTAAATCAATTGTTTAAAAAAAAAAAAAAAGTGTCCACGTGCCTGTCAAGGAACTTGTAAATGTCAAATGTTCCTTATTGTTGACTGTCTAAGGCCCTTGCGATGATGTTTGCTTACTTTTATTCTTAAAAAATTTTATTAAGTTTTAAATTTTAATCTAGTATAGTCAACATACAGTGTTCTATTAGTTTCAGGTGTACAATTTAGTGATTGAACAATTCTTTATGTTACTCATTGTTCATCATCGATAAGTGTTCTCTTAACCCCCTTCACCTATTTCATCCGTCCCTCTCCTACTCCCCTCTGGTAACCATCGGTTTGTTCTCTGTGTTGAGTCTGTTTCTTGGTTTGTCTCTCTCCCTCTCCCTCTCTCTCTTTTTTCCCCCCTTCGTTCGTTTGTTTTGTTTCTTAAATTACACATGGTGAAGTCATACGGTATTTGTCTTTTTCTCTGACTGACTTATTTCACTTAGCACTATACCCTCTAGCTCCATCCATGTTGTTGCAAATGGCAAAATCTCATTCTTTTTGATGGCTGAGTGATATTCCATTGTATGTCTGTACCACATCTTCTTTATCCATCCATCTATGGAGGGACAGTATTTGTTTGCTTTTAAAGACCATTTATTGAAAAAAAAAATAAAGACCATTTATTGGTTTGCTTTTAAAGAGCATTTCAGCAAGTCTAGTCCTTAATATATTTCTTAAATAACTGACTTCCAAAAAATCAGCAAAATCAAAGAGAAATTTAAACATGCCAAGAAAAATAAATGAATCCCAATAGAAAAAAATAGCTCCCTAGATAAACCAGATAATCATTAATTATCAGGGTGACAATAGTTCCAGTCTGCCCAGGGTGATCTTGATGTGTACCTGTTATTCCAGAACAATTAGTAACAGTACCTCCTTTCACACTCAAACATTTCCTAGTACAGGCAATACGTTGCATGGTGACTCTACCGCTGATGTTCAATAATAAATGGGCTGTATCTCTTCATTACAGCAGATGCAAAGGTATATTCTTTCAAGTATATTAATGAC
Source organism: Canis lupus familiaris (assembly GCF_011100685.1). Classification (NCBI taxonomy): domain Eukaryota; kingdom Metazoa; phylum Chordata; class Mammalia; order Carnivora; family Canidae; genus Canis; species Canis lupus. The sequence continues at coordinate 49,023,742 of NC_049242.1, read as the reverse complement.
GAAAACTGTACCCTCCAAAGAAGGGACAGAATCAGTAGCAAGAGTGTAGAAGTGGGGCTCAGGCCTAGGCTGTGGCGTGGAAGGTAGAGCGGAATACACAGTGGAGTCACAATTAGTATTTTCATAAGAGGGTGTCATGAGATATTTAAAGATACCTTCTAGGAAGCCAAGTTGGAGTTGTTGAGGATGGGATTGAAGGAGTTTGGTTCAGACAGAACTTGCTAAAACGCTAAGGGAAAAGCAGGTGCAGGGACCAGGGTCTCAGGGACCAAACCTGATCAGGAGCAGTTAGGGGAGGAGGGAGTCCCAGAAAGGGAGGGTTTGGTATAGGACAATTTTGCCCAAGGCCTTCTACTTGTTTCTTCCAACTTTATAAATGGCCTAGTTTCACCACCGGAGCGTCTAAAGCACTAAGGTTGTTTTTGGCACTTAAGTGAAGGTAAAATTTGTACCAAAAAATGTAAAATAAAGTCCATTCTTGCCAATATTTCTTAATTCAGATCTTTGATTCAAACTTCAGTTTTTTTTTTTTTTTAATTTTCAAATCAGGAAGTCTGGCTTGGAGAGAAAACGGAATGGTTTGCTAAGATAATTATCCTGAACTAGTGTTACTGATCTTCTAAGATGCTCATGCATTATATAGAAAATTAGAGTCTGCAGAAAACACAGAGAGTAAGTGTCAGACCAGTCAAATCAATCGTGTCAGTCAATGAAGTGACGAATGTCCCTGTCCCATCTCCTTGATAGCCAAGAAGGAATAGGTGACAGCACCCCAAAAATGAAGTATAGCATTTATTCATTCAGCAAGCATGTATTCAGATATTACTATGTACATAACACTGCTCCAGCCTGGAAAATTATGAGGGTTTTTGAAAACATGTGAAAAATGAACTACAACAACAATAAATGTTTGAACCCATAGAGGCAGGGAGCTAATGAACAAGCTGTTCAAAAATGCTCAGCTTTGTTTCTTTTCCTAGAGTTTAGCAACCATCCCTGTTCTTTTTTCAATAAATTCCCCTTTTTTGCTTAAGCAAATTTAGACTGATTTCTGTTAGTTGCAAATATAGAACATTGACTAAAATGGATAACAATGGCAAATCCGATATTTTACTACAGGAAAGTAAGTGTAACCCAGGCATTCCTGACATTTGGTAGAAATTCATATCAGGAATATAGCAACCAAAGGGAGTATCTGCTTGGAAAGAAATGGATCAAATATGAAAGGAAGGGAAGAAGCCCAGGGATAAATAAGAATAAGATCAGTGGGAATTCTCAAACTTGACACTGGAAGCATAGAAGGCAAAGGAGAAAATGAGAATGAAGCGGAAGAGATAGTTACGGAAGCGTTCTACTGCTGATTTAATCGATAGAAGTTGTAGATGGTGCCTTCCTAAAACATACTAGCAGCCCCGAGTTTTTATGATTGCATATTGAAACTCTTAAACTTACTTTTCCGTGTTGAATTTGAGCATCCATCCACAAACTTCTGAACAAACACTTCTAGCTGTCACTAGGTGTTGACCTCGCCTGTTGGATGACGTGTTGGTTGACCGAAACAGCTTGGTTTTAGCCCTGTGGCCACTTTTGTCCTTACCACACTGTTTGTGCGATTATTTGTGTATTCTTTTACATAAACTTTTGTGATTATTTTCTAAAATGTGAGTGGGGGATAGAAAGATTAGTATGCTACCACTAAGCAATATATTCCTCATTAGTTTACTACAATTAAAACCAAGATTGACATCATTAATTGTATCAAAAATAGTGAATTTTTTGCCATCAACTGAGGCCACTAGAATTAGGCTGTCAAGTGATACTTAAGTCTTTTGGGTTTTTTAAAAGTTTTTGTTTTTTTATTTTTTAAAGATTTTATTTATTTATTTGACACAGAGAGAGCACATACAAGTAGGGGGAGCGGCTGGCAGAAGGAGAGGGAGAAGCCGGTAAGGCACTGGATGCAGGGCTCCATCCAAGGACCTCAGGACCATGACTTGAGCTGAAGACAGACGCTCAACTAACTGAACCACCCAGGCACCTCAACTGATACTCAGTTTAAAGGAAAATAATGATATTAAGGAAAATATTGGAAGACAGAACTATCATCAACTTTTTTCTCTAAAAGTTGTGGTATAACTAATGATTTTACTGCATTATTCTAGAAACAGAGTCCTCCACTATAATACCCCATCTACTATTTAATCCCTGTACATCTGATTCCCTGCACAGTGTTAAGAAACTATCATATATTAAAATAAGGGAGTGCTTCTGTGACAAAGTTGGCACAGAGACAGGCTATATGTTGATGGGAAATCTCAACTCTCTTGACATCTACTAGAAGTCTTTTACAGCTCAAAGTAAAGTAGTTAAAATTGTTTTACCCACCTTACTGAATATCATCTCTGAAATAATAGAAGCTGCCGCAAGAAGACTGCTATTTTGGACCAACTTCTCTGACAAGGAAGAAGTGAGTGGTTGCCGTGTCATCTTGGAATTTGTAATAAGGAGAGGAAATATACAGCAGAGGCTGATGTGTGCTGAAGGTTTTAAGAAAGCAGATGTCAAAAGCTTCAAAAGAAAGGAAGGAGTTATAGCACAGGGGGCGGGGAAAGCGGTGGGAAGAGCTCAGACTACAGACTCGAGAAAAATGTAGGTTTGAATCCTAAGTGTGCCACTTACTAGTTGCGTGACACTAAGCAAGATATTCAACCTTTCTAAATCTCAGTGCTCCTTGCAGATTAAGCGTAGAAAGGAAGAGCTACAAACTGCCTGGGAAAAAAAGAGGTTTAGTGAAACCTTTTTAATCCTATTAAAAAAAAAAAAACACACATACAAGGATAGTAATTATGTATGTCACATAGGTTTGTGGGAAGAGTTAACTATGAAAAGTTCTATGAAATACTTAGCACTGTGTTTGGTAAATAGTAAGCATTTTTTTCAAAATGCATGCACAAACATATTCTATGATCTCTAAAATTCTAAAAGAGAAATAAGCGATGAATTCATGAAAAGAACTATTCTAGCTAGACCAGATTTCAAATGAAGGGAAGATGGAGTAAATGAGAATCTAGCTAAGAATGAACACCAAAGGCAAGCCCAGGCCTCTAAGAACTGAGTTTTAAAAGGGCAATGCTCAAAAAGAAATGAAGTTATATTTCTAAAGACAAGGAGGCTTCTTCAGGCACATTTTGTAAGAAGAAGACAATGAATAAAATACCTGCACTCTTTGGGGTCTTTTATAGAAAGTTACCAAGTGAAAAAGAGAAGGAGGAGCCACATCATTTCTATTTGAGGTCAGCATTTCCCAACAAGAAGAACAGTCCTTAGCCGGTGGAGGTGGGGGAGGAAGCCAGGCAAAAGGAATATGTACCAAAAGAAGGGTTAGAAGAGAGAAAGGGAGGACAGAATTACATGGATTCAAATCTCCAGATCCATAGACTAGGTGGTGCCTCAGATTTTTTCCAGAATCATAAATGCAATTGCTGGACATAAAAGGATTTGTTATAGCAATGAAGATCTGAAATTATTCTGACAAAGAAACATTGATATGGAGATAGAGATATACTCGTTTAAATAAATTGGCCACCCAGATCTTTATAGATTTTATTGGGCTTTATAAATCATACACAGTTTTTTACTTTGATGCATTCTTGTGTCGAATATTTAATTACTTAAGTCAAATAAGACGCTGCTAAAGCCAGTCAACCATTAGTGGACATCATCCATTACAAAAGTCTGCTTCATCCTTCTAAAGTCTGGCAAATAGCTCAATGAAAATCTTTTTTTTCTTTTTTCTTTCTTTCTTTTTTTTTTTTTTTTGAGAGAAAGAGAGAGTACGTGCATGAGCGGGGAGGAGCAAAGGGAGAAGGAGAGAGACAATCTGAAGCAGGCTCTACACTCAATGTGGAGCCTGACATGGGGCTTGATATCACGACCCTGAGATCGTGACCTGAACCAAAATCAAGAGTTGGAGGCTTAACCGACTGAGCCCCGCAGGAGGCTCTCAATGAAACTAATTCTTAATCATCCAACAAGGATTTGAACATTTATCACTGCGAGGGAACTAAAGATGATCTCTTCTTTCTATAGAGTGAGAGAGACGATCATGTAAAGAGGTTGAAGTTCAAAACATAGTTTGTCTGACACACCAAACATAGGTACAAGAAAATTGCTACAGGAATGCAAAGAGAAAATAATAATTCTGAGTTGAGAAATCAAAGAAAGGGGACGCCTGGGTGGCTCAGCGGTTGAGCGTCTGCCTTTGGCTCAGGGCATGACCCCGGGGTCCTGGGATCAATTCCCACATGGGGCTCCCCTGCAGGGAACCTGCTTCTCCCTCTGCCTGTGTCTCTGCCTCTCTCTGTGTCTCTCATGAATAAATAAATAAACCTAAAAAAAAAAAAAAGAAATCAAAGAAAGGAAAGCTTGCAGGCAAGATTGCTACCAAAAAGACATAACAACTAATATGAAATGACCAGTCAGAATGGACCTCTGACAAACCAGAACAGGCTCAGGCAGTAAGTATCCAGTATAGTGATACTGGTGGGAGCCAGTTGAAAGCTAGCAGTGGTTAGAGCAGAGGTCTCATAAAGACTAATCCTCAAAAGTTTTGTGGACTTTTGATAGGTTTAGAATAGCAACAAATCAAACAAACAAACACACCATCTAATCTAAAAGAAGAATATAAACAATGGACAAAAAAATGAATTACATAATATGTAACTAAGAACTTTGAGCTCATTGGTATGTGGTAGAGCTGGTCGTTATGACTTGTGGAGAGACGTAGATGTGGCTGGAAAGCTTTTTTGAGGCTCATCTATCACTTAAATACCAGAATAAATGGTTTGAATTTAATTTTACAATAACCACAATAAGAGCTACAGTTTATGGAGCACGCGCTATGTAACAAAAATTTTATATGCATTATTTCATTTAATTCTTACAATAACCCTATGAGAAGGATCCAGTTATGACTCCCACTTTACAAATGAAGCCTTAAGAGGTTTATTGACATGCCTGTGTTCACACAGCTAATTAAGGGTTAGTATTTAGATCCAAATCCATAGCCACTAAATGAGCTGTATGTCTTTGACTGTGGAGAAGATGGGAACAATGACCGATTTTTGAGAGGCAGCCATAATTAAAACGGAGTTTCTAGAAGATAAAATATGATGGCAATGGGTTTCTAAGAGGAGTGAGAAACTCAAAGTGGGAAGTTCAGTTAAAAAGTTTAGTTCAGATGAGAGACATAAGGGCCCTGAATGAGACATGAGAGCAAGAAAGAAAAAAGGACAGATAAAAATATTGAAAAGGAAGAATTAAGGGAATTTAATGTATTAGGTTTTCTATGCCACATAACAAATTAACACAAACTTAGTCGCTTAAAGCAACAAGTATTTATTATCTCACACTAAACATACATGTATTATCTCCAGAGTCTGAACACAGCTTAGGTCTCTGCACAAGGCTGCCGTCAAGGTGTCAGTTGGGTTGTGATCTTATCTGGAGGCTTGACTAGGGAAGAGTCTGCTTCCAAGCCCATGTTGGGAGAATTCATTTCTTTGTGTTTATATGACTCAGTTCCCCCATTGTGTTGGCAGCTGTCATTGGGGAACACCTCTCAGTTACTAGAGGTCTCTCCAAGATCCCTTCCCCATGCTTCCTCCCCACAAACACTGCAGATTACTACCTCAAGGCCAGCAAGGGGATCTCTGCTATTTCAAGTCTCTGGGGTCAAGGAAGGCTAAATGCCTTTCTTTAAGGGACTCATCTGATTAGGCCAGGCCCACCCAAGTAATCCCTTTTGATTAACTCAAAATCAACTGATTAGGGAACCTTAATCACATCTGCAAAATCCTTTACCTTTGCCATATAATGTAACCAACCTAATTACTGGAGTGTCATCCATCAGGCTCTACACACACTCAGTGGGAAGAGATTATACAGGATGTGTTATATTCGGGGGAGGTGGGGGGGGGTCTGGAGGCTATCTTGGAGTTCTGCTCGACACATTTAACAGTTGATTCGATACAAGAAGACACAGACCACTCAAAGTTTTTAACCTGAGTATTTAAGATGATATTCATTAATTGGGATATGATGTAGAAGAGGAAAAGAGGTTTAATGAGAGATGTAGAAGAGGAAAAGAGGTTTAATGAGAAAGATCAAGAATCTTGCTCGGGATTGCTCATCAGCGGTAGGTACCCCCAATGGTTTCAAACAAATTGCATCAGTTAATTTCAATGGTATTTAATATTTTATTAAGATGATGTGGAGAAGAGGGGCTTCTTACATCTGGAAGTGATTCTATCATAAAGTACACAATTTTTTAAAATGTTACAAAGAGCCATGAACTTGAGAAACATTTAGCAAGTTGATTATGTTTTAGATTCATGTCTTCCTTTTATCCCAGCAACCAGTCATAGTGTTTTTTTTTTTTTTTTTAATTGGGTTGTTTTGATAAATGTTCCTTTCAGGCTCTGTTATTCCTGAGAAATAGCCAAACATCTTTTTTCCTCATGAATGTTTATCTTAAAATATATCCAGTAATAGCTGAATGAGTTGTTAAGCAAGTAGATAAATGAAATACCCAAAATAACCAAGAAAATATCAGGGTTTTAGTGCTAGTATAAATTAAAACAAATCATCCAAACTCTCATTTTAAACTATCTGAATTATCCCATGGCTTTGGGGTTAATACAGATTACATGTTCCCTGGCACACAGCGAAATGCAGATTATTATTGATTGGCCAACTTAGAAAAGAAATAGTTACTGAGAGTTTTCCTAATGCCGGGCCCTATACTAGAACTTTTACATATGCTCTCATTTTATTCTAACAACTCCAGACTAGGGATATATCAGCCTTATTCTTTTTTTTTTTTTTAGTAGATAAGGCAGTTGAGGCTGAGAAGTTAAATGCTGCATCCAAGCTGGGAAATGGGAATAGCCTGATTTCAGACCCAAATTTATCTTATTCTTCATGAACTTACTTACTCTTTCCACTATTAATCTTTCTTCAGTTCTTAGATTAGCTATGCCTCCCTCCAGGAAGACTCCCCTGGCCACTCTGGGATCATCCAACACTACATCGGTCGCACGTTCCCACCATCATGTGTTCCCATACAACCAAGTAGGATCAAAGTGCCTGATTTGTACAAATGCACAGATAGGATTCAAATTGCACCTTTACATTTGCTAAGTGCATAGACTTGCAAAATTGACTAAGCCTCAGGCTTTACACTGGTAAAATAGGAGTAATATACAGTACCCGGCTCAAGGGGTAGCTGAGAGAATGAGCCCAGGAACACAAATCCCTGTCACCGCCATCATCATCATCATCACCATCATCATCAGATGTTATTTTACTTATTACACTGGGTTGCGATAGCCTCTTTACTTTCCTGTGTTTCACACTAGACTGTAAAACCATCCCTTGGACAGAGGCTACGTCTTATTAGCATTTTCCCAGAGCCTAGCACAGTGCCTACCTGGCACATAGCTGGCACTCAAAAACTTCTGCTGAGAGAGAAACGGAAGGAAGAATGGGGGGAAAGAAGGAAGATGGAGGGATAGAGGCATGGAGGGAGGAAGGAAGGAGGAAGGGGGGAGAGGAAGCAGGATAGGAGACGGCCCATTATGTAGGTGTTCTTACTTTTCATTGGCGCAGCCTCAGAAAAGGCACAAACTCTCATGTTTCTTGCAATATTATTCACAATAGTCAAGATGTGGAATCAACCTAAGTGTCCATCAACCAATGAATAGACAATTGAGATGTAATTTAGATAGATGATAGAGAGAGAGAGAGAGAGAGAGAGAGAGAGATGAGACAGAGATAGATATCTCAGCCATGAAAAAGAAGAAAATAATCCTGCCGTTTGGGACAATGAGGATGAAACTTGAGGACATTATGCTCAGTGAAATAAGTCTGACAGAGAAAGACAGATAACTACTAACTACTAAATACTATATGAAATCACTTATATGTGGAATCTAAAGTCATAGAAACAGAGTAGAGTAGAGGTTACCAGGGTGTGTGTGGGGGGGGGGGGGGGCGGGGGGCTAGGAATGGGGAATATCGGTCAAAAAGTGCAAACTTCCAGTTTAAGATAAATAAATTCCGGGGATCGAATGCACAGCATGGTGATTAGAGTTAATAACACGATACTAAAGACTAAGAGAGAAGATCTTAAATGTTCTCACCACAAAAAGAAATTGTGATTATGCGACACAATACAGGTCTTGGCTGGAGCTGCAGTGGTAACCACTTTGCCAACATACGAGTGCGTCAAATGCACAGGTTTTACACCGTGAACTTATACGATGTTATCGGTCAATCATATCTAAATAAAACTGGAAAAAAAATAGGGCATGAGAATGTATGCTGATGAAAATAAGCCGTGACTTCCCCTGAATTATATTTAAGGACCAGAAGCCTTAGAAAGTAAGGTTTGTTATGACACCCTTAATGCCAAATATGATCTGAAAATCCTAATTGTTGAATTGTGCCTGGAAAAGGTCAAGCCCAGGCAGCCTCTTAGCCAGGGAGCATTGTCCCTCCTCGGGAGAAAAGATAGCCAGCCTTCCCCTTACAGCCTGAGAGTGATGTGCTAAATGCAGCGCCCTCCACCCCACGGGGGGAGCCCGCTCCCAGCCACCACCAAGTCCACGCCTGCTGTGAGACGTGCCCCTGGCTCCCACCGGTGCCTCCACGTCAAATTACCTCACTTTTATATTTATGTCCATATAGTGGACATAAAATGTGTACGTCTAAGGCGTACCACGTGTGGACTTGATGTAGTTTCCTATTGCGGCATGATTAGCACCTTAGCCCTGGCTAACGCCGTCATCACGTCCCATCGTCCTCACTTCTTTTCCATGGTGAGAACAGGTAAGGTCTAGTCTCTCAGCAGCGCTGAAGCGTAGAGCCCAGATGGCTGACTGGCACCGCCACCTGCACAGTAAGTAGGTCTCTAGGACTGACTTACCCACCGCCGTGCTGCCCTGTAGGTCTCTGGGACTGACCCACCGTCTGACTGCAGGTTTATACCCTTTGACCAGCAGGTGCCCGTGTTCCCCCCGCCCAGGCCCTGGTGACCAGCGTTCACCTGGTCGCTATGTGTTTGCCTCCCTACTTTTTATTTGATGTCTCAGCTGTACCCATTCCCACTTCATCACCTTTGGCTCCTAGCAGGCCGGTGCCCGTTTTTATCCTCCTGATGGAAAGAGCATATTTGCATTGGCGTGTGCATGTGCACGTGCACATGTCTGTGTGTCTGCAGGTGATCATGGAGGGACCCAGCGGGAGCCCCGCATCCAGCGTGAACAAACTACCCGGACCGGTCTACATCACTAACACAGGATCAGCCAGTGTGGGCGCTTGTGGGCCGTGGTGCTAACAGAGGATTCCTCATATTTATCACATTTTTTGTAATAGTCAAAGTCAGGTAAAAATGCAAATTAGGTGAAAGTAACCCCAGGAAAGAGACACTAATACGAAGATGAACAGCCCTATTCATCTGTGATGCAAACTCCATTATTGGGAGCAAATCTCCTGGGACAGACTTGTGCGGCTGCATAATTCACCGAGCCCAACCGTCCGGAGGAAGTGATGGTTAAATATTGAGCATCTGATTGGAAGACAGCGGTGGCTTCCTGCGCTCTCCTGTAGTGGCCTTGTCCGATTTTTCTCATGAACCATGTAGCACTGGAATGTTCTCCTACGCTGGGACACACCCTCCTGGGAGCGCTGCCCTGAAGATGAGGGCTCGGGCTCCACAGGGGTTATCTGACGGAGGACCTCGTTGTGCCCTCTGCACCTGTCATTGCCCTTCCCTCATCCACCCCCCAGTGATGCGTGGAACCCATGAGCCTCCCTTGAGCCTGCACCCCCCGCACCCCACTGCCTCCTGCACATTACAGCAGCCTAATGAGTGCAAGAGGCAAGGCCAGCCCAGGCTTCTTATTACCATCACATTCCATTTTCTTCAAACAAACCCCACACAGAACAAAAGCAGGGCCTTCTGGACACAGTCTTTGTTGTGGATGTTTAATCATAACATTTTGGTGGGACCCAGAATATTATGGTGATGGCTTTCAAGCAATTTGTGATATGCATGCCTCGCTGATGATGTCACCGCACGCTGCCACTGTGTTTTCTGCTCCATGGCTTCATGCAGCATAGTTTCCTGTGACAGTCGACTCTACAAATGCAAACAGATGTGTTTCCCATGACCTTAACCCTGACAAGTACAGGGTTGCTTCATGTACTTCCCCGGTTAACGTTTTTTAGAGCTTCAAAATGCAGTCTCCTAAGGTCTCTCTGTGCTGGAGCATTTTATACTTTTTAACTATTTTAGGTATTTTAGGAATGCGATAACACTAATGAGACCTTAGGGCAAGAAAAATGACGAAAAGCACACAGGCTCCAACTTTTAAACCCATTGGTTTCCCTTATGCGTAAGCTCTCAATCAACTGGCCAAAATGATAATTAGGAGCTTTTTGGAGCATTACATTTTAACGCACAAATATTCAAGGGAGGAACATCTGGAATAAGGTGATGTCTGAATACACATATGAGAACCTAGCGAGAAGAATTCATAGTATGTCATGAGATCACTCCGTAACAAGCAAGTGGGATTTGTCCTCCGAGAGCTGATACATAAAATCCACGAAACCATCCGGCCTCAAATGTCATAATTGTCTCAAGAAACCATTTCCTCTTTTGTGTTTGTTCTCCTAGGGCCTAAGGAAATGAAAAGAATTTGAGTCACTGGGCATGTCCCTTATTTGTGCCAACTTGTGAACGTTGGTAGCCATCTCCGCGTCGGGCCCTCACTAGTGTCGGATAGTGTGTAGGAGCGCTGGCCTTGAAGTCAGACGGGCTTGAAGCTAGAACATCTCAAAAAGTTGTCTGTTACAACTGATCTTTTAAAATCATTGCTTATTTTGAAATAGATTTTGGCTCACAAAATAGACTCTAGAAATAATACAGAGAAGTTTCATGTATTTCACTCGGTTCCCCCTGATGACAATATCTTCCATAATCATAGCGCACTGTCAAAACCAAGAACCGGACCTGGGTACGATACTGTTCTCTAGTACAGGCCTTATTGAGATCCCACGAGCTCCAGCCTGGGCTCTTTCTTGGGGGAAGGTTCTTATGTCGTTCTGTAACCAGTGTGGCCATCACCATAGCGAGGATCAGAACTGCTCCATCCTTACACAGAAGTTCCTTTGGGTTATACCTTCATGGTTATACCCTCCTCCCAAACCTAACTCCTGGCCATCACTGATCGGTTCACCATTATGATTTTTGCCTCTTCAAGAATATTATAGAGGCGCCCTGGTGGCTCCATCAGTGAAGAGTCCGCCTTCAGCTTAGGTTGTGATCTCGGGGTTTCGGGATCGAGTCCCCCATCGGGCTCCCTGCTCAGTGGGGAGTCTGCTTCTCCCTCTCCCTCTGCCTCTCCCCCTGCTGTGCTCTCTCTCTCTTTCTCTCTCTCTGTCTCTCTGTCTCTCATTTAAGTAAATAAATAAAATCTTTTAAAAAAAGAATATTACACAAATGGAACCAGGCCATATGTGACTCTTCGAGACTGGCTTCTTTCACTTGGCATGATTCCTTTGAAATACCTCTAAATTGTTACATGTGTCAAGAGTTGATTTTATTGCTGGGCAGTTACTCCACAGCATAGATTTACTGCAGTTTGCTTATCCGCTCACCCGTTGCAGGACATTTGGGTTGCTTCCAGTTGCTGACTATTACAAAGAAAGCCACAGTGAACATTTGTACACAGGTTTTTGTGTGACTGTAACTTTTCGTGTCTCTAAGATAAATGCCCATGACAGTATTGCTGGGTCAGATGATATGTGTATATACAACTTTACAGGAAACTGATAAATTACTTTCTAAAGTGGCTAAACCATCTTACATTCCTCATCAGCCCTTAGCACTATTGATATTTTTAATTTTTTGTTATTTTGTGTGTGTGTGTGTGTAATATGGAGCACATGCAGCTTTAATTTGTATTTCCCTAGAGGCTTATGTGTTTATTTACCATCAGTGTGTCCTCTTTAGACAAGTGTTCATGCAAGTGTTTTGCCCGTATTTTAATTGGATTGTTTGTTTTCTTTCTATTGAGGTTAGCGAGTTCTTTATTATTCTAAGTACAAGTCCATCATGAGATGGCAACTGAGAGTATTTTCACCAAGTGTGTGACTTTTTTTTTTTTTTTCATCCTTTGGGCAGGTATTTTACAAAAAGCAAAAGACTTTCATTTTGAGGAAGTCTAATTTACCCATTTTGTTTCCGCTTTAATGCAGGGCAGGGATGGAGGTCAGGGTTCCATGCACAGGCTCTGCCAGAGAGGCACACCTCCTCATTATTGCAGGACAGGATTTGTCATGAACTGAATTGTGCCCCTCCCTCAAAAAAAATCATATATTGCATCCCTATCCCAGTGTGATTGTATCTAGAGGTAGGGCCTAAAAAGAGGTAATTAAGGGTAAATGAGGTCTTAAAGGTAGGACCCTACACTGATAGGACCAGTATCCTATCAAAGGAGGAGACATCTTTGTCTTCGGCACATTAGTGGAGGAAGGGTCATGGGAGCACACAATGCAGAGGCCGCCATCTGCAAGCCAGGAATCCAGATGTCACCAGAAACCAATCCAAAGCTACCCTGAACTCAGACTCCAGCCTTCAGAGCTGTGAGAAAATAATTTTCTGTTGTTTCAGCCGCTCAGTCTGTGGCTCCTACTATGGCAGCCTGAACTGACTAATAGAGGGGTGCGAGTCAGAGTTCCACCCACAGGTCAGGGCCCCCATCTCCTTAGTGCAAAGAGGCTGGCCACCGGGTTGTGCCCCACGGACTCTATCCCTGCACCTGTTGGGGTGGAGGACTGGCATGACCCGCCCATGGTGTGAGCCCTGTGAGCAAGCAGGTATGGGTGAAGGTTTCTGACCCACTGGGCTGCACTTTTCACAAAGAACTTTTCCCATTCTTTGTGTGGAGACCCCAGGCTCCTATTGCAGCTATTTTCTGGTCTTCACCTGTTTCCAAGCTGTAGGCTTCTCTAGTGGGCAGACCAAGACAAATAGGAGGCAGGAAAAAGTCCCCAGGAAATTCACTTCCAGGTGATTACTCTAGTCCTGAGGCTTCTAGGCAATTCAACTTCTCTATTTTTCAGACTTACATATTTTTGTCCAGGGGTTTTTGTTGTGATTAGTGGGAGGAGGAAAATGAGATGTTTCCTTCATCCTGCCCAGAACTGGAAACTGTTGTTTTTTTTTTTTTTTTTAAATAAACTTAAAACTAATATTTCAGGAGAATAACAACAGCATTCTCAGGGATTGGTTTTCTTGATTGGGGGAAATATCCAGGATTTATTGACAGCCCAGTACAGAAAACACTGTGCTTGGTAGGCTCTTCTCAATTCTAGATCGAGGAGTCAGTTTCTGTGTGACCTTGGGCAAATTGCCTGACCTGTCTATGTCTCAAGCTCTTTATTTATCAAAGACATACTTGGACTTGATCTAGGTTACTAAATAGGTTTCATCTCTTGAACCAATAGAACGAAATAAGAAAGCTTTTTGAGTACTCTAAGACCATGATTAGTCTTAGTGAGAAGGAAAAGGAACACTGTATTTTATTAGGAATGTCTGCCTTATGCACAACATAAGATTATGATAGCATACTTTCTTTATTTTTTATCCTTGGATTAGAAGATCACTCAGAACCTTTCAAGTTCTAAAATCCTATAATTCTAGTACAAAAAGGAAATAACTTCAATATATAGATATTTTAAATAAAAGTAAATGAGGTAAAAATGATCTTATAAGAAGGGAAGATAATCCATATTAGGAACACAGAATGAATTAATTGAGAAAAAATTTGTCTTGGTTTCCTGACAGTAAAAAGGGACAGTCATTGATTACCTGGATCTTACCCTTTTCTGCCTCTTTTTACCTCCTCTCCTACCTTTAGATTAACTGATAAAAATTTTTATATTCTCTTTACTCTGTATGAATTTGGAAGCTTTAGAGAGTATTTCTATCCTTTTAATGGTTACTCTTAAATTTAAAAAATATGTACTTTACAAATGTTTCAAGAAGAGTGTAAAGTTATTCAGCATTAGTACCTCTATCCTCCTCTCAAACAGGTTAGAGATGTTAATGCACTAAGTATTCAGAGAAGACTCCACCTTATTTTCCATTATTCTTGTTCAGAGATTTAGCTTCATGTTTTAGATACTTTTCCACTTACTTTTTTCAGTTTCTCTGCTTAGTTTTGCATCTTGTATTAGAGTCTTCCTCTGAGTTAAAACTTCTTCTTGCTAACATATATCCTTTATAATTCTTTTAATGATGATTTGTGAGTAAAAAATTCTCTTGGTCATATATGTGGGAAAGTGTTTTTATTTCCCTACAATAAGAGTGTGTCACCACTAGCAGTGATCACAAGTTAGGATTGGCAATCAAATTCACATAACACAATATGGTTGAATCTATCATCATATTTATTTAGATTCATGGAAAAACAGAAGGCAAGAAAAACAGTATTTTTCCCATTGAAAAGCCATAAAGCTATATATGTACCCAGCTTCTTGTTTCTCCTCTTACCTACTGAAGATGTATGCAACAGATAGGGATGACTTCAATATGTATGTGGTTTAGCTTAGCACAGAGAAGCTACTGCTTTAACCCATCAGTCTTTTATATTGTTCCTGTCACATAATTCCAAGGCTTGTGTGCCTACTCGTAACAACCTCAGTCCAGAAGTACTCCCACCAATCAGAAATTTCACAGTAAATAAGACAGATAATTATTTCTTATACATAACATTCCACATTTGTCTTAACAAGAGTCCAAAGAAATGATGCTGTGAGAGGGAAGAACAGAGGTCTTCTTCCCAGGAAAGCCTGGGCCTGATCTCACAGGTGGTTTAGTCAGGCATAGAATTCTAGATTGAGAGTGGCTTTCCCTCAGCAATTGGAAGGCACTGCTCCATTGTCCACTAGAATCTATAGTTGCTGATGTGAAGTCTGCTGTCTGCCTAAAGGTCATTTCTTTAAAAATCTGATTTTTCCTTTCTTCTCTTTCTTTCTTTCTTTCTTTCTTTCTTTCTTTCTTTCTTTCTTTCTTTCTTTCTTTTGTCTTTTTTTTAAGTAGGCTGCATACCCAGTGTGGAGTCCAACATGGACCTTGAACCCACAACCCTGAGATCAAGACCTGAGCTGAGATCAAGAGTCAGACACTTAACTGAGTCACCCGGCTGCCCCAAGAATCTGATTTTTCTAATAGATTTTAATATTTTCTCTTTATTTTTAATTTCATTATATTTAATTATTTTTAATTTCATTTAGTTTTATTTATCCTTCTTAGACTCTGGATTACATTTTTATTTTATTATTTATGTATTTATGTATTTATTTATTTATTTATTTATTCATAAGTCACAGAGAGAGAGAGAGAGAAAGAGGCAGAGACACAGGCAGAGGTAGAAGCAGGCTCCATGCAGGGAGCCCGATGTGGGACTCAATTCTGGGTCTCCAGGATCACACCCCAGGCTGAAGTTGGCGCTAAACCGCTGAGCCACCAGGGCTGCCCTAGATTACATTTTTAATCTGAGGATTTGTGTCTTTGACATTTAAGCCAGTCTCTTCAACTACTGCTTCTCTACTTTTTCCTCTATTCTGATTTTTTGAAGCCTCTGTTAACCTAAATTTTACCAATCTATCCTCCAATTCTCCAAACTGCGCTTTCATAAGTTCTTCAGTTCTATTTTATGATTTACTCATTCTTTGACTGTGTCTTTTATAAAGTTTATACAATCTTATTCTAATAACTCTAATAACCCATTTCTAGATCCGCCTGTTATTGTTTTGTTTCTGCATGTTTTTCTTGTTTTCTAGTCTGAATTATTTCCTTATTTTACCTTATTGGTGAAAGTCTGTAAGTATCTCACTATAAAACCTTTTCCAGATTGTTCCATTTTTTTTTCACTTCATCTGAAAATGTATTTAAATAATTTATTTTGGTGGCTATCTTTTCTTAGGATCTTTTCTTTGTAAATTACACAAATTAAATTAGATTTTCAGATTTATCTTCAGTAGGAGGAAGTTTTGTCCATCATTTAGGGGTTTCTTCCTCCATGGGTCTTCTCTCCTTCTTTTCCTTTCTGGTTGTTTTTCAACTGTCCCCAACCAATCCAGCTAGCCTCCCAAACTGAGATGAAATCTTACATTGATATATCAGGTAGCCTGTCCCATAAGGATAGGCTAACATGGCAGGTATCATGACATTAGAGCTCTAGTTACTGGTTGACATCCTGGCTTCAAAGCTGTGTCTGTATCTTCCTTTCTTGGATATTCAGGTAGTAGTAGACAGAAGTTTGTTTGTTTATTTATTTGTTTGTTTTAAGCTTTCGTTTATGGCATGGTATCCCATCTCATCCCCTCATTTCAGACAATTATCCCAAGTCTGATCCCCACTTGCTTGGCACCTTTCAACCTTGTCACCCCATTGGAACTGAACTTTCGTTGTCTCTACCTCGTTATGGTGCCAGAGCCTAGCAGACCCTTAGCTACAGCCCCATTTATTGCTTTGTATTTCTGTTCTCTTTCTGGTTCCAAGAAACATTTATTTTGTTCTGTAGAGTATTGTTATCCTTTAAATTTCTCTTTTATTGTTTTTTTCCATAATAACTGTCACCCAGATAAAGGAGTAGCTCAAATGATGAAACTTTGTCTTGAACAGAATTATGATAGATCTCATTACCCAATATAAAAAGTATTCCACTTCCTTAGAAACATTCTTTTGAAGATACATTTAGTAAGATAATGGAAAAATACTTTAGAGGTGGTTCTTCTGAAGTAGACATTTCTTTATCACTCCTGCATAAAACCAGTTAGCATATTACTTAAATGTCATTCAATGATGACATTTCTAATGGAATTAGAGCTGTAGTCTAAATAAATTTTTAAACTTGGTTTAAGGTTAAAATGTAGAGACTGAATGGTTAGCTTCAAATATCCCTCAAATATCACTCTTCTCAGCTAAGCTTTTTGACAGGGCTGAATTTCAGTCAGTCCAAGATTGAGCTCTTTAGAGGAAGTGAAGACATTGTGTTGATTGAAAAGAGATCCATATGCTTTAGGCATATGTTTTAGACTGTCAGGTGGCAAGGCTGACATTCTGTTATAAAAATTCAGGAGCCTGACTTGTATTCTCACCCCAGCAGAAGGCCTTCTCACCCCCCAAAGTGAGCCATAGCAATGCCTGTGAAAAAGCTAAACTTTTTATTTAAAAAGAGCTTCAAATCCTCTCAAAGTCTTGGTAGAAACCTCACTTGAGGTTTTTCTATAGCACAGGAGGAATTTTCTAGGACCCAGAGGAAAATATTGATAAAAGAAGACCTTAGTTCAGAGGGTCTTTTAAAAGGAAGGGGCACACATGTCTCCTTTATTCAGAGTTGAATTCAACAAGGAGCCTCCATGTCCCCATCTCTTACTCCATTCTGAGGATAGAGAAATGACGGTTGGTTCTTATCCTTGAAAGATTAGATCAGAACAAGACTAGAGACAGAGAGAGGAACCAGAAAATTACTAGTCATCATGAGACATAGAAAGACCAAACTAAGTCAATAAGAATGTTAAAATAGATAAGGAAGGTTTAAAATGTACTTAAGAAATAGAATTCAGATCTATTATAGAGAAAGGATATAAGAAGATTTTATAATTCCAGAATGATTCTTACATCTTTTGCTTGACAGAGATGATTGGTAGGGCCATTAATCAGCACCAAAAAAAAAATTGCAAGAAGATAAGGAAAAGGACCAATAAGGCAAGGGTTAAGGTGTTAGATAGATTGGACTTGAAGTGTTAGGGAGACATCTAGAGAGAAGAATCTAGGGGGCAGTGTATATACAGTAGATTTCAGGACACAAACTATAAATTTGGGAGTTATCAACATATAGGGATGCAGAATTAAAAGAGAAATAACTCTAGAGGGGAGAGTAGGAGAAAGTCATCACTTTTCAATCCATCAAAAATTTCCCAGTTGAGATAAATGAATAAAAATCACAGATTTAACTTTTTTTTTTAACATCCTGAAGCCACAGAATACCCACCTTCTTTACTTTAGTTGTATCTTGAAATTGGCTCAGCACATCTCAAGTGCTGACAAAATAACCAAGCAACCTGAAAAGTTGGATTGGAGACTAGACTCATTCTCTGAAATACATAAACTGCTAGCAAAACGCTCAGTCTGAGAGAGAGAGAGGGAGAGATCATGGAATCCCACAGAGGTTCCAGCCCGTGATATCAAAGAACACAAGTCCAAGTAAGCAGTATCTCTCATATATAGACCAAAAACTAAAATAAAAAAGAGAGACATATATGGGGTGGGGGAGGTTTCCAACTGCTTCATAAGGAGTCATCAGGAGGTAGCAGGGCCCCAGGGATCAGGTGAAAGTAGGAGAACAGGTTAGGAGAAGACTCAGACAGTTAGGACCCCCAGCAGTGGAGCCCCAGCAATTCCAGAAACAAGGCAGATTATGTATTATCAGAACCGTGGTCTCTGAAGCTTGGATCTCAGAGAAGAGGTCCTAAAACACCTGAAATCAGTGCCTGAGTGACTCAGTCAGTAAAGCATCTGCCTTCAGCTCAGGTCATGATCCCAGGGTCCTGGGATGGAGCCCTGAGTCAGGCTCCCTGCTCAGTGGGGAGTCTGCTGCTCCCTCTCCCTCTGTAGTTCCTCCTGCTTGTGCTGCCTCTCTCATAAATAAATAAATAAATACATAAATACATAAATAAAATCTTAAAAAAAAAAAAGCAAAAAACCCAACAGATAAACTACTTCCTCAACAGTGCTCCAATCCATGTGTTCTTTACATTTTCACTGCTGCTTTGGTTCAGGCCACCATCATGTCTTGCTGGAATTATTGAAACAGCCTTTTACTAGATCATTCCACCTCCAGTTCTACTCTCTCATCTTGACTCCACTCTTGTCACTGCACCTGGAGTGACTCTTTAAAAGTAGAAGTCTGATCCTATCACAGCCACCTTCCATTTTAAAACCATTCCCTGCAATCCTCCTTCTCAAAGGTAAAGTCTGAATCCTTAATGTGACTTTACGTTTTTTAATGATCTGGCCCCACTCACTTCTGTTATTCTGTTTCTCACCACGTGCTGCCCCCTGTTCCATGGCCGGGACACACTAAATAACGAGCGGGTCTCTAAACTTTCTCCCTGCCGAGAATACTTTTTAATTTCTTCATCCGGGGATGCCTGTTCTCCTTGCATCTCAACCGAGACCTCACCTCCCCCCAGACCGGAGTAAATGGGGTAAGCCACGCGCTCCGAGAGCGCCGCGTATTGCCTACCACCTTGTCCTGCCGAGTTGCAGTTCTCTCTGGCCAGGTCGGCTGTGACCCTACAGCCGCCAGGACAGGAAGGGCTGTGCTGGTTACCCCTTGGCCCTCAGCACTCATCCTGGTTTCTTGGAAGTGGTCAGAGCCACTCGCTGACTGACCGCTGGGCTTTCCCGCTGAACTACAGAGCGGTGGGCTGTGTTGGGGAAGACGCCCTCTCCGCGACGGCCCAGTCAGTACAGTGACCGAGGCGGACCGAGGATGGTAACAGCCAGGACCCCCGGCTGAAGAGAAAGGAGGACTGCCAAAATCCTGGGGTCTTTGCACCCTGTTCTTTACCATATAAGCATCCGAAAAAATAAGTGTGAGTCTGCCTACAGCGGATCTGGGTTACCCTGTAGGTGGGACCTCGCCTCTAGTTTGCGCCGTGAGGGACTGACACCACGTTCAAAGTCTAAGGTTGGCCCTTGACCTCAACATGGTCAATTAGAGCGTGCTGTTCCCTCTGCTCCACCAAGGCCCACGTGGCCTCAGCTCCAACGGGAGCCTCGCTCGGCACTTTCACTGGAGCAGAAACGAAGGCCTCCTGGAGGTGGTGTAAAGTAGCACACAGAAGGCCCCCGCTTGACCTACCTAAATGTAGAGTCATAAAAGACTTGCTACATAAATAAATCAAAAAACATGAAACCACCTAGAATAGTGATATCTCTGATCAATTGTTCAGTGAATAAAGTCACATGTTTTTATGCACATATCTGTGTTGCACAGATTTACATGCGCGTTTATCATTGATGTTTACGTAGATAGGGGCAGGGACGTAACGGGAAAACTGTTACCCTGGTTGTATTTCTACCCCTTCTGACTTGCACCTATAACAAAGTTA
The DNA here is from genome assembly GCF_011100685.1 of Canis lupus familiaris. Classification (NCBI taxonomy): domain Eukaryota; kingdom Metazoa; phylum Chordata; class Mammalia; order Carnivora; family Canidae; genus Canis; species Canis lupus. The sequence goes on along the minus strand of NC_049242.1, from coordinate 49,003,486 downwards.
CCAGAGACAAGACAGAATGGCACTGTTTTTTCAAAAATTATCCCCCTATATTAGGGTGCTTGTCATGGGGGGGGGTGGTCCTAAGGCCAGCTGGCCACTTAGCAGCCAGGAAGGCTGCTGTCCTCCCAGGGGAACAGGTGCCCCCGGGGACAGCTCATGTCCAGGGAGGAAACACGGAGGCCAGGGCCTGGGGCCAGGGGAGACCCAGACCCAGAGTGTGAATATTTTCGGCTCCGCAGGCCATACCGCCCGTGTCGCAGCGTCTCAGCACTGCCACTGTAGTGCGAACACCGAGTCACACACAGTGAGAGCGAGCGAGTGTGGCCGTGGGCCAGCGCGACTTCAGTCTCCCAGAAGCACGGGCATGGATGGGCCCCGGAGCCGCCGTGTGCAGGCGCTGGGCGGGGAGCCTCTCTCCCAGGGACAGCAGGGGCACAGGGATGCCAGGGGGGCACCCGGGGGGGGGGCCCCCATGGCCACGAGGGAGCAGCCCCGGCTGAGCAGTCTGGATTCTGCGCCCCGTGGGTCAGAACTCGGCCAGGGAGGGGAGACTCGGGGAGGGGAGACTCAAGGAGGGTCGGGGAGGTGACCAGGACTGGGGAGGTGACCAGAGCTGGGGAGGCGACCAGGGTGGGGGAGGTGACCAGGGCCAGGGGGGTGACCAGGACCGGGGTGCTGACCAGGGCCTGGGGGATGAGGTTCGGGGAGGTGAGGCTCAGGGAGGTGACCAGGGCCAGGGAGGTGACCAGGGCTGGGGAGGTGACCAGGGTCGGGGGAGCACCAGGGCCGGGGGGTGACCAGGGCCAAGGTGGTGACCAGGGCTGGGGAGGTGACTAGGGCCAGGGAGGTGACCAGGGGCGGGGGGGGGTGACCAGGGTCGGGGTGGTGACCAGGGCCAGGGGGTGACCAGAGACGGGAGGTGACCAGGGCCAGGGAGGTGACCAGGGCCAGGGGGTGACCAGGGTCAGGGGGGCGACCAGGGCCGGGGGGTGACCAGGGCCAGGGTGGTGACCAGGGCTGGGGAGGTGACTAGGGCCAGGGAGGTGACCAGGGGTGGGGGGTGGTGGTGACCAGGGTCGGGGTGGTGACCAGGGCCAGAGGGTGACCAGGGCCAGGGTGGTGACCAAGGCTGGGGAGGTGACCAGGGCTGGGGAGGTGACCAGGGCTGGGGGATGACCAGGGTCGGGGGAGCAACCAGGGCCGGGGGGTGACCAGGGCCACGGAGGTGACCAGGGCTGGGTAGGTGACCAGAGTCGGGGGGGTGACCAGGGCCCGGGGTGACCAGGGCCGGGGGGTGACCAGGGTCAGGGAGGTGACCAGGGCCGGGGGCGTGGGCTCCAGCCCCCCGGGGACCAAACCCGTGGCAGCGGTGGGGCGGGGGAGGGGGGTGGAGGGGGGCGGGAGGGGGAGCCCTGGGGAGCCCGGTGCTGGGGGGGTGCCCTGGGGAAGGCCGGCCCGAGGGCCTGTCCCACCAGTCCCCGTCCCGGGGCGCCTGGGGCTACTGTTCCCTCTGACAATCATCCCACTTGCTGGGCTACCTGCACCTGCACCTGCACCTGCCCCCCAAAGAGCAGCCAGGAAACTCTAGGGGAAAACACTGAAGAGCCTGGAAGGGGAGAAAGCGCTGGAGGTGGAAAGCCCCAAGGACCTTTGGGGGTGCGGGGGGGGGCAGCTCCCTCCCAGGCTCTCCTCCCCGCGGGCCCAGATGCCCCTCGCTGCCTGCACTGTAAGGGACAGAGGCAGAAGAGGGTCCCGGGGGCCGCGTGGTGCCTGCGGGGACCCCTGGCCCGGCCGCACCCCGCGGCAGAGCCCCGGCATCGGCCTCGGCCTCGGCCTCGGCAGCAGAGCAAGGCGGTGAAGAGCGGCCTCAGCAGTGGGAGCTCCGGGGGCCGCAGAGCATCCCGCGCCCCGCCGGCCCTGCCCGGAGCCCGGAGCCCTGAGCCCGGCCCGAGGAAACTCCCCCAGCTGCCCCGTAGACGCCTCAGGAATCCTGTCTTGACCCTCGCCTTCAGCCACCGCCCCTCCCGGATCCTAGTGATGCCCTAACTCGCAGCTCGTCTGACCTCTAATCACCTCCAGGAGGCGGAGGCCCCAAACTTGGTGCCCTCAGTCACAGAGCCGGGCATGCTTTGTTCTCGTCCATCCCCTCTCAGGCCAGAGTATCGGAAACATCCTTGCCCCTCGGTTTCCAGCCTTCAAAGATGAAGCTCAAGAAAACTTCCCTCGCCTTTTTATTTTTGAGATTTTTGTTTTTGACTCATCTTTACACCCCACGCGGGGCTGAACCTCAACAGCCCCCAGATCACGAGTGGCTCCCTCCGGTGTCTGAGTGCAACTTCCTTCTCCTTTGGACCCTAATGTTAGCAAAACCCCTGAGAACTCTTCCTCGAGGGTCCTCGTCTTCCTGCACTGAGAATGTCACCCAAGAAGAAAGGTTATCCCCTTGTCCTGGGGACAGTGTGCAACCCGGGAGCCTCTAGTCTGGGTGATTCCAGCAGCCTAGGCCCACGTGGGAATGACCTGAAAGAAGAGAAAATAGGCTGGTGGCTGGCACCCGGCGGCCGCAGATGTCCCCGCGCACTGCTGGGGAGCCCGGCGCCTTCCAGCTGACCCTGACCTCAGAGCTGTCCCCAGGCCCTAGGCCGTCATCAGCCAAGAGCCGGCAGGTGAGATAAAGCCAGTTAGGAGTAAATACCACTGAGGCGGACCCAAAGCTCCGCCTTAAAGGACTCGTGCGACCTTTCATATCAAGGCTTCTGTTGCGCCAGAATTGGAGAATCGGGGCTTTCACTCCCAAATGTACGTGTACCCCGGTTCCCCGAGAGGTGTTGGGTTCACATGGGCCCGATGCTCTAAGAGAAGATCGTTACATGGAACAATCCTGCTTTGGGTAAAAACTTACAGGCTGAAATGGTCCTTCTGAAGTTATTTGGTCCTTTCTTTAAAGCAATCCTGCATTTTATTTTCCACGTTTGCTATTTAGGTGCCAAAAATCAAGGTTTTTGCAGCCACCCCTGGAGGCCCACACAAATCCTTTCCTGTATTTTCCTTGCTGGCAGCCTCAGATTTTGCTTGGACTTCCTAGGGCTTTATTTGCCCCGTTGGGCAGCGTGTGCATTCTGATTGCTTGGTGCCATGCTTTATCTGATGGTGAATATTTTGAATGCTACACTCTAGTTTTCCACCCTCTGTGTGGTCCTGTGCTCAGGGAAGGGGCTCCTACTTACTGCCAGGAGCGAATTGCAATTTTTCTAGGTCAAAGTGACCTCACTCCCCTTGCCGGTGATTGGTTTAGGCATTCACATGTAGCCCCATGTAGTAAGTCTAGTGGGAAAGCTTCTGGGAAAATGTCTTTAGTATTAAAAAAAAAAAAAAAAAAAAAGAAAGAAATCCAAAAGGCTTCACAATAAAGTTGACAGATTAAATACATGTATTCCCTACTGGTCCTTTCCAAAGCCCCACTAAAAAGACAGTAAATGAAAATTCCTCCAAGGCACAGATCTGTAAAAACAAAGAAACTAAGAGAGGAAAGAAGACCAACAAAATTTTTAAGGCTAAAATGTTTAAATGTAGGAACCGACTTAGCAGACCCACGAAAGCTGAATTCGAAACCATCAGTGAAGAAGGCTGACAGAAAATCTAATTTCACAAGAGTGCTCTGAAGTATCAAAAAGTGGAAATTCTGGGCCCAGGAGTAAAGGCCAGGCTGAAAACAAAAGGATCGTTTTTTATGTTTTAAATCTGTTAAGGGGGAGGGGAAAGACATCTGTAAACCCCCTCTGCACATCTAGTAATTTCTATCCATCCCCACCCCGAGAGGTGACACTGCAAAAGGCATCAGGGGATCTCTTAAGGACCACGGAGCAAAGCTGAGGACAGGGTGGGTGTAGTGAAGCAAGGAGACCGAGTGAAATTCCACACACTCAGACTCTTCTGGAAGTCGGGTCCCCAAAACGGTGACCCTCAGGATTACACCCTTCAGGCGGGAGACTGGAAGATTCTTCCTTGGGCAATCTGTCCAACTAAGGGTGGGGGGGGGGTGGGGGCGGGACAACAATTGTGTTAACGAAGATTCTTCCAGTAAATCTACTCCAACCAATCACACGGCAGCAGAGCTCGCAGCTGATGAGGCCCAAGCATGTGCAAAGTGTTTCCAGTTAGCTTTTTAGTGGTCCGCTCTTGGGTAAGAGTCGGTGGCAAAGGATCGTCAGAGCCTTCCTCAAATGTCCAGACAAATATAGAAAAACAATTGGCAAGATACAGCTATGAGATGGGGAGAAAAGACTTCTTCATCGACGTCCTCAGAGAGATAAGAGTCCATTAAGCATCTACAAAACAAGATAGGTTTTTTTTTTGTTTGGTTCTGTTTTGTTTTGTTTTGTTTTGTTTTCATTTTTACAAAAGAGGTAAGGGAGAGAGGCAAAGAATAGGAAAGATCTTTCAAAAATTAAAAATAAGAGAAATGACGAAAGGTTTAGATAATAAAGCTGGGGAAATCTTCCTAAAAATAGAACAAAAAGTAAAAAAAAAAAAAAGGAGGAAGGGCAACAGAGCAAAAAAAAAAAAAAATCCAATATCTAAGTAATAAAATTTCTAGAAAACACATGGGGATAGATATAACGAAAGAATTAAACACCAGGGCGTCCCGGGTGGCTCAGCAGTTTAGTGCCTGCCTTCAGCCCAGGGCATGATCCTGGAGACCCAGGATCGAGTCCCACATCGGGCTCCCTGCATGGAGCCTGCTTCTCCCTCTGCTTGTGTCCCTGCCTCTCTCTGCATATCTCTGCATCTCTCATGGATAAATAAATAAAATCTTTTAAAAATATATAAATAAATAACTAAAAATAAACACCAGTACTTAAAGTCGTAAGTTGCCAGACTAAAGGGTTTTCTGAGTACCAAACAATAAAAAAAAAGGTTCACACTAATGCACCAAGGCACATCATTATGAAATTTCAAAACACTGGAGGAAAAGAGAGTCTATTATAGAGGGAAGGGAAAAAATCAATTACGTATTAAGGACCAAGAATCAGAATGACATGGGACTTCTCTATGGGAACACAGGAAGCTGGGTAGTCGTAGAGCCATGGCTTCAAACCTCTGAGTGAAAATTACTTCCAAGCCATAATCTATACTCAGCCAAACTATCAATCAAATATAAGGATAAAATTAAGATGCTTTCAACTATTTAATGTCTCATAAAAAAATTTATTACCCATGTGCCCCTTCTCAGAAAGCTACTGGGGAATTTATTCCACCAAAACAAGGGAATAAACCAAGAAAGGTGAAGATGAGAAATCTGGGAAGAAGAGGATTCAACACAACAAACAGACCCAGAAAACTCCAGAATGATGGTGGAGAGAGACCTCAGAGGGCCCACTGACCAGCAAGCTTAGGGAAATCAGTCCACGCTGGCACAGGTTAGGAGATTGCAGGAGATACATCATCTTTGAGAACAACAACAACAGAAAGGTTGATAAATGGAGCTGCTAGCGGTGTCCGGCGTCCATGGGGGAACCAGCTTAGTCAAAAGTCAAAACACTGAGTATAGACCATCCTGCTCTCCAGACTTTGTGATATGTGAGACAATCAATGCCCTCTAGTTTCAGTGGCTTTCACTTGAGTTTTCTGTTCCTTGTGGCCAAAATCATCCAGTTGGTCCAGAGACGAGAAGGGGTCGGTGCCTGACACCCGCTGGAGACCCAACACCAGGCTAGGCAGCTCCCTCATGAGGTCACATGAACACTGCACTCACTTTCTCCTGAATCCATTCAATGTTCTCTCTTCAACCACGGTTTCCTCTGCTACTTTTTAAGCTGATGGTGGGTCACAACCCTCCTCTACCTCATGGCTGCTTTTCAACTTCCGCTCCCGTTGTCACAATACATATTTTCTAGTGATTTCTTGAGAAAGTAAACGGGCTAGGCCCCGCTCGTATTTTAATGCCAGGTCACATGTTGTCTCTGATGTTCCTCATTGGCTTCCTGTGGTTACAATTCCCATTCCTGGTCTACCCAGCTGGTGTTGTGGGGAGAGGAAAAGAGGCACTAGGGTCATGATGATAGAAGACTGGCTCCCTAGACCCACGCACCACCTCATCGGAGGTACTGACAGTAGGAAGGAGCCGCGGCTTCTTAGAATGGGCTATGGAATACGATGGCTTAATCAATTTCAGAGAACTCGGGTGCCTTTTTGAAACATCAAAAAAAAAAAAAAAGAGAGAGAGAGAGAGAATACAAACTCTTTTAATGACTCATGCCCTCTATACTACCTCATGAGAAAGGCATTTTAAAGCCTAAACCACAGCTTCCTGCTACAATCATTTTCTCTTGTGGCCTCGCTGGAAATGAGATACGGCCGTTTCTCACCACTTCTATAGTATCCATTCTGGAAATATTATACCCCTGGAGTAGTCTCCTCTCCGGGGAAAAGAGGTTCCATTTCTTTACATTGCCGTTTTAAGGACTAAGGAAAAAAAAAATATCCCATTCATCACATTTATAAAACTTATCTCCACAAAATGAATGTGTTGATCAGTTTTTGTTCAACAGTAATGAAGACGTTATGCAAATACCAAAGGCAATATTTTAAGTCATGGCGTTTTTATTCATAGACTATGTACCGAATACAATTTGAATATGCAAATCTTTTGTTTTTCCATTGATCACAAGCCACACAGCCATTCTCTGTGGGGAGCCAGAAATTCATGATGAGTGATAGAATAATATGTAGGCACGCAAGCAGACCCAGGGTCCGTTGCGGAGGTGCATATGCAGAGCAAACGTGTAGGCTCACGTAAGCTTTGTGATGATAGCTCGATGCGCGTAAATCTGTTTCTACATAATTCTACGTTATGTGTATATATATATATCGGGAAGCCTGCATGTGTGTAAATAGATGTGTTGAGGGAGGGAGAGAAGGAAAGGGTGTCTTTAAAGACAGGTATTAATCTGTTCTAAAGATACATTAGCATCATACTGTATCTTTAATATACATGTTAATAAGCCTTTAACGCCAGCGCTGGGGCAGCCCAGCAAATACACGCCCGGCCGGCCGCCGAGTCCTGGCAGGTTCAGGGAGGCCCGTTGGAATGTAAGGCCTGTGTCGCTGGGAGCCTGTGTCTGTCCAGTGCCCATGGGTACAAGGTCGCGGTGGCCGAAGTCCTCAGCAAGTGCCAGGAAGAGTGCAAGGAAGGGACCACACGGGCGCCCTCCTCCTACTGTCCCCAGGTTCATCACAAGACATCGCATCCTAGGAGGGGGCCAGAGAGAGACGGGTGGGACACGGCTGGCTTAGCCAAGTTGGAATCTATCTGCCCGCCCCGGGGATCCTTGGACAAACTGGTGTGAGCTTTGTGCTGTGGGACACTGTCCGAGTGCGCAGAGGAGCTCCGAGGCTCCTATGCAACAGCCAATCTGCACACCCCAAAGCTCCCCCAGTTTCCACCCACAGGCGTGGGGGGCTGTAGGGAGGCTGGGCCCACAGTTATCAGGGCCCCGAGCTCCGGGTGGGAGGAGGGAACCTGCTCGCCTGGATGATCATGGACACTGACTGCCCCACCAGTGGGGACCACCGTGTTCTCCCAACCCACTGCTCAAAGCCACTTTATAGGGAGGCATTCACACTGCACCGCCCCCCCCCATCCCAACAGCCCGGATCCTCCACTGGACACTTGTAACGTGGATGACACGCACAGACTTGCCAACCCGCCACCTTGTCCAGGCCACCGCTTCCTTAACTACAGGGGTGGGTTTAACTTCCAGGGGTGGAGGATTGAGACGGGGGAGACACGTCTGGCAAAGCTCAGAGCAGCTGTTCCTAATCAGGAAACATTAAGGAAGAAAGCAACCCATCAGGTCGGAACGACTGCAAAAACCAATCACAGAGCCTAAGAGCTCATCTTCCTCTGTCTCTGCCGAATTAAGCCAGTTGTTCCAGACTTTTCTTTCTAATCAACATCTTACATTGTGTAAGGACTCGACTACGGTTACTCTTACAGAAAAATCAAAGGTGTTCCTCTAAGGCTCTTTTACCTGTGCAATCTACACAGGTAGCTGATGTAAAATGATGGTGGTAATTTTATTTTATTTTATTTTTTTGGTGGCAATTACTTTGAATATATCAAGTGGGCAGCTCCGTAATGGTTCAGATGTTTAGATTTCTATAACTGCCTTTAATCTAATAATATCTTTCTCATATTATGTAAATAATAGACACATATCATCTTGCAAATTTTCATTTAAGATTTTGAAATTTTTCTATTACATGCATTGCCATACTAATGGATAATTGGGTAGTCTACAATTTTTTACTTTTATAAATAGAACATCAATAAACATCTTTGTATGTGCTAAAAAAAAAAAGAAAAAGAATTTATGCTTAGTATAAAAAAACCTGGAAAATAATGTTAAGCCTAAGAAAGAATATAAAGATCATAATATTTCCCATGCTAAATATTTACTGTTTTGGAATATATTCATCCAGTCTTTTTTCTATTCATATAGTGTTTTTTCTTTTTAAAAAAAGAAGTATATGTCACACATCTATTATTGTATAACAACCTTCCTTCTCTCAATAACTTGCATGCATGCTATATGCATTAGGTAATTCTCTCATAACATTGTTTTCCATGGCTACAAAGTAGTCTGTTAAATGGTTGTACCCCAACTTTTTAAATCTTATACTTCAATCTTAAAAATCCTATTGTACATTTCGATTGTTTCTCGTTTTTACCATTAAAAACATTGTTGTGATGAGTCATGGTTGATAAATTTTGGGGTGCGTCGACGACCATTTCCTCCGGCTCTCTTCCTCAGGATAGATATGCTGGGTCAGAGTTTGCAAAATGTTAATACTCTAAAAGTTATTCACGGAAGATTCATTAAGCCAAGAATTTCATTATAAGAGAGAGAAATGTTGTGCCAACTGTATTTTTTTAAATCTCGGATTCTTTTAGAGTAAATGAAAGGAAATTACTTCTGCAGAGTCTAATTTAAATGCTCTGGAGTGGAGCCCAGGCCAGGCACATACATTTTTTTTTAAGTTCTGTAGCTGAGTTTTCAGTCCAGCTCGGGCTGGGGACCACTGGGACTCGTTAGTGAGCTTCCCGGTCTACCGAGGAATTTTACTTCCAGGAAAGAGGTAACTGAATTACAATCCCATAAACAATTAAAAACACAACACAAAACAAAACATAATGACTGGAACAGAAACTTTTCTAACAGATGCAACTGTGAGTCCTCGCAAATGAATTTTCTAGAGTATCTTCTGTTTGCGTGCATCTGTGAAGTGCACATACGCAAATATTGAAGTTACAGCAATGACCCATGAAAGGAATGTACCTTGTACTCCCTGCCCCATCCCTGCCCCATCACGCCCTTGCTCTGGAGTCCGCAAGTTACTCTGCAACAAACAAACGAGGCACGCCTTTTCACCTCTATTTTGTCATCTTTATTTGGTAATTTTTTTAAAGGAATGGATGAATAAAAAGCCCTGGAAACATGGTCTCCAACATCATAAATTCTCAGGGGCAGGAAGATGAGAGATCCTACGACTTCCTCTTTCTAAGCTTAAGTAATCTCTCAGAACATTATAATCCCCACATCATCCTAGAGAAATTCAATCAGCAGCTTACTCATGCTGCTCTCGGTTTCTAGGACCCTTTTGCTTCAATAACTGCCACCCCCCATCCTTCCTGCCTTCCAGTCCGTACCCTCACCCCCCGCACTGGCCCAGTCCCCTGTGCACATTGATGCCACTTGACTCCTTGATGCCTCCACTCTACCCCCCACCCTCCTAGTAGAATGCCCTTCCATTTATATCTTTAGGATTGTCTCATCTCTTGTCCCAGCCAAGCTCAGGCCCCTACATCCAACTGTGAATACCTCTACAGCTGTCCTTCGAGGGGCCTAGCCATACCAGCTTAAACCACACACGGATCGATTTACAGAAGACAGGAACTATGTGTGTCCAAAAATGTTGCCTTTTATTGTCTTTGGCCATTTCCTACAGAACGGAGCTACACACCCAATTAATAATAAAGGTGAAACCTAGCATCTGTCAAACATTTCATTTGCTAAGCCTGGCACTACCGTAAGTGCTTTATATGTATTCTCTTCAGCGCTAACACATTACCTGTTTTTCGGGGGAGGAAATTGAGACTTACAGAGGTCAAGGCATTACTGAAGGTTATACTACTGGTAGGTAACTGAGCGAACTCAAGCGGAGATCCACCATCCAACTTAAATACCCGCCTGCTTATTCATTATGTTCCTAAACTTAGTCTCGAATTGAAGACCATTCATTCTCCCCTCTCATTTATCTGCTAGCCAAACTCCAGCCAAATTGTCCTACTCCCGGTTCCCCCGGAACACCATCTGGAATTATGGCAAGGGAACAATCTCTTTCACTAGAGTAAACTACAGGAACTTTCAGATTACTCCTAGAGAACTCTAGAAGGATAGTGTTAAGTAGAAGGAGAATAAAATATCTGTTCATATGTATCTACCCACCCCAATATTTTTCTGCCAGGTCTTGTTTCATTTTCAAAAGGCAGTCCGTTTCCTCGTAGCTCTTCTTTCTCTTTATACCAAGTCTACGCATCCCTCAAGACCACGCTCATACCCTCTGCGCAATATATTTGCAGCCCATTTACCACCAGGGAAGGTAACTCCCCTTTTCCCATAATTTCTCGTCCACCCAACTGCACAAATGCATTTGGAAAGGGACCAAACGTGAGGTTATGTGAACTACTGTATGCACGCAATACTTGTGGTGGAGAACAGCTTTATGTTAACAGGAAGATTTGGACACTAGCTAAACATGGCCGTGGGAGAGTGGGAAGCATCTTGGCCAAGTGACTTCACTTCTGGGCCTTCAACTTCATCATCTTTCAAATAAAGAGGTTGGGTTAAATAAACTCAGTTCTTATTTCTTGCACAGTTTTTATACCTTCCACTGTCTGCACCACCGCAGGTGCCCAACTAGCAGCGTTGAAATGACTAACTTTGAGTCTTGCAATAAAAATATGTGTCTAAACCCTAAACACACATAACTACTAAGTGGCTTCAAGTTTTGCATTTCTGGCAAAACTGAAATTTTGATTTTGAAATTCTGATTTACCTTGGCTTGGTGATTTGCTGTGAGAGTAATCTTCGCACCAAAACCTTATTCAAGATCCAAATCCAGATAAGCCAAAGCTTCATGAAGGCACTTCCTTGCTGCTCATTTACTCCTGCAGCTGTGTCCCTCTGGCTCTTGCCCCTGCCTCAATCCTAAAAGTGCTTTTGCAAAATCACCAATGACCTAGTTGCCGAACACAATGATGTATTTTCAAACCTCATCGTATACCTACCATGCCATCAGAGATCTCTGACTCTTCTTACTGGACTCTCTTGGCCTGCATGACCCTTTTCTCTCCTCTGATGCCTTATTCCTCCTCCTAATCTCCTTCATGAGTTCTTCTTATTATTTTCCATCAAATAGTCCCTGGGTTCCATCCTTGGTCCTTGTCTCAATTTCTGCATTTTCCCTGAGTGATTTCATCTAAACCCTGAATTTCCTAAACAGGATTCCTCACCCCCAGCTCTCTCCTGCATTTTAGATGTGTATATAAGAAACGTCTACACTGGAAACATCCCACAAATACCTTAAGGCCAACTTACACAGAGCTAAATCATTATATTTCATCCAACGATGAATTCCAACCTCATTAATATGGACATGCATGTAAGCTAATCATCTCCCCCATCACCATGCTTCATCTTTTTCCTTTCTCTGTAGGTGATAGGTGAACATAGGTTATCTAGGAAATAAATGCAACCAAATTTAGAAAGCTTTATTTCAACTCCCAACTCCTGAAGTCCTTCAGTGCCAAAAAATCCTCAAGTAAGTATTTTACTTTAGTTTTTGTTTATTTTAGATTTATTTAGATTTATTTGAGAGAGAGAGAGAGAGAGAGAGGGTATGCAAGTGGAGGGAGCACAGAGAGAGGGAGAGAGAGAGGATCTCAAGCAGACTCCTCGCTGAGCACAGAGCCCAACATGGGGCTCAGTCTCAGGACCCAGAGAGCATGACCTGAGCCAAAATCAAGAGTTTAGCCAACTGAGCCACTCAGGTGCCAAATTTACTTTTAAATTAACATATAATGTAATCGTTTTTTTTTTTTTTGTATACGGTTCTACAAATTTTAACACATGAATGGATTTCTGTAACTACCTCCACAATGAAAGTACAGAACAGTTCCATATTTTGCTCCAAAAAAATTTCCCTTGTGTTATCCCTTCGTAGTGAGACCCTCTTCTTACTCCTCAGCCCTGGAAGTAACTGATCTTTCCCTTATCGCTACACTTCTGTCTTTGAGAGAATGACATATGAATAGAATTATATAGTATGTAAACCCTTAAAAAGCAGATTCTTTAAATAATTATAATGCCTTTTACATCAATCCAAATTGTTTTGTGTACAAATAATTTGTTCCTTTTATTACCGAATAGTATTTTGTGGTACAGATGCAACATGATTTGTCTATACATTCACCCATTGAAGGACATGTGGGTGTTTCCAATTCTTGGTGATTATGAATAGAGCTTCTATAAATATTCATATTCACGGACAGGTTTTTTATAGGAATATAAGTTTTCACTTCTCTAGGGCAAATACTCAGGAATGAGATTACTGGGTCATGTGAGAAATATATGCTTAATTTTATTTTATGTTAATTTTTTAAAGATTTATTTAGTTATTTGAGAGAGAGAGAGAGAGAAAGAGAGAGCGTGAGCAGGGAGGGCCAGAGGGAGAGAGAGAAGCAGGCCCCCCACTAAGCAGGGAGCCCAGACTGGGGCTCGATTCCAGGACCCTGGGATCACGACATGAGTCGAGAGCAGATGCTTAATGGCCTGAGCTACCCAGGTGCTCTATTTGTTCCCAAATTTAAGGAAAGAGCATTTAGTCTTTCACCATTAAATATGTAAGCTATGTGTTTTACAGATACCCTTTATTGGGTTAAGAAAATTTTCTTCTATTTCTAGTTTGTTGAGAATCTTTCTCTAAAATGATGTCGAATTTCATCAAATCCTTTTTCTGCATCAATTGATATGATCATGTGATTTTTTTTCTTTACATTGTTAATATGGTGAATTACATTTACTGATTATCTAACACTGCGCCAATCTCACATTCCCACTGTAATCTCTACTCACTCGGTCATGGTGTTTTTCTGTTTTCATATATTGAAATCTTCAACTCCTTAGTATTTTATTGGATTTTATTATATTTATGGTCATGAGGCATTTTTGGCTTCTAGTGGTTTTTTGTTTTGATTTTTTTTCTAGCGCTATCTTTGTTTAGTTTGGTATTTGGGTAATGCTGGCTTTATAAATTGGGAACGTCCTTTCCTCTTCTAATTTCTGGAAGAGATTGTGTAGAATAGGTGTTAATTCTTCTTTAAATATTTGGTAAATTTTGCCAATGCTACCATCTGTGTTTAGCGATTGCTTTTTTGGAAACATTCAAGTGCAAATTTAATTTGTTTGTTACCTAATTTTTTATCTGTTACATCTTTGGTGAGTTTTGGTAGTGTACTGTTTTCAAGAAATTATTCTACTTCATCTGTTTTCAAATTTGTGTCAGTAAAGTCCTTAGGATTCCCTTAATACCTTTTTAACATCTATGAGATAGGGATATCCCATCTTTCATTCCTGATATTGATAATTTATGGCTTATCTCTTTTTTCTTTGTCAGTCTTGCTGAAGGCTTATCAATATTATTAATCTCAAAGAATCAGTTTTTGTTTTTATTGATTTGCTCCATTGCTTTCTTTCTTCAATTTCACTGATCTCTACTATTATATTTATTTTTCATCATTTCTGCTTCCTTTGTGTTTATTTTATTACTATTTTTCCAGTTTTTCTTTTTTTTAATGAAAGTGTACGGATGCCTGGGTGGCTCAGCTGTTAAGCGTCTGCCTTCAGATGGGATCGAGTCCCTCATCAAGCTCTTTGCAGGGAGCCTGTTTCTCCCTCTGCCTATGTCTCTGCCTCTCTCTCTGTATGTCTCTCATTAATAAATAAAGTCTTAAAAAATGAAAATCTAGGTTATTGATTTGACACTTTCTTTTCTTAGATAAGCATATAATTCTATGGTTTTAAAAAAAATTTTTTATGGAAAATTCTGTGCAGTAGAAAAATACTCAGACCTAGCATAGGGTGCATCAGATTTCATTTGAATGCAAGACAAGAAAGAATGAATCCATCACCCGTTTTGATAGAGGGGAACAAATGATTCCAATGTAAACTCTCTAGTTGGTCCAGTACAGAATTAGTCACAGAGAATTAATAGGCAAGAGCTGTCAGGGAGCAAACAATGGACAAAAATTCTCTGCAACAGTGTAGGAAACTCTCCTGCAAGGCTCTTGGTCTTTTCTACTAAAAATTAACACTCTGATAGCTTTCCGTATTTTCTTCAGTCACACATACTCCTACCTTTATGCCTCTTCTGCTTAGAAACACCAACATGCGTTGTGGAAGTGTCCCTGGAACGTTGTTTATAATATACTCAATTGCACCCTACGTGATTCACTCAGTAAATATTAATAAACATTTCTGGTGTGTCTGAGGTTGCAAAAGAATTACTTAAAGCTGTATATTTTAATGAACTTAAGGGAGGACACAGTATACACAAATGAGATCTACATCAATCAGTAACAGCTATTATTTATTTAAAACACACTGTGTGCCAGACATTGCATATGCTGTATACTTTATGTGCACTTAATCTCGGTCGCCATCCTGTAAGATATAGATATTTTGGAGGATGGTTTCATGGGAAGAATATAGGCTTGGGAAACAGAAACCAAGTTTGAATCTCTGCTCTCTCTCTTAACATGGCTTAAGCCAGTTACTTAAACTCCCTGAACTTCAGGGTTTGGGTTTTTTTTTTTTTAATTAAAAAATGGGGATAGAGTTTGTTGTGAGGATAAAATGGGATAATATATGAAAAGGGCTTAATTGGGTAGGGAATATAGGGGTTTTGAAATTTAAAATTTTGACTTCAAACCCACAATCAGCACATATTAGTTATGAGTACTTTGGTAAATTACCCTCTCTGAGTTTTGATCTCATAAAGATAAAGACAGACAGGTCATCTTCCCCTTCACCACCACAAAGCCTCTCCTGGAGGTGTCCCCTTCTCAATACCAGTGACTCCACCCATCCTCTCGGTTGCTCAGCTCAAACAGTTTGGGATGATTTTTGACTCTCCCCGTAACTCAATCAATCCGAAAGCAAATCTTGTTGGTTCTACCTTAAAATCTATTTGCATTTCTTCTACCTCTCCTATCCCCCTTCCATTGTCATGGTCTGCGCCACCTGCCCGACTGTCATCAATTCCTAACTGCTTTTCTCACTTCCTCCCTCAACCACCACTATTATCATCACAGCAGCCAGGCTGACTTTTTTAAACACCAGTCAGATCAAGTTCTCCAACAGCTTCCCATCTCAAAGTGAAAATCAGTCTTGACAATGGCTTAAAATGTCCCTCCAGGGCTCGTCCATCCCTGCCACCCATCCTACCCCCTGACACACCCCATAATCTCTTCTCCTATGTGCTTCCTGCACCTGCTCTGCTCCAGATCCACTACCCCCATGCCTTTCTGGGGACCCTTCAGGTTCTCTTCCACCTGAGTGATCTTATACTTTCCATTCTTTCCACCTGGAATGTTCTTCAGCCAAATAGCCTCAAGCCTCCCTACTTTACCTCCTTTAAATCCTTGCCCAAATTTCATCTTTTTAGCAAAGCCTCCCCTATCCACTCCATTTAAGATTCCAAAAGCCCCCAAGGGGTACCTGGGTGGCTCAGTCAGTTAAGCATCTGACTTCTGATTTCAGCTCAGGTCATGATCTCAGGATTGTGAGATCAAGCCCTGTGTCAGGCTCCACACTGGGATTGGAGCCTGCTTGGGATCCTTTCTCTCTCCCCCTCCCTCGGCCCCTCCCCTGCTCACTCTTTCTCTAAAATAAGAAATTCCAACAGCCCTCCAACTTACCAAGTAGTACTCGATGCCCTTACTCTACTTACTTCTCTTTATAACATTTATCTCCATCTAGCAGTGCTATATTGTAATTACTTACTTTTTGGTGGTGGTGTCTGTTCCTCCAACACACACACACAGGAACTCCATGAGAGCAGGTATTTTGGGTTGTTTTGTTCCTTGTTGCATCCCCAGTCTTAGAGTGGTATCTAGCATCTGGTACTCTCTCTCCCCTTCTCTCTTGCTCTTCTGCTCTACCTTGCTCCGCCCTCCCTCTCCCCTCTTGCCTCCCCTCCCCCTCCCTCCCTTACTCTGCCTTCCCCTTCCTCTCTCCTCTCCAAATATCTATGTAATATGCATATCATGATAGAACGTCTGGATTCATGGAACCCTAAAACAGTGGCATAAAGCCTATCTTAGTTTCCCTAGCTTGTTACAAACAACTCCCCTTCATTGGGAAAGAGCATAGGATTCACGGTGCCTATAATATGTGTGTACCAGCCCCTATTGTGAACCAGGTATGGCTTTAAGATAAAGAAGATACCATCTGAGTCCTCAGCTCACTGTCTAGTTTGAAAAAGGATCAAGTAAACATGTAAGAAATGAGAGAAGGGTACTTGCAATAAATTTTTTTTTTAACTTGGTGAGGGGGCACTGTGAGAGATTTAAAAATAGGTCTGATGGGGTCAAGACAAACTGGCAATAACAATCAAGTGGAAGAGTAAAGGCACAGTATGTTTGGTGCAGAAGTTTTGATCAATCCAGGGGGTTGATCGAGATGATTCAAGTGTTCCTTTGACAATGAGTCATCCATAATCTCATGACTGCTTTTGCCTGTGTTCGTGGTTATGAAATGATCCTCACACTACAATTCCTAATATTAGAAGGTTCCCTTCCAACCAGTACAGATTGTTAGGCCAGGGAGTGGGTGTTTATAGTGTGGCTTATTTGTTCTCCAGTGGGCTGGGGTTACAGTGCACTCAGCATTTACTGAATAAGAAACACACACTAGAACCTTCCCTAATATGCTGAATGGGAGTAAACAAAAGGTGCTTGGGGGCACATTCAGGGGAACTCAAAGAGCTAGATGGAGGAATGGGAAAGGTGAACAGTAATAGCTGAAGTGTTCTTGTATTATTAAAACAAAATTGCCCTTCTGAGTAGACATTTAGCAAACTGGCAGATTCATAACTCCGGTGTGCAGAGGGATGAATGCACCAATAGCCACAGCAAAAAGGAGCCTTGAGGACATACCTCCCATTTCCAAACCTTATTTCATTAGTGGAAACTTCTGGAGTGCTGCTTCATGCCCTAGAAGTAGAACTCTGTGCGAGCTTGAGGGTGGAAGCTTAGACACAAAGAAGCGTCTGGAGGAGGACCATACATTCTTCAACGATGCTCTTCGGGAACTTGGTGATAACTGCGTGGTATTTGGTGATGTCACGTGTGTTATCTCATCTCATCCTCACAACACCCCTGAGAGGTAAGTACTCTCATTTTCTTTATTTGATAAAATATGAAACTGAGATTCAGAAAGATGAAGTGGCTTTTCCCAAGGGGCAGAATCAGGACTTGAATTTTGGTCTTTTCACTCCCAATCCTATGTGCATCTTCCCCTACTTGCCATGATGAAATTCTGGAAAGTTCTGGTCTAGAGCAGTGCTTCTCAATTTTGGTTGCATACTGAAAGCCCCTGGGGTTGTCTACAAACCCTGATGTCTGGTTGCCAACACTAGAGATTCGGACTTAATTGGTCTGGGGTACAATCTGGACAATGGGGGTTTTGTTTGTTTGACTGTTTTTTTAAAGTAATCTCCACAAGATCAAGAGTCTTGTGCTCTACACTCTACTGGCTAAACCAACCAGGTCCCCCTGGACAATGTTGTGTTGTTGTTGTTGTTGTTTTAAGATCCCTAATGATTCTAAAGTTTAGTCCAAATTGAGAACAACTATGGGGAAATTATATTAAATTACAGCTTCCCTGAGCTCCAAACTAAGCTTACTGAATTAGAGTTCACAGATGAGTTGGGGTCATTGTGTGATTTTACAATCTTCCCAGGTTGTTCTAGGAAGTAGCCAGATCTTGGGCCTCGTGGGGTGGATAATTCCTGAAGATCCCGGCGCTGGTCCTACCTCTGTCCTTGTTCATGTTCTTATAGGGAACTGATTTATCTTCACAACCTCTCAGTTGTTTCTTTATCCAAAAATGAGGCTGTTGATATTCGTCCCATCAATATCTTTGGAATGTCCAGAGGAAAAGCTATGGATGGCCTAAAAGTGATAACACATCCTACACTTGCCAAGTATTATTATTATTGCTCCTCACTGGTGTGCCTGGCTTTTATCTCTCAGACCAAGTGCCCTCTGGAGCGGCCACTTCCGTAGGAGGAGGAATCTGGTCTTCCCTTCCTTCTTTCTCTTTCGTCCTCTTTGCAAGTCACCAGGAGGCACCGTATGGCTGAGAAAAAGGGTCAGAGCAGATTCTCTTTCCCATCAGAGGAAATGATACAGGGAGGAAGTGTGCTCCCGCAGGGGAGCATAGTCCCAACTGCAGGCCCTTGTCAGAGATACAGATGTAACTAGGGGACTGGGACACCGGCCAATGTGCTCTCCCAGCTCTCCAATTCACAAATGAGACTGCCTGTTACCAGTAACATCCCATTCAGCCCAGAGTGAGCAGCTTCTCCAGCAGGGCTGGGCCCAGGCTTTGTGCGTCTAGCTCTATGTTAGCACTGACTGGGGGGCGGGAGGACACACGGAATGGAGGAGACGCCTTCCCAGTTCAGATCCAACTTCTCGTTCCAATAGCTCACGGCTCTGCAAATTTTCGGGAGGATGGCAGGAGGGGACCAATGGCTGTCCTCAAGGTTTTAACCCTTTCAAGCCTAGGGAAGAGTCTGCCAAGGAACAATGCCTGGGGTCCACCCCCACGGGTTGGGACGTAAGTGTTTGCAGAGGGCACCCTGTCGTGATCTCCAGGGAGGTGGCAGTGGGCAGCTGGTGTTGAGGCTGCCAGGAGGAGAGGGCAGTCTCGGAGGGGCCAGTCTGGGCTGCTGGTCCTTACTCTCCCCTGGGCGCCCTTGGGCAGCCTGACTGCCCACCCACTGCCATCCTGACCTTAGGGGAGCAGCCCTCCTCCCTTAAAGCTCTGTGCCAACTGCCTCAAGTTACAAGACAGATCCAGCCATGAGCTTTAAAAAAATTTTTATTTAAATTGAATTTAGTTAACATATCCTGTATTATTAGTTCAGGGGTAGAATTTAGTGATTCATCAGTTGTATACAACACCCAGTGCTCATTCCATCACGTGCCCTCCCTAACGCCCATCACCCAGGTACCCCATTACCCCCACCCCCTTCCCCTCTAGTGACCCTCAGTGTGTTTTCTAGAGTTAAGAGTCATGGTTTGCTCCCCTCTGCTTTCATCTTATTTTATTTTTCCTTCCCTTCCTCTATGTGTTACTCTGTTTTGTTTCTTAAATTCCACATGAGTGAGATCGTATGGTATTTGTCTTTCTCTGACTGACTGATTTCACTTACTTAGCATGATACCTCTAGTTCCATCCATGTTGTTGCAAATGGTAGGATTTTATTCTTTTACATTGCTGAGTAATATTCCATTTTATATATATATATATATATATATATATATATATATATATATATAAAACATCTCTTTTATCCATTCATCTATTGATGGACATCTGGGCTCTTTCCATAGTTTGGCTATTGTGGGCGTTGCTGCTATGAACACTGGGGGACATGTGCCCCTTCGAATCACTATGTTTGTATCCTTTAGATAAATACCTGGTAGTGCAGGGGTGCCTGTGTGACTCAGTCAGTTAAGCATCTGCCTTTGGCCCAGGTTATGGTCTCAGGGTCCTGGGATCAAGCCCTGAGTCAGGCTTCCTGCTCAGTGGGGAACCTGCTTCTCCCTCTCCCTCTTCCCTTTCCCCTGCTTGTGCTCATTCTCTCAAATAAATAAAATCTTAAAAAAACAAAAACAAAAAACAAAAAACAACCTAGTAGTGTAATTGCTGGGTCATAGGGCAGCTCTATTTCTAACTCTTTGAGGAAGCTCCACACTGTTTCTCAGAGTGGCTGCACAAGCCGGTGCAGCCGTGCACGAGGGCTCCCTTTCTCTGCATCCTCGTCAACGTTTGTTTCCTTCTGACTTGTTGATTTTAGCCATTCTGACTGGTGTGAGGTGGTATCTCATTGCAGTGTTGATTTGTTATTTCCCTGATGACAAGTAATGTTGAGCATTTTTTCATGTGTTTGTTGTTAGCCATGATTTTTTTAAAAATCTTGCCTGAATTTTAAGGGAGAACCAAAAGAAAATGACCAAGAAAATGAAAAGAAATGAAAATGAAAGAGATAAATGAAAGAATGATAAAAAACATAAATGAAAGATAAATGTCTGTCAAAGATAGCACTTGCCAGCAGCCTGCTCTCACCAGAAATCCTCCTGACCACAGCTCCCCACAGTCCATCATTGCCAAGAGAGTGTTTTCCAGAACGTAAATAGGTATTTCAGCATGTGTGCACGGGTGCACACGTGCGCACACACACTCACAGAACAGTAGATTAGACAAATATATATATATGACCATTTTTAAAAAATTATCCCTCAGAAAAGAAAGAATTGTTATATATTCTAGTTCTTACACAGTCATATATATATTACTGGGCTCTCTTATAATTGTTTTATTTTTCTTTAATTTTTAAAAAATTTTTTTATAATTGTTTTGTTTTTAACAACAGTATGCTACTTAGGATAGACCTGTTAACTGAATCAATGCTGGTTTGAGATGTCTAATTGATAGAGGTTACCTGACAAAATCATTGAATAGAAGGCAAGTAAATTTAACAAAACTTAGTAATTATTCCTGGGATTATAATGTTACAATTTTAATTGTTTTAAGAAATATGTTTTAAAGATAATGTAACATAACAATCACAAATATATACCTGCAGGGTGAATATTTTTAAAAAGCAACATCCTGGTGTTACCAGTAACATCCCATTCAGCCCAGAGTACTCATTATACAAATGAGTACTTGAAACTGGCAATAACATTTACTGTTTCAGAGGATATGCATTTAAAAGGTGCTGTGCCTCGGGACGCCTGGGTGGCTCAGTGGTTGACATCTGCCTTTGGCTCCGGGCGTGACCCCGGGGTCCTGGGATCGAGTCCCACATCGGGCTTCCTGCAAGGAGCCTGCTTCTCCCTCTGCCTGAGTCTCTGCCTCTCTCTCTGGATCTCTCATGAATAAATAAATAAAATCTAAAATTAAATAAATAAATAAAAGGTGCTGTGCCTCAAACTAGTGAGAAGATAAGTGCTCTAGAAAACTGTTAGATGACAGTAAAGCAATCCTAGAAATAAGGAAAACATTGGTGCCTTGCTCATAAAGTGTAAGAAAAAAAGTTATGAAATTTGAGATCAAGAAAGCAAACTTCTAACTATATTATTTTCCTACAATGTCATTAAGAATACCGATGGTCATCTACATTTATAAACGAAGTATTGTAGGTAAGCATTTTACTGTTTCACTCATTTCCAAAGCTGACATATGTATGCACCCCCAACTCTTTTTAAAAACTTTTTTTTAATGGGGAAAATTAAGGAATCACCCATGATGAAGCATGAATAGGAGAAGGGTTGATTCTCACAGTATTTGTAGAGCCCTAAATGCCTCATAGGCATTGTGACTTCCTAAAGTGGGAAACAAATACATCGTGGTGCATTTCCCATTCTTATTTGACCCTGGAAACTGTATCCACAGGAGAGAAGAATTCTACAGAACGCGTATTGGGAAACACTGCTCTTGCCCAGAAGGATCCAACCCACCTCAAAACCCCTTTAGCAGCCTCCTTTCCTTTGATCTTGAGCAGAGAGCCTCCAATCTTACCCCCACCACACTGAAGCACTTGCCTGGGAAGTTAGTACCTTTAGCCTAAGAGAAACTTGTCGCTTTGTTCTTCTCTGGGTCCTGCCACTCCCTGGGGTTCCAACTTTACTGAATGATTGACATGACCAATGAGCTCGCGGTCCAGGTGTGATCCTAAGCCCTGAAACAGAGACTACTCTGGTCATTTTCAAAGTCAGCAGTATGATAGTGCCCTACCAGGCACCACCCAAACCATCCACCCCAAATCGGAGCACTTTCCATTATAATGGGTAATAATATAAATTGTGACTACAATGCAGTGAGCATACCTTGGCCTGTGGTCCTGATGCCAAAATGAATATAATGATTACCGGTGATATGAATGACCGGGTACGGAGCATGTGCTGCGTGGCAAGCTCTGTACCAAGTTCCTAACCTTTAATTCTCACACAACGATGCCCACAAGATTGGTACTGTCACCTCCATTTTACAATTAACTAAACTAGGGCTCAAAGTCAAAATAACTTGTCCTAAATCACATAACTAGTAAGGGACCAGTCCAATTACTTAGCCCTCCGTGACACTGAATTTCTCAATCTTCAATTCTTCAGTTTATTCCAAGCTGTTTGCAGTCAAAGGCAGCCCAGCTGCATATTCCAGAGTTACACCTGGAACTCTAAAGGGAATGGTTTTTGTACAGTAGCTCCAGCTGGTGGCAGACCAAAGGAAATAAAATGGATTTGTAAAAGGCTTATCTAATATTTACCCAGAACTTCAAAAAGTCCAACAATTGACTAGAAATGGTTTGTATAAACATCTTTATTGTTATATTACTTTTAAAACTAATCATTCTATTATATTTGATGACTTTTCTATGAAAAAAAAATCCTAGGAATTGTTTCCCCAAAGAGAAGCTATTGCTATGGTAGGAGAAAAACAAGCTGGCCTGGGTCTGAATCTCAGCTTCCCCATGATTTTTGGTAAGATACTTAAGCACTTCTTGTCTAAAAAAAGCGGATAATTATATCCTCCTTTTAGAGCTGTCATGAGATATAGTCAGGTAATGCCATTTGTAAAGACAGGCACATAGTATTTGTCCAGCAAATTATAGTTCTCCTCTCCCCTGGGGGGGGAAAAATTGGAAAGGGTCCATCTATTCTTCTGTCCTTTAGCACTTCAGCGTGGGTACCGTGGGCAAGTTTCCACTAGGAGGTGATCACACGGTGCTCAAAGTCATATTCTATTTTCAAGTGGCTCAGGTTTGGCTGGAAAAGGTAACACTAACTATAAGGGAGTTCTAAATCCTGTCAGGGCCTCACCTTGGGCTACGACGTCACAACTTCCCACCTGTGAAAAGGCAGGTATATGCACCACGGAGCTTCAGTGATGAAAGCTGTAGGCCATAGGATAGTCTATATCTACTTCGTGCGCTTTGGTCAGTGTGCACGCTGGTAGCTCCCCGGCCCCCAGGAAAGCTTCCTAGCCAGAGAACCCTTTAATTCAACGAACGATTGTGGGTACTAATTGCATACTCTATTAAAGCCATATAATACAGATTGAGGATTTGGTATAAGTCATAATTAAAGCTGTTAAATCTTCATACAATGACATATGTGGGAACACTAATATTTTATTTTCTCTTCATATTTTGATCACAAATTATTAATAAAGTGTTTGTATCAGCACTGTTTCAGATTTATGTGTTTTTTTAAAAATATAACTAAATCTTTCCTACTTTACAGATGGAGGGGATTATTAAAAAAAAAAATCAAATGCAGTGGAGTTTGTCAACGTGGGAGACCTGACTATAATTTTGGAAAGTTTAAATGTTTCAAAATGTAAATGCTGTAAACTGGAACAGATAGCACAGGTATGCTTACATCCTGATGGTACGACTCACTAGCTTCAATTACTTGTCAGTAAAATGAGGACCATTTTATATAATTTGTGGAATTGATACAAAGACTAGATAAAACGGCCTGTATAAAGAACCTACCGTGAGACCCAGCATGGCGTAGACCCTCAACAGATATTACTTCTTTTTTGCTTTTTCCTGTGTGAAGATGGGCTTCGCTAGCAGATTCTGATTCCATAGAAGTGGTTTAAATATTCTTTGGGGACAGAGAAAGCAGCTTTTAGCAGGCAGCTTTAAACCCTCAGAAACCTCGAGTGAACACTAACCAAAAATAAAATAAATTAAAAGTCAGTGTGAAAATTATAAACATAGACATATTCAGTTATTTTTTGTAAAGCTTGTAGAAAACATTTAAAATATGTAAATGAAAAAGAAGGAGGTGAGGAGCTGTCATAACTCAGACAACAATTCTGTGGCTTTGAAGAGTTTATGCTCATCTTTATGCCTTGGTTCATCCACCTTCCTCACAGGGATAAAATAGAGAAAACAAAGAATATACCAAAAGGCTCAAGGCTCTTCCCCTCAAAACTCACTTTTATGACATAAAAGCAGCTATTTGTAAGGCAATGCTTAGGATTCCTATTGGTATATAATTAGAATGAATTACATTCTCTTGTCTTCCATTTATTGAAAATCGGGGGAAATCAAATTTTGCATGATGGCCATTTGGATAGAAATGCCTGGTCACTGAAAGACTTATAATGTTACCTTTATTTCAGCCAAATTCAACCTATATCCCAATGGAAATGATATAAATAAGATGCATAATAACTGAATGAACTACCCAAAAGAAAATTCCCTTATATTGATCGATTTCCAGTCATTTTCTTGGGGCTTGGAACTGGGTCTTCAACTCACCGGGACCAGCAGTCTTCCTACCTTTGACACACAAAATAGGCTATACCAGGTAGCTAGCTAATAAAAGCAATAAGGAAATAAGGATAACCATAGCCTGTGTTTGTGAGATAAAGCACTTTCATAGCCATGATCTCATTTGACCATCAGTCATTCTGCGGCATGTGGCAATCCAGGTCTTTCTCACTAGCCCCATTTTACTTACAAGGAAAGGACATCAGCTCTCTACGGGGATGGGGTGGTATGTAAGAAGTTCAAGTTTTTAGCAAAAGTGGGAAGTGGCTAATATATGATAGCAGTTCCATCCACCTGCATGTCATCTTTATAGGTTCCTGGGCTTAACCCCGAGATGCTTTGCAGCTAGTTACTAGAATATAAGTAATGTGATTCATTCTGACACCATTTAAACTTCAAGTTCTACTCAGATGCAACGACAGAGGAGAATGTGCCACCAAGCTGGTTTATTTGGGTGAATATAAGAGCAGATTACCCAAAGCTTAAAAAAAAAAAAAAAAAAACCCGAAATGGGCTGTCTTCCTTACCCCACCCTTAGGGAGTGTTGGCTAGAAGAACTTGCCCATTGTATTAGGTAGCAGGAAAGGGGAAAAACAAAGGAAGGCAACCCTAAGTCAAAATCAACAACCTTTGTAAATTCCAGCCATGGACTCTTTGCCTAAAGGGGATGAGGGAGGAACTGAGTTTCCACCCTTTTAATGCAGAAATGACAATTGTTGATAGAAAAAAGGAAAATATTTTCCTCTCCTCCCTCCCCAGGAACAGCATCATTAAAAAACAACACAATGGTGCCACTCCAAACCCCCATGTCCTAATTAGAAAGCAAAAAATGACATGCTTTAAAAAAAATTACATGTTTCAGATAAAAAATAACAACAAAGTAGAGTGTCTCCAACCTTGGGTGTAATGTGATTACACACGGTAATTAACAATGACTTTGTAACCGGCCCTGTTGGCTCTGTTCAGATGCCAAGGATGGGAGTCCAGTGGATCGCCAGTTATGGGTGTAGATCACTAATCTAAAGGCCTTGAAACTTCTGAGGGATGAGCAATGACTTGAAGGAAAGGAACAAGGCTTTTGAGACTGAAAACCAGCCAGACACCTGGGTTGCTTTCTTGGTGCCAAAAGTCATCCCTCTGGTCCACAGACCTTTGGGACAGAACCAAACTCAAGCCCAGCATATGTAGAGACCCAGCCCAGCACTTAACTCCCTGGCAGCCTGAGATGAGCCCTGAGGACATCTGTCCCAGCCAGGAAAGGAGGAGTGCCAGAAAGTCTGAATTCAGCCTGCCGTCCTGTGTTTGCTAGGACTTGCAGCATCAGTATCGACAGAGAGAATTTTGATGCTGGATGGCAAATTCCTGTAGACTTGGCTTTGTACAAGGCCAAATAGAAAGATCTTCTTAATAAAGGACTTGCATGATGGATTATGGTCCCACGGTGATCAAACCATTTCAGCCATTCCCACACAGAGGGATCACATCACCATCGATGGAAGCGGGCCAGCCCGAGGCCAAATGAAAAAGTAGGGCAAATCTGTCCTTGGCATGCTCAAGGCTGGGTCCCTACCCGCCTTCCTTCTTTCAACATGCTCCACCTTCCCTGCCTTCTCCCTATTTTCCACCCCAGCAAGGCCCAAACGCTCCTTCCTGCCTCTGGCTATCCAAGGATCCCTCTCAGTAAACCAGTTATCTGAAGCAAGGCCTTACCCAACCCCAACATTGTTTGAGTCTTAATTACGGGACAGATAAAATACCATATATAAGAAAGACGAATATATAAAAAATGCTCCTGAGCCTTGATGAGAAGAGCCTTATAATTGACTCAACAACATGTACTGAGTCTCCTCCTGCGAGCAGGAGGTAGTGGTGCATAGCTGGGCAGGCAAGAAAATATGGAGATGAGAATACGCATTCACGTCCTCCAGAAGTCCCTGGGACTCGAGAAGGCTTAAGAAAAAAGAGAGGTAGAACCATGTAATGGAAAGAACCAGAATGTCTTGCCCAGTCACTGCAAAAGCTTCTAATTGCTCTCCCTGCTTCTGCTTCTGTTCCCTGGAATAATAAAAACAACAATAACGATAATACATTATATTATAATAAAAATCTATTCACCACTCAAGAGCCAGAGTTTTCTTTTCTTTTATTTTAATTTTTATTTATTTGTGATAGTCACAGAGAGAGAGAGAGAATGAGGCAGAGACACAGGCAGAGGGAGAAGCAGGCTCCATGCACCGGGAGCCCGATGTGGGATTCGATCCCGGGTCTCCAGGATCGCGCCCTGGGCCAAAGGCGGGCGCCAAACCGCTGCGCCACCCAGGGATCCCCAGAGTTTTCTTTTTAATGCATAAATTAGATCATGCCACTTCTATCTTAAAACTTCCCAAATGCCAGCCAGGGCACAGGCCATAGAACCCAAACTCCTTCATCGTGACGGGCAAGCGCTGGCTGGCTGAACTCTGGACAGACACCTTGGTCCTTCTCTGTTCTTCAGATGCTCCTGCCTCAGGGCTTTTAGCTTTGTAGGGCCCTCTGACCCTAATGCTCTTCTAGAGTTTGTGTGGCTGGCCTCATTTCATCATCCAGGACTTAGTTTAAGTGCCCCTTTCCTGAGGTGCTTCTACTGACAAGTCTGTCTCAGGAGCACTCCCCCAGTCCCTCCACGGCTTCTTTCTTTTCTCCATGACACATGTCACTAGCTAAAACTGTCTTTATCTATTTATTTTTTTTAATTTGTCTAACAGAAAATTCAAACTTAAGAAATCCCAATTGGTCTATGATCTGCCATCTTGAAACCTGCTCCATTGACTGACATCCTTGTCTCTCCAGAAAAGCAGCTCCACTCTTCCAGTTCTTACGGTGGCACCGGATCAAAACCCCGGAGCACCCTGGACTCCTTGTTTTCTTTTTTTTTTTTAATTTATGATAGTCACACAGAGAGAGAGAGAGAGGCAGAGACACAGGCAGAAGGAGAAGCAGGCTCCATGCACCGGGAGCCCGACGTGGGATTCGATCCCGGGTCTCCAGGATTGCGCCCTGGGCCAAAGGCAGGCGCCAAACCGCTGCGCCACTCAGGGATCCCTCCTTGTTTTCTTGATAATCCATCTGGAAATCCTATTCATTCCATCCTCAAAATATAACCACTTGCTATATT
Source organism: Canis lupus familiaris (assembly GCF_011100685.1). Lineage (NCBI taxonomy): Eukaryota > Metazoa > Chordata > Mammalia > Carnivora > Canidae > Canis > Canis lupus. Next base: position 48,975,627 of record NC_049242.1, on the reverse strand, counting down.
TCTTACAGTATAACCGCCCCACTATCTCCTCTCTGTCACCTGCAGCAGCCCTCCCACCCGGGCTCTCTGCTTCCTCTTCTCTCCCACTTAGTCTCTTTTCAACCTAGCAGCCAGAGTAACCTTTTAAAAAATAAGTTCAAGTCAAGGTGTTTCCCACCTCAGAACTTGGCGGTGACTCCTTTCTCGCTCAGTGAAAGCCAATGTCCACCATGTAGAGCCAAGCTGTAGAAAACAGTAGCCACTAACCACGTGTGGCTACTGAGCACTTAAAATGTGGCTACGTCAAACTGAGATGTGCTCTAAGAGTAAAATGCACTCGAGGTTTCAAAGACTTGGTATGAAAAAAGAATGGAAAACATCAATGATTTTATATTGATTATACACTAAAGTGTTACTATTTTGGATATATTGAGAAAACCAAAATGTATTTTTTTTCCAAAATGTATTCTTAAAAATAATCTATTTCTTTTTACTCTTCATAATGTGGCTACTAGAAAATTCAAAATTACCTCTATGACTCATATTTGTGGTTCACATCATATTCCTCTTGGACAGTGCTGTTATTGATACTATGTAGTTTTAACACTGGGCAAGATCATCTGGGGAGGGGTGTAGACAGAGCACAGAAGAGTCTTTAGATAGAATTCTGGGGACCCTGCAGAATTAGGAGGTCAGGCAGGTAAAGAAGAACCATTAAAGAAGACAGGGGCACCTGGGTGGCTCAGTCAGTTGAGTCTTAATTATGCAACCCTTAATTTCGGCTCAGGTCATGATCTCAGGGTCACAGGCTTGAGCCTCACCTTGGGCTCAGTGCTCAGTGCAGAGTCAGCTTGAGATTCTCTCTCCCTCTCCCTCTACTCCTCCCCCTGCTCACACTCTGTCATGAAATAAGTAAATAAATAAAATCTTCAAACAACAACAACAAAGAAGAAGAAGACCACAAATGTCCACTGAGTTCAGAGAAGGCTTGAGAGGTGATACACCAGAAGCCAAATGCAGATGTTTCAATGAGGAAATAATCAATTGTTTCAAGTGAGATAGGGACTGAGAACTGACCATTTGCTTTGACAAAAGGGAAATCATTGGAGACACTGGCCGTTTTGGTGCAACGGTGTAGATAAAACTCCAGTTATAGTGGTTCATGGGAGAGCGTGGGAAGCAGACACGGAGACTACAAATATGAACAAATCTTTTTTTTTTTTAATTTTTATTTATTTATGGTAGTCACAGAGAGAGAGAGGCAGAGACACAGGCAGAGGGAGAAGCAGGCTCCATGCACCGGGAGCCCGATGTGGGATTCGATCCCGGGTCTCCAGGATCGCGCCCTGGGCCAAAGGCAGGCGCCAAACCGCTGCGCCACCCAGGGATCCCTATGAACAAATCTTTAAAGGAGTTTTGCTATAGAGACGATAAGAAAAATGGAAAAGTATTTGGAGGGAAGCTTGGCATCGAGGGGAGTATTTTACTATGAGAAATATAGCATGTTTGTGTGCCGATGGAAATAAATGGACAATGAAGAAGAGAGCCTCTCTAAAATTGCTAGAGTAAAATTGCTTGAGTAATCTCCTTGAGGAGATGTGGGGTGCTGGGACCTACTGCCCAAGAGGAGAGATGTGCCTTCGATGGGAATATGAACAGTTGCTCATGCAAGATGGAACACAGATACAGATACCAGTAGGTTGGTAGGAGTGATGGAAGCAATATGTGGAAGGTCGCTTCTGGTTGCTTCCATTTTCTCGGTGAAAGGGAATTAAGGTCATCAGCTGAAGATGATGAAGGAGGAAAAGGACTAAAAGTTGGAGGACACAGAAGATATGAAATAAGAGTTAACAGATTAGGGAAAGAGAATTGGTGGGTCTGCTCAAGTTTAGTGCTTCATGAGTTTAAAATAAGGCCACGCAGTAAAGTTGGGTATTTTCCTTCGGACAAGTTTAGGAATCAGAAAACAGGCACAGAGCAGGAAGAGAGTTGCCAATTACCAGGACTGGGGTTTTGCCAGAGGAAGACAAAGAAATGAGAGGAGCTCCAGAGAGTAAAGGGTGTGCAAAGCGAGTGACTGTTAGGATCGACTATAAAGTCTAGGATGGATAAAGAGGTAAGTAAGGACGTGTGGGGTATGAAGACGGTGAAAAGATGGTAAGACACAGGCAGTGTCTGGTGGGAGATGTCGCACTGGGACGATATGAGGTGTGGTCCTAGAGTGGAAATGCTTAAGATTATGGAAGGGTAGCCGCCACTGACAAGGACCAGGTCTAGAGTAGGGGGTGAGGGGCCCATTTGTGGGGATGAGTAGCTGAAGTTGAGAAAGAAGGAGATCATTAGAGAAGAAGAGGTCAAGGAAATCGGGAGGCCAGAAGATTGGAATGGTCGTCAATATGCAGATTGAAATCGCCCAGAATTATGACAGGCACATTATCGGAAAGAGTGAGGTTGTGCTCAGAGTTTAAATTTTCAAGAGGTGTGGGGAGTGACCCCATGTCAACAGAGGACGCAGTCCTAAGGGGCTGCTGATAGTAAGGTCGTAAGCTTCATGCCCAAGTGCCCTACGAGAAAACAGAACTTGATCTGGGAGGCGCAACGGAAACCAAAGAGACAGCCCCTCCTCCCAGGCCCAGAATTCTGTTCTAAATCCACATTCCGAATATAGGTTTTTGATGTCACAAAAGTCATACCCTGTCCCCAAAGAAGCTAGTGTGACTAGAGGCTTCATGCTTCAGCTCGAAGGAAATACTAAATGCTGAGACCAGAGGCGTCGCATACCACCAGTGTGGGAAAGAGATTTTGGAAAAGGGTCTTTAAACTGTCCCTGGGCATTGTCCCACATGTGCAGCTGTTCCTGTGTAGAACCTTCTTCACATCAACAGCAACAATAAAAGCACAAAAAAGTCAGCGTATGGACAAACGTTTATTAATGATTAAAAAAATAAAATTTTACCTGATACTCTGAATGAGGAATGTTCAGGTCAAGCTAATTGAAAACTGGTGGATGAGTCAGTGGCTAAAATCCGTAGAAGTGCTCTTAATGATTTTTACAATTGTTTCCTTAATAATGGAATCTTAATAAGCGGGTCGATGTTAAATTAATAACATGCAGGCATTCTGAAAAGCATATTGAAACATGATTTTAGTCCATTCACTCAAGGCTTAAAGCCATACCCTGGGTTTTTTGATTCCTGGTAGGATATCATCTATCAGAAGGAAATTTTTGAGCTAGAAAATGAAGTTTGAGACGTAAAATTAATAAGGAAAAGTGTAGTTTTTACAACATGCGCGCAGAGGCAACGTAGGCCCAGAGTACAATCCTTTGGCCATTCATGGACTTCACTTCATTCAACGAATGATCACGGAGTATAGGAAATATGCCAGATACTTTGCTACCTAATGGAGGGTCAGAGAAGAATAAAATACCATTCTCACCCCTTCCAGTGAGCCTGAGGGTAAGAGGGTTCACCTAAGGGTTCACTACCTGATTGGCGAAAAAGAAACACCTCTGCTAACACAACACACTATTGATACTTGTCTAAAGTGCGGTGCAGAGAATAGGACAATTGAAGTGGATTTGAAGAGTCAGCAGAAATTTGCTCCACCGAGAGGAAGAGCATCCCAACCAGAAAGAAGAGCAGCCAAGTGTGGGATATCTGGGAAGCCTGCGCACTGCTGTGGGGCAGGGCCGTAGGAGCTTGAGAGGAAGCAGTGGGAAGTGAAATGACTAATTACAGAAGCATCTAAATTCTTTCCCCCACTTCCGGCCAGTGTTGCCCCCTTTCTCACCACCCTTCTCCCCCAACGTCCAGTCAACCCAAATACAGTCCTCTTCCACAGGAAACCCCAGTACAAGTTGTGTTGTGACGTCTGAAAACGCTACTGCAGATTTGGAGGCCACAGGGAAGGATCTCCCAGCATAGGATTCAACGATGCACCCGTCTCTCACCCCCGGGCCCTCCTCACTATCCATCCCGCAGCAGTCCACACCGTCACCAGCACACCTAGTCCAGTTGTGTAGAATTTCTCCTCTCTTCTCTGAAGTTCTGGTGCTTTCCAACAATCATAGCTTAATGACAGACAACCCTCAAATATGAGGAATTTTCTTATTATACGCTTATTATACACTTCAATAATTGAAGCTCTTTCCTTGGATTATATTTCTCTCTTTTTTTTAAAAAAAAAGATGTATTTATTTGAGATTGGAGAGGGGCATGCAGGTGAGCTGGGGCAGAGGGAGAGAGAGAGAAATTCAAGTGGACTCTGAGCTTGATCCCATGACCTGAGCTGAAACCAAGAGTCAGATGCTCAGCCGACTGTGCCACCCAGGTGCCCCCTTCCTCAGATTATATTTGTAAAATATAGTTCTAATCCTAGCTCTTCAATTTTTACAGTCCTTCAGGGGCTCACTCTAGCCCAAAGAATAAATCCAAGCATCTGGGAGCCACCACAGTCCACCTCAACCTAAGTGTTAAGCGCCCTTTCCTTCCATGCTTTCCCCATCCCCGGTGTACACTCTGTACCCCACCGAGGCCCTCCTCACTTCCTAGACAGGGCATTCATTTCCTCCTGCATGGCTTTGCTCACCTGGCCCTCTCGCTGGCATTCCCACCCCCACTCACCCACTCGCTAAATCCTGATCATCCCTGTAAAAAATGTTTCCCCCTTGCTAAGGTTTATCAGCCTTGGCGCTCTTGGCCTTTTGTCGGATAATTCTTTGTGGGGGCAGGTGGGGAGCTGTCCTGGGCAAGGTGACATGTTTAGCGGCATCCCTGGCTTCTACTCTCTAGATGCCAGTCGCAACCCTCACCCCCCAACCCACCATTTGACAATTAAGAATGTTTCCAGACGTTGTCAAATGTTGCCTGGACTTCAAAACCGCCCCTGGTTGAGAACCACTGCCTTGTAGAGCTTTCTCTGGTGACCACCAACGAGAACTCTATTCCACAGAGCTTTGCCCTCTGTTAAAATCCTTGCAGCTAAAGAAACAACAAGAGCAGCGACTACAATAACAATCAGCACCATCTCTGCTTTGATTCTGTGACTGCTTATATGTCTGTTCCCTTCGGTGGGTCTGTGAGCTCTTTGAAAGCTGAGTGTCTTCCCGGTACCTCTAGGACCCGCACGTGCCCTGGTACAGGGGGTAAGCAGGACAAATTCGCTGCCCTGAGGCGGTGAGACAGCTGCCAGCGTCTGTCCTCTCGCCAGCCATTTGATGACCACATCACCTGCGAGACTGAGAAGCTCATGATTCTAAGGCTGTTTTGCAAGGTTCCGTTCATACCTGGCAAGTGATAAGAAGCAAAAAGAACAATGGATCCTGGAAGGTTTGTTTTGGGTTTTTTTGTTGTTGTTTTTGTTTTTTATTTTTTATTTTTATTTTTTTTTAAAGATTTTATTTATTTATTCATGAGAGACACACACACACAGAGAGGCAGAGATGCAGGCAGAGGGAGGAGCAGACTTCATGCCGGGAGCCCGACGTGGGACCCGATCCGGGTCTCCAGGATCACGCCCTGGGCCAAAGGCAGGCGCTAAACCACTGAGCCACTGGGGCTGCCCCTTGTTGTTGTTTGTTTTTTAAATATTTACATTTTGGGATGGTTTGGAGTTGAGTAAATTTGAATTTTCAGATTTGGTTTCCGTTAAAGGAATGTGGTTCATTTCAATGAATATTTTAGTTTGAGTCAGTTTGTACACAACATCGTTTTGTTTCTTAAGTCTGAAATGCAACTATGAAGTGGGGAGTCTACACTGTAAACCATAGCCCTTCATAGATGCTGGCAGACAGCATTGTGGATTGATTCATTTATATAGGTCTCATTTGCCCAGATCACGTGAGGGTACTGGAGGGTAGGAGCCCAGCTGGCGTTCCCCGCGTCTCCACAGCACCTGCTGGGTAAGTACTTGTAGGCAACTGGCTGAGACTTTCCAAAGGAGGAACAACCTACTGACCCGGAATGCTGTAAGAACCGAGTTTTGAAGTAGATTCTAGAAGCTGTGGTAAAGTATGGCAAAGATTCCTGGGAGATTATGTCAGCGTGCATGTCCCTCTTCCTCCCCAGGGACAGGGTTGAGATTTTGTAGCTGGGCCCTTTGTCAACCGAAATAAAAGCCTCGATTTCCCAATCCGATTGCCGCAAGCTGGAGCCACGTAAATGAGTTCTGAGCAATGACATACAGCTCAGAATATTATGTGAGACTTCTCTGAAATCTGCTTAGAAGATGCTAACTTGGGGCGCCCGGGTGGCTCAGTCTCTTACGTGTCTGCCTTCGGCTCAGGTCATGATCTCAGGGTCCTGGGATCGAGCCCCACTTCAGGCTCCCTGCTCAGCGGGGAGTCGGGTTCCCCCTCTGCCCCTCCCTCCCTCTTGTGCTTGCTCAGCCTCTCGCTCTCTCACTCTCTCTTTCTCTGAAATTAAAAAAAAAAAAAAAAAAAAAGATACTGACCTGACTAGACAGGCTGATTGTTATGTTTGTGCAAAAATATATTCCTTTTTTCTGGCCTGCAACTCACATGTGATAACTGGAACTCCTGCAGCCGTCTTAAATCATGAGTAAACTTGCTGATCAAAGCCCCGTCCTAGGACACCGGTTCTACATCCCAGAGGCCAGGATCCCGAATGAAACTGTGGAGCCTTCGCACTTGCCCCAAGTTGCCTATCCCTGGCTTTCCTTTACTTTCCTTAAATGCACTATTACTTTGGACGTCCATGCTTTTATGAAGCTGCACGTGATGTTAACTGGTACATAAATATTCCACTGTAATTCAACGATATTTCTGAATGACTAATATGTGCTAGGTCGGTAGTTCTCAACGAAGAGCACATCCCCAAAACCTTCATAATTCCCAGAAAATGAAAATACTCATTTCACACTCAAGGCTTTCTGAATCAAAATTTACATGGTGGGCCTCTGGTATGAAGAATTAATTAAATATATATATATATATATATATATATATATACACACACTATTAAATACATGAACTAATTATATAAATTAGATGTATGAGTATATAGTCCTGTATAATACATAGTTATGTATAATACACAGAGTTAGATTTAATATATATTTTATGTAATGTATATGTAACGTATTTTTATTTCTGTAAGCTTGGTAGTAATTCCTGATTTTAATAATCCGAATTTTCATTATTTCCTGGCCAGTTTAGCTAAAGGTTTGTCCACTTTGTTGGTCTTTTCAAGAAGCCCAGTTTTAGTTTCACTAATTTTCATACTTGTTTTTTATTTCTATTCTTTTTTTCTCTGCTATCCTGGTTTTTGCTCTTCCAATTCTATTTCTCACTCTAAACTTTATTTTGTCCCCTTCTTTCTACTTGCTTTGGGTTTAATTTACTCCTCTTTTTTGAGTGTCTTAAAGTTTAGGTTATTGATTTGAGGTCTTTCTCCTTTTTAGGCACTTACAGCTATAAATTTCCCTCTAAACACTGCTTTAGCCGCATCATGAATGTACTTTTAAAGCCCTGTAGAGTGGAGGATTCTGGTGTAGACTTGGTGGGCAAATGCCGTACTTCTTTGCCATCATAAGATTTTCGGGTTTTACCTGTGTGCACCTGTATACGTGTGTGGTTTTTTCCATTCTCCAATGTAGTTGCTAAACTGTCGAGTAGACAAAGCTTTTCTTCTAAAGCAAAATGCCTCGGCCGGGGTTTGGTTGGATTTGCAGAAAGACTCTTGCTTATAGCTCAAAGATTCCTTTCACAGCCTAATGCAAATAGCAAGGGCATGTTTGTTTTACTTGATTTTCTCTGTAAAGTGGAGATTTCCTAGGCTATATGGGCCCTCCTTAAAGGGCCCTTTCTGTTGGAAGTTTCCTTCTCTGCCTGTATTTCTACTGAGCGTATTTTTGGCAGCCCTGACGCAATGTTTATGTCCTGTAAGTAGAGGTCAGCTGGTAGTGAAAACTTCCTGTGCTACCGCAAGTCCTTTCCCTTGGCCTGGGTGCTTTGTTATTTGCCATGCTTTGTCCACAATTTGGCAGCACCATTACCCACTCTACGTGACAAATGACATCATTGCTATAATGAGAATTCCAAGCAGCACCACTGGATCAAAGCCCATCTGTGTGCCTGCTCCCACACTTGACAAAACAAATTCCAAATTCATTCAGCATGCCGGTGCCATTTAGTCACTGTGACATATCCCAAATTTTGGACTCTGTGCAAAAACCAATCTGTGCCCACAAAATTAATCATGGAACACATTTTATGACGTTTGACAACAACTTAAAAGGTTCTCATCTCTGGCAGGTGGCTCTGCCAATCTGCAAGTATGTGCATGACAAATTCTGAACAATATATTATGTGGCTGAAAATATATCATGCAGGATGCACACCCTGGAGAGAACCAGAATGAGTCCAAACAATCCTGAGGTCTGTCTCAGGGATATATAAGCCAGACTGCTGTCTTGTGAAGGAAGGCTGATGGCCCCAGGTACACACAGAAAGCCAAAGAAAAGGCAACAGCTCGTGTGCCAGTAAATGCTGAGAACATTGGCACAATCGCCTGTGTTGGCAGGACCAAGAGTTTGAGATGGCTAATTTAAGCGACAAGATCCTGGCAAACAGATTTATTTAGGGCAAGGGTGCGTCAGAAAGATGCCAGAAAAATACATCAATCTGTGCCTTTACATGTACTGTAGAGTGATGATGAGACAGTTGACATTAAAAAAGTAAACCCTTACACTTTAATATAATCTGCAGCTCATCCTCACAACAAGCAGGGTTTTACTTTAGATCCCGGGCACTCCAAGATGGGGTTCTGTGTTCTCATCTGAGCTCCTCGATCAAGAACATTTTTCTTCAACAGGTGTTCTTGAAGAGATTTCCCCATATGGCTGTGTTGAATCGATCACACTCGTGTGTTTATATATTGTTTAGTTTATTTAAACATGTAGGCTATTTCGCATTTGACAATATCATTGGCTTCAAGTAAAGGAAGCCACTTGTCTAAAATCTTACTTTACTGAGGAGTATATTACAGGAATTCTGTTTTTTTAAAAAAAAAAAAATAAAGAAAATGGGGACTTTAGTTGTCCCGACTGAACTCTTTACTTAAGAGCAGGATCTCACCCTGTCCTAAGACGCAAGTGTTTTGCATATCTAGCCTGTACGGTGGTGCAGGGTGCAACCCGCAATAAAGCAGTAAAATGTGGGGGGGGGAAAAAACATAGTAAAACATTCCACTTGGTGTGTCTGGCTTCCTCATATTACTTTGCATGTTCCATTTCCCATCTCTAGACATCCTCCTACCACCCATTTTCCCCACACGCTCCCTCCTTCTCTGACTTGATGCTTAGTACCCGGTGTCTGCAGTGTCTTGGGTTAGGAAAGCTTCCATAACCTGGCGGCCTACTTAGGACTTTTATTCCTCATATGATGATAAAACGTGCATAATTTAGCTTTCGCTTGGATTTGTTTCCGCTCCGAGTTGCTGTTCTGATTTGACTCTACCATTCCATGTCTGAGGCAGGAAATGGTATGAGGAAGCAACAGGTAAAGAGGAGTCCTTCTGCAGGAAGAGCAATTCTTGGCTAGGAAGTGAGTCCTAATAACCTGGTGAGCCGGTAACCTGATAGAGGCATAAAACTCAAAAGCAGCTCTGCCTCATCTGTGCTCACAATTGCCTCCTTTGAGACGCAGGGCAGTAATCACTCCTCTTCCTCCGGAAAGTGAAGGAAGGAGCTGGACTTTGGCGTCTCTCACCTCCCAGGATCAGGGATTTGTGAGTTAGGAGTGTCATTTTAGGGACTCTCTCCTTATACAAAAACCGATTCTTTAATTTTGTGCATTGGATACAAATGGATTGTTAATGGACTCATATTTTTCCTGTTCAGTAGCTCCCAAAAGTTTTTTTCTTCCTTTCCTATGCTTAAATAATTAATGATCTGTAACTGTTCTGATTCCCAATTCTTAGATCGTGACTTTTCAGTCTTTTCGTTTTCTCTGAAAATTTTTAGGATTTTCTTTCTTTTTTTTTTTAATTTTTATTTATTTATGATAGTCACACAGAGAGAGAGAGAGAGGCAGAGACCTAGGCAGAGGGAGAAGCAGGCTCCATGCACCGGGAGCCCGACATGGGATTCGATCCCGGGTCTCCAGGATCGCGCCCTGGGCCAAAGGCAGGCGCCAAACTGCTGCACCACCCAGGGATCCCAGGATTTTCTATTTATCCCTGGAATTCTGAAATTTTATGATGATTATTATGTTCGGAAATTACCAAGGATGGGGAGCCTGGGTGGCTCCATCAGTTAAGCATGGACTCTTAGTTTTAGGTCAGGTCATGAGCTCTGGGTCCTGAGATCAAGCCCTTGAGTAGTCATTGTCATTGGGCTGTCCACTCAGCAGGGAGTTCACTTCCCCCATCTACCCCTCCATGCACTCTCTCTCTAATACATATTTTTTTTTTTTTAAAAAGGGAAATTACCAAGGACAAGGAAAGGATCACTCAAAAGGAGCAAACAGTCCACAGTCCCAACTACTGAGAATTGTTCCTGTTCCTACCGGTCAAGCTACAGCCACCTAATTCATGAGACATGGTATAAAGGACTTAGAAGGGCACTGACGCAGTAGTGGGGCGTGATCAGCCGTACAGAAAAGGCTCAGCTGGTTCCACCTAACAAAGCTTAAAAATTAATCCTCAAAGGACAGAATTGTTTTCAAGTTTCCTATCTGTACTTCAAAACAAACCTCAAAAATACTCATAGAGATACAAAAATATCCGGCACCCGAAAAGTAAATTTCACAATGCCTGGCCTATATCTCACTCACATATATGTATATATCTCACTGGTCAGGCCAGAAACAGGAAATTACGGGTCGAAACGAAGAGAAAAATCAATCTATAGAAACAGTGCCGGAAATAGCACAGATGAGAGAATTAGAATAAAACCATTAAGATCGTCATTATAATCGCATTCTGTAGGTTCAAGACGCTGTGGGAAAGATCGAACATGGTAAGAAAGGAACATGCAAAATGTCAAAACGCACGCGCACACACACACACACGTAAATCTAATCATTACGGATAAAAACTATAACTCTGAAATGAAAACTGAACCATTGGGATCAAGAGAATATTAGATGCTGAAAAGAGAAAACTTTGAAAAAACAAAATGAATACAGTGCCAGCGAGCTGTGAGACAGGGTTGGACAGTGGGGTGTACCTGAGAGTCAGGTCACTGAGGGGAGGGCTGGAGGCTGGAGGAAAAGGAAGTATCTGAAGAAAGAAGGGCCATGTCTGCATTTGTCTCGTGCTGAGCGGCCTTCCCAGGAGCAAGGCGCCTGGTGCACACTAGACATAAGGTGTTTGTGGCCGAACAAGGAGTAAAAGACGAGCACGTGCGTGGTGCTGCAGGGCTGGGGGCCAGCAGGGATGGAGGGGAACACGCTGGGGAACTGCCAGCTGGGCCCAGTGGTGCCTCCCGAGCAGCCAGGGAGGGGGAGGCAGGTGCAGCTGGAGGGGTGCAGGGCTGGGGACCAGCAGGGATGGAGGGGAACACGCTGGGGAACCCCCAGCTGGGCCCAGTGGTACTTCCAGAGCAGCCGGGAGGTGGGTTCACTGGGAAGGGGTGCAGGCCTGGGGGACCAGCAGGGCCCGAGGGGAACACGGGGAGAACCCCCAGCTGGGCCCAGTGGTGCCTCCCGAGCAGCCGGGGAGGGGGAGGCAGGTGCAGCTGGAGGGGTGCAGGTCTGGGGACCAGCAGGGATGGAGGAGAACACGCTGGGGAACCCCCAGCTGGGCCCAGTGGTGCCTCCTGAGCAGCCCGGGATGGGGAGGCAGGTGCAGCGGGAGGGGTGCAGGGCCGGGGACCAGCAGGGCCCGAGGGGAACACGCTGGGGAACCCCCAGCTGGACCCAGTGGTGCCTCCCGAGCAGCCAGGGAGGGGGAGGCGGGTGCAGCGGGAGGGGTGCAGGGCTGGGGACCAGCAGGGCCCGAGGGGAACACGCTGGGGAACCCCCAGCTGGACCCAGTGGTGCCTCCCGAGCAGCCGGGGAGGGGGAGGCAGGTGCAGCGGGAGGGGTGCAGGGCTGGGGACCAGCAGGGATGGAGGAGAACACGCTGGGGAACCCCCAGCTGGGCCCAGTGGTGCCTCCTGAGCAGCCAGGGAGGGGGAGGCGGGTGCAGCGGGAGGGGTGCAGGGCCGGGGACCAGCAGGGCCCGAGGGGAACACGCTGGGGAACCCCCAGCTGGGCCCAGTGGTGCCTCCCGAGCAGCCAGGGAGGGGGAGGCGGGTGCAGCGGGAGGGGTGCAGGGCTGGGGACCAGCAGGGCCCGAGGGGAACACGCTGGGGAACCCCCAGCTGGACCCAGTGGTGCCTCCCGAGCAGCCGGGGAGGGGGAGGCAGGTGCAGCGGGAGGGGTGCAGGGCTGGGGACCAGCAGGGCCCGAGGGGAACACGCTGGGGAACCCCCAGCTGGACCCAGTGGTGCCTCCCGAGCAGCCGGGGAGGGGGAGGCAGGTGCAGCTGGAGGGGTGCAGGGCCGGGGACCAGCAGGGATGGAGGAGAACACGCTGGGGAACCCCCAGCTGGGCCCAGTGGTGCCTCCTGAGCAGCCCGGGATGGGGAGGCAGGTGCAGCGGGAGGGGTGCAGGGCCGGGGACCAGCAGGGCCCGAGGGGAACACGCTGGGGAACCCCCAGCTGGACCCAGTGGTGCCTCCCGAGCAGCCAGGGAGGGGGAGGCGGGTGCAGCGGGAGGGGTGCAGGGCTGGGGACCAGCAGGGCCCGAGGGGAACACGCTGGGGAACCCCCAGCTGGACCCAGTGGTGCCTCCCGAGCAGCCGGGGAGGGGGAGGCAGGTGCAGCGGGAGGGGTGCAGGGCTGGGGACCAGCAGGGATGGAGGAGAACACGCTGGGGAACCCCCAGCTGGGCCCAGTGGTGCCTCCTGAGCAGCCAGGGAGGGGGAGGCGGGTGCAGCGGGAGGGGTGCAGGGCCGGGGACCAGCAGGGCCCGAGGGGAACACGCTGGGGAACCCCCAGCTGGGCCCAGTGGTGCCTCCCGAGCAGCCAGGGAGGGGGAGGCGGGTGCAGCGGGAGGGGTGCAGGGCTGGGGACCAGCAGGGCCCGAGGGGAACACGCTGGGGAACCCCCAGCTGGACCCAGTGGTGCCTCCCGAGCAGCCGGGGAGGGGGAGGCAGGTGCAGCGGGAGGGGTGCAGGGCTGGGGACCAGCAGGGCCCGAGGGGAACACGCTGGGGAACCCCCAGCTGGACCCAGTGGTGCCTCCCGAGCAGCCGGGGAGGGGGAGGCAGGTGCAGCTGGAGGGGTGCAGGGCCGGGGACCAGCAGGGATGGAGGAGAACACGCTGGGGAACCCCCAGCTGGGCCCAGTGGTGCCTCCTGAGCAGCCCGGGATGGGGAGGCAGGTGCAGCGGGAGGGGTGCAGGGCCGGGGACCAGCAGGGCCCGAGGGGAACACGCTGGGGAACCCCCAGCTGGACCCAGTGGTGCCTCCCGAGCAGCCAGGGAGGGGGAGGCGGGTGCAGCGGGAGGGGTGCAGGGCTGGGGACCAGCAGGGCCCGAGGGGAACACGCTGGGGAACCCCCAGCTGGACCCAGTGGTGCCTCCCGAGCAGCCGGGGAGGGGGAGGCAGGTGCAGCGGGAGGGGTGCAGGGCTGGGGACCAGCAGGGATGGAGGAGAACACGCTGGGGAACCCCCAGCTGGGCCCAGTGGTGCCTCCTGAGCAGCCAGGGAGGGGGAGGCGGGTGCAGCGGGAGGGGTGCAGGGCCGGGGACCAGCAGGGCCCGAGGGGAACACGCTGGGGAACCCCCAGCTGGGCCCAGTGGTGCCTCCCGAGCAGCCAGGGAGGGGGAGGCGGGTGCAGCGGGAGGGGTGCAGGGCTGGGGACCAGCAGGGCCCGAGGGGAACACGCTGGGGAACCCCCAGCTGGACCCAGTGGTGCCTCCCGAGCAGCCGGGGAGGGGGAGGCAGGTGCAGCGGGAGGGGTGCAGGGCTGGGGACCAGCAGGGCCCGAGGGGAACACGCTGGGGAACCCCCAGCTGGACCCAGTGGTGCCTCCCGAGCAGCCGGGGAGGGGGAGGCAGGTGCAGCTGGAGGGGTGCAGGGCCGGGGACCAGCAGGGATGGAGGAGAACACGCTGGGGAACCCCCAGCTGGGCCCAGTGGTGCCTCCTGAGCAGCCCGGGATGGGGAGGCAGGTGCAGCGGGAGGGGTGCAGGGCCGGGGACCAGCAGGGCCCGAGGGGAACACGCTGGGGAACCCCCAGCTGGACCCAGTGGTGCCTCCCGAGCAGCCAGGGAGGGGGAGGCGGGTGCAGCGGGAGGGGTGCAGGGCTGGGGACCAGCAGGGCCCGAGGGGAACACGCTGGGGAACCCCCAGCTGGACCCAGTGGTGCCTCCCGAGCAGCCGGGGAGGGGGAGGCAGGTGCAGCGGGAGGGGTGCAGGGCTGGGGACCAGCAGGGATGGAGGAGAACACGCTGGGGAACCCCCAGCTGGGCCCAGTGGTGCCTCCTGAGCAGCCAGGGAGGGGGAGGCGGGTGCAGCGGGAGGGGTGCAGGGCCGGGGACCAGCAGGGCCCGAGGGGAACACGCTGGGGAACCCCCAGCTGGGCCCAGTGGTGCCTCCCGAGCAGCCAGGGAGGGGGAGGCGGGTGCAGCGGGAGGGGTGCAGGGCTGGGGACCAGCAGGGCCCGAGGGGAACACGCTGGGGAACCCCCAGCTGGACCCAGTGGTGCCTCCCGAGCAGCCGGGGAGGGGGAGGCAGGTGCAGCGGGAGGGGTGCAGGGCTGGGGACCAGCAGGGCCCGAGGGGAACACGCTGGGGAACCCCCAGCTGGACCCAGTGGTGCCTCCCGAGCAGCCGGGGAGGGGGAGGCAGGTGCAGCTGGAGGGGTGCAGGGCCGGGGACCAGCAGGGATGGAGGAGAACACGCTGGGGAACCCCCAGCTGGGCCCAGTGGTGCCTCCTGAGCAGCCCGGGAGGGGGAGGCAGGTGCAGCGGGAGGGGTGCAGGGCCGGGGACCAGCAGGGCCCGAGGGGAACACGCTGGGGAACCCCCAGCTGGGCCCAGTGGTGCCTCCCGAGCAGCCGGGGAGCGGGAGGCGCGGTGGGTGCAGCGGGAGGGCTGCAGGGCCGGGCGCGGCAGTGGGCGGCGCCCCGCCGCTGGAGGTCGCTCTGGGGGCGGAGGCGGCCGGGCTCCCAGGGCTCGGAGCCTGCGGGTCTCCGGGGGCGGGAAGCGGCGCGGGAGGGGCCGCTGCAGGTTCCCGACGCGGAGCTCCGGGGAGGAGCTGGGGAGGACTTGGGGGCCGGCGCGGGACTCGAACCCGGGGCCCCGGAGTCACGACCGGGAACCACGCAGGTGCCCCGGGCCAGGTCCTTAAGACCGCGTGTGTGCAATCGGCGCCGCGGAGCGGAGGGGACCCAGGGCGGCCCCCAGCGAGCCCCCCGCCCCCGCCGGAGCACCGCGCCGACTCTCGCGATGCGGCCAGGCCCCGCCCCCGGCGGCCGCTAAGCCCCGCCCCCGCCGCGCCCCGTGTCGTCATTTCCTGTGGGTCGCGGGCAAAGGGAGAAGATGGCGGCGCTGGGGGAGCCCGTGCGGCTGGAGCGGGGTGAGTGCGGCCGAGGCCCCGCGCCCCGGATCCCGGCTGCCCGTCGCCGAAGGTCGCCGCGCCCGGCCGCTGGGGGAGGGGGCGCCTGCGGTCCCCCGGGCGGGGCCCCGCGCGCTCCTCGGCGCCCGCCCCGCCGGCAGCGGCCGTGCCCGGGGCGCAGCCCACCCGCCCTCGCCGCCCTCGCCGCCCTCGCCGCCCTCGCCGCCCACGCGCTCCCACGCGCTCCCGGGGCGGCGTCCGGAGCCGGGTCCCCCCGAGGCGAGCGCCGCGCCGGCCCCGCGGGCGGTTACGTAACGCGGCGGACGCGGCAGGTGCGGTCGCGGCCTCGACTCGGGAGCCGGGCGCTGCTGCTCCGCGGTGCGCCTCGCCGCCGGCCTCGCTGCGGGGTGCAGGGGGCTCGGCGGTGGAGCATCTGCCCGCGGCCCAGGGCGTGACCCCGGGTCCCGGGTTCGAGTCCTGCGTGGGGCCTGCTGCTGCCTCTGCCTCCCTCTCTGTGTGTTCTCATGAGTAAATAAATAAAATCTTTAAAAAATACGTATCCATGAGAATACACAGAGAGGGAGGCAGAGACGCAGGCGGAGGGAGCAGCAGGCCTGACGCGGGACTCGACCCCTTGACCCGGGGTCACGCCCTGGGCCGCGGGCAGATGCTCCACCGCCCCCCCGCCCCGGGCGCCCGAGTCACAGCATCCTTTCTGACCCAGGAGGAAGGTCCTCTGGGGAGACTTTCTCGGTCAGCCCCGAGACCGTGACCACCTCCTCCTCCTCCTCCTCCTCCTCCTGAGCGCAGCGGCGCTGTGCTCTGCAGATGGGAGCAGGTGTGTTCTCCGTTAGCAGGAGTAGGTGTTCTCCTTTTTGAGAGCCGGTGGTGGTGGTGGGATTCCGACACGCCGGCTGGCGGTCTTTTGTATTTGCAAGCGCAGCACGGACTGTGAGACGGCACCTCTGGCACTTACCCTATAGGGGGGTGGTCGCGGCTTTGGTTTGTTTTGTTTTGTTTTGTTTTGCTTTTTTGTTTTTTTGCTTTTTTGCTTTTTCAGAGTCCTTGTCGGGTCTATGACAGAAGGCTCAGCAGCTTAGTAGGATGAATTCCTAGTGGCTGCCATGTAGCCGGACAAGAAAGAGGACACCCACTGTCGCTTCCCTAGAGTTCTGGTTAACAAACACTGCCAGCAGCGCTCAGTGTAAAATTAGTGCCTCACGATCAGGGTCCTGAGCGTCTTCTAAAATAGTCAAAACCTGATTCAGTTGGAGGACATGTGAACACGTAACGAGGTACACTTGAGGTTCAGCAAAGAGTTGTTTCGTCTCCATCTCTTGTTGATTGGAAATATTTATATAGCCTACATGTTGTGACTTTGTAGATTAAAGTAATCCATGAGCCAACAGTCGGGTTCACCAGTCATTTGAATTGTGGGAAATCAGAATGGGGAAAGTCTGATTCCGTTGCATGTGATCAACATCAGTTGAAGCTTTTATTAGCTGAAATCGGGAAAGCTACTGCTTGTTTCACTACATTTATTCCTACTTTTGCAGCTGCATACACAAAGAAGGCCGTATTAATTCTATGAAGAAAAAGTTCCAGGCTTGCGGTATTAGTATAAAGTTTAGAGCTTTTTCCTTTTAAAAGGAGGCAAAGGGGATCCCTGGGTGGTGCAGCGGTTTGGCGCCTGCCTTTGGCCCAGGGCACGATCCTGGAGACCCGGGATCGAATCCCACATCGGGCTCCCGGTGCATGGAGCCTGCTTCTCCCTCTGCCTGTGTCTCTGCTTCTCTCTCTCTCTGTGACTATCATAAATAAATAAAAATTAAAAAAAAATAAATTAAAAAAAATAAATAAAAGGAGGCAAAGAATAATAGGTACTCTAGCCTCCTGGGGTACAAAAACACAGTTTAAAAAAAAAATAGAGGCAGTTATAACAGTGTTTTAACATGACTGACTCTTTTTTTTTGTTGTTTTAATAAAAGATGTTATTTACGTACTTGAGAGAGGGGGATGGAGCCAGGAGGGGGGCAGAGAGAAAGGGAGCAGCAGACTTCCCAGTGCCCGAGGCTCGTCCCAGGACCCTGAGATCATGACCTGAGCCAAAGGCAGACGCTCAACCAACTGAGCCACCCAGGCGCCCCAACATGACTCTGAATCTTAAAAAATGTATTGATTTATAAAACACACTTCCCCTGGGAATTTCCGAACGTGTTTTACCATTGTTTTAACTGTGTTCCTGCCACTAACTGCATCTGTTGTTGAATGGTTCATATCCACACGTAAATTGTGGTTTTCTTTCAGAAATGAACAAGGATTTCCCTAGCACACAGTGTTTGTGCTACTCAGTGCTTTGATTACTGATAATGATAGATAAATTTTTAGTGACTAATGAGCTCCAGATAGAACCATCAGCATTTTGAAGCAATCCAATGTTCGTGTGTCTGTCACATTTGAACCCCTGTCCTTTTCTGTAACATTTAGTATTTTATATTCAGTTTTCCTTCATCTCAAAGATAATTTTTTCCAGATCTTATATGTATGCAACATAAGGCTCCTAATTACATAAAATTTAGCATTCTCAGATTTTGCACTCCCTCCCTCGTATGTGTATTCACATACCCCCTCAAACATGCAAGCTCATACTCTTAGGCTTTTTTTCCCTCTGTATTCTACATTTTCCTGGTTAATCCCTGAGTACTGAATCCTGTTACAAGGCATTTAACGAATCTTCAGAGAAAATGATCAGTGTGTGTCTGTTTGACTTTAGATATTTGTAGAGCAATAGAGTTGTTGGAAAAACTGCAAAGAAGTGGAGAGGTGCCACCACAGAAACTGCAGGCCTTACAAAGAGTCCTTCAAAGTGAATTCTGCAATGCTGTGAGAGAGGTGAGTAAATAGGGTTAAATTTACTAAACACTTGAGTTAATTGCATGTAAGATCATACTCTGAAATTTGGTCAGAAGTTTTTAGGAAACAAACTTTAGAAAATTTTAGAACCTCCCCCTCTCATTTTTTGGAAAAAAAATTTATTGAAGTATAATAAACCTACAATGCTGTATGAATTTCAGGCATACAGTATATTCCACGATTCTGTTCGTCATTCAGTGCTCACCACAATAAGTCTAGTCATCCTCTGTCCCCAAACGTGTTATGACAATATGAAAACTGTATACCCTATGCTATACGTTTCATGCCTGTGACTTTTTTTTTTTTGACTTATTTATTTTTTAACTGGAATTTTGTACCTCTTCATTTTTTGGGATTTTTTTTAGAGAGATATTTTACCAAGATGGCATAACTTTGCCTAAAACTTGAACACTGATTAACTTGACTTAGACCTCAAATGTGGTATATTCTGAAATTTTAAAGCATGATGATATCTCTGGGTTTTACAGGTATATGAACACGTCTATGAGACTGTGGACATCAGTAGCAGTCCCGAAGTGAGAGCTAATGCAACTGCAAAGGTAGTTTTTTGTTTTTTGTTTTTTTTCCAGCTAGTAAAAATGAGAAAATGTATCATAAATGAGAGGTTTAAAATATGTAATTCTTAGATATTTGATAGGCTTCTTTTGAAAGCTGATAACATGGATTATCCTTCACATCACACTAGACTATCTCAAGTACAGAGAAGACATTTTTATTGGCTTTACAACAAATATTTTATCATACAGTTTCGATAATGCATTAAACATACACTTGCACACAAATAATACACATGTTAATACATAACTTCTATATATAGTATACATACTGTATCATTAATTATGTAACTTTTCATCAAAATTCTGAAATATATTATTATCCTCATTTTCTTGATGAGGAAGCATTACATTAGGTTATTTTTCTCCACACAGACAGCATATGGTAGACAGCGTACACTCCCGGGCTGCTCTTTGTTTTTCTCCTTTACCTCAACTCTGCAAATACGGGGTAATGTCATAGGTTAGGTTACCTCTTCAGAGCTGCCTGCATATGACAGGTTTCAGTGTGCTTTTCTGTGCCAGTGTTCTAGAACCTCCTATATTTCTAGCATCAATGTGTCTCATGTCTTGTTAGAATAACTTAGTTTCAGCAGTAGGTGACTTAAACTAGAACTAGTCATTAGCAGGTAATTTTGCCTTGATAGTTACTGGTCCATAAAAGGAAGTATTGGATTCTCTGTTGAATATAAACACTTAAACATGTGGATATAGTTTGGAAGAGTATAAAAAGACCTAGAAACTTGGCTTGAAATTCCTTAGTTTTATGACCTTCACAGCTTACTGAATTTCTTGTTCTATAATCTAAAGGCTTCTTTCAGAGCTTGGTACCTAGTAGTATTCAACACATCTTGATTTCCTTCTTGTCCTACTCCCCATTTTTGCTCATGCACCCTGATCTATCGTGAAAAATGGTACCAGATTACTTAATTACCTTTAAAAGCAGAATGAAGCCAAATAACCTAACTTTGTGTTAGGATTAGTGTACATTAGCCTAAATTTCAAGTTTTAAAGACGAGTTAAAGTAGGGTTTTAGTCATAACTGGGTAGTTCACTAAAGCAACAGAAAAATTCACATTGGTCACGTGTACCTGTCTTTTTCTCGATACTGAATTATTTATTTATTTAGCATATAGTACAGATGATACAGCCGCCCAAATGACTGCCTAAGAACACCTATCTCCTTATAGGTTACTGTGTAGGTAGGTTGTGTCTTGTACAGAAGCTCCTTCCTAAAGGAGCCAGGCGCAGGGCTGCTGGCTGCAGGAGGAGTTTTCTCATCTCATCTGCCAAGCGAGCCTGCTTGCCAATTGCTGCACAGCAGTTCTGGACACTGGGTGGGCTGAGTGACCTAACCAATCTTAACACCTCCTACATAGACACCCAGGGTATGCTTTCCAGTCATCGTTTCTAAAATCCCCTGCGCTCGGCTTTACCTTCTCCTCCAGACTGCCAGTCAATTTGTGAGCATGCAGACATCAAAAGTGAGGTAGTTTTTAAAAAGAGACAAAAGAACTGAAACAAAGATCACATTTTAAAAATATGTAAAATTTTCTTTGAGGCTACTGTGGCTGCGTTTGCTGCCAGCGAAGGACATTCTCATCCTCGAGTTGTTGAGCTACCAAAAACAGAAGAAGGCCTTGGATTCAATATTATGGGAGGCAAAGAACAAAACTCTCCAATCTATATATCTCGAATAATTCCGGGTGGAATTGCTGATAGACATGGGGGCCTCAAGCGAGGAGATCAACTCCTTTCTGTTAACGGAGTGGTATGGATGACTTTTATTCCTATTTGTAGTAACTCAGTGTAACCACTTGGGGGTGTATTTGAGTTATGGAAACAGAAGATAATGGGGGTGGGGGGGGACCAAAGAACCCTAGTTTAGAAATCCCTTGGGGAAATCCTGGGCAGTAGTATTTAGTACGGTGATAACTTTTTAAAGCATTTTAAGTGTGTTTTTCTGCTTTTCCAATGTAAATTAGCAATTCTTAGTGTGATTTTTATGAAGTAATTAAGCTCTTTAGTAGTTAATACATTAAATTAGAAGTCTGCCCTGATTTTAGTCTTACAGAATAGCAGTTGGCTAATTTACTTCTGACTTCGTGAAATAATCGGGCAAATAGATTGGTATTCAGAGTAATTATTTGAAACTTAAAAACCAGTTTCTGGGCTATAAACAGAATATGATTTACTTTTATGTTTATTTTTTAAGATTTTATTCATTTATTCATGAGAGACACAGAGAGGCAGAGACACAGGAAGAGGGAGGAGTAGGCTCCACGCAGGGAGCCTGATGCGGGACTAGATCCCAGGACCCCAGGGTCACGCCCTGGGCCAAAGGCAGACGGGCAGATGCTCAACCGCTGAGCCACCCAGGCGTCCCAAACAGAAGATAATTAGCAGAGGATTTCACATCCATTAAAATGATAAAGCCAGATTATGTCATAGGTTTGTAGTGTTTGAGATGATACAGCATTAAAACATTTTTACTTACATGTATTTTAAACATTTCTGTGTTTTGAGTTACTTAACAAAACCTGGGATATTAATTGTGTGTGTGTTCATGTCTATTTTTTTTCCTAGAGCGTTGAAGGAGAACATCATGAAAAAGCTGTAGAACTGCTGAAAGCAGCTCAGGGAAAGGTTAAATTAGTAGTACGATATACACCCAAGGTCCTAGAAGAAATGGAGTCACGCTTTGAAAAAATGAGATCAGCAAAACGCAGGCAACAGACCTAATGCAATTCAAAACTGTATATTCCATTTTGCTTTTAGCTAGAAAAGTTTTACTTGTGACCTACTGATGGCCGCAATGCCAATGATTGTAAAAAAGAAACAGAAACTTCCCGTGAAATCCTCCTTGCCATTTTATAAACACCTCTTTTAACATTGTTTATGGTTCCAGAGATGCATACACTTTTTTCTGACAAAAAGTGAAAGGTGATGAGGGCAATTCTGTCCTGCTGTTTTTACAGGCCTTTTTCAAATGCAGATTTTGTCATAAAGTTGTTATAGATTTTTAAAAATGCTTTTTTAATATTAAAAAGTACTTTTACATTCTTAATCTTTTTTTAGGAAAAAAAGTTTTCTTCATTTGGCTGCTTATTTAAAAGTAACAGTTCTCCAGCTCTTTTTTTGCTTACTCTATTTTTTTTAACGTGTAAAATTTCTTTACGGTTTTCCAAGAAATGAAACATAACAGTCTCAGCTACAGCAGCAGTTCACTACACTATCAGTGTTAACACCACTGCTGCATTTTGTACTTCGAACACTCATAATATATATAATCAGTGGTAAATCATAACACAGAAGAGTGGAAATTTTTTACTTTTATTTAAACATAACGTATAATGAATATTCATTTATACTGATTTATAAAAGTTTTTAAACACTGAAACAATCATTGCTAAAATATATATTCTTTCATAATATTTGAGCAGTGAGGCAAGAGGATGTAATTTGGTTGTTGGCATTACTGATTATATCTCTATTTATGTTCAACAATAGATCATAAATTATAGATGCAAAAACAGGTTCAGGCTTCATCTTTTGCAGATTTTTTTTAATGCTATTCATTTTTATTTAAATATATTTCTTATATTTTGGTTTTTGCATTCCTAGAGATGAGCCAGTTAGTTTGTGCCGGGAAATAGCAGAAGCAAAGACGAAATACTACCTTTAACCTCACTAGCCTCAAGAGTTACACACTCTTAACTAGCTCACTTAGAGAATTGACTTTAAATAGGAAGAAGATAGAAGGATATGCTTAAGATAATATAGAAATTATGAGGTGATATATTCCTAAGAGTCTGCACACTCTTAAGTCCAAATGAGTAGGAACTCATTCATACCGAGATGGTTGAATGTAGAGATGTGATCTTTGATTCAAAGGATGGGAATTCTGAGAGATACTTTGATTTGTCCACTGGATGTCACTCTTTTACTGAAAGGCAGCTACTAGCGTAGGACCGTGACTGAGGTCTTTTTTAAAGGTGGAAATTACGAGTTAGAGGTCACTTTCAGGTCCCAACTTATAGGAACATTTGTATGGTTTATAAGAATTTTAAGTGACAGATGCTAAAAAGAAGATAATGGGTTGAAATGCATAAGGAATTTATCCTAATTACCCTGTAAAAAGTGGGCATTCTGTAACATTCCTTCAGGAAGAATAGCAATGTATACCTTTTTCTGCATGTGTGTGAGCACTGTGAGTCTTACAAGATTATTCCAGTTTTCAATGATTTTCAGAATAAAAGTCAATCAGCATTGTTATTTATCATTTAGGTATTGAACACTGGATTGCATGGTTGAATGTGTCTTTAGTCCACTACAAAACGTGCTTGTATTGATAGGATCATGTTGTTAAATTGTGTATTTTCAAAATTAATTGATGTTTTAAAACGTTGAGACCAAAGTAGTGTAGAAGAATTATGGACTTATTTTAATTTAATTGTAAAGTTATTAGAGGTATTTGTTGTAGAGCTTTACATTATTAAAGAGAGAGATCGGTGCATATAAAAACAGTAATATTAGTATGCTCGTATTCTTGCATTACAGGGTAAGTAAATCCTGAAAAATCTTATTTTAGTATAGCTACAGCTGTAGTAGCTTTTAAGGGCGTGTCAACATTTCATTATAAATTATAGCTTCCTGGTTCAGTATCTCCGCTGTTTCAGAACTTTCAGCCAAGTTCAATCTTTTGGTGTTGAAACTTAGTAAGTTGAGTAAGCTAATTTTTTTTTCTTCTGCAGTAATCCACAATCTGTTCGTTGTGTGGGTTGGCACTTATTTATAATTCTTAAAATAAGGATAGCTTAAAGGAGCCAAATACAGTAGTTTTGCTTGCTACTGTTGAGCATGAGTAGCAGTAGTTTGTTTTTGTTAATGCAGTTTTCACAGTGTATCCCAGAATTTTAAATCTTGACCATAGAAAAATACATTCAGTGGCAAAGATGTACAGTAGTGGTCTTACTTAGCGAGAGAGAGTGAAGGGGATTGTCATCTTAATAAATAAATAGTCTGATTCATGAACGTAACTAGGCACATTATAAGTATAAAATAAGCTTTTGATTTGTAAATTATAAACTACCCAGTTTCCATCTGTTTTCTTGGTATTTCAAAATGGGTGGATTCAGTGGTTTCTCAATCTTCACTGCACATTAGAAAACCCCGCAGAGCTTTAAAAAAACTCTATTACAGGAGTCCCATTCCATAGCAGGTAAGTTCAGAATCTCCCAGGGTGGGACCAGATACTTACTTTTTTAAGCTTTCCAGGTGGTTCTAAAGGACATGTAGGGTAGAGAACCACTTGCTTTCCCCTTTATAAAATGCTCTAATTACACTGGACTCTATCTGGAAGTATCAGAACAGAATAGTTCAATTTATAGCTACTGTTTAGTAGCTGCAGATGCAATAATTGATTATCTTCCTTAGTACTTTCTTGAGGAATAAAAGATACTTGGCATTCCTTATTTGGGAAGTAATTATAGTTTATCTTTTTTTCTTTAATTGGCCAGTAGTTTAATGTCTGTCATCTTTCTGCCCCCTTGGCCTTTAAAATTTAACAAAAATAAATTTATTAATTGAGAAAGCCTATTTAAAAACTGCAGATGAGAAATGCTGTCATTGATAATTATGTACTGTCTTCATAGGGCCACTTTATCCATTAGTATACTAGATTATAATGGCCTAGTTCTTTGGGATTTGGTAATCAGATGTGTTTTTAAAAAATCATTGTCTTCCTCTACTAAATTTTTTAGTTGTTTTGCTCAGTACTTAATACTTAAGTAGTTTGGCTCAAGTACTTTGTTTACAATTTACATGGATATTATAGCATTTAATGGCTGTGGCTTATCTGAAAAGAATGTCAGCATGACTTGGTGTAGACTTAAAAAGAATACATGTTGTGAATATTTTATAATGTGGAATGATCACTGAAATATCAAGGACTCTGGTAATTGTATTTCTTGAATAAATGTATGTTTATGAATTTTCTAACTTTTGTTGTCTCCTAACAATCTGGTTTTACACTTTCTGTTGTCCAGAATTTCACTAATAGCGTTTCTCCAACGTTTGTTGCAGTTCTTTGATGATGAAATAGTGGAGAAAACCAAATTGCTTGCTCATTAACTTTCCAAGAACTTCCAGACTAACTTGTATCTGGACATAGTTTTTAAAAATATCAGCAACAGTATGCTTCTACTTTAATTCTTTGGTTTGAGGCAAAGAAATATACTCCAACTAGATTTAACACTTTTTCGATAGATGACTTCATTTACCAATTTAATTCTGATTCTGAGGTTTATTTAAAATAAACTTGTATTATGTTCTTGTTTGTTGGATTTGGGGAAGAAATGGTATAACTACACAATAAATGTGTTTCTGAAAGCTCTGTATAAAATGACTTCTAAATAAGGTAAAAAGCATAATGTATGATGGTTGCCAGAGTGAAACTTTGAACTCCCGTATTTTGTCTTTCATAAAATATAACTACAGAAAAAAATTCTCGTGTGTTATTTTGAGAGAGGCAGCATGGCATGATCGGCCACACAGCGCTGGGGGCTGGCTGCCCTAGTGGGAATCCTAGACCCACCGTCGCCCTGTAATCTGACGGGAGTTGCTTCTCTGTGCCTCGGTTCCCTCGTCTGTCGCGGGCAGCAGTGCCTGTAGCGGTGAGGTCACGATCTGTGAAGCCCTTAGAACGGCGATCGCTGCGTGTGTTGGCTATTGTTTGCGTGTAAAAGCTTCAGGGAAGTTATTAGCCAAAGGAAGACTGTGGCCACGTAATTAAAACGAGCAAGTTCTTTCTTTTGATGCCTAGGAGTCCGTCCTATCCTTTAAGTAATGCTTAAAAACAAGGAATAGGAATAAAAGTTTTGTAAGGAATAAGATTCCTAAGGAATTGTCACATTTCTGTCCACTCGTATCAAAGAAACTAACGGAATTCTAAGTGCAGTTTTAGGGGTGGAGGACTGGGGCCACACTCTGAATGAAAACCATACCAAGTGCAAGTAGGGGATTTGTTCCATCAGAAAGGAATTGGTAAGGACGATAGGACCTGGCTCGAGAGACCGCGGGGCTGCTGGAAAGGGAGCCCGACGAGCAAATAAATGCATCCTGCAAAAGGCATCATGAATTCTCAAAATGCACGGAGAGGTCCCGAGCCGCAGGGGGGTAGGGTAGTGAGGGGCGCTTGCGGTTCGCTTCCACTTCCTTAGGAGTATTAGCCCCGCACCCGTTCTGGTTCTGCAGTTCAGGGTCATTGTGATTTTAATGAAGTAGCGACCAGTTTTTGTTTGTTTGTTTTGGTGCACTTCTTTATTGCGTGGCAGATAGGCTCCACCTGAGGGAATTTTTAAGATTGTAAGGTAAGCCAAAGGTACATTCCTACAGATTCGTTTAGTGAATATTCTTTGATTTTAGATTTTCTTTAAAAAGGGCAGCATGCTTCTATACGGACTGTGAGAGCTCGCCTGGTTCTCGTCAACTGCAGAAGTGCATTTCCCCCGAGCGCCCTGGGTTCCCTGCCGTCCAGGGGCGTTTGCTCAGCCCGAGCCAGCGGTGCTGCTCCGTCCCGACGGCTGACCCTTGTGCTCGGGAGACGCTCTGCACACCTTGCGATGCCCCTGCTCCCCCGCAGCCGCCCCTCCTCCCGCCCCCCGCTCCCCCTGCAGCCGCCTCCCCCCCCCGGCCGAGGCCGCGCTCTCCGCCCCCCCCACCCCGCCCGGGAGAGCGCGCCGCCGCTGGGCCAGGGAACCTCGAGCCTCAGAGAGTGCTTGGGCGCCCAATAACGTTTGAACCGTCGTTCAAATCATTTTTAAAATGTGCAAACGTTGGGAGAATGGGAGTTGTGTCATAAATGTTTTCGTTTTTAAAAAGATTTTTGAGAGAGACATAATGAGAGCGCCAGTGCCCCACTTGTGCTCTTGCTCAAATAAAATTTATGTTTTTATTTTTTAAAGATTCTATGTATTCATGAGACACCCAGAGAGGGAGGCAGAGACCCAGGCAGAGGGAGAAGCAGGCGCCCTGCGGGGACCCCGATGCGGGACTCGATCCCGGGACCCCGGGGCCGCGGACTGGGGCTCAGCCGCGGAGCGCCCCGGGCGCCCCAGATAAAATATTCTTTAAAAATAAATGTTATAGAGGCCGGAGGGCGGCACTGGCACAACCCCCCACCCCCCACCCCCCACCCCCGCGCGGAGCCGCAGGGGTACATGCCCCGTCGTTTTCCTCGCAGCCTTTCACGTTTGGCCACAAGAGGGCGCCCGCGGGCTGTCTTTCCCGCTTCGCAGCCCCGGCGCTCCACGCCCCGCCCGGCCGAGGCCCCGTGGGACCCGGCGGGCGGGCGGGCGGCTGCACCCCTGCACGCGGTCCCGGGCGCGCCCCCTGCCGGCGGCCCCCGCGGCCTGCAGCCCGGCGGGCCCACCCCGCCCCGCCCCGGCCCGCCCCGGCCGGGTCTGCCGCCGCTGGCCCAGCCCGACGCTGCCACCGGGGCTGGGGCCGGAGCCGCACCGAAAGGCCCTCCGAGCCTGCGCTGCGTCCCGGAGGGTGGCAGCGGGAGGGCCGCGGGGGAGGAGGGCCGCGGGGGAGGAGGGCCGCAGGGGCAGAGGGGGGAGGAGGGCCGCGGGGGGAGAAGGGCCGCGTGGGGAGGGCCGCAGAGGGGAGGAGGGTTGAGGGAGGAGGAGGGCCGCGGGGGGGGGGAGGAGGGCCGCGGGGGGAGGAGGGCCGTGGGAGGAGGGCCGCGGGAGAAGGAAGGCCATTGGAGGAGGAGGGCCGCGGGGGGAGGGCCGCAGGGGGAGGAGGGGGGAGGAGGGCCGCGTGGGGAGGAGGGCTGCGGGGGAGGAGGGCCGCGGGTTGGAGGAGGGCCGCGAGGGGAGGGCCACGAGGGGAGGGAGGAGGGCCCCTGGGAGGAGGGCCGCGGGAGGAGAACCACAGCAGCCGCAAGGGTGCTGCGCACCTTCTGCGATCACATAACAGCTTCTGTACAATCTTTTCTTTAAATGCAAAATCAAATGTATTTTATAAAATTCAAAACTTTGTCACTGAGGAAACTCAAACACTGCCTGGAAGGAAACCAGCCCTCCCTCAGCGTTACCCGCAGCCGAGCCTAGGTGGCCGCGGCTGGGCAGAGCGGGGCAGGGCCTGCGGGGCGCAGGGGCTGGTGTCATCTTAGGCCTCCGACTCCCAACCGCATCAGTCGACTGGGCAGTATCTTTGGCTTTCGGCCTCTTCCTTATCTTCCCCGGAGCCCAGACAGGATGTTTGATGGAGAGAAAAGTCCTTTCAGAGAGGACGGGCACGTTCTGTAAATAAACCAAAGACCTTCTGAGGCCTTGCGATTACCTCGCTTCGTGGGACAGTAAATGTGTGAAGAATTTTGTCTTTTCCCTACAAATTAAAAACACAGAGTAACCCGACTATAGAGCCACTGGCCCAGGGACGCGCCCCGCTCACTGGCTGACTGTCCCCCACGTGCCGGCCTTCTCCCTCCTGCACGTCGGGGTTTTACACACGTGCTGCACGTGTCCTTGTACTTCTGAGCACTTCCCAGCATCCAGGAGGATGTAACCACACGGCCTGGTGCTTTCTGGAGGTCCACGGCCCGTGGATGGCCTGGGCTGCTGGTGGGCATGAATGTGCTGCTCCTCGACGGATCCCAGAGTGACACAGACGCTGTGGCCCATTCTGCAGCCTCAGGCAGGTGGTTGAACAAGCCTTTAGGTCCTTTCTAGCCCTAAGTTTTCTAGATTCCATAAATTAAGGTGGACTAGAAGGCGCCTGAAGGGAGGCAGGCCTCGTCAGAGGCTCTTCGGCCGTGGACACGCACCTCGGACCACAGGGAGGCCAAGTGACCGACAGCCCCGCTGGGCTGGACCCGGACAGTGACCAGCACAGCAGCTGGAGACTCAGGAGACAAGGACTCTACGTGGTGAGTGTCCCCCAGACGGGGATGGAAGCGCCCTTCTGACGGAGACTCACCCACCCTCTCGCCCTTCCTTCTCTCCCGGCCTGGAGTCAAACCTGTGTCTCGACCCTCGTCCCACGGCTCCTCGCGTCTCACTCTGCCGTCCCCTCCCCATTTTCCTCAGAAGCATCGCCCTCCATACCCTCCCAGCTCCCCCAGTAGGCCGAGCCATCCTGCCGTCGGGTTTGCTCCCCAGGGAGCCAGCGGGCACAATCTTCTAGCAGAGCGTCGGACACTGGGGTGGGAGACGACCTCGGCATCGGGGACTTTGAGGTACTGAGAGTCCGGGCCCACCCCAGGCCTAGGACATCAGAACCAGTGCACGGGCCAGTTTTAGACATCTTCCTCCAGTGGTTGACGGTGGACTGCCCTGCATTAACCTAAACTCTTTATTCCCTAGCAGAGCAGTCTCAGGAGTAGGAAGGTGGTAAAAATTGCTTGGACAAAAAAAAAAAAAAAAAAAAAAAAATTCCAGAAAATGTTAGAAATCTTCGCAAGTTTGTGTTATTCTGAAATAAAAGGAGCAAACTGGCCAAGTGACGATAATATGTTTCTCTGTCACCTCAGGGCACCTGGCAGGTTCAGTGGGTAGAACATGTGACTCTTGATCACCGGGGCATGCGTTCGAACCCCGCACTGGCTGTAGAGCTCACTGGAAAGTGTGTGTGTGTGTGTGTGTGTGTGTGTGTGTCCATCACCTCAAGGTCCTCCATTCACTCTTTCATATTGAAATTTTTTAACTTTCCTCATTGTCTTCTATGAACTGAATTAATATATTTTAACACTAACATGAAGCTAAAGAGAGATTAATAAATAGTAGTAAGAGTTTGCCGCCCAGGCTCCCAGAGCAGTATTTTTGGCATCTTCCTAACGCCCAACACCACTGACCCAGTCTCCATTGCTTTCTTTGCTCCTTTCTCAGGTAATCTGGAAAATTACAGACAGTTGGTAGTTTGCCTGGGTTTTAAAAAGCGTGGTCTCTGCACCTAACTCTGGGAAACGAACAAGGGGTGGTGGAAAGGGAGGTGGGCGGAGGGTGGGGGTGACTGGGTGATGGGCACTGAGGGGGGCACTCGGCGGGATGAGCACTGGGAGTTACGCTATATGTTGGCAAATTGAACTCCAATACATAAAAGTTAAAAAAATTTAAAAATAAAAATAAAATTTCAATGAGCTTGCTTAAAAATAAAATAAATTGGGGATATATAAAAAAAAAAGCATGGTCTCTGATTTTTTGGTTTGTTTCAAAAAAGATTTTAAAGGCATTTGGGGGATTTGAGGATTGTTCAAGTTTTCATCGTGCTCGCCCCTCCTTGGTGTGAGGAGGTTGTCGTAACTGTCACCGGACAAAAAGAAAGGCCTTGGAATTACCCACAGAGGGCCTGTCCTCGTGGACACAGTCGTCGGCGTGCAAGGCGGGAGCAGGATGTGCAGCACGTCCTGTCTTCTCTCCCCACCCCCATAGCTTCTCCTGCCGCCTCCTTTTCTCGATTCCTTCCCAAGTCCGTTCCTGCAGACAAAGAAGAGCGTTCCAGGCTATTTCGGGAGCCAGGTACGACCTGGCCCAGGGCTGGTCCTCTGTGTGCGCTTATTTTGTGAGCTGCACACATTTTGCACGTAGTTCTTTGACGTGGCTGTCTCGTGCTATGGTCTTCCTCAGGTGTGCAAAGTTTTATTGGGAATCCTGAGAGAGTAAAAAGGAACCCAAGTCAGTGACAGAACTTTATCAACACTTTGGCCCTAACAAATCCTCAGTGTGACTAGGTTATAATCTTTCTAGACTTCCTTTCTGATTTTTTTTTTTTTTACCTTTACCGTTGCACGGGTCACAGTGCCTGGCTTCTGTAACGCTTTTCCCCTCCGTCTAGGTCGGGCCCAGTACTTTATGCGCTCAGGCCTTGGGAGCCACAGGCGGTTCCGTCATTCAGGAGCTGTTCCCTTGAGTGTCACTCTCCTCTTGGGAGAGATCAGGATGAGAAAATCAGGTTTGCAAGGATTAGGTATGAATAGGCAAATATTTCTGATATTTACCTAAATGTGTGGAAATGTGGGGTCAATATGGGTCTTCAGAACTATTGAAAAGGGTCTCTGACCCCCCGCGATGTCCAACCAGGTCTGGAATCTAAGGACTCTTTGGTGACGTCTTGAAAAGGGCTGGTTTCCAGAAGCCTCGCTGCCTGTCCTCACATCCCAAGGGCTCTCAGTTCTGCACAAATAGCAGTAGACGAAGTGGGCCCAGAAGCCCAAATTTGGCCACAAGTGCAACTGAAGTGATTACTTTTAATATGTCAACAATTTTGGGGCGCCTGGGTGGCTCAGCGGTTAAGCATCTGCCTTGGGCTCAGGTTGTGACCCCGGGGTCAAGTCCCACATCGGGCTCCCCACAGGGAGCCTGCTTCTCCCCCTGCCTGTGTCTCTGCCTCTCTCTGTGTGTCTCTCATGAATGAATAAATAAAATCTTAAAAAAAAAAGTAAAAAATTTCACATTGTTATTTTTTGTGTTTCAAACTGATTGTTGTTGTTTTAAATTATCCCTAAAAAATAGGTCGTATCCACAATAGGACCACTCTAGGGACACTGAGTCATGGAAGAGAAGGACAAGTGGGTGAAAGTGCCTATTTAAGACCAGGATGGAAAGCCCGCAAGCCTCTGAACCAGCGTGGGAGCTCTGCTAGCCCCAAATGCAAATGTGGAGGACTCACAGCATAGAGACAGCAGCCCTTGAGGACTCCAATGTTAGCTATAAACCGGATTGCTGATGGGTGTGATAGTCTTTCTTTATTCCCTGAATCTCTCATGTTTGGAAATGTTTATGTACATGTACACATCGATACCCATTTATACATATATATATGCAAATCAATATGTCTTTAATAAACATGTTCAGCTTATAACTTGGAGTGGCAGGCTTGGCACTCATGCTTTTATAAAGTCAACAGCCATTTTTCATGCGATTGCCTCAGGTCAAAAATTTTGGGGGTGCCTTTTGGATGCAAAATAAGATAAACCTGAGTGCCCAGGACTCTTTGTGGACCATTCATTCCAGAAAGGGGAGCATTTTTTTTTTTTTTTTTTTGCCTTGCAATGGGCTCTTCTGAGCTCATTCTGCAATATAAGCTTCAGTATGAGCTCACCACAGAGCCCAGAAATTTGCAAGTGCTTGATCTTAACTTGGAGGAAAAGATGATCACCTTTGAGGTGTGTCCCTGTGAATTTCACATAATCCTGCAAATAGTTTTCCAAAATAATCAGACTTCGATAGGCACTTAGCACCTATAAAACAGGGCTGGGAAACTATGGCCCATGAGCCAGAACTAGTCCAACATCTATTTTTGCCCAAAAAGTCTTATAGGAACACAGCCAGATCTATTTGTTTATATGTCATTTACGGCTGCTTTTATGCTACACTGGCAGAGTTGAATAGTTGTGACAGAGACCATATGGCTGGCAAAGCCCAAAGTATTAACTATCTGGCCCTAAAAATGAAAACAAATATGAACAACCCAATAGAAAACAAACAGGCAAAGGAAATGAATAGGCAATGCAAATGCACAGGAGAGTGCCCTGGAATGTCCAATAACTAGATGAAAAGATGGAGCTGTAATCAGAGAAATTAAACTTTAAACTACACTGAGATTGCATTTCATATGCACCAGATTTGCGAACATTTAGGTCGTGCAACATCAGCTGTTGGTAGGGCATAGAGAAATGGGAATTTTTATTCTCTGCCGTGGGAAGCACAAGTCAGTGCAATCACTTTTGAAAGCAATTTCACAATATCCAATAATGGTGAGTGCACATAATTCACTCCTAGACACACACGCACGCACGCACACATACATGTGTAGCAAGGAAAGGCACGTTAGAGAAGCTGTCACATGCTTCGTGTACAAGGGGACTTGTACACGAATATTCATGGTAGCATTGTTAGAAAAAGTAGAAATGAGTTTAATATTAATAACAGAATGGATAAATACGGGGTGCATCCTTAAAATAGATGCTATGTAATAACGATGAATTAACGACGATGAGATATTTCATGAACACGTATTTCATAAAGCTACCAGGTTGAGTTGACTTGGGAAGTCAACAAAGATTGGAGAGAGGTACAAAGGGAGCTTCGCGTACGTTTGTGGCATTTTTGTATCTTAAGCTGATGGCTGTGAACTCAGATTTTTGTTTTTCCTATAAGTTGGAAATAAGTCATAAAAATGAAATTCTGTATGTTTGAGGCCTTTAATCATTACGGCATAGAGGAGACCCCCCAAGACCTCCCGGTTTTTATTTCCACAGCAGCCCGTGGCCCAGCAGCCAGAGCCTCTTGCAGACACTTATGCAGCCTGGTGAGGAGGTGAGTGGGACCAAAGTCTGGCTTGTCCACTACTCTGTCACCTTGTTGTGCCCGTTGCCCAAGAGCCCCTAGGTGAGCATCGCTCAAAAAGGGGGCCTTTCCCCTGCCCACGCGTGCCCTGTGGAGTGTGCAGAAGCTCTGCAGCCAGGCCGCACGTGCTCTCGCTTAGCCTGTGGGGCTACGCACGCCCTCACCCACCGCAGGGAGGAAGGGGGAAGGGGAGCCTGTCTGGAAACAGAGACTCTGCTGCCTGTTTGCTTGCTAACACATGTTGGCTCATCCTCGTATCTTTCTAGGTCCTTACGGTTCCAGAGCTGATCATTTTTCTCTAGTTATCTGGGTATAGGCTCTAAAAAATTAATTTGTTTTGCTCTCTTAGGACATCTTATCCAAAAAGTGAAGATTAATTGGCCAATTTATCTTCAGTGTAAAGCACATATAGGAACTGTAAGAGATAGTAACGTGCTAACAGCAAGGCCATTGCTGTGGATATTTTGTCTTCTTGGACAAGCTGCAAATTGGAACCCTCTTTTCTTACCTTCTTCACCTGATAGACAATAGGAACTCATCCTTCAGTACAATCTACATCTCTCTTTTCTCCAAAATCTGAATCTCTCCTTTCACCTAAGTTTCCAGCCCTAATATCTCATTCCTTGGAAGCAAAGGACAAATGTGGTTTATGGACTACCCATATCACTTTCACGCGATGTGCATCAAAATGCTGATTTCTGGGCTCCCCCCAAGCCTATTACATCACTTTGCATTTTTAATCAAGCTTTGCATGTGACTCTCAAGCTTCTGGAAGTCTAAAAACCACTACTTTAGATGAGAGAAAAGTTATTTGGGGCAAAAAAAAAAATCACCCTAATATATAATTCTCATTTTAAAGCAGCATAGGAAAGTGGTATCTTGGCAGGAGAAATTCTGTCCTCTTTCATTGTTGTTATAAAGGAGCGGTCTTAAAAGAATCAAAGAAACCAAATTTACAATGTTTTCTCACTTCACTTTCTCATGGCCGTTGCTAGAAAATAATAGAAACGATTTAGGTGATGGGCGCCAATTTAGGGAAGGCTCCGAGGGCACAAGACAAGGAGCCGGGAGACCGGGAGTCGTCCTGTGATGGTCTTGGGCAGAGCACAGGACTTGAGGGCTTCAGATTTCTCATCTATGAAACCAGGGGCTTGTCCATATATCTTTAAGTTCTCTTTCAGACACACAATCAGAGGAAACATGTCATTCTTAAAAACTGTAAGTCCAAGCACGTTTGTATTTATCCACTCTCTAGCGTATAAATCACTTTATTGTATGTTAGTCATGGACCCAACGGGGCATTGTTTTTTGAAGATAAACTCTCAAATGCAAAGCTGATTGGCAGTGTTCCGTTTCAAACTTCTTAGGTCTGTTTCAACTTATTTCCATTTTCTTTAATTTTACCT
Source organism: Canis lupus familiaris (assembly GCF_011100685.1). Classification (NCBI taxonomy): domain Eukaryota; kingdom Metazoa; phylum Chordata; class Mammalia; order Carnivora; family Canidae; genus Canis; species Canis lupus. The sequence goes on along the minus strand of NC_049242.1, from coordinate 48,940,837 downwards.
AGGTGAGGTGAGTGGTAAACTTCACGGTAGCATCTTCAACCCCACCTGCCTTAAAGCATTCAGGAAAACCATCTTCGACGTAGATAATAAAACAACCCAAAAGGCGCAGTGGAAAGGGAGAGGGGAGGCGCCCATAAGACAGTATTGGGTGCGAATAATGACTTCCACGGGGTTGCGAAGCCACAGAAGTCCACAAGGGGAGGGGATGCTGACCATTACCCGCCCCCAAAGTTGCTGCTGACTTCTCAGTGTTTTCTCCCTTTGCAAAAAGTGTGCAGTGTTTGGAAACATCAGCCCCGTGGCCTCTTAGGAGATTCCTGCGTTTGAGGGTTTTAAGGTCCCTGAGAAGGACTCTGGGTGGAGAGCACCCGAACTCCGTGTCCTGGGTGGTTCACTGCTTGCTAAGACCTAGCTCCCCGGTGCCTCTCCACGGAGGTGCACAGAGCTCAGGTGCAGGGAGGGGCCTGGATGCGCGGGCTGCGCTGCTTTGCTGCGGGGCAGAGCCGGAGCCTCGGAGCAAGCCCGCGTGCGTGTCCCAAGAAGGGAGGCTTGTCCCCTCCTCCTCGAGACCTTCTTCCCCTTTGCACAGCTCGCAGGGTCCGCGCCCTCCGGGCCGCGCAGGTCGCCGCTGTAGGGGCTGCCGCCGTGCCCCGGGGCCGGGCCGGGCCGGAGCCCCCCCATTCCCCCCATCCCCCCCGCCCCGCCCGGGCCGGCCTCGCGGAGGAGCGTCCCGGGGCCCCGCTGTCACTCACGCGCGGGGACCCGCCCCCGCGGCCCTGCCCCGGCCCTGCCCGCCGATGAGCGCGGCGCCCGCCGGCCAATGGCGCTCCGCGGGCCCGGGCGCTCGGCACCGACCTGGGTGATTTGCATAACCCGGCGGCCCGGGGCCCGCGGCGCGCAGCCCTGCACCGAGCGGGACGCCAGGCGGCGGGGGCGGCGGCGGCGGCGGCGGCGGCGGCGGGGAGCGAGCCCGGGGGTCTGCGCGGGAGCCGGGCGGGGGGCGGGGCGGGGCGGGGCGGGATGGCTGCGGGCGGCGCCGCGCGGCGCTGAGGGGCCCGGGGGCCGGGCCGGGGCGGGAGCCATGGCCGAGCGCGGCGCCCGCGGCTGCGCACGGCCGGGCCGGCTGGCCTGAGCCGCGGGAGGAGCGGGGCTGCGTCTGCGCTTCCATGGGGCGGCGGGGGGGGGCCGCACGCCGGAGCGCCGCGTCCCTGCGCTGCTGCCGCGGGCCGCTGAGCCCGCCGACCACACGCCCGCCCCGGCCCGAGCCCGGGCTGCAGCCGCCGCCGGAGCCCCAGTCCCCGCCGAGCCCGGGCTGCACCCGGAGCCGCAGCCGGAGCCGCAGCCAGAGCCGCAGCCCGAGCTGCACCCGGAGCGCGAGCTGCACCCGGAGCCGCAGCCGGAGCCGGAGCCGCAGCCGCAGCCGCAGCCGCAGCCGGAGCGCGAGCTGCACCCGGAGCCGCAGCCAGAGCCGGAGCCGCAGCCCGAGCTGCACCCGGAGCGTGAGCCGCAGCCCGAGCCGGAGCCCGCCCGGCCGCCCCGCCGCCGCGATGCCGGGCCCGCTGGGGCTGCTGTGCCTCCTCGCCCTGGGGCTGCGCGGCGCGGCCGAGCCCAGCGGAGCGGCGCCCCCCCTCTGCGCGGCGCCCTGCAGCTGCGACGGCGACCGTCGGGTGGACTGCTCGGGGAAGGGGCTGACGGCCGTGCCCGAGGGCCTGAGCGCCTTCACCCAAGCGCTGTGAGTGCGGGGACGGGGTGCGGGAGGCCGGGGCTGCAGGGACGGGGCGCTGCGGGCGGGGGCGGGGGCGGGGCCACCCGCGTGGGGGCTGCTGGGCGGCGCCCCCGCCTGCCCGGGAGGAGGAAGCCGGAGCCCCCCGCGAGCCCCCCGCGAGCCCCCCGCCGCGGGCTCACAGACCCGGCCGCGGGGGGACACCTGCCCCCGCCAGGGCGAGCCCCGCCCGGTGGCCCCGGGCCGCCCCCTCGGGCCAGGGCGCAGGGGCCTCCACCGCGGGGGGCGGCCCAGACCCCGCTCCTGCGCCCCCCGCCCCCCCAGGCCCGAGGTCCAGAAGCGGGAGGAGCCCGAGCAGGTGGGGGCGGCCTCGGCGGAGCCACCCAGAGGGAAGCAGCGCTGGGGGCCGCGGGCGGGCAGGTGCGGGCCGGGCGCTGTGGGCCGCGGAGCCCTCGCCGCGGGAGCGGAGGCTTCCGAAGGGTCCTGGGTGCAGGGACCTCCCCACCCCCCCAGCCGAGGCGGGGACCCCCGGAGCAGCCGGCCGCCCGGGTCCTTGCGGTGCCGCCCGGGTCCTTGCGGTGCGGCCCGGGCCTCGCTGCGCCTCCCGGCGGCTGCGCCGAGGCCTCCCTCTGCTGCGCTGCAGCCCGGCCCGCGACTCTGCCTCACCCTCGGCCTCCAGCTCCCCCCCTTCATTTTTCCTGCCTCCCCTGTCACTTAGGGGCTTCAAGTCCTTCTCCTCCCGTAGAGTGAAATTGACTTTTTACCAAAGAAAATCGCTTTTGCGGCAAAGAGCAACTTACCCCCCCCCCCCCCCAGAAGGTACATTGCAAGTGGGCAGGTGGGACTGGGAGTGGGGAAAAGCGAGGCAGGGAGGACGGGGTAGGGGAGACCGGGCTGTTTCTTCCTGTCTCCTGAAGCTTAAGGAATTCATGCAGGAAGAGGTGCCTCTACCTGACGTCCCTCAAGCCTCTCGAGTCCTAGAAAAGCATGTTTTTACTGTCGTGACCAGGAGTAGAGACCTTGTCTAGCCGATTCCTCCGGTTTTGATGAGGAGACTTGTCCAGTGATTAAAAGGGCTCTTTTACACCCATACCTAAAACCACGGTGAAATAACCACACGTCGATGACCGCGCGCTCCTGTCTGCAGAGCATCTTTAGGATGCACTGGGGGTAGTACAGGGCCACGGTGTCCGCTGGGCGCCTAACAGAACTCAGTGTTGGAGGCTTGGGAAACCCGTGGTCGGCGCCCTGCAGGTTAGAGTGCCCGCTGCCGGGAGCAGGTGTGCTCTCTGTGACCTGCAGCTGCAGCGAGCGGACATCCCCATGATCCTTACTGCATCTCAGCACTCTTCATTCTCAAGAGCATATATTATGGGACTGCCCCACCTAAAGGGCGTTTCAAGGGCAGTGGGTTTGCATTTTGAGAAAGCAGCTAGTTTGCTGAATCTTCCAAAGCCGAGATGAGGCCGGGCAGAGGCCGTGGGTGTGCACCCTCCGATTGCTTTGGGATCACCTGGGATCTTGTTCCAAGTACTTCTGACCTGCTGCCCCATTATAGCTTTAGTGAGCCACAGTGACACACCAAGGGGCTAGACCCATGGTCCCGGACTTTTGTTCGCCGATTCCTAATTTCCGGAGCCTGCGCACCCGTGCCTGTTACACGGAAGAAGACTACAGACACAGATACACGTCAAAAAAGATGAGGCTGATGAATCAAAGTTCTTTTATTTGCTTCTCTTGGCTCAGTGGTAGATGGGGTTTCTTCAACTCCCCTGGGGATGTCTGCATCCCACCTTGGAGACCCTGGGACCGAGCAAGAGCACAGATTTGCTTTTGCTCAGCTTGGGGTCCACGGGGCCTGGTACACAGGAGGCCCTTGAAAACGTTGCAGTGAAGAGAGAATAACTGGAGGCCACACCGAAGGCAGACTCGGGGCTTGGAATTCAGACGCCATTCCCACACAGGATTGCCAAATCCAGCATTCTCAGCATTTAGTCTTTTGTCCAGATTTGAGAAAGCCCCAGAGAGAGGATACTGCTGCTCCTCCTGTAGGCTCGTTTAAACTTGTTCAGTCCAACAGTGTCTGTTTCCTGCTGAAAGCTGCTTTATCCGAGTCTGGGGGCAGAGTCAGACGTAATCCCCAGCATTGTTGACGGGATTCCCGTGTTCACACTGGTGGCTGCACCTGTACTGATTATTTATATTTTGCAAGAGCAGTTCTCAGTCCTGTGTCACAATACGCTGGCTTGTCACAGTCCACCCTGGGGTGTTTTAAGGGAAGTAATCTCACTGGTATTAAAATTCCAAAGTTTATTTTATCAGAGAGATTCAAGGTTATTCCTATAGTAATGGTAACAGGTCACTCTTGGTCACCTGCACGCCCAGAGTCTTGAGAGAAAGAGATGAGGCGCGGGGAGAGGATTGTGCACGCGTGGCCCCTGGTGTGTGTGTTGCTGCCTCGCCGTGGGGTGCCGTGGATCCGGAGCACAGGTCTCCACACCCTGGAGTATGTCTCATGACCAGTTTTACAATTATTACAGGCTGTGCCTGTGGCTTCATGGAGACCATGGTGGGTCTGAGCCGTGGTCATGGTCCTTACCAGCCACGAAGTAATTTTGTGGCCTCGGGCAAGTTATTGTCCCTTTTATTGGGGGGGGCGGAGGGGAGCGTTAACGATTTTCTCGTCTGAAAAATGAAGTAGTTGGATTCACAAGATTATATCTAAGGCCGCCTGCCTGTAGCTTCCAGAAGTTCTATGATTTTGATGATTCTTAATAATTTTAGGATGGCAAGGTGACGATCGTGTCACGATCCTCTCGTCAAAGATCCCAGGAGCACAGAATTTCGTTCTGGGTGAGGTTGCACAAGCCTCTTCATTACCACTCACTTGGAGGAGGAGTTCTTTGTGTTTAGAAGTGTGTGTTAGGAAATTTGCCATGGAGACTTGTTGCAGAATGCATGACTAGCTAAGGCGCTTCCTAGGGTAGAAAGCCCCGCTTGTTTCCTGTGGGTATGGCTTAACGCTCGGAAAAGAAAATCATTCTGTTTCAGTAATTTGGACACTGTACAGAAAGTTACTCAACGTCCTCACTTCCATGTAATTAGTCATGATCTCTCCCACCTTCACCGCGCGTGGGTCCCGTGCACTGGGGCGGGTGGCCGAGCCCTCTGTAAAGAACTGAGGGTCGCCCGAGAGGCTCCGAGGTCTTTTTTAAAAAATGATCTCTTCTGTTTTCTTCTTTTGGAAGCAGCATCTCAGATTCTTCCTCAAGATGTATTTTTTTCACTACCCCAGACACGTTTTTCTTCCCTTCATAGTATCATTTGCCAGCATTTTCCTCTGCTTCCTTCACCCTCTGCTGTATTCTCTGGCCGGTCAGTCATCAGTGGCTAAGGGTCTGCACCAGTTTTTGGGGATACGATTTTGACATCTCTTGATTTCTGAATTAGAATCTTCAAGTTTCAATGTCAGTGTGTAGTGTGTCTTTCTAGAGATCATTAATATCACAGACAAGTGCATTTTGTGCTAAGTTAGGCCAATATTTGAATAGCTTTACATTTATTTATTTATTTATTTATTTATTTATTTATTTATTTATTTATTTATTTATTTATAAGGATTTTATTTATTTATTCATGAGAGACCCAAAGAGAGAGAGAGAGAGAGAGAACGAGGCAGAGACACAGGCAGAGGGAGAAGCAGGCTCCATGCAGGGAGCCCGACATGGGACTCGATCCTGGGACTCCAGGATCACGCCCTGGGCCGAAGGCAGGCGCCAAACCGCTGAGCCACCCAGGCATCCCATATCTTTACGTTTAGATCCTTTATTCTGCAAGCCAGCTGAACTACTGGCTGGGTTCTCTTTAAATACAAAGGAAAGAGCGTTCTGCTGGGACTTGGAGAGCTGATTTCCTGACCTGTCAATAAATCACACAAGTGACCTTGAGTGGGTGACATGCTTAACCCCTCGGGGTCTGGGTTTCTTCACCTGTACCACAAGGAAGTAAACAACTCTAACTGCCAAGAGTTTCCTTTCTCTTGAATTAGATTTTTTTTTTCTTCTACATTTCTTGCATCCTCTCGGTTGCTTAAGGGAAGCATAGTCTGAATTATGGAATGTGTCACCCACCCAGGAGACTTCTCCAGCCGTCCAGCTCTACTGGAATATTTCCATTGAATGGGGAGCTCACTGCCTCACAAGGCAGCAGTGTGCCGGGTGTGATCTGAACAAAACCCAGGACTTGAACCCATAAATCTCTTATTCGAGGCTCCTTAAGATTTCGCAATAACCGCTAATGTTTTATGATTTCCAATCGAATTAAATGCTAGTGACAGTTACGGTATCACAAGCATTTAGTGTCCAGGCCCTTGGCTCTTACCTTTAGAATTGTAAGGTAACGTTTGACAGCTTAATCTCTTAGGGAAGATCAAAGTTTTGTACTGGTAGGTGGATCCAGGCAAGTTTAGGCATTTTCTTGGCCTCTTTTAGTCTCTCTCTCTCAAATTCTTATTTTAGTCATCTTTAAAATAGTGAAAGTACCAACAGCTACAAGTTTGGATTTTGCTTTCTGGTCTCCGTGTTTGTGCCTATCCTTTCATTCCCACTTTTTCTTATCAATAAATGATGGATATTGGGTTAGATGATGGCAAATGTCCCTCACTGCTTTGAGTTTCTCTGAACCTGTGTAAACGGTTAAGCAGGTAAGGTTCTAGAATCCTTTGGTGATTTATTGAAATTTTTTCCTAAGACTGGCTGTCACTGTTTCTCTATAAAAAATATACAAATTTCCATAAAAGTGCACTATTTGTTGGTGTACTTGGGTTAAAAGTTAAACCCTGCCAGATGTGCCTTTCACTCTAAAAAATGTGACTATTATAACCCAGTGTTCTTGATAAGACAGCTTTGCTCTTTTAATTTTCTAAGCTAGATCTCAAGGTTTTGGCTTTAGGAAGGTGTTAGCCAGCTCGCCTTAACTGTCTCGGGCAGCTTAGGGTTTTGGCAATGCCAGCAGCTTTTCTTATATATGAAAGACTATGGATGACTTTTTCCTTTCCCTCCCTAGCTTTGTTAAGTGAACTGTAGTTTTCTTTTCAGAGCTTCGTTTTTAAGTTCTGCCGGAGAATAAAAGGAAAATACTAGGGCATTTAGCAAATCAGTACTCTTACAGGAAGAGTGTCCGATTTATCTGCCTTTCTAGGCGTTCCTTTTGTGTTGAATTCTTGATGGTCAAACTGAAGGCCACGTAGCACCTTTATGGTCTGAAATTGGGTGAGTTCCAAAATGAGTTTAGAAATCAGTCTTAGCAAGAGACAGATCATGATTTTATAGTTCATAGACATTTAATAACCTCAATTTCTGAAGACTTTAGCAAGTTAGTACTCAAATACCCCTTTTAAATGGCAAGACGTAATTATGTAGTAGTGTACGCTGGATTCACTCCCTCCACAGATACTTGTTCCTTTTTTTTTTTTTTAATTAATTTATTTATTAGATCGAGAGAGAGCTGGGTGAGGGGTAGAGAGAGACGCAGACTCCCTCCCCGTGCGGGCTCTGTCCCAGGACCCCAGGATCATGACCTGAGCCAAAGGTACCTGCCACCCAGGTGTGTGCCCCCAACCAAGTATTTGTTCTTAAACACTGCATATGGCTGGCATTGTTTTTTTAGCAAGGTTCTTAAAGTGTCGCGAGGTGTGTTGTGTCATGTACAAGCAGTTAAAACTCTGAATGTTTGGCTTGGTTGTTTATACCCTCTAAAGCTTGTTTTGATACCATTATATATTTTAATTGCCGAACACGGTAGGCAAGTCCTCTGGCTCTGCACTAAGCCGGCAGCAAGGTTTGGCATTGGGCATCTCTTTTTTGAGATGCAAGTGGTCGAGGTTCAGGACTGCCCTTCCAACAGTCCAGGTCCAAGAAGCGAACATCTTTAAAAAATGTATTTTTCTGGTTTTCCCAGCTTTTCTGTACCGAAAGGCCATACAGGGAAAGCATTGAATCACCCCCCTCTCCTCCCTGTGGCAACATGTTGGCCCATAAGAATATAAGAATAGCCTTGTATGGAAATATAAACCATAGATATTTTGGGAGGCAGCTGGGCCATTTAGATCCCAGGCTGGTCTGATGTCTGTTCGAGTGAGAAACGTGTGTGTGTGTGGGGGGGTGGGGGGGTGGGGGGAGGCATATCTAATATATTTCAACTTATTTAATGATGCTTTATCCTTTATATTTAATTTGTATTTGAGTATTAGGAATCAAGAGAAATGAAAGGTTATATAAGCCCCTTTAGCTAGTTTTTTCTTTTCCTCTATTTTTACAATGGAATGTAGCCTTTTTTTTTTCTTTTAACAGAGTCTTACATATAAACATAAAGTTGACCATTGAACGAATGGAAATCTTAGTGTACGCTGACAACAAAATATTTTTGATGCTTGAATCAGATTTCAGAACCTCACACAGAAAATTCAGGAATTAAAATTTCCCCAGTCCTGTACATTTTTAAGGTTTTATTTGGGGAAATTTTCCCTCTGAGAAGAGGGACATAAATTTGGCTGGGGGATGGTAACTTTATCTTGGAGCTGTACTAGGCGGGGCCAAGGAATGAGCCCAGTTTACTTGGGTCCCACTTCCCCATTCCCCCTCAGGCTGTGAAGTTCCTACAGGTCGTTCCTAGTGTGAGCTGCAGGCGGTGACTTAGTACATGTGGGTGACATCAAAGCCTCCCTGAACTTGATTACAACTGCTTTCCTAGGGAGATAGGTGGATGTGCCAATTCTCACTTTCATCATGGTTCTTGTTATTTGTAAAGATTTACTTTTTATTTGTGTGTGAGAGAGAGAGAGAGAGCTCAAGCACAGGGTGGGGGCTGGGGGTGTGTGGAGCACAGAGAAGGGAAGAGAGAGAGAGAGAGAGAGAGAGAGAGAGAATGAATGTCAAGGAGAGATTCGCAAGCAGAGTACCCGATGGGGGGCTGGATCTCACAACCCTGTGACCCCAAAATCATGACCGAGATCATGACCGGAGCCAAAATCAAGAGTTTGATGCTTAACCGACTGAGTCACTCAGGTGCCCCATGATTCCCGTTTTAAAGGTGCAGGCTAGGGCGTTTGCTTCCAAGTGGGCTATCTTTACTCAGAAACTCTAGGGATTGGGCTGTGTTGTTGATTGACTTCTGGGTTTTCCCCATTTTCCTAAGAGAAAATGTCAAGAGGGCCTTGGAGAAACCATGTGGGTTATCCAAGAAGGGCTTGGCAGACAGGATTTGCCCAGGAGAGAGGAGCCCGGTGGCCACCGCTCTGTTCCTAGAGCGTCACCCTGCTTGTGTGGGAGCCATCCCGGAGGGCTGCTTCTCTGTGGGGGAATTCTCCGGAAAAGGTCACGTGCTCTTCTTGAGTAATTTATACTGGAGGATCTCTGTTCTGAAGTCGGCCAACTCTTGGGGGACCAGCCTGGCCCAGTTGGCCAACCGTGCGACCCTTGACCTCAGGGTGGGGAGTTTAAGCCCCATGTTGGGCATAGAGTTTGCTTAAAAAAATAAAAAATGAAGCCTGCCAAGCCTTTTTGGAGTTGGAGGGAGAGAGAACTATGTCGACTGACCTTTCAGTTTCTTGATGTTCTTGAGGACTGTTCATACGTTCTGGTGTTTTCGGCACTTGATTCACGTAGTCTTTGCATTTTCCAAAGTGATAATTGCCCTTTGATCCTCTGCAGGTTCTCCTTTCTTCACATAAATGGAAGCATACACAGAATTCTTACAAAATATGATCAAAATGAAGAGAATGGGGCCCCTGGGTGGCTCAGTAGACTGGGCGTCTGCCTTCGGCTCAGGTCACGATCCGGGCCTGGGATCCAGTCCCACGTCAGGCTCCATGCTCAGTGGGGAGCCCGCTTCTCCCTCTGTCCCTCCTCCTTGCTTGTGCTCGCCCGCTCTCTCAAATAAATACAACTTAAAAAAAAAAAATTAAGGGACTATCAAGTAAATTTAATCCACTTCAAATACCTTAGTATCATGTTTTCAGAACTAGACATTGTGTTTTTGCTGATATTTAGCAGTTTCTCACGATCTCAGTTTTTATCCTTTCTGTGCTGCTTCTACTAGTTCATCTCATTTGATTAGTTTTTTTTTTTTTTTAAATCTTAACATTTTTCCTATCTTTGTAACAAAGAAAGATTTTCTTGTTGGCCTTCTGTTCTTTTCAAGGTCACTTTGAGTCCATGGTCACGTAATCCAGCTTTTTCTGTCGCTATTCTCGAGTCTTTTTTTTTATAGGCCTATCTTTAGGAGCAGGCCTTCCAAAATGGTCTTGTTTTTGAGAGTCCGGCCCAAAGACTCAAGACCCCCTGAGTTCCCAAATCAGTGTGGGCACCACACTGTAATGTAAGCACTTTGAACATTGGCTTTTCCATCTGCAAAAAGAGGTGACTTACTTGTCCCTGAGGGTCACACCTAGGAAACCGCAGCATGACCCGTTTGAGTGACAGCAAGGACCCAACTGGTGGTCATTTCTTTCGGGAGTGATTAAGCAGTTGTGTGTGTGTGTGAAGCCTGTTTCTCTGGTTCCTGGAATGTATGCCAGGTCCAAAGCCTGTTGTCGACTTGACAAGTGAGCCCTTGTGCTAATAGCAAACAGTCTACTTAGCTGGCAGATTTTTTTCATTCAGAAACCCATGAAAGAGTAGTATATACACTCTCGCCAAAATACCTTCTCAGAGGAGGGGCTATTCCCCTTTTACCAGGAAAGCCCGGGGGTGGGGGGGCAGTTACAGTTTCTGCGGAGGAGGGAGCTCAGGGGAAATTGTGTTTGCTCTCTGCATCCTGCATCTCTGCGGTTGGCCGTGTCTTCCTGAGGCGGCTGGTCAAGGGCAAGGGTGCTGCCCTGACAGGGCACACGGCGGGTCTGCCCAGAGCAAACAGGCGTGCGACCTTAGGCAGCGGCAGGGTGATCTTTAAGAATGTCTTATTTTGTTTGGGGATGGAGAGGCGCAGAGGGAGACGGGGAGAGAATCCCAAGCAGACTCCGTGCTGAGCCTGAGGAGGGGCTCGATCTCAGGACCCAGAGATCACCGCCTGAGCCAAAGCCAAGGGTCGGGTGCTCGACCGGTGGATCCACCCAGGCTCCCCGTCAGTGTGATCTTAAGGTACGAATTCTCTCCTTCCAGCCTTTGGAACAGTGGGGATTCTCATTAAGCCTCATGCCAACGACTGCCTGCCCTACTTTCTCGGAGCCTTCCCCATTTTGGGGATGTAAGATTGACTCTCGTGATTGACAGTTTAGGCGCGTTCTTGTTTCTCCATATCACTTCATTTCTAGAAATATTCAGATTATGAGACAACTTTTTAAGTACTTTAAAAATGGTGTTTTAGGGCAGCCCGAATGACTCAGTGGTTTAGTGCTGCCTTTAGCCCAGGGCCTGATCCTGGAGACCCAGGATCGAGTCCCACGTTGGGCTCCCGGTGCATGGAGCCTGCTTCTCCCTCTGCCTTGTCTCTGCCTCTCTCTCTCTCTCTCTCTGTGTGTGTGTGTCTCTCACAAATAAATAAATTTAAAAAAGAAGATATTTTATTGGATATTTAGATACCTCTGTCTTTTTTTTTTTTTTTTTGCATTTGAGATTAATGCTCAAGTTTTGTGGATAATTTGGGAACTGAAGTCCATTCTTTAAGATCTTCTGTATTTTTAAGAAGTTACACAGCATTCTTGCTAATAAGCACAGTCAGATCATTCCCAGGAACTTTAAGAACTTTCCTGGGCTTTGACCGAGACCTGATTTGAGAGCGAACGATAAAGCCCCAACGGCGGCTCCAGCGGGTAGCGGTGCTCACGGCCGCTTTAGATGGGCCGAGTGTCTCCAATACAGTTGTGCATTTTCTACCCTGGGTCTCTCTTTCTTTAAACAAAAAAAAAATGTTTGAGATGTTTTTCCCATTACCATCTTGACATCTGCCTGGTTACACATGAATAGCTTGACCCAGGCCCGCCGCGGGGAGACTGCCGTGGCCTTGCTTTCAATAGCCGTGTCACTGACAAAGAAAACATATGGAATATTTCATTCCTGTCCTTCGCGAACAGTCTGGGGCCGTGAGGGCGTGCAGCAGAAGGCTTCGTGCTTCACGGCAGCCTGGCACGTCGTGTGCTCCCCGCGGGATGTGCTGCCAGCCGGCCGACTGTGCTTTCCAAAGCCCTGTTGCATTCTAGAAAGGCGAATCTTGTGTTTCGGATAAATCAGTTTCTAACACCAGCGTGAATGAAGGTTGTGTGAGCTGGTTCCGTGGTGGGTTTCCGACTCGATCACGGATTTCCCCGGGGGAACTTGCGTGGCCGCGGGTGAGTGTGAGTGCAGGACATGTGGATGCTGTGTCCGCGATGGATGCGCGTGCTGGGCACGCGGGCTCGGTTCCCAGTGGAGCGGGCCTCGAGGACCGTCTGCCTCCGCGTGTGCCTTCTTGTCAGCTCCAGCCCAAAGGAGCACTTTCTAGTAACCACGCTCGGCGGCCCCCGGGGCTTCTGCGCCTAGGACCGGCCTTCCACCGGGCACTCTGTTGGGCGTTGGCAGCTCTGCCTTGTGGCATCTGGGTCCAGGGCGCAGAGGCCTGGTGTGGGCCCGCAGGTGTGGCAGGAGAGGCCGAGAACGTGAAAAACAGGGGTGAATCCACTGTTGTCTTTTTCAGGTCTTCTTTGTTAAAGGAGTTTGCCCTTGGCACCACCCTGGCCAAGGTGGCATTCCGGAAGGAGGAAAAACTAAAGCCTGTGACGTCTCAGGATGAGAAGATGCATGACTTTGGTGGAGATAATGCCATATATATCGTCAGGGTCCTTTCCAACCAAGTTACCCCAGCCTGAAATTCTAGTTTCATTGTTTCTCAGACATGTGGGCTGGTTTTGACAGGAGTTGATTTACCGAAAAGGAAATGGGCTCCTGTATTATCCCAGATAGAGCCAAATACTTAAATGTCAACGTGCATCTTATCTAGAAGGTATTTCTGATGGTTCTTGGTGTCATTACTGAACATTAGCTGTAAAAACAATGTGCTAAGAGCAATCATTGCCTTTCACATTTTCTTATTAAGTGTAATTCCTTTAGTTCTTGATCATCGTAGTCTTGATTTATCTTTACATTTTATTTGTCTCTAGGAAGGTTACATTTTCAAAACCTTAGGTTTCATGGCTCTTCACAAGTGAGTCTTTTTGAGGTCCTCCCTTTTAGTGCCTTCCTGTTTTTATCATAAAAAATTAGTTTGATCATCGGTGTTTCATCTTCCTTCTTTGACTATTTAACTCACTTTTCATAACTTTGAATTCATAGGAAAAGTCTCCCAAATCTCTCAATTTTAAAATGCACTCTCTTTTTTTTTTTAAGATTTTATTTATTTATTCATGAGAGACACACAGAGAGAGAGAGGCAGAGACACAGGCAGAGGGAGAAGCAGGCTCCATGCAGGGAGCCTGATACGGGACTCGATCCCAGGACCCCGGGGTCACCCCGTGGGGTGAAGGCAGATGCTCAACCGCTGAGCCACCCAGGGGCCCCAGTATATACCCTTTTTTAGTGTACAGCTCTGCTAATATTGAAGCGCACAAAGTAACGTAAGCACTATCACAGTCAAGATCTGGAACATTTTCATTCCTCCTCTCCATCCATGTCCTTGTCATCCTCCCCTCGCCTAGCCCTTGGCAGCTGGTGAACTGTTTTCTACCTTGGGTCTCTTACATTGTTTTGCATTTATCAGAACGTCCTATAGATTGAGTGAAACAGGATGTAGTCTTGTGTGTCTGGCTTCCTTTCCTTACCATGGTGCTTTTAAGATTGCACCGTGTGGGACATATGCTATTATGTAATAGTCCTTTTCATCGCTGAGCAGCATTCCATGATACAGCCGTGCCACAATTTATTTGCCCATTCCCCATTTGAGAAACACTTGCTTTGTTTTCTAGTTTTTGGCAATTATTATTTTTAAAAATATTTAATTAATTAATTTATTTATTCATGAGAGACACAGGCAGAGGGAGAAGCTCCCCTGCAGGGAGCCCGACGTGGGACTCGATCCCAGGACCCTGGGGTCACACCCTGGGCTGAAGGCAGATGCTCAACCACTGAGCCACCCAGGCGTCCCTAGTTTTGGGCAATTATAAATAAAGCCAATATTAATATTCACATAGAGATTTCGTGTGAACATAGGTTTTTGTTTCACTTTTGTAAATACCTAGGAGTGAGATCCTGGGTCAGAGGGTAAGTGTATGTTAATAAAATGTTGGCCTAGGTGTTGATGACTTAGAGCTGGAGCAAGGTTTGATATTACTAATTACTTACGGTTTCAACCTATTGTTAGTGTGATATGTATGAAATAATAGCAAAAGGTGTTAAAAACCGAATTTGTTTAAATGCCTGTAAGTTTTAAAGGAGTAGAATTATTATTGTAATTTTTTAAAGTAAGCTCTCCTCCCGACGTGGGGCTTGAGCTCAAAACTCCAAGACCAGGCACCGACCTAGCCAGCCAGGTGCCCCGGAGGAGAATCCTTGGCTCCCTTCTTGGTATCCGACAGCTGCTGTGCTTCCCCCGGTGGAGGCCTTGCGGAGAAATGCCCCCGACGTGGAGCGCTGTGCTCATGGTGACGAAAGTTTGCATTTTTTAGCATGTCCATGTTTGGAAAAGTCTGACTCAAAAAATGGGAATTTGGTGAGGAATTGCTGGGCTTCCTTGTGTATCGGGCGTGTTCCACGTGTGAAGTATAATTTCCGGGGTGATCATTCCAGGCCCCTGGCGTGGATCCCGCCTGAGAGCTGCGTATACGGAGATGTGAAAGGGCTCAGTGACGTGCTCCAGCGTCCCACAGCTCGTGGGTGGGAGTTTGTGGAGCTCAGGTGTTGGCTTTTTGTTTGTGCCTCCTGCAGTTTGCTTGGCTAGTTGACAAGTTTACTAGGAGAGGGGAAGGTAAAAAGAGAAGCAAAATGGGGCGAAGCTACAGGTTTTCACAGGGGGGAAGGATCAGATCGGAAGGAAGGGAAAGCATCCAGCAAAAGCATCCACGTGTGTATGGATAGTGGGAGACGGAGTTGATTTAGGAGAAGCTTACAAAAAATACTATTTACTGCATAAAATTACCTTTTACTCAGGGCAGAATTTTTTTTTTTTTTTTTGAAAAGTACATCTCCATCTCTGCTTTTTGTACTTATTCGTTTAAAAGCTTTCGCATTTTCTCTGTTGATGGTGTTTTTCTATGTCAGCAAAATAAATAGCAGTTGTGTGCATTTTGGCTTACCTTTTCTTTCTTCTGTGGCGTCCGCTTACATGGCCTATGAGGATCCATTAGCATGCTCACTTTTCTGCTTCTTAAAGCACAAATTTCTGAATATGCTGCTTTGAACCAAAACCCTGGAGTAAATGAAAAAGTGAAGTGTGCACTATGATGGTTTCCATATAGTGCTCCCCTGCACTCACTGGAATTTCCTGCCTCTCCTGTTGAAGATGTTTTTATAGGGAAGTCAGCATAAAAGTGAATCACCCATGAGCCTTTTTCCCCCCGAGGCATTTCATTTAGTCAACTTGGTATTAATTTAGTTGGTACTCTTTAGTTGACTTGAACACTGTGTTTGTTGATTGTGTGAGCTGATGTTTATTAAGCTGTTAATATTTTACAGACTGGATGGGCTCCTCTTTGGATCTCTGTGCCCTTTTCTTTACCAGCAGGGCTGCTCATGATGGACTCTGTGGCCACAGTTTTGACTTTGAATGGGGTGACGGCCAGCCCCACGCCGGACAGTTATTTGGTGACTCTAAAGGTTTTCTCTTGGAAGCATTTTTTCCCTTTTTCATTCCATTCACAGTGTGGTCTTGGTCTTCCTTGTGGTCTGTCTTTCCGTTCAGATAAACCGTCATTGTCATCTTGTTATTAACTTCGATGCTAATAATAATAAATGCTATTGAGTTACCAGGTATTCTATGGGAAGTGCTTTACATGCTATCTGTTGAATGCTTTTAAGAAATGTTTTTATTTTTGTTTTTATGGATATTCTTAATGGCCCTCTAAAGCACACGCTGTTGCTCGCTCCATTTTAGAGATGAAGAAACTGCAGGAGAGAGGGCACACAGGTCACGAACAGGGTTTTGTAGATGAGGTATTATTGGATCTCAGTTTTTCAGAGCGGGATTATGCGGTCAAGTGGGTTGTATGCTAGTGTTCTTTGGTGTTCCTTCTGGATGTAGGCATCCATCCGTCTTGTGTGTCAAGGATATCATGAACTGCCCATTTTACAGATGACGAATTAGGTCTGGAGAAGTTAGGTGTGGTTTAGTTCTCAGCCTGAAGTGTTCTCAGCCCCTGGGAATATAGACGTGCACCCTTCCAAATCTTACGGGTCATCGCTACAGTGGTGCTAACGCGCTTCTGTGTGTGATGGGCCACTCAGCAAAGAGGCGAGGTCTTTCTTTCGATTTAGGAAACAAAAAGTCCATCTCTTCCCCAATCCCAGGACATACATTTACATGTTTATAGGCTCCATACCTATTTATTACTTGCTAAACCTTTCAGTTACGTAAATCGTCACACCAAATGCTTGCATATGTTTTTCAGACTCTCCCTCCTCAGTCTACTTCTTTTAAGACTAATCGAGAACAGGAGCCCCTGGGTGGCTCAGTTGGTTGAGCGTCTGCCTTTGGCTCAGGTCATGATCCTGGGGTCCTGGGACCAAGAGCCAGGGTGTCAGGCTCCCTGCTCCCCTGGCAGTCTGATTCTCCCTCTGCCCCTCCCCCTGCTTGTGCGTGCTGCTTGCTCTCGCAAGTAAATAAAATCTTTTTTTTTTTTTTTTAAATTTTTATTTATTTATGATAGTCACAGAGAGAGAGAGAGGCAGAGACACAGGCAGAGGGAGAAGCAGGCTCCATGCACCGGGAGCCCGATGTGGGATTCGATCCTGGGTCTCCAGGATCGCGCCCTAGGCCAAAGGCAGGCGCCAAACCGCTGCGCCACCCAGGGATCCCTAAATAAAATCTTTAAAAAAAAAAAAAAGACCAGTTGAAGACAGTTGATCTCATTTAAATTCTTTGTGTAACAGAGCAGAAGTCCACTTATATTTAATTGTATGACTTACCTAGAACTTGGTAACCCTCCGGGGTATGTTAAAACAAAGTACAAAATTAACAAAATAAAGCACATTAACACGAAAGACGGTCTTTTCTTTGAATATATAAACCTTTAGCATTTACTTTTTATTTGTAAAGATTTTATTTATTTATTCATGAGCGACAGAGAGAGAGAGAGAGAGAGAGAGAGGCAGAGACCGAGGCAGAGGGAGAAGCAGGCTCCATGCAGGAAGCCTGATGCGGACTGGATCCCAGGTCCCCGGGGGTCACACCCTGAGCCAAAGGCAGATGCTTAATCACTGAGCCCCTCAGGTGGCCCTAAACATTTAACATTTAAAAAGACTTTTGACTTGAGTTGCTTGTGGCTTGCACTTGGCAAATGTAAAATTTTCTGTGCTCTTTCCTTGTGTTTTTGTACGGTCTTTCATGGGTCCAGTACTTTGTTGAAATTGTAGGAGATGGTTGTTTTGTGGAGGTGAATTAAAAGGTTTCATACAAGTAATTTTACCAGTTCAACACTGTTTTTTGAGACCCACTATTTGTGTAATGGCTCATGAGATCAGTGGTCTTTCAACTTTAAAATGGTAATTATTGAGATAAGTCAATATTCAAAAAATTAATTAATTTAACCTTGACTGAGTGCTTCATGTGTTAGGAACTGTTCTTGGTGCTGGAGACAGTGATGAGACCGCACACCTGCCCTCATGTAATTTACCTAGCTTGGGATGGGATAGTGGTGGTGGACCGTTAAGGGATAAATACGATAAACCTGAGGTCAGGTAGTATTAAGTACTGTGAAAAAAATAACGGGGGGTGAAGGGGACTCGCTATTTAAGTAGGGCCGTCAGAGAAGGCTTGAACGGGATGATTAAGATAATTACTGATTAAGATGCCATTTATTGGAATGTGAACCATCTTAAGCAATGGCAAAACAAGACATAAAAGTTCCTCCTCACCCCATCGTGATGATTAAAACACAAAAAGAATAAAATCGATATGCCATCATCAACTGGTATATCAATGCCATGGAATAGTACACAGCGGTAAAAGATGAGATTATTGCGACATGCCATGGATAGATTGCAAGGATCTTATGGGTAGATTACAAGGCTCTTGGGGGTAGATTGCAAGGATCTTATGGGTAGATTACAAGGCTCTTGGGGGTAGATTGCAAGGATCTTATGGGTAGATTACAAGGCTCTTGGGGGGTAGATTGCAAGGATCTTATGGGTAGATTACAAGGCTTTTGGGGGTAGATTGCAAGGCTCTTGGGGATGGATTGCAAAGATCTTATGGATAGATTACAAGGCTCTTGGGGGGTAGATTGCAAGGATCTTATGGGTAGATTGCAAGGATCTTAGGAGTAGATTGCAAGGATATTGTGGGTAGATTGCAAGGCCCTTGGGGGTAGATTGCAAGGCTCTTGGGGATGGATTGCAAGGATTTTATGGATAGATTACAAGGCTCTTGGGGGTAGATTGCAAGGATCTTATGGGTAGATTGCAAGGATCTTATGGGTAGATTACAAGGCTCTTAGGAGTAGATTGCAAGGATATTGTGGGTAGATTGCAAGGCCCTTGGGGGTAGATTGCAAGGCTCTTGGGGATGGATTGCAAGGATCTTATGGATAGATTACAAGGCTCTTGGGGGTAGATTGCAAGGATTTTATGGGTAGATTACAAGGATTTTATGGGTAGATTACAAGGCTCTTGGGGGTAGATTACAAGGCTCTTGGGGGTAGATTGCAAGGATCTTATGGGTAGATTGCAAGGATCTTATGGGTAGATTACAAGGCTCTTCGGGGTAGATTGCAAGGATTTTATGGGTAGATTACAAGGATTTTATGGGTAGATTACAAGGCTCTTGGGGGTAGATTACAAGGCTCTTGGGGGTAGATTGCAAGGATCTTATGGGTAGATTGCAAGGATCTTATGGGTAGATTACAAGGCTCTTGGGGGTAGATTGCAAGGATCTTATGGGTAGATTGCAAGGCTCTTGGGGGTAGATTACAAGGCTCTTGGGGGTGGATTGCAAAGATCTTACGCTGAGTGGAAAAGTCAATCTCAGTAGGTTGCATATGCTGGATGTTTTCATTTAAAACACTATAGAAATGACAAAATTCTATAAATGGAGAAAGGTCAGGGGTTGCTAGGGTTAGAGGTGGGAGGGCAGCGGTGTGACCTAAAGCGGGAGCAGGAGGGAGTGGTGCAGGAGCAATGGCAAAGGCGTGTCTCTGTTTCATTTTGCTTCATTTTTATGTAGGTACAGTAGATCTGCAGCCTACAGCAAGGAACGGAGGGGGGGACAACATGTTCCCTGAGAGTATTTTTTTTTTTTTTTTTTTGATTTTACGGCAGCACATGATGGGAAGTTCTATTTCCTTTTCCAAGTGGAAGTTTGTGGAATTGAAAGTGTCTGTTTTCTTCGAGGAATCGAAAACATTCTGCCGGGAGGAATTGGAGGCATTCATTCCACCCAGGGCTTCATTTCAGGTAGAGCCATATGCCCGCGTTGCCGTTGTGGCAGTGGAGCGGTTCCTTGTGATTATAGTGGTGACCGCGTGAATCCGTACGTGTGATTAAGAAATGAGTGCACGTAAAAAGTGGTGAAATCTGAGTAGGGTCAGTAGTTAATAGTGAACCAAAGTAAATTTCCTGGTTTAGCTAATGTATTATGCTTATGTAAGATGCTGCCGTTCGGAAAAGCTGGCTCAAAGATGCACAGGAACTCTATACTGGTTTTGTAAATTTTGATGAGTCTGAAGGCGTTTAAAAACAGCAACAGGGTGCCTGGGTGGCTCAGTCGGTTAAGCATCTACCTTTGGCTCAAGTCATGATCTCAGGGCCCTGGGAGCAGCTGAGTCAGGATCTCAGCTCAGTGGGGAGTCCGCTTCTCCCCCCCTCCCCCACTTGTGCACATGTGCTCGCCCTCTCTCTCTCAGATAAAATCTTTAAAAATAACAATAACAACAACAGATACACCAAATCAATTTAGGTCTTGAGAAATCTTTGTCTTGGCCTCACTCATTTTTTTTTTTTAAAGATTTTATTTATTTATTCATGAGAGACACAGAGAGAGGCAGAGGCATAGGCAGAGGGAGAAGCAGGCTCCCTGTGGGGAGCCCGACCTGGGACTCGATCCTGGGACCTGAAGGCAGATGCTCAACCACTGAGCCCCCCAGGGGCCCCCGGCCTCACTCCTTAAATAACAGGGGAAAACGGAGTCTCTGAGGTGAGATGATAAACTGAGGTTGCAGAATAAAAAGTCTGAATCTAGATTTTTTATATGTTTATTTTTAAGTTTTGTCAGTGAACAGACATGCAGTACTGGCTTCAGGGGTGGAACTCAGGGATTCGTCACTAACCTACAGCAGCCAGCGCTCATCACAAGTGCCCTCCTTAACACCCACCCCATCTAGCCCACCCCCACCCACCTCCCGCCGTGAACCCTCAGTTTGTTCTCTATCCTTAAGAGTCTCTTATGGCTTGTTTCCTTCTCTCCTTTTTTTTTTCTTTTCCCCCTTTCCATATGTTCATCTGTTTTCTGAAATTCCACATATGAGTGAAATCATATGGTATTTGTCTTTCTCTGACTGACTTATTTCACTTAGCATAATACCCTCTAGTTCCATCTACGTTGTTGCAAATGGCAAGTGAATCCAGACTTTTTGGCTTTTAGGTCAACATTATTTTGCTCCCTTAGAACACAGCCAGTTTTAATTGCTATTGAGCAGTTGTTGGGACATTATGCATGTGCCATCTTTCTCCCCAGCTTCCTTAAGTCCCCTCCGTGTGTGTGTGTGTGTGTGTGTGTGTGTGTGTGAGAGAATTCTCTTCTATGACCTGCAGCTTAGAAAAGTGTAAGATAAGATAGAAAGTATGCATTGGGTTTATCATTTAAGTGGTTTTAGCCATATATTGGAGTAAAGCCCCGATGCCTGTCCCATTGAGGGATTTGGTTTCGGAGCACTTGGTATAGTCCAAGTAGCATGGGGATGATGTTGGATCTCTGCCTGTGAATTAGTAGCTGAGTGGTGTTTTACTTCTGATGATTCAGTATATTTGCCTTAATTGCTGGATTAACCAATTTCTTGCCTCCCACAAAAAGCACACACATTTGTGTAAAGAGAGGGTACATGAATGAAGTTTTAGGGACTAATTTTTGTGGTATTTAAGCAACAATAGTCTAGATTACCCACAACCTTAATTTCCTTTCATGAGTCCTATAGATGGGCTTTGTCACCATTTACACTTGATTACTTCATTGTTAACCCCAGTGATGTGATTTAGCGTGCAAAGACTTAATTATTCCTTTCTGGCCTAGTGAGAAATTTCCTTCCAATAATTGCCTCCACTGTCCTTTAGCCTCTTAAGCATTTAGTTTGTTTGGAACAACATGGTTGCTCAGAAAGCATTTCCATGCCCAGCAGTGCCTGGAGCTGTCTCTGAGCCATAATTTATACCTTTGACGTAATGGCTTAGGTCTCCGTTCTCGCGCAGTGTGACTGGGGGATGCTCTTCGTTAGAGCAGGGGGGTGATACGTGGGCCTGAGGTTGCAGGAAGCCAACCAAGCTCATGACTGAACGACACTGAAGAGTTCTCTTGCGGTCTCTCTTTCTCAATTTAACATTTCCTTATTTTAACTGAGCACTTATGCCAACTTTGGAAATAACATTAGATTCTAAAAAAAAAAAAACAAAAAAAAGCTTTAGTGTTTGAAAGAAATGTTTTTGCAAGGCAGCCCCACGCAGTCCTGGTGTAGAAGGGATCACTGTCCCTGTCCACGTGAGCATCAGGCCTGCTGGATGAAATGGAAAGGTCTAAGCAGGGTTGGCAAAGACGGGTCTTCGTTTCCCTTTGGTTTTTGCTATAGGCGTTGCATCTGGAGCCCTACAGCAAGGAGTGGAGATGAGAGGACAAGTTTCCGTGAGAGTATTTTTTATTTCACGGCAACAACATTACGGGAAATTCTGTTTCATTTTCCAAGTAGAGGTTTGTGGAATTGAAAGTGTCTATTTTCTGCAAGGAATTGAAAACCCTCTGCCAGGAGAAGTTGAAAGTATTAATTCTGCCCAGGGCCTTATGTCAAGTAGAGTAAAATTCCCATGTCTCTATAGGCAGTTTGAGGCTCCTTTTAAAATCCCTGGGGGTGCGGAGGGGGACAGCATAGTTTCAGCACCTTACTCCTAAAGCCTCTGTCACCCAGCTTTAAAATTCTATCCCTTTGCATTCCTTAAACAATATTAACCGCTCCACGTTTCCCAGAGAAGTTCTAGAACAACAATGGCATCATAGGGTAATTGGATATTCTATAATAAAAATACTTACGTGCCCTTCTGTTGTTGGAGGTACAGCTGATTCATTAGAAAGTAAACTATCAGATTCATCACACTAATTAGAAATGTTTCTACAGGAGGTGTCTTATGTAGTAGCCAGGTTCCACCTTTTCATTTCCATGCTTTATAAGACGTTTTTGGCTTAAATGACCAGTTTTTAGGAAAACAACTCATTGTGTTAACATAAGAAATAAAGGAGCGCTTGAGAGATGTAGGTAACGAAACGGTTGTAATTGTTGAAAAATTGTTCGGGATGCACAACAGAAACCATCGAAGCCCTTCCGTAATGTATTACCTGCCATAGTTTTAGAGTTTAAAATACTCAGCATAATCCAGAGATTTGCCCTTTGATATCTGTAAAGACTATCTCCAGTAATAGCATTTCGCTCATAAATGACACTTTCAAAATTTCACACAATGATGGAAATAGATTTCTGTTAAACTCTATTCTGATACAATAATAAATTCAATATTATCCTTTTTAAAGTCTCAGCGATGGTTTGAAGATTCAGTATATTTAAGTAGGCATTGATTATTTTACAGACAGCTAATTAAATATTTGGACACTGTTAAGAGGATGGATGCCACTTTCTTGGATGAGGATAATCAGACTCTTGACATAGATCGATTTGTTGTTACAGCGTAGTTAACCTACAGTCATTAGATATTGCCACCTAGGTGAGATAGCCTCCCTCCGTTTGTTAAATGGAAATGGAAAAATAAGAAAAATAATAAGAAAAGCAAAAATAAGAAAATAAGAAAAACTAAGAAAATAAGAAAAGCAACCGAAATTTATCATGGTGGGGTTTCTTGGTTTTGTTTGAATTTGAAATATCCATGAGAGACGGCAAAGGATGCTTGTTGGTGATCTAGTCTGGTGAGAGGAGGTAAGAGGCCGTGCGTCCCTGCTTGTCTTCGGGGGGCTTGCTCCAGTTGTTGGCTTAAGGAGACCATTTCTGTTGGTCTGTGGCTACTCGCCCCTAAAGAGAATGGGATGCAGTAAATCTGTCTTGATGTTGGCAAATGCAAGTAGATGTAGATTAAGAATCTCATGAAATAAGTGTTTTATGACAAAAGGATTTGGGTCATGAACAAGTGTGTAGCAAAATCATTTTGGTTCCATGACATTCTTTTTAACTAAAGAATAACTGAAACTCTGGATAATTTATTTTAAATCAGTAAGGGTTTTTAAAATCAGTAGTGATTTCGTTGAAGTCAGTCTTAACTGACTAAACTTGCAACATTAACTAAATTAAATTAACTAAGTTTGCAACATTTTAAACAAGTGATTTCTGTACTTCATGATAAAATCTTTGAAAAGAGCATAATGGAAACAATGATTTTGCTACACATTTGTTCATGACCCAGATTTTAAAATTTCATGCGTAAGTAGTTTAGATTCTTACAGTGCTCCCCAGACAGCAATAACTGTTCTCCCAGAACCAGAGGGCATGGACCTGTAACCATCGCTTGCGCTATATTAACATGGAGCAGTAGTAAGCGTTACAGGGTTCATCGAGGTCTATAAAATATAACATCCTTAAACTCTTACTTCCTTTAGCTAAATGAGCCACATTGGTTGTCATAGTCTTTAAAATATTTGATGGTTTAGGGATCCCTGGGTGGCGCAGCGGTTTAGCGCCTGCCTTTGGCCCAGGGCGCGATCCTGGAGACCCGGGATTGAATCCCATATCGGGCTCCTGGTGCATGGAGCCTGCTTCTCCCTCTGCCTATGTCTCCGCCTCTCTCTCTCTCTCTCTCTCTCTCTGTGTGACTATCATAAATAAATAAAAATTAAAAAAAATAAAATATTTGATGGTTTAATATACTGTTGAGAAAATGCACGTTGTGAAACACAATCAGCCATGGATGTAATGGTCCTATATTTCTAGTGCCGCATGCTCAGAATTGCTGGTAAGCTTTTTGAGGGCGGGAATCAGATCTCATCCAACATGTCTTTAGCTATTCCCTTGCCTATATTTGTGCTTGGCATGAAACATGCCTTTTTTTTTTTTTTTTAAGAGAGCAAGAGAGGGGGGTTGGGAGGGGCAGAGGGAGAGGTAGAAGCAGACTCCCTGCTGAGCCCTGAGTCTGTGAGATCAGGACCTGAGCTGAAAGCAGATGCCTAACCGCCTAACCGGCTGAGCCGCCCAGCACCCAGAAGGAGACAGATTCTGGAGCAGGCTCCCTGCTGAGTGCGGAGACCCAAGCGGGGCTCCGTGTCACGACCCTGAGATCAGGACCTGAGCTGAAATCAAGAGTCAGATGCTTAACTGGGTCACCCAGGCACCCCTCGCATGAAGCATACTCTTCAATGTCACCTAAATTGAAGGATGTGGAAAGATTACCTTTGGGGATTGTATTTTACTCATGACTTTTTATTAAAACTAAACTCGCTTAGCAGAAGTTGTTACCATGAACATGGAGTACCTGTTATCCCTCCAGCTGTGCTCCCTTGTTCACTGGGGGAGAAAAGATACAGATTCTGCTTCCATTTTTTTTTTAAAGATTTTATTTATTTATTCATGATAGACATAGAGAGAGAGAGGTAGAGACACAGGCAGAGGGAGAAGCAGGCTCCATGCAGGGAGCCCGACGTGAGACTCCATCCCAGGACTCCAGGATCACGCCCTGGGCCGAGAGCAGGCGCTAAACCGCTGAGCTCCCCCAGCGATCCCTCTGCTTCCATTTTTAAACATGGGTCATACCGTCCTTTTTTTTTTTTTTTTTTTTTTTTTTAAGATTTATGTATTTGAGAGAGAGTGTGCACGTGCTTGCACAGCTTGGGGGAGGGGCAGGAGGAGAGAAACCCAAGTAGACTCTT
The DNA here is from genome assembly GCF_011100685.1 of Canis lupus familiaris. Classification (NCBI taxonomy): domain Eukaryota; kingdom Metazoa; phylum Chordata; class Mammalia; order Carnivora; family Canidae; genus Canis; species Canis lupus. The sequence goes on along the minus strand of NC_049242.1, from coordinate 48,915,876 downwards.
TGCTGAGTGTGTGGAGCCGTAGGCCTGGCTCGATCTCAGGACGCTGTGATCGTGACCTCAGCGAAATCAGGAATTAGACGCTTAGCTGACCGAGCCACCCAGGCGCCCCAACACTGGTCACACTCTCGATATGCACCTGGCGTCGGGCAAAGAGCTTTACGATTACATTGTGGCCGGATCGTCACATCAGCTGTACTCTTTATCCTCATTTTAAGCTGACAACTGTACGTGGCAGGCCGCATGTTTTATGGTCTGTAAGCAGGGCGGGAACCCCAGTGGCCTTACTGCAGAGCCCGTGATCCTGCAGTCCACCACGCTGGCTCCCACGGACCGTGCTGATGTGCTGTGCTGGGGAAGACGGCCCTAGACCCACCCACGGGGCGGCCTGCCGGGGGGCGGGGTGAACAAAGCCCGTGGGAGCAAAGAGGAAAGGGACTGCAGTGCTGTGGGGAGCTGGGAGGCTTCGCAGCAGAGGTGACATTTGAGCTGGGTCATTCAGTCTTCTGCGGGGCAGCTGCCCTGGCCGCCTCGTTTGAAATAAGCACATTTACAAGAGAATAGTAGAGCACATTCCACTTGATGGATTGGATTGACAGTTTGGAAGTAACTCCCCAGAATGATGGCTTTGTTAGGTATTTATTCTCCGAGAACCCTACCTGCCACTCCCCTTTGGTGAATTGTGGCAAGAAAGCTGTCACATTAAGCCGTCACTCAGGATATTTGCAAGAGGGGGAGGGAGGAACAAATTATGGGCAGAACTAGATATTTTCAGAACGGCCTAAAACCCGGAAAGATTGTATTTCAGAGCATTTGAAAGCGAACACAACAGCCTTTTTTAAGTCGTGCAAAAAAGAAGATTGAATAATGAAAACTTAATTAGGCTATGGATATTTTTAAAGCTAGACATTCTGATTCTTATCCACCGTAATTATGTGAAGCTTTGGGAAGGGCCAGGATGGGGGGCGGGGGCGGTGGGATCTTGGAGGCAGAAATCAGTTCTAGAACTGTACAAAGTTTTTAGAGATTGTCTAAACGGAAAATGCTTGATCTTTTTCTACGATTTTTAAGGAATGTGTACGAAGTAGGTTCAGTCATGACTCGCGTTACCCCTCGTCCCTGTTGTCTAGTTGTTTGCTCAAAAACTTGTCTCCCGCGTTGTGCGGTTTCTTTGAATGTGTGTGTGTGTGTTAAGCTATTGAGGGGCTTGAGAGACCCGTCGAGGTCTTTCTAAATTATGTCCGCTAACAGTTTTATTTCTGGGGAGATGGTTGTGTGACGCTTCTTGGAGTTGGCACTCCTCTCCTCCCCCACCCCGCTTTCCCCACCTCCCTTCCGCACAAGCCCTTATTCACCCTCCGCTCCCCAAGCCCGAAATGGAAAGAACTTGCTTTGTTACTGATGATAATATTTAAGCTCTAAAATTTTAACAGTATTTCAGTTGCAAATAAATGGAAATTGTGTATTCTGTTTAATGTGTTTCAGAAAATCCCTGCTATTTTTTTTTTCTTTAAATACAAGAAAACAGGCGTGTAATGCCTCATTGAAAAAAGCCTGTAGGGGTGCTTTGTGCAGGTCTTAATTAAGGGCTTTGAAAGACCAAACAAAAGGAAAAAGGAAAATGCTACAGGGTTATTGTTATTCCACCCCATTGGCTCAGCTAGCTGACCATCCATTGGAGCATTTTGTCCATTTTGAAACTGAATGACACTTTTGTTCGTGATTAACAGAGGTGAAAGAAGCCAATTATTGGGCCGTCTTTTTCCATAGAGCAGCTGCTGTTGGATTTAACTGCAGGCAAATATGGCCTTTTACTACCACAAGGATGTTGTGATGACAGTTTATTTTTATAGAACTATGTGGTGGAAAACAAAATCTGTCTGACTCCTGTTATGAATATGCCCTGGAATTTATCATGAAAGGGTGATTTTAATGTTCTCGCTGCGCCACAGTTCTCTTTTCCACGATAACGTCTATGTGTGTGTGTGCGTGTAATACACATCTGCACACATGCTTAGACGGCTTTTTATGTCTGAGATCACAATGTGATGGTCATCGACGTGTTAGTATGCACATCTGTAAGCTGCTTCAGCGTTTCCCCCACTGCTCGTTCAAGTTGCGGCGTAATTAGTAGAAGACAGAGTGCTGTTGCCTGGGTCTCCAGGTTTTGATGCGTGGACTGTTTAGGTGGGACAGATGGGTCTCAGAGACACCTACCCCTTCCTGCAGACTTCTGGCCTCTCCCCCTCTGTGGTAGGAATGTAACGGGAGAGGAACTCTGGCGTTGGATGAATGTGTAGTAACGGGGTGTAGCTGGGGGAGGGCCCCAGGGGCTCTCAGATCCACCCTACTCTGATATGCTCCTAGTGTGGGGCAGGGGGTGGGCTTTTGGGGTCCCAGGGGTCAGCCAGGACTTTCCCTCTGTAAGACTCCACGTTTTGCTTTTTATGCTGGTGCCGTGGACAAAGCACCCTGTCCAGTCTCCTTGGGCAAGTTTCTTCTCCTTCTTCAGCCTATCCCCTTAGTTGGTGTTTAAAATGCCCGTCTTTCCTAGCGATTGTGAGGATTCAATGACTGAGTGTGTGTGTGTGTGTGTGTGTCTAGCACCGTGCCGTGCATGCGGAAAACGTGTGATGTGCGTGAATTCCCTTCCTCTTTTGCAAGGTGGCTCCTAATTCCTACATCTGAAGCCAAGGGGGGCAAGAATCTAAGAACTTGGCTTCTTACCCAATTAGTTTTGTTCTTACCAGATTTCCAAGTAGCAGAGGGCTGAGGTTCCAGGGATAATTTAATGAGATTAAATGGTTTCCCCCTGCAGCCTTCTCTTCCTCTTTGGCCTAGGACGCAACCATCATGACCCCGCCGTGCATCGTGGAGCATCTGCCAACAGCCTGCAATATTGACTTGGTCTTTGAGAGCCGTTGTCACAGGTCACAGTTCAGGTCTTCTCAGGCCTGGCTCTGTCTTGCTCCGTAATCCTGGGAAAGCTCAACTTCTGCGTTTCTTTATGGGCAGCATAGCAGTAATAACACTGAACTCGTTACCTGCTCTCAGGTATGTTTTGAAAGATGATGACGTCATAGGCAGTTTTTAAAGGACTTTATAGAAGCCACTGCATTAAAATGGAGAGGTGAGGTCCGCAAAATACGTGTTTGTGACTCACTACGTAAGTGAGTTGTGTAGCTGCATGGGATTCAGTTTCAGCTGAGCACGGCGTTTACTGAGGTTCAGTTTGTTAGCTCCTGGAGTCTGCAGAAGCATTTTCATCCCCCGGGGAAAGTGAGTCATTTTGCTAGGATTGTAGACTTCCCGGAAGACGTGGTGTTGGAGCTGGTTTGTGCCTCTTATCTCCTGACTTGACTTCTCATTCCTCCTCTCCATGCCAAATCCGTGCCCCATGTTCTCCAAAACTCTCCTTGGGCTGATGCTCTCTCCTACCCCCACAGCCTCTTCACTGGTTCTTCCTTGAGGACACTGCTTCCCTGCAGCCTTTGGGTTATGTGTTGCTCATTTTCTCATGCCATTAAAATCTTAGCATTGGAGTTTTTGCCACTCCTCACCGCTGCCTGTAGGTCCCTAAGCTCCCCTCTTCTCGTACAACCTCTGTCCCTCCTGCGGTGTGCGACCCCTCACTAGTACTGTCATCTACTGGCTTCTCTGTTGGTCCCCGGCAGGAAAGACTTGGGGGCACCTGGGTGGCTCAGTTGGTTACGCGTCCCACTCTTGATTTCAGCCCAGGTCACGATCTTGGAGTCCTGGGATGGAGCCCCGTGTCAGGCTCCTCATTGAGCAGGGAATCTGCTTGGAGACTCTCTCTTACTCTTTCCCCCCTCTCTATTTAATAAGAGAGGTCAATCAGCCAATCAATCTTTAAAAGGAAAAAGAAAAGAATTAGGTCCTAGCTCACGGTCTTCTCATTTCTGCTGCCCCTACAGGACCATGAGTTGTATTATTTACCCCACATGGGTAATCTTCTCGATGCTCTCCCTCTCGGTTCATTTCTCTCTGTTGTGCTGGGGAGCCTGTGTGTCTCCACCGTGCTGGGGGGCTTGTGTGTCTCCATCGTGCTGGGGAGCCTGTGTGTCTCCATCGTGCTGGGGGGCCTGTGTGTCTCCATCCGTGCTGGGGAGCCTGTGTGTCTCCATCGTGCTGGGGAGCCTGTGTGTCTCTGTCGTGCTGGGGAGCCTGTGTCTCTCTGTTGTGCTGGGGAGGCTGTGTGTCTCTATCGTGCTGGGGGGCCTGTGTGTCTCCATCGTGCTGGGGGGCCTGTGTGTCTCCATCGTGCTGGGGGGCCTGTGTGTCTCCATCGTGCTGGGGGGCCTGTGTGTCTCCGTTGTGCTGGGGGGCCTGTGTGTCTCCATCGTGCTGGGGAGCCTGTGTGTCTCCATCATGCTGGGGAGCCTGTTTCTCTCCATTGTGCTGGGGAGCCTGTGTGTCTCCATCATGCTGGGGAGCCTGTTTCTCTCCGTTGTGCTGGGGAGCCCTGCTTAGTCATCTTTGCTACTTTTTTGGTGAAGTACCCAGTTGGTCCCAAGCTGAGTACTTACCACCCACGCCGCAGGGGAATACAAGGCGACTCATCGTTTGAGGAGGTACTTACTGTTAGAGAAGTGCTTTGTTGGGGAATGAGCTTCCCATGATGATGCTGTGTGGTCTTACTCAGATCGTGGAGCCTTCTGGGCTTCTGGCTGCCTCCTCTAGATAATGACACTGCTTGGCTATGTGATACCCATTTTTTTTCTAGCCCTACACATTACATAATACTAAAACTAATTTGTTCTAATTCTCCATTTCCTTAGTTATGTCACTTTAGACAAGTCAGGTGATCTGGGCCTTGGTTTCCTCACTTTTAAAAAGGGACGCTGCCTAGCTCTTCCTGCTTCACAAGGTCGTGGAGAAATACAAGCAATAGCAGGAGGATAAAACTGCTTTTTTGTAAGGTCTATAGGCAGTTGGGTCCCTGTAATGTGTATTTGAATCACCAGGAGAAGGGCTAAGTATAACTCAGATAGCCACCCTCTGCCCAGGTTTTTGATTCAGTAGACCTGGGGTAGGGCCTGATAACATGCACTTCTAATAAATTCCTAGGCAAGGGGATCCCTGGGTGGCCCAGCGGTTTAGTGCCTGCCTTCACCCCAGGGCATGATCCTGGAGTCCTGGGATCGAGTCCCACATCGGGCTCCCTGCATGGAGCCTGCTTCTCCCTCTGCCTCTCTCTCTCTCTCTCTCTGTGTGTGTGTGTGTGTGTCTCTCTCATGAATAAATAAATAAAATCTTTAAAAAAAATAAAATTCATAGGCGATACTATGCTGCCCATCCTGAGAGCCCACTTTGAGAACCACTGCTTTCAGGAGTCCTAGGTTTGTGAAAGATTGCCTCATCACCCTCTCGCACAGCTTTATGTAGTACTTCTTAGTTAAAAATCAGGAGAAGCCTAAAGTTCTTTGTGGGATCAAGGACACATTAATTGGAATTCAGACTCTTTCTGAGTGTCTTGGGCTGCTTGTCCTGTAGGTAAGTATGTCAAGCTACATTTCTCCAAGAATTAACTCCTAGAAATGACTGAGTTTGGGCCAAATATTCACTGTCCCCTGTTAATACCAGAATCTTTTCCATGAATACAGGATTGCAAAAATCCTAAAACTCTTTTTTCTGGAAGAAGGTACCACAGAGAAAACTCCAAATGTTATGTGGGATTATCTCTATCAGGTTTCACAGACTGGAGTCAGGTGGCTTTTAGAGTGGGTTTGGAGTGGTGTGCCTGGCAGGCGTAGTCGGTAGAGCATGTGAGTCTTGGTCTTGGGGTTGTACGTTCAAGCCCCATGTCGGGGGCAGAGAGTACTTTAAAATTTTTAAAAAGATTTATTTATTTGAGAGAGAAAGAACTAGTGAAAACGACAACGAGCAGGAGGAAGCAGAGGGAGAAGCAGGCTCCCTGCTCAGCTCGATGCCAGGCCTGACTGAGCTAAAGGCAGATGCTTAACCAGCTGAACCACCAGGGTACCCCGAGATTGATTTTATTTAATTTTTTTTTTTTTTTTCATTATTTAATTTTTTTAACTTAAAATCTTTATTTATGTATTTAATTTTTTTTAAATATTATTTTTTAAAAGAATGGATTTAGGGAATGGTCATCTGCTGGGCATGCAGATGTATTTCTTTGTACGCTCTTCACACCCCTTCACCCTGGTTAAGATGCATTGTAGAAATTGTTCCTCAAGGAAAATAGGTGACTATTCAGATTTTTAAAAAATTTTTGTTTATCTATTTATATATATTTTTACTATTCAGATTTTTTAAAAAAATCATTCCCTAGGGTTTCTTTAAGAGTACTCTGATTTGGGATCCCTGGGTGGCGCAGCGGTTTGGCGCCTGCCTTTGGCCTGGGGCGCAATCCTGGAGACCCGGGATCGAATCCCACGTCGGGCTCCCTGCATGGAGCCTGCTTCTCCCTCTGCCTGTGTCTCTGCCTCTCTGTCTCTCTCTGTGTGACTATCATGAATAAATAAATGAAATCTTTTTTTTTTAAAAAAAAAAGAGTTCTCTGATTTTAAAAGTATTGGTTCGCTACCTGCTTCATGAAAGGGCCAGGGTATAGGAAAGAAGGAGAGCAGAGAGAGGTAGACAGAGGAAGACTTCAGAAACTGGTGGTCAGAATGCACTTGAAGGAACGTAAAATGGTGCAGCTACTATGCTAGTTCCTCAAAAATTTTAAAACGAACCATATGATCCAGCAGTTCTCCTGCAAATGTACCCCAAAGATTTGAAAGCAGAGCCCTGAAGAGATATTTGCACATGTATTCATGGGAGCCTTATTCACAATAGTCAGAAGCAGAAGCCACCCAAGTGCCCATCGATCCAGATGGATAAACCAAATGTGGCGTGTACGCACAGTGGGATCGCATCCAGCCTCAAATCCTGGCACGTATTCTTGCGTGGATGAACTCTGAGGACTTTCTGTTCAGTGAAGCAAGCCAGTCACAAAAGGACAAATTCTGGATGGTTCCATTCATATGAGGGTGCCTAGAGGAGTCAGATTCCCAGCGCCGGTAGGACGGTGGTTGTCAGGGGCTGGGGGTGGTAGGTAGTAGGGAACGGAGGATTATTATCGAAGGAGTACGGAGTTTCAGTTTGGAAAGGTGAAAAAAAGTTTTGTGGATGGATGGTGGTGGCGGTTGCACGGCAGCGGGAATTTGCTTCGTGCCACTCTACGGCATGCTTAGAAACGGTTAAAATGATGCCATGTATGGTACATACAACATCTTTACCATGAAAACGTCAGGATTTGGCTGCCAGAGCCTTTCAGCCTTAGCCTTGGCATTTTGCACTAGGTGATCTTTATCGTGGGAGTCTGTATTATGGGAGTTCTCCCGAGAAACAGAACCCAGGAGGATATGACTTTATGAGAGACTGACTCTTCTCTAGAGGCTGAGAAGTCCCAAGAGACGCAGTTGCCAAGCTAGAGATGCAGGAGAGCTAACAGCATAGGTCCAGTCTGAGTCTGCATTCCGGGGCAGGAGGAGACCGATGTCCCAGTGTGAAGTTGGGCGGAGGCAACCGTTGACCCTTACTCTACATTCCTGTTCTGTTCAGGCCTTCGACAGCTAAGGTGAGGCCCACCCACTCTGGGCAGAGCAAGCAACTTTATTCAATCCGCAGATTCAAATCCAGAATAATGTGTAACTACCTCTCCGGGCACCCCGGGGCCTAGTCACATCGACACACACAGTTAACCGTCACAGGGCCCGTCCGTGCATTGTACGAGGTTTAGCACCATCCCTCGCCTCCATTCACCAGATGCCAGTAACAACCCCACCTCTCCAGTTGTGGGGATAACTAAAAATATCTCCAGACCCTGCCCCATGTCTCCCCAGGGGACAACATTGCCCTTGGTTGAGAATCATCGCTCTCCATTCTTCAGATCTTAGGTAAGGAAAATCGATGTTCTTTGTAGATTTGCATTTGTTTGGCTGTCTTTCTCGTCGTCTTCTGATTTAGATTTTGTGTGTGATACACATTAGTTACCAGTTTGTTGTGGAAGGAATGTAGGAAATGCTGAGACCTAGATTCTGGTTTCGATTCTGGGGGTGTGGGCTTTGAAAAAAGCAATTGTCTCATTTTGGGGCTTAGATTTATTCATCAGTACAAGCTCTGGGGGCAGGGGTGGGGTTGGATGAGCTAGGTCATCTCTGTGGCTTCATTTAGCATCAACACACACAAAACATCCGACTCAGAGGAGATTTAGGTAAAAATCCATAGACTTGAGCGGTGGGAGCATCTTTTCCCCGTGCCTAGCGTGACGAGGACTGGAAGGACAGACTTCATTGCTCTTCTTTGCAGGAAATACCTGCCCAGGTGACATTCAGTAAAAACAGCCACTCTTTCTCAGTTTTAACTCACTGTTTATTTAAAAGCACTCTGTAGAGAGTGCATTTTTATGGAGACACATTGCTTTTAATGATTGCTCCTAGGTACCATTTTGAAACTTTTTTCAATGCTAGAAAATAGCATGTCATAGCTTGTCATTGGTCTGTGCACCATGCATGGATAATCATGATTTTTTTTCAAAACAGCAATTGATTAAAGAAAAAAAAAAGGCCCAAACAGTAGGGTTCCTTGGCTATTTTTTTAAGGAAGACATTACTAAGATGCAAAATCAGTTTTAAAATAAAGAACGAGTGTGTGTATATTTGGACTAACTTACATGTTTACATTGGTTGTCCTGGCTCAGCCACATAAGTGGCAGTTTGCACTCTGGGCCAAACATTTTAGCCTGGCCATCCCCCAAATTGAAGAGCCATTCCAACTTCTATGGCTCATGTTGCTGCCTAAATATTGGGTGGAAACGAGGGAAGAACCAAAATAAAATGGGGGAGGGGGGCTGGTATTTGAAATTAAAACTAGTTAGTAACCAAATCTGCAGATGTGCCAGGTTTTTTAGTGTCTCCCCCTCAGCCTCCCAAATACCTCCACCCGCCCCCACACCCGCCCCCCTCCTGGTTATAGTGCAAAGACTCGGGTACATCATACAGATACAGGGTTTGCAAACACATGATATTTAGGCCTGGATGTTTATGGTCCTTTCTCAAGTGTGTGACGGTTGCAGGATAGCATTGGGAACAAACAACATCGTTAATACCCGCGACAAGGGTAAGCGGTCTAGTAGTGATTTTTCACTACCGTGTTGTAAACTATAATTATGAAAATTGTAGGGCTCCTAGGAAACATCTTTACTGCTATCAGACATTTTCCTGAGATTTTCTTTTCTCCACCCCCCACCCCTGACCCAGGATGAAAAATTATGGAGGAAAAACTGTGCCATACATATTGTAGTTATGTAAGTGACTTCGCTTTTCACCAAAACGAATGAAACTCCCATTCTTAGAAGATAAATTTCCTGGGTACGTAGATGGTTTTAGAACATTTCTTAGAATAATTTTTTAGTGCTTGACAGTTTTTTTTTTTTTTTAAGTGTTTGTTTATTTATTCATGAGGGGCACAGAGAGAGAGGCAGAGACACAGAGACACAGAGACACAGTCCCCGATGGGGGACTCGATCCCAGGACCCCAGGGTCATGCCCCGGGCCCAAGGCAGGTGCTAAACTGCTGAGCCACCCAGGGATCCCCTGTGCCTCCTTTTAAAATAAGTTGATGGGTGTGTTGCACATGTTTTAGAACATGGTTTCCCCAGGTGTGTGGGATTCGGGGCTGTATTGGCGGGCGGTACCAGGTTCCCCGGGCCGGCGCTGTCTCGTTCCCTAAGAGGCCTCAGCAGCCACAGGGATGACAGGTACACGTCTTGGGGGAAAGTCCACATCGAGGAGAATTAGGTTGGGTTGTGGGGGAAGCAGCAGAGGGGCGTCCCACGTGAGGGGTCGAGGGCGGTGTGCCTCACGGTACCTGGCTGGCGGGCCAGTGCGTTTACCTGGACCCGTGTGGTTTGATGGGTCTGTAAACACGATGCAGATTAACTTTTAGGAAAATAAAGTGGGAAAAAAAGAAAAAAAAATACAATGGAAAAATACCAACCCAAAGTTTTCTTCTTTTTTGGGGGGGGGGCATAAAATGACTTTATGGAGTTGCTCGGATGTGAACTCTTCGGTATCTGCTGGTCTCTCGGGGCACGTGAGCAGTTCATGGACCCGTCCCCGTGTTGAGTGGCACTGGTCTAGGTGCGCAGAAGTGGGGACACCTGGGCTGGGGTGCGGGGACGGGGGGGCCACCCGGGTCTGGGCGCACAGCGGGGTCGAGGGGGTGGTGACTGAGAGGGTGTCTCGACCCTGGGGGGGAAGCTTAGCTTTGGCACCGTGAGCGGTGGGAGCCCTTGCAGGCCTGTGCCGCGCTGTAGGCTGCTCCTGGGGCGTCCACATACTGGCTCCTGTGTGAGCTCTTCTGTATCTAAAACTCCTTTGTGGGGACCCTGGGGGGCCCAGCGGTTTAGGACTGCCTGCGGCCCAGGGCGTGATCCTAGAGTCCTGGGATCGAGTCCCCCATCGGGCTCCCTGCATGGAGCCTGCTTCTCCCTCTGCCTGTGTCTCTGTCCCTCTCTCTCTCTCTGTGTCTCTCATGAATAAATACATAAAATCTTCAAAAATAGAATAGAATAAAATTAATAAAATAAAATAAAATATAAAATAAAATAAAAATAAAATAATGAAATAAACTCCCTTGTTTCCTGTCCACTACTCTTCCGTGGTTTCTGGTTTTCTTCGTTTCCCTCTGTTGGTGTCACTCAGGTAGCAGCAGTGGCCGCCTTGCATTTGCCGGGGCCTTGGCCGGGCCGGACGCTCCTGGGCAGAGCAGGCTGGCCCTTTCCGCACGCCCCCGTCCCGCTGCTTTCCCACCGTCTGTGCAGGTGCATTCCACCGCACGAGGCTTCTGGGAGGCGTGTAACTTTCTAGGCAAAATACGGTTGATCCCTGAACAACACTGGTTGTATTTTCATGAAAAGGCATTTTTTTCTTCCTTACGATTTTCTTAATAATGTTCTCTCTTCAAGGCGCCTGGGTGGCTCAGTTGATTAAGTGGCCGACTCTTGATTTTGGCTCAGGCCATGATCACGGGGTTGTGAGATCGAGCCCCGATTCGGGGTCCGTGCCGGGAGCGGAGCCTGCTTAAGGTTCTCCGTCTCCCTCTGCCTCTCTATCCCCACCCCCCATGATGTTTTCTCTTCTCTGGCTTCCTTTATTGTAAGAATAAAGTATTTACTACATGTAACATAAAAACTGTGTTTTTAAACTTGACTGTTTATGCTACTGGTAAAGCTCTGGTCAACAGGAGGCTATTAGCCGTCAAGTGGGGTGTCCGACGTCGTTCTTGGATCTTTGTGTGGGGAGCAGGGGGGGAGGTTGGTGCCCCTAACTAACCCCTGTGTTGTTTTAGGGTCAACTGTACTTGTTTTGTTGCTGAGCACTTGGAAAGCAAGGTCAAACATGGGGATTGGGAGGAAAAGGCTGTGTGGACGGGGGTAATTAGGGGACTGTAGAGACAGCCCATCTGGGGTAGCATCAGATCTCCTGATGCACGGAGCGCCTTCCTATTTGTGCTCGACGGAGGGACAGAGCTTTGCTATATAGAGTGTTATTTTGGTCTTGAACCACCGTGACCGAGAATTCGCCCAAGACCTGAGGCTAATGAGCCATAGGACACGGGCATGATGTTGACAGCCCACGTGTAGGGAGCAAGTGGAAGGGATAAGGATGGCAGCAGGGAGACCCGCTTGGTGGCCGCTCTGGTGGGGAGAGAGGGTGGGCGTGGATGAGGGATTAGGGTGGGGAGGGAAGGACGGAGCTGTTGTGCTGTTTACCACAGCGTTGGAGCTCCTCGTGGGGGCCCAGCACAGTGAAAAAGAGCTATTGGGGATCCCCGGGGTGGCTCGGCGGTTTAGCGCCTGCCTTCGGCCCAGGGCATCCTGGAGACCTGGGATCAAGTCCTGCGTCGGGCTCCCCGCATGGAGCCTGCTTCTCCCTCTGCCTGGGTCTCTGCCTCTCTGTGTCTCCCATGAATGAATAAATAAATAAATCTTAAAAAAAAAAAAAAAAAGAAAGAAAGAAAACGAGCTGTTATCAAGAGCTGCTCGGATGCCTGGCCCTCTGTCCGGCCGGGGGACCCCTCGCCCGCTGGGGCACTTAGCCACCGGGACAGCTCGTCCTGAGAGCTCTGGTTTAGCTGCATTACCGTGGAGCATAATCTGTGTGTGTGTCATTGCTTAATTGTTGGCATGTAGTGACTCAACTGGTAATTTGAATTAATAGACGGTGCCTATAAGCACACTATTGTTCTTCTTAGATCTCGATGGAGCTTTGATTGGCACTTAAGTGATGGTGTATTTGAATTAATTACTGTAGCTGAGCCGGAGCTGGGAAAACACATTAGGAACAAAATAGATAGTTGTGACGAGGGGTGGAAGGAACACATGCGAGGTGGGAGTGAGCCGGGGTTGGAGGCGGGTGGAGGGACCCGAGGGGTGCCCTGTGCTCGGAGCCCCCCCACCCCCGGGGGCCCCTGCGGGAGGCCCAGGCGCGCCGTCGCCCTCGCGCCGTGTGTCCCTGTGCGTCGGGTCCCAGCCCAGGCGGTTCCACCTCAGGCGGGCTCTTGCTCACATGTTTACACACATCCTCTTTAAACCTCCTGTTCCTTTTCCTTTTCTCTTTTAAATCTTGCCCAGTTACCTAAGGAGATTCTCTCCCTTTGTTCTCTTCCCAGAGCCCGAATAAAAGGGGGGCAGAATTCTAGTTATGGTTAATATTCATGAGATTCACGCCGCGATAAGCCTATTGACAAATGATCTAATTACCAAATCCCGTGGCTAATATAGTTGCTGATGACTTGGCAGCCTGGGACAGGGGAGTGCCCGGCTCGGCGACGCGTCCCCGGACTGCGCCGCCCTCCCTGACCGTCCCTCCCTGCTGGGCCCTCGCGTCCTCTTGGCTGTGCGCCCCCCTCGCTGGGCCGGGCCCGGGCATCCCTGCCCCGCGCTGCGGACCAAGCACCGGCTCCCTGCCACGGTCACCCTTGGTCCCTTGGTTCTCGGGCCCTAGTCGCGAGGCCCCGCTGCCCTGCCTCTCGAGGGCTCTTCCCTTCCTTTCCCCTCTGCCCCCGGGCGACGGCCTTGCCTCCAGGCCTCAGCACCGCTCCTCCGCAGGCCCCCTCGGGCCACCCGTGTCTGTCCCCTGGGAGTGCCAGGCCCCCAGGGGGTGCTCACACAATGCCAGCGTGATCTTACCTTATTCTAAAAAGGAATTTAAGATCGCCTCTAAGGGTGGAGCATAAAATACAGAATCGGTGCCTGAGAAGACCAGGAGCATCGCAGGCTAGGAGCACCTGGGGCCAGGAGCATCCTGGGTTAGGAGCATCCCAGGCCAGGAGCATCGTAGGCTTGGAGCGCCCTGGGCTAGGAGCATCCTGGGCCAGGAGCATCGCAGGCTAGGAGCACCTGGGGCCAGGAGCATCCTGGGTTAGGAGCATCTCAGGCCAGGAGCATCGTAGGCTTGGAGCGCCCTGGGCTAGGAGCAACCCGGGCCAGGAGCATCGCAGGCCAGAAGCTTCAAGGGCCAGGAACATTGTGGGCTAAGAGTGTCCCAGGTAGGAGCGTCCCAGGTAGGAGTGTCCTGAGCTAGGAGCATGGCGGGCCAGGAGCATCGTGGGCTAAGAGTGTCCTGGGCTAAAAGCATCACGGGCTAGGAGCATCCCGGGCCAGGAGCATCCCAGAGTCCCATCCGGATAGGAACTGACCCCGGCACACTGGAGCCCCGGCAGCTGCTCCCGTGATGCTCATGGCGAGAAGGGCCAGGGTACGGGTTGGGGTACCCGGTAGGCAGGGCGTGGGTCCACATGGTCCTCGGGGGGGAAAGGCCACGCCTGCGGGAGGAACACAGCTGTCTCGGACTGGTCGGAGGAGCTGTTCCCCCAAGGGCCCCGGGAAAGGGAGTGTGGCGCGGCCCCGCACGCTGTGACCTTCGCGCCCTCCTACAGTGTCCCTGGCTGGTGTCCCCAGTGCCGCTGCCCCTCCGCCAGCCAGTGGAGGATGCCGCCTGCCATCTCAGTAAGGGGGGGTCCGACTGTAGACAACGTACCCATCCACCAGGGATGGGTAAATCCGCCTTCCTTATGTTCCTTTAAAAAAAGTGTTCCAGAGCCTCTTGTTTCTGCCTCAAACTCGTTCTTACGTGGTCGTGTCCTCGTAGTCTGGGCCTGCGCTGTCATTCTGGGTTTGCCCCCCACCTCAGCTCTGCGTCCCGGCCGGCCCAGGGCACTTGCCGCTTCCTGACTGGTCTGTCCTCTCGAATCCACCTGCATGCAGGCTGTTCCTTTAGCTTTGGAGGCCCTTCTCTACCTTTTTACCTGGTTTGCATTCAGCTCCCCTTCCCCTTTTATTTTTATTATTTTTTTAAGATCACAGGGACAGTTTATCCATCCTGCCAACAAAGATTTGTGCATCAATAAGAGCAATAGGTACAAATTCTTTAAGTTCGACTGATGTATCACCACTGATGCATCCACATCTTGTAGAGGTATCTAGAATTCCACTTTAGCAGTTTGCCTCATTTTAAACTTACAACTTCAAGGACCAATATTCTTAATAAGTAAGAAGAGATTTTTCATCCATGTGCTTGGTTGAGTACAGGTAGTATCGGTTTATTTGTTTCTGTGTTTTGTTTGTGACATTCGTTCATCAGTTGAACTACAGCGAGGGGCTCTGCCGACTGCTTACCCATTAACCTCAGAATCTAAGCACCATTGAACACATTGCTCCTGGGGAAGTTGTTTTCCCAAGATCAAGGGCATATTGCCGAAAGCGTCACTGCCGCATGCTCCAGCTTGGGAGAGTAGAAAGATCCCTGGACTTGGATTTATCCTTCTTATTTTTTTAAAGATTATTTATTTTTGAGAGAGAGCACATAAGCATGAGAGTTGGGGGAAGGGCAGAGGGAGAGGGAGAGAGAGAATCCCCAGCAGAGTCCCTGCTAAGTGTGGAGCCAAACACGGGGCTCGACCCCCCGACCTTGAGATCATGACCTCAGCCAAAATCAAGAGCTGGACGCTCAACGGACTGAGCCACCCAGGCGCCCTTAGAATTTATCTTTTTGATTTTGACCTTGGTTCTTTAATTATTTAACCCTCCTGGGCCTTAGTTGCCTCATTATTAAAATGAGATGGTGAGATTAGATGGTGATCAGGTGATGTAATCACAAAATAATAATTGCAGAGTTTGATTGAGTTTTGGCTGTGGGCTAGTTGTTGCTAGGCTGGGCACTGGCTGAAGTCACATCATCTAACCCTCACAACGATGTTCTGAAATCAGAAGTGTTATCACCATTTCGTTGAGGAAACTGAGGCACGTATAGAGATTAAGGGACTTGCCCAGGGTTATATAGCTGATGAGTGAGCAGAGCTGTGTTCAAACCTAGGGCATTTGGTTTGGCTTCTGGGGAAGCATTTAACCACTATGCTTTCTAGTTCAGTGGTTCCATGAGATGCTATTTTTAGGACACAGCCTGTATTTTAAAATTTTGAGGAAGAAAAATTAGTTTTACTGAAATCCAAATTTACATCATTCCTCCCAAGCTATTTTTAAGTCCCGGAACTTGTATTTAAATGAATGTTTTTCTCTCTTTCTTGCCTTTTCCCAAATGTGTTTGCATGTAGGGTTATTATTTGGTTACAGCAATAGGCTTTGGGAGGAAATCTGTCATTAACACTCTTTGCTCTCCATAAGAAATATTGTGTTCCTGATTGTTCCATAATCGAGTCAATTATAAAATTTGTAAAAAAGAGGGTATGTTCTGTGTTCTTTCTTTCTTCCCTCTCACAACCAGGGCATTGACTTCCTTTAGATTACTGGAAAATTAAGTCTTTTTTAAAATTTATTTTTTTGGAAATGCTAAGTATGTATTTGCTACCATGACCATTAAAGCATTTAACACAGTGTCTGGCATGCCATTCACTCAACTGTGGCCACACAGTATGCCACAGGCTTGGGCACAGTAGTGAGCAAAGCACACACCCTGCCCTAGTAGAGCATATGGTCCAGCTGGAGGAACAGCAAGTTGATCACAGCAATATTTACAAACTCTACAGAAGTTTGATAACTTGTTTTTCATATTATTATCCATATAGTATTATATAGAGGAGGAATTAGCTTTTTATTCAAACCTTCCCCAATCCAAACCAAGATTTCCACTTCTTCCCATCACAAACCATTCGACATCATTCACTCAAACCTACTGCTGTTAGTGGGATGATCATTTCATATATCATCCCAATGACTGTACCTCTGAGAGGGAAAAGGAGTACCATGAATAGTGTGCTGAGACAATGGTTGTAAACTGGGGTTGTCCCAGGCAGGCTGGGGTTTATTGGCATCTTGCTTATTGGTATCTGAATTGACTTTCCAATCTTACAATCTTTATTTAAAAAATATTTTATTTATTTATTCATGAGAGACACAGAGAGAGGCAGAGACAGAGGCAGAGGGAGAAGCAGGCTCCATGCAGGGAGCCCGATATGGGACTCGATCCCAGGCCCTGGGGCCACGCCCTGAGCCGAAGGGAGGCACTCAACCGCTGAGCCACCCAGGGATCCCAACAATCTTTTATTATAGGTCAAGCTCTTTTTGGAGTGTGTGTGTGTGTGTGTGTGTGTGTGTGTGTGAAGTCAGAAGTGTGTATCTGGTTTCACTGGGGGTTAAGGTATTAAGTGTTCTCTTTCTTATAGGAGTTTATTTTCTAAGATATTATTTCTTCTCTCCTTACCAATTAATAACTCTTCCAACAAACATTGTCAACCTTAGAACTGACGGATAATCTTCAACAAACAACCTAAAGCAATTAATCTGAATGTATTTTGGAGTTCCTAGAGTATATCTGTGAGTGTCTCTCTCTCTTTTTTAATAACCAAATTTCAGGGTAGCCCATTGTTCTCTGTCCAAGGTAAAAAATAAAGAACCGTATGATCCATGTTGATTGCAGAAAATAAAAAGAATTTAAGTTTTGTTTCCGAGATTGTTTAGAACTTAAAGACTTGCTACAAATGGAGCTGTCCAGGAGTATTATAAAACCAAATTTGAGGATCTTTGCTCAAAGATTGAGGACTACCTCAGATTGGATGGCATAGCTTCTCCTATAGTGAATAGATCATTAGTGGCTGTAATGACTTGTTAAGTCATTCCCAAGGGAATATCTTGAATAACTTTTTATAAACCATCATTATCAATGTCTGTTGTCTTATAGTCAACAGAAATGATTGAGTCATCTCAGTTACAATTTTGAGTCATTCCTTTAAGGATAGAATATGTTTTATAAGCCTTTTTAAAAATGGCCATCAGAGGGGAGAAAGGAGAGTATGTGGTATGTGTGTTTGTGAGGGGTATTTATTTCATGCCTCATAACCTGAAGGGAAGCACTTGCCCCACAAGGCCTGCATTAAAGGGTTGCTGAAATCTCAGCCTGTCTCTGAGTTTAGGCCTAGACCTCATCTTTTAGAATTTTCTTGTTTCATTATTATGAGGTCAGTGCCTCAGTGTCTTAGAAATTAGAGCTTTTCTTGCTTAGGATGATTGTTGAATGTACAAACACTGATTTATCATGTGCTTGTAGAAATCCCCATAGAGAGAAGAATGGATGAACACAGAGTTTCAAGAAAGCTAGACAATATTTAAGTGCCAATTAGAGCCGAAGAATACAATAACAGAAGTGAGAAATACGCCACGGGGAATAAATAACTGGGTAGATGATACAGAAGCTGGACTAATGATCTGGAAGGCAGGTTAATAGAAATCACCCAAACTGAACTTCAAAAAGAAAAAAGAATTTTTAAAAAGGAAGATAGTTTAAGAGTCTTCCGGGACAACATGAAGCATATTAACATTCATACCACAGGGACCCAGAAGAAGAGTGAGGGAAAGGGGCAGAAAACTTATTTGGAGAAACAGTAGTTCTGAAAACTTCCTTAGTTTGAGGAAGGAAACAGACATTTGCGTCCAGGAATCACAGAGAGCCCCAAACAAGATGAACCCAAAGAGATCTACACCAAAATACATTATAGTCAAAATGTAAAAACAAAAACAAAAACAAAAAAAAACCAACTAAAAATAATTCTGAAAGCATGAAGAGAAAGTAGTTAGTTACGTATAAGGGAACCCCATGATGGGCCATCAGCCAGTTTTTCAGCTCAAATGCAGGCCAGAGGGAGTGGCATGATATATTAAACGTGCTGAAAGGAAAAAACTTAAAGTCAAGAATACTCTACCCAGCAGGTTATCATTCAGAATTGAAGGGAAGATCAAGAGTTTCCCAGACAAGCAAAGGCTGAAGCAGTTCATCACTACTAACCCAGCTTTACAAGAAATATTAGAAGGGACTTCTTTAAGTGGAAACAGAAAGGCCATAAATAGAAAAAAGAGAATATGTGAAAGAAAACAATCTCATCGGTGAAGCAAATATATAGCAAAGATAGTGGATCAGTCACTTAAAAAGCTAGTATGAAGTTCAAACAATGACAAAATTGGCATAATCACCATTATCACAATAAGGGATACACAAAAAGATGTAAAATATACTGCCCCAAATAAAAACATATACATACCTATCAATAATTACTTTAAATGTAAGTGGACTAGCATCCAACTCTCAGTTTCAGTTCAGGTCATGATCTCAGGGTCGTGAGATTGAGCCCCGCGTCAGGTTCCATGCTCAGCCTAAGAGTCTCTCTCTGCCTTTTCCTCACTCGTGCACATATACTCTCTCTCTTAAAAAAAAATAAAAATTAAAAAATTAAAAAGTGGACTAAATGCCTTTTAAAAAAAAGTTTATTTATTTTTAAAGTAACCTCTACACCCAATGTGGGGCTTGAACTCATGACTCTGAGATCAAGAGATCAAGATCTCATATTCTTCCAACTGAGCCAGCCAGGCACCCTATAGTTTATTTATTTATTATAAGTGGACTAATTGCTTTAATCGAAAGACACAGGGAGGCTGAATGGATAAAAAACAAGTCCCATCTGTATGCTCCCTACCAGAGACTCACCTGAGATCTAAAGACACACAAGGCTGGAAGTAAGGGGATGGAAAAAGATATTTCATGTAATCAGAAACAAAAATAAAGCTGGGATAGTAATACGTGTATCAGACAAAATAGCAAGAGACAAGGGAATTACATAATAAAAGGACTAATCTGGGATCCCTGGGTGGCGCAGCGGTTTGGCGCCTGCCTTTGGCCCAGGGCGCGATCCTGGAGACCCGGGATCGAATCCCACGTCGGGCTCCCGGTGCATGGAGCCTGCTTCTCCTTCTGCCTATGTCTCTGCCTCTCTCTCTCTCTCTCTCTCTCTGTGTGACTATCATAAATAAATAAAAAAAATTAAAAAAAAAATAAAAGGACTAATCCAACCAGAGTATGTGACACATGTCAATATAGCATATGAAGCAATATTAGCAGACACAAAGGGAGAGAGTGACAGTAGTACAGTCATAGTAGACACCTCAACAGCCCACTTACATCAATGGAGGATAATATGACAAAATTCATAAGGAAACACTGGCCTTAACCCAGACGGACTGAGTAGCTATGTACAGAGCCTTGTGTTCAAAAACTTCTTAAGTGCACACGAACCATTTCCCAGGATAGACCGCATGTTAGGTCAGAAAACGAGTCCTCAGTAAATCTAAGAAGGTTGAAGACATCTCCAGCATCTTTTCCTACCACAACAGAATGAAACTAGAAATCGATTACAAGGAGAAAACTGGAAGAGACGCAAACATGTAGAGAGTAAACAGCATTGCTGCTGAACCACCAATGGGTCGATGAAGGGATCAAAGAAGAAATTAAAAACAAACAAACAAACAAAAATGCCATGAGACCAGAGAAAATTGAAAACACAATGGTCCAAAATCTATGGAGTATATAGCAAAGCAATTCCAAGAGGGAAGTTTATAGGTGAAGGAAGACTTTCAAGTTTGCTAAATGCATTGAGCCGATCTTGTGCTGGGAAAGCAGCTGTAGTTGTGACTCCATCGAGGGGCGGGTGGAGAATAAAAATTACTTGACGGGATGAGCACTGGGTGTTCTGTATGTTGGCAAATTGAACACCAATAAAAAATAAATTTATTATTAAAAAAAATAAGTATTTGGCTTTAATAGCCAAACCCTTGAATTCGTGGTTCTGACTATATTTCACAGACGATATATGTGAACTTGAGACGTGGCAGTCAGTAAGGCAGAAACACACGCTGAAACCAGAATTTCCCGAAACAGTACTTACTGTTATTACATTTGATGTATTCTGATTTTTTTTTTCTATCCTATTCTAGTCTTTCCTATTTAAATGTGGAAAAAAAAAGTTGGCTATGGTCCATTAAAATGATTTCATAACCCATTAATTGGTTGTGAGTTGAAGTTCAAAAAAAATGCGCGTCTAAACAGAAGTTTTCGTGGGTGTGCGCGTTTGAAGGCAGGGCCATGAAGTAATGTTTTCCTATCAGTGGTGTTAATAAGTGTAGCCATAATAAAACATAAACCGTTTAGTTAATTAGAATATTTACCATAATAAATGCTGTTGGATTGATTTCTTTATGAATAGTGCATTTTGTCTGCTAGGATGAAGTAATTGAGTGTTTCCAATCTGCCCAGCTGACAATCCGTACAATACTTCTTGTTGGAGTTAAATGGACTATTGAAATACCATTCTGTCTGTGTGTCTTGGCTGGTAATGAGCACTGTTTTGTCATCGTTAGGGTTACCAGAACAGCTGTTGACACCCGAAGAATGCCTGAGAACACCCGTTAAGTAGCAAGAAAACAAGGAATATTAGAGGTTAACCCTTGTCTGTTCCATGGGATGCCAGATGCTAGTATACTTGATCAAGCTATAGAAAGAAATGTTCTTTTTCTCTTTGGCATTCATTTTTTTCTTGGCCATTTAGTAAACGTTAACTTCCAGATTTCAAGCGTTTTACATTTTTCTCTTTACACTCGAAAACCAGGCTGCGTTTAAAAAGACAAAAACAAAAACAAACCCTCCAGAAACAAGTGGAACAACTTGTTTCGATATTAGAAAATATTGAATTAGCCTAACTATTTTTTATTTTGTAAAGTTACCCCTTGAAGGATGTATAATTTCAGCCACACCTGCCTTTCGTCGTGGTGTGGTATTTTCACACCAGCGTTTTGTGCTGTCTCTTTACCAACTCGTTGGGTTAGCATCTCCTTGAAGAACACACCCTTAAATGTCTCCTAGGCTGCATTGCTTCATTGAGAGCATAAACAATTACAGCATAAAATATTACCTTTGGAAATGAAGTCATGCGTCTTTCTTAATTGCTGAACCCTTGTAATTCTGAAGGGGGTATGTTTTAAAAGTCTGTGCTCATTCACACACTTGCTAACACAAGCAAATGTGCCTGCGCATATAGGAAAAACATGAATCTAAGAGTTGCTTATTTTCTACTGATTATGCATGGAATGTGCAGAATCAGGAATGCCAAAGTAGGCGTCGTAATGATAGATTCGGAAAGGACCTGAGAACTAGTGAGTGCACGTTATTTTAGAGTCAGGGAAACCACGTTCCAGAAGGGCTGAATTTCTTCTTTCCCTCCTTTCCTTCCACTGTCCTCTACGGCTGCCAGAGTGATCTTTCTGCAGCAGACGTGACCTGCTTAAGCTTCCTCTGGCAGCAACGAGTTCTGGAGGTCACATCCACGAGGCTTTTGGGGTTGGACTTTCTGCTCGTCTTGGTAGCCTCTCTCGCCACCTGCAGCCATGCTTTTAATGTTCAAGTTCCTGGAGAGGGTTCTCTCTTTGACCACTCTGGCTTTGTCTCAGTAGACCGTGCTTTCAGGTGTCATCGTCCCTGAGCCTGGAAGGCACCTCCACCCCAACAGACAATCATCTAGTTCAGAGTCTTAAGGTTTTTTTTTCCTTTTCCCCATGAATCCAGTGAAGACTACATCTTACACCGTGAACCAGTATATGTGCAAAAATCCAAATGATTGTTGTGAAACAATACTGGTTCTTCTGTGTGATGTATTGACTTGATACTCACTCTTCATTATATTTTTTTAGATGCCATATTCCCCTTGCTAAATAGATTCCATCTCCCTCTTTGCGCTACCAGCTTGCTTTGGGAAGGTTAGAAGTGTTTGGGGAATGTTTTTAGTTGCACTAATTAGTGCGCTGGCGTGAACAGGGTTGCCAAGTGCCCTATAGTGAGCAAGGTTGTCTTGAATAATGAAGAATTATCCTGCTCGACATGCCAGTTGCGTCTCTGCTGAGAAGCAGTGCCAACCTAATGAGTGAGAGCACAGATTGAAATAGCAGCCCTCGATAGAGTAATATCTGGCCTTTGCACCTTGGCACAACAGCCTTGCCTTTGGAGCCTTTCTCCAGTTCCAAGTTTGGTTGATCATCTTCCCGTGCTGCGCCACACATACCACAATGTTTACTTGTCGTTTAGTGTTGCCTTTCTACTGTCTCAGAGTGCTCTTCGGGTAAACGCTGTCTTGTCTTCATATACCCGGGACCCAGCACACAGGCACAGACCTACTGGGCGCTTAGTAAAGAGAGAATGAAGAGGTTTGGCCCAATGTCCCGCTGTAAGTGGATAGCAGAGATTGGAAAAACAAAGCGAATGAAAAAGCAACACCACAAAACCGCGTCTTTCCTGACTCTGAAGCCAGCTCTGTGCGTGACATTTTGGATGAAGCTGGCAAAGAGGACCTCTGGCCACAGAATTAGTTCTTTTTCCTGTGGGAGAAATGTAAGGGGGTGATATATTTGCCCTTATTTATCAAAGGCAGGTGTTGAGGTTTAAGCTACATCCAGCAAACTCTCACGTTTTAATAAACAGTTCTAAGAGTTGTGATGCATATGATCATACGACCATCATGGAAACCAAGATGCAGAGCTTTTCCACCACGCCAGAAAGTTCTCCTGTGCCCATTTTCTCCCACTCCATCCTCCCAGCTCTTGGCCACCAGCGACCCGCTTTCTGTCTCTACAAGTTCGCCGTTTCCCGTACGCCGTATGAGTGGAATGCAGTGCGTAGCCTTTGGAGGCAGGCTTTGATTTCACGTAAGGTATTTGAGATGCATCCGTGCTCCTGCTTGTATCAGTAGTCTCCTCGTTGCTCGTGTTATTCCGTCGCGTAGATCCACCAGAGTTTCTTTATCCATTCACCCGTTGAAGGCTCCTTGGGGTGTTTCTAGTTTTGACAGTCATATGTCATACCATCTGACAGCGTTGCTGAGTCAGATGGTCATAAGGACATGTTTAATTTTATAAGAAACTGCCAAACTGTTTTCCAAAGTGGTGGTACCATTTTGCATGCCCACCAGCAGCAGCGTAGGAGAGTTCCCGCTGTTCCATATCCTTGTCACCACTCGGCATTTTCAACTTTCTTTCCTTTTTTTTTTTCCCCTATATTTTAGCCATTCTGATAATTATGTGGTGTGCATCTTGTGATTTATTTTGCATTTCTCTACTGGCTAATGTTGAACATCTTTTTTTTTTTTTAATTTATTTATGATAGTCACACAGAGAGAGAGAGAGAGAGAGGCAGAGACACAAGCAGAGGGAGAAGCAGGCTCCATGCACTGGGATCCCAACGTGGGATTCGATCCCGGGTCTCCAGGATCGCGCCCTGGGCCAAAGGCAGGCGCTAAACCTCTGCGCCACCCAGGGATCCTGAACATCTTTTTTTTTTTTTTTTAATTTTTATTTATTTATGATAGTCACAGAGAGAGAGAGAGAGGGAGGCAGAGAGAGAAGCAGGCTCCATGCACCGGGAGCCCGACGTGGGATTCGATCCCGGGTCTCCAGGATCGCGCCCTGGGCCAAAGGCAGGCGCCAAACCGCTGCGCCACCCAGGGATCCCTGAACATCTTGTTTTTAATGTGCTTTTTGACGTTGGTATCATCATCTCTGACGAAGTGTCAGTTCAAATCCTTTTTTGCCCACCTAAAAATCACGTTTATTTTCTCAATGAGTTTTGAGAGCTCTTTCTGTATTGTAAATCCCTTTTTCGCGAGTGTTTTGCAAGTCTTTTCCTTCAGTCTGTTTCATGTCTTTTTCATTTTCTTAGCAATGGCAGTATAATCATTAATCGAAAAATTCTAAAAGAGCCTGAAGTGGAAGTTGTAATCCACTGGAATAGATGATCATAAAATGAATTACTCATTCTTCTATCTCCTATAGCACAAAGTTTGCATTTTTTTTTAAGATTTGAGGTTGGCATTTTCTCTAGACTTTCTATATTATTAGGAAGGTTATATGCCAGGATATTCAAGTACTTTAAATAGATAAGGACTTTACAAGGTGATAGCTTTTCTCTGCAGTAATTAAAATTTATTTTTCAGTGTCATAGTTTAACCACTATGGTGGATTGTAGCAGATACCTTCTTAAGGACTGCAGGCCTGCAGGGAAGCAAGTTTTGGATTCTTTCTGCTGGAAAGCACTGTGTCTTTGTATTTGCAACACCAAGGAAGGCTCCAGATCACATGGAGCCAATTTCTCTTCCTGCCTAAAACTGTAGTAGAAATGTTCCACATGGCATGAGAAGGGTGTCTATTGTGATATCTACTTGGACTCTAGTAGTGCTAAAACATGTAAGGTCAGGAAAATATCTCTGGAGCAAAATCTGAGTGAAATGGCATAGAAACTGTTTTGGCCTCATTTCTACAGTGCAAACAGCAGCATCTTCACATATCCATAACTGCTCGGATTGCTTTCATGGTGCAATAATGCATATTTTCAAGATGCACACAATCAAGAAAAAGAAAATAACTGTGAACACATCTTTTGATACAAAAACCTCACCACCCTAGCACATTGCCTTGTACATACGTGGCTAATGTTAAATGGGTGGCATGTATCTCCTTTTACAGGAAAATTTCTAATTAACCTTTTTTTTTTTTTTTCCCTTTTGGCATGCTGGCTTTCACTAGCAAAGACTTTCTCATCCCATGTATATGGCGTGCCAAAAACAGCATCAAGATATGTCAAATAATAATGTGTGTACTCTTATTAAAATGTAAAACTTCAGAAAAGTTTTTATTTCATTTTGCACATGAAGAGTCAATCTTAGGTGCCAGTAGGTAAACATGTCCAGAACTATACGATATTTGTAAAAATATGCACCAAACATAGAAAAAACCCTGTGATGATACCGATGAAATATGGCAGCAGTTAGGTCTGGGGAGCTGAGTGGATACTGTGGGTGTCCTTCTCTGTATTTCAGTTTGGAAAAAAAACTAATAACGTAGATCACTTTTGTTATAAGGAGAGGGAGAGCGAGAGCAGGAGATTGCTTGCCTAAGGATATGGAATCGTGTCAGAAAAGGAATGAACCTTCATAGGCTTTGAGTAGAACCTTGGTGTTCTATGTGTGTCGGCACTACTGGTGGACACCAGAGAGACCTTCCCTTCAAATTTGTTCCACCAGAAGCATTTTTCACCTTTAGTTTTTTTGGTTTCTGTCCATACTGGAGACATCCGTGAACCGAAGATGGACCTGAAACGTTTGCTTACCTCCAAAAGACCCTAGAGAAGTCCTTGGGATGGTATTCGCTGTCAATATATGTTTGTCGAGTTTAAAGACACAACCATCTCCTAGAGAACACGTAGGGGAGCCCCGTGTTCTCTGGCACCTGTGTGTCGTTTAGTGACTTTAAACTGCCGGGTAGCGTCTGAGATATGATCAACAGTGTGGTAGTAGCAGTACGGTTTTATCTAGTACAAATAGGAGGGCTTATTCAAATGTAGATAACATTGGGTCAATCACAGTCTATTGAAAATTAAATAATCCTATGGCAGGAGGCCCAGGCCCAGCGAGCATGCAATGGCGGAGTCCCTGGTGGTACACGCTTGGCCGTCAGCAAACAGGTTAGGTGGCTTCTGGAGCATTTTACGGGGATTTTAAAAAGGTACCTTGTTGAAACATGATGTTCCTCTTTACTCTGTAGGTACTTTAGAAGTAGTGAATTTTATGAGGGGAGAAAAGATGAGAGTTTAACCACTAGGGAGATGTAGCAGTTTCAATTAAACAATTGTACCCTTTAAATTTTAACGTTGAAGCCAGTGACTGCTGGCATCGGAGCATTCAGCTTTATTTTTCTAGTGAGGCCATGTGCTTTTGGGTTTCTGATCTCTGTGGTAAGAGCTTGGGAGTGTTGCACGGTGTCGGTGTAACATGCAGACAGATGTCCTGTTCCGGTTGGTGTACTTGGAGAGAGCGACGTATGAAGAAGTCGGTTACGGAACAAGTACGCGTAGAAACATAGAGTCAAGCTCCCCATTGGAGGTTCTGGGTTCTCTTCCCTGGTTATCACTAAACCGTGTGAAGTCATCTTCGGCTTTTTGAACATAGGCTCCTCTTCCCTTGTCCTTCCAAAAATTTCCTGTAAGAATATAATTTCCTTTCCTGCACCCTCCCCCCCACCCCTCCCCTTTCTTTTGGGTGCTTGACCCTGTCAACACCTGGGCCTCAACTCTTTTCTTTTAAAATGAAGTATTTGACTTCAAAGGGCTCTTCTGGCTCAAAAATCCTGGACTCCCGGAGTTCTGGAGTGTAGAGTCTAGTTCTGTAGTTGGAATGACTCCCGGTTCTAGGTCCACCAGGTGGTGTGATGCTTGGCCTGCCAGCCTCCGCTGCTCCCGACTCCGCCAGCCTCCAGGAGCAGCAAACATACGGATGATAGTAGCTGGTACCTCATCACTTACCTCGTTTCTTGCGTGTAGCTTGACATTTTCTGATCTTGAGCGGTCTACAAGGTTTTAGTTATTCCTGCCTCTCTCTCTCTCTCTCTCTCTCTCTTTTCTTTTCCCAAATGAAGAAGCTAGGGCTTAGGAAAGATGAACAGCTTGCCCAAGGTCACCCAGTAGGTAGATCTTGGTCTGTGTGGTGCGTGGCCTGTGCACTTCCAGCTCCATCAGGCTGACTCCAGACAAGGCCATCCGCTCTCTCGGAAGTGCCCTCGGAGGCGTTTGTGAGCTGGTGGTGCTCTGACCTTGCTTGGTTTGTTTTCTAGGTGATATTTATGTTCTTCATGGGGCCCCAGGACGGCACATCAGTGGGTTTGATTTTCAGAGGTTACTGCTAAGATTGCGTTGCTCCTGTGAATGTCAAACCACCGATCTCGAGGCTTATCTTTTAGCCGAACATTTTCTGTACAAAATATTTTTGACTTATGTGTTTTAAAACTTCAAATGGGGCAGCCCCAGTGGCTCAGCAGTTTAGTGCCGGCCTTTGGCCTGGGGTGTGATCCTGGAGACCCGGGATCGAGTCCTGCATCGGGCTCCCTGCGTGGAGCCTGCTTCTCCCTCTGCCTGTGTCTCTGCCTCTCTCTCTCTGTGTCTGTCATGAATAAATAAATAAAATCTTAAAAATAAAAAAAAATAAAAATAAAATAAAAATTCATATGACTTGTGAGGCTGAGATGTTTGTAATGATGGCATAGGGCTTCCATCTGCAAATGGTGACGGTTAACTTATCATCCCAAGCATCCTTTCCAACCATAAGCTCTGTTGTCGGTGTCGGTGATGTCAGGTCTGGAATCTTCTCTAAGGCTTCTCTGTAGGTTGTTTATCACCATTAGCCCTCATTATTTTAAATGAGTACCCACCCACCTTATAATCTGTAACCACATGTTTTCAGAGCTTCTCTGGAGATAACATCTTGTAGGCTCCCCCTTCTTCTTCTTCTTCTTCTTGTTTTCTTCTTCCTTATTCCCAGATGTTTTGTTTAATGCCCAGAAAATATGAGGGGAAACACCTATAAGGATAGAACCTCTCTAGGTGTGTGAAATTCAGAACATTTTGGAAATAAGTGTTAACCCCCGAATTCGAAGCTTTGAAACAAAACCTCACCACATGTTTAAAACATATTAGTGTGTAAATATGGAACCCTACTAATTGCATTTATAGCTCCCAGCAAAACTACCTGTCATGTCTTGTTACTCTGAGGGGTAAAAATGAGAGAATTGCATAGGTGTATATGTTTTAAAAAATTGGAACGCAGAGAATAGTGTGGTGTAATTTCTAATTATGTGCCTTTTTATGGTGACGCGAGTAATCAGTTTTTCTGTTACTACGCTATTCACCTGAATTCAGGTGTGCCAAACTTTGGAAAACTGTATGGACTGCCGCCTTCTGTCAAGTAATAAATTGTGGTTGCCCTCCTTTCTCCATTTATTGAAATGGCTAAAGAGCCTCAAAGTTGTGTGATATTTTACAGAGTCACTGCTTACTCAGATTATTATTTTGCCTTACAGTGTGACTAAACGTTTTGTTGTATTCTTAAGAATGATTTTATTGGCTAAGGGTAAATGGGTTTCCAGCGGGAATGACTCAGTGGTTTTATGATGGCAAACTAATAAGTCTTTAAATTTCGTGTTATGGTAAATTTTTCCGAAACATACCTTTTCCAACAAAAATGAGCCTCATATATTTTCATCAGGGAGGATGGTCCCCTCCGTGAAAACTATGGGAAAATGTGAATCATAGAAGTATACAGTTTGAGGCTGGGAAGCCCCTCAACCCATCAGCTCAGTGCTCTCATTTTACAGATGAGTAAACTGAGGCCCAAGACTACACAGTGGCTAGGTGGCGGTACCAGGAGCTGAGCCTGCTTCCTCAGACTCCCATTTTGGTACTGTTTCATCAGTATCTTGCTTGAGTGCTTATGAAAAACAAAGGGTTTTCCTTCCCCTGCCCAAGGAGATCGATCCCTGATTAAAGTACCATGCAGGGCCTGTGTTCAAAAATAATTTTTTGAGATGTATAGTAATTTTGTTTTTCTTATAAGTTATCTTTATCAGAATTTGAGCTGTGTTCAATGGTAAAATTTTAGAGTGCATGGGAATCTCTGTGGACATTGGATTCACCTCTCGAACAGTTTCATGCTCAAAGACATTTATATGAATTTGGTCCCTCCCTTTCTAAAGCTATTTATAATTCGTTTTTTTTTTTTTTTTTTTTTTTTGAATGAGCAAAAGTGCTCTCACCGAGATTCGCGGATGATCATAGCAAGATCTTGGGGGCAGCATCCCTCTGGCTTTTATCCTTGGTAGGACCGTGGGTTTGCTTTGTATCTTGACTATCACTGGAGAGAAGTAACTGGATCTGCACGATACTTGGGAAGACTCAGTGGACAGTCAAAATCAGGGACTCTGGAGTTCACGTTACCTGTGACACCATCCGTTGGGTGCCTTGGGGAGGTCCCGTAGCCCAGGAAGCCCCAGTTTTCCCATTTGAAAAGGGAGATCCCATATGGGGTCGTCACCACGGTTTCAGTGTTCTTTGCCCCTAGCTGCTACTGCTGGGGCTGGTTTTGTGCCTGCTGTCGCTGTCATTCCCCAGCCAGGCAGGTTTCCAGTCATGCCATGGGAAGGGCTCCGAAAGAGGGGAGCAGATTCCATTTCCAAGGTTTAGTGAGTGGGAAAGATGGGGAGAAGCAGTTCACCTACCTTGGTACTGCAGGTGTCCACTTAAAAAAAAAAAAAAATTCCAGGTGACCAAATTAATCAACATCACAGTGGTTTGTGTGTGGCTGTTAGCTGATTTTCGGTGCTTTATTGTTAGCTGATTTCTCTTCTACCTTCCTACGTCCATGTGTCTAACCTAGTGATGAGGCCATCCCCGTGGTGACTTTTCTTGGTGGTTTTGAGAGAGGAGAGACCCGCCGGCCCAGCTGCAGACAAGGGCCAGAGGCACCCGCGGGGAGGCGGTGGCCCAGGTGGCCCAGGGCTCCCAGGCCTTCCCCGCTGAGGCCGCCTTGATCAGCCTTTTCCCGGGGTCCCCCTACCACGGCGTGTGGGAAGAGAAAACCGGTTGAGAAGGCAGTTGCCAGGGAAGAAGGAAATGGTTAACGAAGTATTTTTTAAGCTGTTTGAACTAGTTAATTGTCAAGTCCTATCATCCAGCGAGTTCTCTCCTTTCTGCTGCTTCTCGAGGGAAAAACTGGAACTGGACAGCATACCTGTCGTGTACGCACATGTCTCTAGGCTGCATCTGTGTGTAGGCCAAAAATGAAATCCCCTTACAGCTATTACCTGGAGGACTTTTATAGGTTTTGCAGAAAATATGACTGGAATACAGCTAGGACCTGTTTTATTGTCCCTGACAGCGCCTTAAGAAGCCACCCTTGCCTGCAAATCTTTGATCATACCCCGGGGTATGCATTTGTTTATTTTTATCAGGTACAGCACTTTGAATCCCAGAGCACTGTGAAGTCAAACTAGCCCACTTGTTGGAGGCAGTTGGAGGCATTTTTCTTTCTTTCTTTCTTTCTTTCTTTCTTTCTTTCTTTCTTTCTTTCTTTCTTTCTTTCTTTCTTTCTTTCTTTCTTTCTTTCTTTCTTTCTTTCTTTCTTTCTTTCTTTCTTTCTTTCTTTCTTTCTTTCTTTCTTTCTTTCTTTCTTTCTTTCTTTCTTTCTTTCTTTCTTTCTTTTTTCTTTCTTTTCTTTTTTCTCCAAGAAAACTTAAGGTGGGAAAGGAAAACCCAGTATCTGGGTACATTTCTATGTTCATTACTAAATTGTGGAACATCATCTATAAGTAAAGGTTTAACTTTGCATTGGGAAGTCACGTTTTGACTATCCCTGTGTCTGACTTGTGTGCTCATGTTTCTCATTTCTTTACAGAATGTCAGCATCTAATTATTTTTCTGTTGAATTAAGTTCCTTAAGTCTAATATCACTGAGTCAAAAATCTTCTTAACTTTGTGTTTTCCAGGGATATCAGTATGAACAACATTACTCAATTACCAGAAGATGCATTTAAGAACTTCCCTTTTCTAGAGGAGCTGTAAGTAATGTTTTGAAAAATGTATTTTATTTATGTGTTTGTTTCTCTCAATCTCTTTGGAAGCTCTTACAAGAGAGAGAGTCTAATGTTTCTTCGGGGGCATTCAGATAGCTTACTTTCAGTGAGCTTTGCGCAGAGGAAATCATGTTTTTCTTTTTTTCTTTTTTCTTTTTTTTTTTTTTCGGGGAAAGAAACTTGATTTTTTTTTTCAAGCGGTGTAATTGCTGAAGTTATTTTTGAAAGCCAGAACTAAAAATATTACTTTCATAGGAATTTTTTGCTACAATTATTATAACCATGAATGCTACAGTGACACAAGTTAATTACAGTGTTATCCTGAGATAACAAGCTGGGGTAATTACCATTGTTGCCAAAGGAGTTGCTGTGTGGGTAACACAACCATAAAAAAAATAATACGTGGAATTTTCGGGTCATGATGCAGGAGATGGTATTGTTGCAAGTGAGCAGAAAACTGAGAGTGTAAGTCCCCTTAGACATTTGCACATGACTTTTGAGGATGGGGAGAAGGCATGGAAAATCATCTCAGTCTCTTAGGACACCTTTAAGAATGTTTCTGGACTTGTCAGGTGCAGCTCACACTTCCAGTTGAACAATTTACATTGTGGAAAAATTCTTCCCATCTGTTTTAACCTCCATTTCATTTTGCTTTCCACACTTTTTTTTTTTTTTGAAGTTTGTGATCAAAATAGTCACAATTACATTTTAAAGTAATTGGAAATGATGCATTATTTTTAATTTCAATGTTTTTGTTTTATTTATTTATTTATTTATTTATTTATTTATTTATTTATTTATTTATTTTTTGGAGATTATGCATTATATTAAGATTCCAGGTGAAAAAAAAATAAAATCAGATTTAAATCAAGTTAAATACAGGTTTTTTTTAGTGGCCAGGCTAATGGATTATATAATATGTGTACGTAAGAAGGTAACAGTTTGATACTAAGAACATCAAAGACATACAGCCCTGAAGGAATCTAAATTCATCTCACAGATTGTATCCTACAGCCCAGCTGTTGAATAGTAGATCTACGTCAGTGAATGCTTCCTACCAAGCTCAGCCTCTCCCCCAACATGGGGAACAGGAATCAAATATAAGCCACACAGGTTAGATGTGCTCCATTGCTTCTGACAAGAGCATTGAAATAGCAGTTAAGGATTTAATAAAGTTTAGGTGAAATTTTTCTTCCCACACTACTTAGCTGAACACCATGTTCCCACAGCAAAAACTGAACAGAGATTATTTGCCACTTTCTAAGCTTGTGAACTGGGTCAAGTTACTTAACCTCCCTCTGCTCAGTTTCTTTGTCTATAAGGTACAGATAGCAACAGTCCCCCTCATAGTATTCTGGTGAAGACAGAATGAATTAATAGATGTTAAATGCTTGGGACAGTGCATGAAACAGAGCAAGTGTTATGTAAATAGCCAGTATTTATTTTACTATTTTAAAAGGGCGCAAGAAAAGAAAGAAAAGCAGTGGAATATATAATACTAAATGTTACCTTTGGGTAAAAAAATTAAGTGTATATTTTATTTTTGCCTCCCTGTTTTTCTTACAGTGAACATTAGTTATTTTGTAGTAAATGGTTATTCATTTTCTTATTGAGATGCAGTTGACTAACTTCAGGTGTTCAACATAATGATTTGTGTATACTATGAAATTATCACCACAATCAGTCTAGTTTATGTCCATCACCATTAGTTACACCTTTATTCTTGTGATGAGAACTTTCAAGATTTACTTTCTTAACCACTTTCAAATATGTAATACAGTATTATTAACTGTAGACAATGTGCTGTACCTTACATCCCCATGACTTATTTATTTTGTAATTGGAAGTTGGCTCCTTTTGACCCTCTTCATCCATTTTGCCCACCACTTCCTAATTATTCATTTTTAATTAAATTTTAAATTTTTTTTTTTTATTTATTCATGATAGTCACAGAGAGAGAGAGAGAGAGAGAGAGGCAGAGACACAGGCAGAGGGAGAAGCAGGCTCCATGCACCGGGAGCCCGACGTGGGATTCGATCCCGGGTCTCCAGGATCACGCCCTGGGCCAAAGGCAGGCGCCAAACCGCTGCGCCACCCAGGGATCCCCATTTTTAATTAAATTTTAAATTAAGAAGGAGTGAACTATGTGTTTGAAGCCCCCACCTCCTCACTCCCACCAGCTGAGCTGTTCAAGATGCTTTACCTATTTATTTTTTCCTTATTATTTATATCTTTATAAGTATTTACTATATAAATATATTTATTTATTTATAGAGTTTTAGACTTCAGGATTAGTCTCCCTTTGCAGAATTATGCAACGAAAGGACATTTACAAGTGGCTGTTCATCTGTTGTGTAACCACTGTGGGATGTGTGATGCACCAGATAGGAGACGGAGAGGCTCTCCTTGCTCTAGGTGCAGTGATTGGGTGCAGACCACCTTCATTGATGCCATGGAGCGCCAGCTCCATTCTGAGGGATTTTGCAGTGAGGGCCTGGATATCGAGTGAAACATGCTTAGTCTCCACTTTGTGAAGTTCACATCTTGGATTTCTTAAAATCTCAAATGTCAAGCTCATGAATTCTGTTAATTGAGACTTTTCATTGGAACCAAATTGCATTTGACTGCGAGTTCTTTGTAGGTAGGTCACATCCTTTCTATATTCTGCTTTGGCAGTGACGGAGCCCATCAAATCTAGCCAGTACATCTTATCCAAATATTGGATGGGATTTCAAAAATGATTTAAGTTAGGAGAGCTAATGGGTGTTTTTGAAGAATACTTCAGAATAGTCTTTAATACTCTGGGAATACTTCAGGCATTTAAAGGAATTTTTTTTCCATGTTAATAAAAGCATGGTAAAGAGCCCATTTTTTCCTTTATAAAACATTGTAGTTGATTTTGACATTCCAAAATGATGCTGCCATGACTATTGTAATATTTCATAAACAGTGTAACCATTTATCCAGAAGTCATCTGGAAGTCATTTAAGAGTGATTGTGAAGCTGAAGTGCCCTGAGTCGAAATGAATGATTTGCTGACGTTTTTAGTTTTTAGTTTAGTTTTTTTTTTTTTTCCCATTATAATTAATGAGGCGCATTTTACAAGATGTGACTGGGTTGGCCGCATTTTATATGTTGATACAGAATGCTTGGACTAGTAGGTGGAATCATTTCCCAATAATACATAAGAAGTGTTTATAGATACTTAAACATCTACTTATTCTTTCAACAAATATTGTATCCTGCTCTGTGCCAGGTTCTGTAGTAGGTACAGGGGTACAGAGATAATTAAGTATGGTCTCTGTCCTTGGAGGTGACAGTAGGTCTGTGGCCTTGCTGCCTAATGCCATAGCCATTAGCCATAAGTAGCTATTTAGTTTTAGATTTAAAATTATTAAAATTAAATAAAAAGTCCAGTTCCTTAGCTAAGCTAGCCATCTTTCGAGTACTCAGCAGCCCCCCGGGGGTAGGGGCTATTGTATTTGACAGTATAGACAATAGAGCATTCAGAGCACTGCAGAAAGTTCAGTTGTACAACATTGGTCTAGAGGAAGATATGGAAGTAACACTTGGTATAGCGTGATGAAGACAGAGAAGTATGTGTAAGGTCAGCGAAAGCCTAAAGTAATATGTTTACTCGAGTTTGTAGGATTTGGGCAAAGCTTCCTCGAATAGCTTCAGCAGAGTCTTGAAAGACTTGAAAGGCTTGAATTCTCAGATGGGAATAAGGATGGATGCCCCAGGAAGAACCGTGTAACGTGTGCAAAGACACAGACCATAGACGTAGACATTTCAGAAGTGTTAAAACATCCGTAGTAACAGTTACTCTTCATGAAATGGACAGAAGTGTGATACATTGAAAGATAGAGAAGTATCAGGATATGTGGCCAGATCATAAAGGGACTTTTTAAGCCAAACAGTTTAGACTTAATCCTGAAGGAACGAAATTGGATATAGGGGCGAGCAGTAGGGAAAAGACTAGATGCCATTCACAGATCCCCCCACCCCTTTCTGGGAATACAAAAATATTCTAATCCAACATCAGAAACTTTGGAACAGTCTCTTGATTTTTGCCTCCTGGTTTCCTACTCTAGCATGGAACTCCTCACAGGAGTGTTTTAAATGGAAAATGGAGTAATTTATGTAAAAGTGCTTTGTGGCCTTACAAAGTACTATATCCACAGGAGGAAGGGCGAGTTCAGTAATCTTCATAAACATTGCAGTCTTTGTTTTTCTTGAAGTATTTCAGGGGGAGGTTATTTTGCTTGGGGATGGACATTGGAATGGGTCAGTATAGGTTTCTGTTAGCAACGTCAAAGGAAAAAGCCAGAGTTCTTAGAAAATATTCACTTAGCATTCACAGAATCTAGTCTGATGTGATTATGAGCACAACTATTTTCAGCTTTCCTTCAGACCTGCAGGGCACTGGTAGGCATTTGGGGAATGGCTGAAATGTGGAGTCGTGAACATGATTTAATTAGAAACAACAGAGGGGGGAATATCCAACCGCTTTTCCATAGGCTGCCACCAAAAAGTCCATGGATGTTACTTTGAGTTTAGATGTTGAAAAAGCAGTTAGAAACCGTTGCCAGCTTTGGCGCTTGCACAGTGTATTGTTTAATACATTCTAGAAGATGAGGATAATTCCATTTGTTTCAAGAAGCGCTTTGACTTTGGAAGGCTCACAATGCTAAAGTAAGACTTAGGTCTCCGAGCACTGTTCAAGCTCACTCATCATCTTTCTCATCGGTAGGACAGTTAATTCTAAATTAGGGCATTACCGTGCAAGAAGAGGACTAGTGAGTAATTTGAACAGGGAGATTTCAAATCCGGTACAAGCAGTGGGTCAAAACCCCATAGTTTCAAATAGTTTAATCTGGCCTATTTACATATCGAACGTGCTTTTATATAGGTGTGTGTGTGTAAATATGTGCATATGCGCGCACACACACGTAACATTTCAGACTTATGAACTGTTGCAAGCGTAAAGAATGTTCGCGTGTACCATTTAGTCAGAGTTCCCAAATTCCCCAAATGTTAACATTCTCTTTCCATATACACGCACACAATAGGAGAGCTAAAATACATATGTACGTTTTTTACCCCTAAACCATTTGAGAGTAAGTTGCGGTCATAATTCCCCTTTACCACTGCATACGGCATTGTTACTCCAAACACAAAGATATTCATTTAAATGACTGCAGTACAGTTGCCAAACTCAGAAAAATAGCGTTGATGTCTATTATTATCTGATCTGTAATTCTCATTCAAGTTTAACAGCTGTTCCATAGATAATTCTCTATAGCAGAAGAGAAATAAAATTCTGGTCCATTATACGATCGAGAGCCACAAGTTATATCTGATTGTTGTGTCTTGATAATTTATTTTAAGTTTCAAAAATCATTTTTTTCCCCCAGAAAATGTGAGTTTCTCAGTGGCTCTGGTGGTATTTGATAGTTAAAAAAATACTCTGTTCTTGGTAGCATTCTCTTGCTCCACCTTATAGTGCTCTGTTGGGATGGTTTGGTAGGAAAGATAATTGCTCTTACTGTTGGGAAGTACGCAGTGAGCTCTCAGAGGGACACTGCTTGTCTGGTTCATGTAAATTCCGAGTGTCACTTGGAAAACTCTCAGATTAGGGAGTAAGGGTGTAAAAAGAAAAATAAGAAGAGAACTTGCACTAATTGGGCCAGCTTCCCCCAGAACAGATGTTGTTTTGTTTTTATTCATAAACTGCTGAGCTGTATTCAGTCCCATTTTGCTGATGAGGAAGCGGAGGTTTTCCTCCGAGAGGTTAAGTAACTTGCCGAGGTTACATAGCACGTTAGTCATGGACCTGGCTCTCCTCCCAGGCTATGCCTCTGTGGATGTGGAGAGCATGGGGAAAGACTTGTAAGGCAATTTGTTAATTCAACAAACTTTTGTTAGGTAGAGCAGGGTGTTCAGTGTTAAATTAAATGGGATCCTTGCCTTCGAGGGAGATGAGTGGTGTATTAGAGTTTGGGGAGTTCAGAGAAGAAACAAAGTCTCTCTTATTAAAAAAGATTAGGGAAGACTTCATCCAAGAGTTGGTATTTCTGGGGAGTCTTGAGGGATGGTAGGAATTAATTCCTAAGGAGATGTGGAAGAGGGAGTGTGAGCAAAGATATAAAGACTGGTACAGGTGTTAGGAATGGCGATTGGCTTGCTTGTAGGGCTGAGTTCCTGAAAGGAAGTTAGGAGAAAGAAACCTAGAAAGGAGTTAGGGGCCAGACTGAAGCTCCAATCCTGTGCCTCTTTCCTGGCAGTCTAATGAGGAGATTCAACTTTTGCATGACTATTGAAGCTTTTTGAGCTAAGAAATGACTTGACCAGATATGACTTTCAGTAAAGGTGATCTCACCACACCCAGTAGGATGTTTGTGATTGAGACAGTGCAGAGAGACAAATGGAGATGCTGATGGCAATGGTCCAGATGAGAATGAGGGGAATCTGAATTAGGGCACCTAGGGAACCTCTGCAAAAGATGCATGGAAATAGAATCAAGAGGACATCTCATCTGGAATGATGGGGTGACATCTGTAACACTTTCACGTAGGATTCCCAGGAGTCTGGTGTGCTTTGATAAAAGATACAACATTCAGATGTTATAGAAAGGGCAATTGTCTTGGAAGAGAAGCTATTATCCTTGAATACACATATGGAATTTAGGTGGGATATGAGTAGGGGGTCTCTGAAGATATAGGCATGGAGTCCAGAATAGAGATTCGTGGGTATAGATTATAGAATTAGAGTACTATGGGTATATATTTGGGAGTCTTTTATTTTAAGGTGATTACTGGAAACATGAGATTGAAAGAGCTTGCCAAGAGAGCGAGGGTAAAAGAAAAGGGAAGGAAGCCAAAGACAACTCCTTGGGAAACACTTGAATCCGGGTGTGGGAAGAAGACCAAGTGCCAGAGGAGCAGGAGAACTAGGGCAGAACTGTGCCCCAGGAGCTGTGGGAGGAGAGATTTTTCACAAGAAAAGAAGGATCAACATTGACAGGCTGGAGAAAGGTGCCTGTGGCCAGATATTGAGAAAAGGCCTTGAATTTAAGTTTTTTAAAGAATCATTTCAGTGGGGTTGTGAGATTGACTTTGGGGTCAGGAAGTGCATGAAGAGGCAGACATTTGGGGCCTGCTGTAGGTGGTTTTGGTTTTGGGAGAATAGCTAAAGCTTGGGATATGTACTGTATTTGACAGGAGTCCCCAGGGGTTAAGAGACAGAAACCCAGCTGAGGCATAATAGAGGATTCATTGTTTCATGTAGAACTAGAAATTCCAGAGGTGGAGTTGGCTACAGATGGTACTGGATCTCAAGGTTTAAAAGTCATGAGAGTCTTCTCATGCTCTCCATTTCTTAACTTTGTCTCTAATTTTGTGT
Source organism: Canis lupus familiaris (assembly GCF_011100685.1). Lineage (NCBI taxonomy): Eukaryota > Metazoa > Chordata > Mammalia > Carnivora > Canidae > Canis > Canis lupus. The sequence goes on along the minus strand of NC_049242.1, from coordinate 48,877,664 downwards.
TTTGGCTTCATTCTTTCCTGTTGCAAATAGGCTGTCTCCATATGGAGGGAAACCCAGGTGTAGGAAGAAGACCAAGTGGCAGCCCTAAGCACGTCTTTGCATCTTGAGATCCAAAATGAGTTTTCTAAAGTCTTCCTTGTGCTTTCAGCAGAAAAATCGTAGGAGGACTCTGGTTAGCCAGACTTACCTCATGTGCTTGTCCTTGAACCAGTTACTCTGTTTGGGATGGCAGGGTCCAGTGTGGCTTATGAATTGCTCCCCCCCACCCACTGGGACTACTTGAGGTGGACAGTCCTCCCGGAGGAAGCAGAAGGGAGAAGAAAGACTGGCAGAAAGAAAGCATAGTTATCTCAGCCGATTAGAATCTAGTAACTAGACACATTGTTGGAAATGTTTGTTTAATTGGGTCAATCCGAAATGAACAAAGGATCAGTGAAGAATATAGAAAGGTCTCAGTTAAAGCCTAGGTAATATTATAGTGGAACCAATGGGTTCTGTAGCTTTGTCCTCCAGTGCTTTGCAGTTCAGCAGTAGAGGTGATGAAACGTGGGGTGTACTCAGATTTTGGATTTGATAAGTCAGGACTTCATAGGGGAGTAGGGGAAATCAACCAGGAGAATTCAAGCAGTTCATTGTTAAAAGACTTGACATGGGATTCCGAACGTGTAGAGACGCAACTAGAAACCGGTTTGTTGGTTTACTTATGTATTTTTAAAATTTAAAAAAAATCTAAAAAATATTTTATTTATTTATTCATGAGAGACAGAGAGAGAGAGGCAGAGACACAGGCAGAGGGAGAAGCAGGCTCCATGCAGGGAGCCTGATGTGGGACTCGATCCCGGGACTCCAGGATCGTGCCTTGGGCCGAAGGCAGGTGCTAAACCGCTGAGCCACCCAGGCGTCCCTACTTATGTATTTTAATCAAGGCTATTTTTTTGTCCTTTGATTAAAAATAGTAATGACTTGAAGTAAGTGAACATATATTTGGTTTTCTACTAGCATAATTTAATTTCCCAGTGAGGAAATAGGCTAAGTCATTTCTTCCATGTATTGTCCATTCTTAATCAATCCATGCTTGTTTAACACAGTATTATATGCTTTAGTGGAACCTTTAATTCAGAATTTGTGTATTATTTTCTTCTAATAGGTATTTTCACTTCCTCTTAGTTTGGATTATGTTTATATCATAGATAATGTTGGAGGTGCTAAAAAGTCTGTATTATAGGCACACTGAACTTTTTAATAAAATGTTCATAAAATTAACAGATACTCAATTTTTAAAATCTGGATCCTTATAAAAATAAGGTAGAAAGAGAAGAGAGGAAAAAGTAAGTACCCATTATCTCCAACGTAAATGGCTTACACACCTAAGGTGCACGTGCATGCACGCACACACACACGTATCTATGGAACTATTTTGGTGCATTGCAAAGTCATCAGGGATGGAGGTTCTGATGCTCTGCATTTCTCATTCATTCTATAGCTACCATCTCAAGATCACAAAATGACTGTCTACATACGCTGTAGCCATCATGACCCAGTTCTCAACAATAGGAAAGATGAAGGAGGAAAGAAAGAGGGGAATATTTCCCAGTAGTCAGCTTCAAGAAGCCATCTTAAGCCTCCCATATAAACTTCTGCTCACATCTCATTGGCTAGGACTTAGTTACATGGGCAGACTAACTATGGGATGCGGAGAAGTATGGCTTTTGAACTGGGCATATTGCTGTCTAGACCAAAATCTCAAGGTTCTATTACTAGGTAAGAAGGGAAGAATGGTCATTGGTTGGGCAGTTGGTTAAAGTACGTTTGGCTGCAAGAAACAAATTAAATTTGGAGTAGCTTCAACAGTAAGGAAATGTACTATCTTGCATAATGAGAAGACCTCCCCTAGAGCTGGTTAATGGAGTTAGGTCACATCCTCAGGAACCCAGTTTCTTTGCCTTCCTACTCTGCTCCTCTGGTTCAGGTAGCACCGGGGTTGCAGTCACTTCACAAAGTCTATTTAGACGGGGTAGCATCCAGAAAGAGAAGAGAGTCATCCCTTCTATTGTATCCCCATTTAGGAGGAAAGCTACCTTTCCCAGAAACCCCCAGCTGACTTCCTGTAGCCAGAGCTGGGGTCACAGGTCCAACCCTAAACCAGCCACTGGAATGGGATCAGTATCATTGATTAAAAGCAGTCGAAATTTACTCATTGAGCGGTGTCATGTGAAGGAGGTGATCTTTTCGAATGAACCCAGGCTATGCCAGGAAGGCATGGATATTTGCTAAGCATGATTCCTCTCTCTCCTCTTCACGTCTTACCCATTTCATAGGGTCCATTTTGAGCCCTTTCTGCCATAGGGAGCCTTCCTGGTCTTGCTTTTCCAAGTTCCTCTTGCACTTTTCTTTGCTCCTCTCTACGAAGCGCTGGAGTGCGTGCCCTGTTACTCGGTGCTCAAGGTGCGTCAGTGTGCACGTGTCTCGGCAACTCCTCTGCCTTTCCTCTGAGGGCTCCTATTTGGGGCCTGTTATCACCCACTCCAGTATGACCTGGTGAAGGTAACCGCATTTTTTGAGCTTGAAATTGAGGCAGGAGTTAAGACAGGATTTCTTCTTCATTTTGAATTTATTGATGTTAGAAACTACCAGACTATATAAAAACTAAATTCTCCTGAAGTTTTATGGTTAATGAATTATCCTTATTTAAAAGAAATGAAATGGGACGTTTCCTGGGAAAGCACAGTACTTACTTTGCCAAACCTATGGTGCTTCGCCTAGAGTCAAAGGTCAATATTTGCTGGTAGATGTTAGTTGTAAAACTTCTTTTTTTTTTTTTAGTTGTAAAACTTCTTAAAAGCGGTAACATATTTCCTCATCTGGGTGGATATTGCGTGTGTTTATTGCCAGAGGTTGTCAGGATAACTTTGCCCAGGAAATGTAACCATTGCCAGGGGTTTTATTGATCTACCTGTGATATATGTGGGTATATTCAAATAGATAAATGAAATAATTTCCCCCTTCTCAAGCAAATCTACTTTAAAAACCTTGGGAATTTAAGAAGGGTTCTTAATACCTGTGTGTTCTTAAAACATATTCAGTTTTTACGTGCACTTACATAAAAGTTATATGAAGATATAAAACTCTTCCTGGTTTGTGAAGAAATAGGGTGAGTAAAACACTGTTAGCTGACTCAGGACTCTGATACACGGTATCAGATGAAGTTTATTTAACCTTGATAAGAAGAATGTCCAAGGGGAGCTATTTACTTGTTAGCCCTTCTATTTACTAAGAAAATAACTACATCCTTTGGTTCTCTTAAAGCCATTCATAGAAAATACACAAAGCAACAGTGTTCTGTTTCTGGAATTTGCATTATTTTACCTTATTCACCTTGTTTTATTTCTAGGATTTACATTATTTAGCTGTGGTATAGGACCTTAGGGCAAGGCACGAAGGAAACAGAGACACTTTGTTCTGTTTTAAAAGACAGCAGAGCTGGGGGTCCCTGGGTGGCTCAGCGGTTGACTGCCTGCCTTCAGGATTGCGTCCCACGTCGGGCTCCCTGCATGGAGCCTGCTTCTCCCTCTGCCTGTGTCTCTGCCTCTCTCTCTCTCTCATGAATAAATAAATAAATAAAATATTTAACAAATAAAAAATAAATAAACAGCGGAGGGATGGTGATAACAAGGGTGAGTATATAGGATAATTAAAATGAAAGGGTGCTAAGGTGACGTCACTTTTTGTCTATATATACACACACACACACATATATGTGTGTGTGTGTGTATATATATATTTATATATTTCACATTTACATATTTATTTTAGAGAGAGCACGGTAGGAAGT